>NC_084480.1:263070134-263755288 GCF_030035675.1 Rhineura floridana | reverse complement strand
TAGAAGTATTAGGGGGAAATCAAGTGAAATACAAGGATGATTTTCAGCATGTGTGTGTGTTCAAAGAGCAACATCCATTTTATACATTTGGCGCAATGGAAGATATATGCATGTCACTCTAGAAAATGTAATAAAACAAATATTGCCAATTGCTTGGAAACTGAATACATGGAAGAACAAGAAGTATGAAGGTGTAAGTGGACCAATGAAGAGAAGTGAAGAATGGTGCAAAATGAACAGATATATTTGCTACAAATCATACCCTCATGGCCATCCTCAGTGTTTGCATTTTACAAATATACTTATTTTGTTTCCTATTGGGTAGAAAGCTGGATAGATTATTATCCCTGTTTTTAAATAAACAAACATTGAAAATAATCATTTCCAAAAGGAGATTTAGAGAAGAGCAAGTGACCGTTTAGAGTTTTTTTAAAATCTCTATGGGGAGAATGATATGTCCTAAAGCTTTTATGGATGGGTAGACAGGGGGGAACCAATGTGGGAAATACAGGGTTGAACAGATATATGTGTGTGGGTTATGATTGGGGCAAGGTTTTGAAATACGTGACCATGTAGCTGCTTGTATCTTTGATCTTGCTATGAGAAGTAGAAGTATATGGGTGATTGAATTAAAATGGTCAGGAATGGGACCTTTTCAGTCAGGCAACTACAAAATATTTTATGCAGGAAATGAGAAATCAAGAAGAAACGGAGTTGCTTTAATAGTGAGAAGTGATGTAGCAACAGCAATTAGGAGCTACAAAGCAAGGTCTGAGCGATTGATATTAATGAGATTAAACGGAAACCTATTAACATAACCATCATCCAAGTCTACGCTCCAACATCAAACGCAGAAGCAGAAGAATTGGAGAGATTTTACGCAGAAGTACAGGAGGAAATTGATCACACACCAAAACAAGATATGATGATAATCATGGGGGACTGGAATGCAAAAGTAGGGAACAGAGAAGAACTAGGAATTGTGGGGAAATGGGGCTTAGGAGACAGAAATGAAGCAGGAGAAAGACTTATTGAATTCTGTGAAGCCAGTGATTTGTTTCTTGCCAACACATTTTTTGAGCAGCCAAAAAGACGACTGTACACGTGGACATCACCAGATGGTCAATACAGGAATAAAATTGATTATATAATTGGCAGCAGAAGATGGAGAATTTCCATACTTTCTGCAAAAACAAGACCAGGAGCAAACTGCGATACAGATCATGAACAGATCGTATCGAAAATCAGAGTAAAGCTAAAGAAGAACAGCAAAGCACTCAAAATGCCAAAATACAATTGAAATAACATCCCAGAAGAGTATAAAAATCAAATAAAGAACAGATTTGAGGCTTTAAACTTAGTTGACAGAGAACCAGAAGAACTATGGAGTGAAGTCAGAGACATTATCAGGGAAGAATGCAAAAAGACAATACCTCTAGTTAAAAAGAGAGAAAGGCCTCAATGGATGACTGATGAAACTCTTAAAATGGTTAAAGAGAGAAGGAAAGCAAAAGCAAAAGGAGATAGAAACATGGTCAGAACCCTAAATACAACAATACAGTGACTAGTATGTAGGGACAAAGAAAACTATTACAATAGTTATTGGATAGAAATAGAAAAGGACAACAAAATGGGAAGAACAAGAGCTCTATTCCAAAAGATTAGAGAAATGAAAGGGACATTTAAACCACTAGTAGGGATATTGAATAATCAACAGGGGAACACACTGACTGACCAAGATGAAATAAAAGGAAGATGGAAGCAATACACTGAAGAGATGCAAGGATGACAGATTCATTCACGGAGGAACCATATGATGAAGAACCAGAAATTTTAAAATGTGAGGTGAAAGCTGCTCTTAAAATTCTTGGAAGAAACAAATCACCAGGAACAGATGGCATGCCAATAGAGTTGCTACAAGCTACTGAGACTGAATCTGTCCAAATTTTGACAAAAATTTGTCAAGAAATATGGAAAACTAAACAATGGCCCACAAACTTGAAGTGTTCAATATATATCCCATTTCCAAAGAAAGGGGATCCCAGGGAATGCAGTAATTATCATACAATTGCCTTAATATCCCATGCAAGTAAAGTAATGCTCTACAGGAAAATAGCTTCATGGTTCTACATCTCCCCAGAGATACATAGCCTGGATAGCAGATGGAAGATAGAACCCCACCTAGGTAGCAACAGCATTAGCATCAGGGAACAAAAGCCAAGGTCTGAATCCTATTCTTATGGGAAAATGCCCAGCAACAGCCAGGAATTAATTAGCCAGTCAGGGGTCTTTTTGATGATGAAATATTTCTGGAGTTTTCTCACCTAACAGCCACACGCTCCCCAAGCTTTCCAGGCCTGTGGCCTTGAATATCAGTCTCCACTGACAAGCAGGTGCTCTTGCTTGCAGCTTAATTAACAAGCTTCAGCTGTGAAAACTGTAAACGCATGCCTTTCAGAGGCCCCATCTCTGACAAGATATCTTTCCCCACAATTCTTTGCCTCAAAGCCATTTTAGAAACCAGGCATTCTTGACAAATGTGTGTTAAGATTCAATTTAATTTTAGGACTTTCATTTCCATGTTTTCAGAAGTGTACCTTTGATGTATGTAACTCTCTCCCAAAAATTTTGGGAAAAGAAAGAAACTGGCTGATGAGAGACTGGTGGTTGCAGCATTGCTGGATGTTTCCAAGCTTTGAAGAATTTTCTAGAAAAGCCTGAACTTTAAACAAAAATCCAAAAAAGCTTAAAAGACCTAACTCATCCCAAAGTGGGTTTTACCTTTCTCTCCAAACTGAGATGAGTGGGTTTAACCCATCTCTGGTTTCAGCTGAGATAAGCGTATTCCAAATGGCTTCTGCAGTGTGAGTGGGACCAATCAAACATATTTTAGTGTGGGGGGCCAGGCACAGGATCTTCAGCAAGGTTTAAAGCCTATATTCGATTGTAAGAAGGCAGTGTGTTGAGAACATTGTTATAGTTCAGTTTTAATATCTCATAATATCTTTGTTAGCAAAAGTCAAACTGTCACTTTTGTTTTAGCAAAAGGGATTTGTGCTAATATCACTGCTGGTCCATAAATATGTACTATTGTTGTGAACAATTTGTCCAGAAATACAGGTTCCCGCACAACAGTCTCCTGGAACCTGAGGACCAGGGAGGGCATGGAACATCTGACCTATTTAAATGTTTGTGAACATGAATAAACTCTATGTGAAGTGAGACCTTCCTACTTGCCTCAGCCTCTGCACATTTGGTGTTGCATCTAAGTGGTGTGTTTCTGTACAACATTTATGCTCACAAACATTTGACCTTTACAACTAAAAAAAGGGGGGATTCAGCATCATGCATATTGAGTGTATGCACCATTTAGATGTTACATCTGGCTTGTAGAGACATTTAATGTACTTCATATTTTAATTCTTTTGGATTTAAACACACAGGTCAAAAATAAATCTTCTGAAAAGCTAATCCACATGTACTTTGCAATTTAGCATACAGAAAATCATTAAAGCTCTGCAGGGGTGTAGTTGTTTGGGGTTTCAGGGGGTCTTTTTTGGGAGCCAGATCCCAGCAAGGTCCCTTTGTCTCCAGCATCCTACATCCTACATCCTGTGTTAGCTACTGAGAAGAGTCTTCTAATATGCTTCCTTGTCCTTTCCTGCTGATTGGAACCAGAGTGAAAGGAGATGAGCCAGCCACTGAGAAACTTCTCAGTAGTGAACACACTCCCTTTTCATGCCAAATGCCCCCTAGAGACATCCGTTATTATATAAGATGGTGCTAACAATGAACTCATTCTCAACCTACCAGCAAAACAAAGGGGGGAGGAGAAGATGAGTGGTTTTGTTCCAGTCCAAAACCAGGAGGAGGAGGAGAAAGAGTATATTTCTTCAGATGTTTTCTTTAAGTTATTGTTTGACTATTTGATTTTTTTTTCTAAACAGTGAATTATGTAACCTTTTTCATGTTGTGAGCTTCCTTGAGCATAGATTGCTGTGAAAAGGTGGCATACAAATAAACCATGATGATGAAGAGAAAAAATATGTTCAGGGTAGAGAAAGTTTGTGTGAGAGAGAGTGTAATGGTGTTTCAACTTTTAATGATGTTACATGTGTTGTACATGGTAAGATGAAATACATGAAGGGACCCTGCACTTCTAAATTTGCCACTACATTACTGAAGTCATGCACATTCTTGTATGAAATAAGTCTTAAGACTTTTAAGAAATTTCTGATAAAGTTCAGTTTTCCAATAAAGTTTAATTCCATTTGTCTATTTGGGAAGAATTGAAAGGATGACAGTGCAATTTTATATATATTTACTTAGAAGCAAGCCCCTCTGTGTTTGATGGGACTTACTCCCACGTGAGCATGCATAGGATTGCAGCCAGTGTGTCCATTTAGTATGATCATAGTATCTTATTCTCTATGACATAATCTACTAGAAAATTACAGATGTGCTTTCTTGCTACTCTTATTTACTTCAGTAAGGGTTGCACCAAGGCATTTTTGATGGATTGTAAACGTGCATGTGCTACAGATGGTGTTCTACTGAAACATACCAAAGGCACTCCTTTGAAATGCTTCTCATTTTGTTCTGTAATGGACAAAAACATTTTGAGCTGTAATGGACAAAAATTAGCATACAGAATTCCATTTGATTGAAGTGGACCATGCTCACTGTAGATGTGCAAATCTTTCTTACTGAGTCCCACTCAGGTTGTTCTGTGCTTTGTTTTGCCATGTTGATGGAGCTTATTGCCAAAGTGGTTGGATTCACACTAGGGATGGAAAGATTTGTCAATTTTGCTTCTCTCAGTTTCTCATTTTTCTAGTCCAAAATCCAGTCCCCCACATTTCTGCAGCAAATTGTATTTTTTTAAAAAACAAATCCTACTGAAAATTCTGCAGCATTTTAGTGTGAATTTCTTTTAATAATTTTGAGTAATGTATACATTTTTGCAAGCCATTTCTCATATATGGCATTTTTGCAAGGTGTTTTCACTCATATATTCATTTTTCTGAACACTTTTAACATATGCATAATATTGTAAATATTATTATAAATATTATTTGTTTGGTGAACAGCATTGCAAAATTCGAGTAAGTGCAAATTTCAAATGATGGCTGTGTTTTGGTTCTTATACTAACTTGGAAAGTGCAAATTTGATCAATTTGGCTTGAAATGCCGCCCTGGGCTCCTACTGGGAGGAAGGGTGGGATATAAAACAAATGATAAATAAATAAATAAATTGTGAACTGAATCAAAATTTTCATCCATCCCTAATTCACACCAAAACTGGATTTTGGGGAGTAGCTTTGAGCATAGGGTGCTAAGTGATAAAAATATAGCATAGTATATGGATTTGACAGAGAAAGTGGCTGGAACTGTACCTTGTCTGAAAATATTTCTGCCCATTGCTTAGATCAGAGTAGCCCTTTGGATGTCATTGGACTACATGTTCTACAACCCCTAACCATTGGCCATTCTGGCAGGAGCTGATGAGAACTGGAACCTAACATCATCTAGAGAGCTGCAAGATTTTGGAGGGAAATACTGGTTTATACCAGTTCTAAGCGGAAAAACATGTTTGGTTTTTAGTGGTGCAGAATCTATTAACTGCATGTCAGGAGCTTTTTATATGCAGAAGCATTCAAAATATATTACTTCCCTTTTTTCTGCCTGTAGTATGAAGTAGAACAAAACAGAATTCTATTGGAATACCACGTTATTCTGTATAGATGAGTTGTAATGGTCTGTCTTTCATGCTCAAAAGTGTATCATGTAGAGGGAGTCTACAGAACCAATTTAGGAAAAAGGGAGGCTACACCTAAATACACCTCTCTCTCTCCCTCTCTCTCCCTCTCTCTCCCTCCCCTCTCCCCCCCTCTAGAATCTTAAGCTTGGAAAGGGACATTCTCCCCTTCTCTACCCAGGAGCTAGCTTTGAGTATGAGGGAGTATTTTTGTCAAAGATACATTGCTTCACTTCACTCTTCTTCCCTTACCCCAAGCCAGATCCTCTTATTTAATCAATGGTAATGATCTCTATAATGAATAGGAGACAGACATGTGTGACAAATGGGGGGGGTAAATAAGGAATTAAACAAGAGGGAAGGATGAATAACTGTCCTCTACTTAACTAAACTCTTTTAAAAGAAATGTGGCCCTAATTTTACTAGTACTACCTATTAGCATCTAAGGGTGAAATCCAGAAACATGTATAAGCGCAGCAGCAGCATTTGGAGAGATTTCCTTCATGTAGCCCAGCCCTCCACTTAAATCTCTGTGTTTTAAGTCCCCCTCATACATTTACAAAGCAAGAACTTTAATAAGAAGAGAGTAAATGATACCAGTTCATGCATACCAAGAGAAGTTTCCTTTTGAGAAGTTGCTGCATCAAGCTCCCAAAACTTTTTTTTGAAAAATAAAAAACCCCTTAGAATTTGAAATAATGTGTAGGACTTTAATGGAAGTAGGCACTACCTGAAGGGTAATTCACCAAGTAATTTGTATGGGGGGGTATGTATTCTCCTTTTTGGAAGCCTTTACATTTGTGTGCTTGGATCCAGGCTTTGCTCCCAATAGTGGGAAACGCCCCTGAGTAGCGTTCTGGTCAGGGAGCACCCTCACAGGCAGAAGAGGGAAGGTGTCAATTCCTTCTCCTATGCTTTCTGCCCTCTGAAAATCTGTTTGGGAACAGGGTGCAGGGGGATTTGAAAGGAAGGAAGGGGTCGGTGAGTGGGCAAAAGTTGCCTCCTTCCCCTTCTCCCAGTATAATCCCTCCACTGAATCAAAAGCCTAACATAGAAGGAAGGAATGGTTACAATAGCAGAAAGCTGAGTTTGAATCCAATTCACCTTTATCTCAGTGATACCTAAGAAATCCAAAATGTTGTATCTGAAAGGCTAAAGTTAACTTTATAACTAAACAATGCAGGACTTAAAGAAAGATCTGTCCCAGAACAGCAAACTCTAAGAGATGCTGAAGAGGTTATCCAACCTGCAAAGGAGCCACATGTGAGAGCAGGTAAGTCCTTGTGCAAATAAAGTAGCTGAAAAATAAACTCCAGCCTTGCCTCTTTTTTTGTCTGGTGTAAACCTTCACATCATATTCTCTACAGCTACCAAAGCATTATTTACGTTACAGTATATTTAAGCTGGGCTTGCCCAAAATGAGTGGTTCCCAGTTCTTGTCATTATGCAACCCTCTTTTATTGTAAATTTTCCACTATAGGAGTGCTTTCTGAAATATTCCATTGAAGTATCCATGTACATAATGTCACATTGAAATTATTTTTATTTAGATCTCTCATGAAAGATCAGCAAGCAGGACAAACCTCTTTGCAGCCCTCCAGAACAGATTTTGGAGGCACAGGGGAGCCTTTAGGGGACAGAATGAATCTGATCCACCAGAAGTGTCTGTTCCACGTGTAGATGAACTCTGTTAGATTAGACCCATAGTCAGTTTGTATGTAACATTTGGATGTGCATTTATTTCATAGACAATATTTCTGGCTTTTCAAATAAAATATTGAGAAGCTTAAAATGTTGTAAGTAGTTTCTTTAATAAATGCTCATTATAACATGAAATGGAACTTTAGAAACACCCTAAACAACTAAACACTACAATATAGATATATGCCAATGCATTGTTTTGTTTTGTTTTTTGCCACTCTTAATATGACAATTTCCCTCCTTTTAGACTCTATTGTAAAAAGAAGTGGGTATCTTTCATAATTGTGTGGGTCCAGGTTTTAAAGATTTGAAAGATTTTAACTTACACAACTTGAACAAGTTTCCTTGTGCTTGATGTCGTATTGCAATATGTGCATGCCATTGATGAGGGCTACATACATTAAATGCACTGTAAAATGTCATCATTGTGCTGGCTGTTTTCCACACAGCTGTATGAAAGTCATTTTACATGGTTGAGTTTACAAATACTCAGTACTTGTAATTAGTTACTTTCATTTGGTCATTACATTATGTGAATTTTTGTACTCCCTTTTTTGAATTATGAAAATTTTGAACAGTTTAGTTATTCAAGAAATTTCTATACCGCCACTAAGAACAAGGTGCTTTGGCTTGATCCAACGGGGTTCTTATTTGTAAATCTTGTTGATTTTTTTTTTTAAAGTGAAACACTGCACTTAGACATAAATTCCATTAAGTGGACATTATAAAATTGCATGGATTTTTTTAAAAAAACAAACACATTTTAAAAATCATATATCTGGTATTGGAATCTCACACAATGGAAAATGAAATTTTGGAGTGAGAATTATGCAGATCAGTACAGTATATTAAAATATTCAGTCTGCATGCTTTCACCTAAGATTTTTGCTTGGATATTTTGATTGTTGTAAGAATATTTATTTATTTATTTATTGCATTTGTATACCACCCCATGGCCAAAGCTCTCTGGGCGGTTTACAACAATTAAAAACTAATATACAAATTTAAAAACACATTTTTAAAAAGCAATTTAAAAACACATGCTAAAATGCCTGGGAGAAGAGAAAATGCACTTGTTAACAATATGAAATGATGTGATGGCAGGAAGCATATGCAAAAGTGATGAGAAATAGAATGGCATAGGTAGAGGAAATGATTTGAGGCCGTGGGGAAAGTGCATGTAGTTAGCCAGGTCACAGAAATTTTCTAACTTCTGAGGTATTTTACCTACCTACATCCAGTGTCTGGTTAAATCTTGCTGACTATGCTTGCTCATTTTCAAACATTTTGATTACCATGAGGGCTGGGAATGTGCTTTTTGTTTTTTAAAAAAAAGAGGAGTGCTAAGATGTCCACTAGATAGCAGATTGCACTCCATGTTCATGGAAGATGCATTGTTCAGCATGATGGATAGTTTCAAACAAATTCCTTAGCCTAGGGATGGCCCTTCACATATTGGATTCCAACTTCCATTCATGGTCCATGATGAGGGTTGCTTAGTCTGTCCCTATTATAGCCTTCTGTTTACCTTACCTATTTATGTGTACATACATGTTGTGAGATGCATTCCAAAAAAGGCCTCCTTTGCTTGTTCCTCATGAAATGCTTGCCTGAATAAAAATACTATGTGCCACTTCTACAAAGTACAGAGGTCTGGCTCTGGTAAATCTAGTAAACATGTTCACTTTTCCTAGAAGAATTTCTTTTCTGGTTTTTCAAGTTCAATCTCAACTTTCCACTTAACTTTGATGTATTCTCTAAACTAATGTAGAACACAGGAGTGCTGAACCAGAAGCAGAACCAGAAGATGAGGATGAAATCCAGACTTTGCTACGTCAAGTTCTCGACTCGCAATTCGGTATGAATTAACGCTTTATCCATGAACGTTTCAAATTGCTATATTTTCTACTTTTTGAGAACCAACAAATTATTTTGATTAATTAAAAATAGTGTGCAGCTAGTTACAGATCTTTTCAAGTGTCTTTGCTACTTGTTGGTAATCACTACTTTCTTTCTAAAATGGAGAAATGGTTGTAGTAGCTAATGATCACCTCCCCCTTTTTTTTCCAATGTACCAATGTACAGAGTTATCCCATGATAGTAGTAAATGCTAAAGCACTTTTAAGTTCCATTGATTTCTAAATATAATGTGTTAATGTGAGATTTATTTTTTTCAGATGTCTTATTAACTAAAACAGAGCAATGATGTAATATCTTTGGAGCACCAGGGGGGCTTAGAAAATTACCCAGCAGCTAATGCTGGTTTTCTGTTTTTACTATTGTAAACTATTAGCAATTATGAGACTTCCGGGAAGGGTGACTTCGCTTGTGCCTGCTTTTGGGACGGGCTCCCGCCTCAAAAGAAGCTTATTCAGATATAAATCAGTCAGAACATTTTTTTTTTTTGACTGATGAAATTTCTCCCGGGCAGGGAGAAACGTAGAGATCAACCTCAAAGCCTGTTTTTGTTGGGAGGACTGGATTTCATTAATTTATGAGATAAGGTCCAGCCAACAATGCCGGACGGACTTCCTAACAAGCTCTATCTGCTTAAGCGATACGTTTATCTTTTCTTTAAAGAGAGAACGGACTAACAGGCAAGCACCCTTCTTTCTATTATTTTTTTTACTTGGTTTAAATTGTTGCAGCAAAAGGAGATTTGTCAGATTGATCGGCTTTGGACAACTTCTGGGTGAGATATAGCTCTTCTCTGTTATTCACGAAATTAACAGCTTATCTCTGTTTCTGTCGCAAAAAGCTGTCCTGGAAGTGCATTCTAAAGATAATAAATAGAAGAGGGATTTCTATTCCTGATTTCTATTCCGAGGAATATTATATTGTCTGGGACTATTCTCTTTTTGGTCTATTTTATTTTGACGAATCTGCTTCTTCACGACGCCACTAACTGTTTTGATGCTGGGAACTAAATTTGTTTTGCATTCTTGAACATAGAGAGATAAGGCAGGTTGCTCTGTTTATACTGTGATGTCATCAAGCCTGGAATATTAACCCAATTGTTGCTGAAATAAGAAGTGGTTCTTCTTTATTTTTGTTTTGCTTTGTTTTCGTGGTTTTAAAAATGGCAATCAAGAAAGTGGCTGAGAATCTGGAAGTAATTATGTTTCAGAAAAGAATGGATGAGATTGAGATAACGAAACAAACCCTGCGACAGGGTAGTAAGGAGCTGAAAATTGAACTGAGCAAAATGACGCAGGAGCTTAAAGAAATAGGGGATCCTGTGAGAGAGGAGAATGAGTTCAGAGATGAGAAAAGAAAAAATAAAGGGAAGATACAAGCCCTGGAGATTGGAACAAATGTGGAATTGGAAAAAGATCTGGAGTTTATGGATTTTAGAAATAAAATCTACTGTTTGGAATTTAACGTTATCTCTGAAGAAATTAATGAAGATATTAGAGATAAAGTTATCAATGGCTTGGATAATCTTCTGGACTGGAATGATGTGATGGAGCTTGATATAGAGAAAATCTATGGAATTAACTGCAGCCATGTGACAATGGAAAAACTCTTAAGAGATGAGCCAGTGCATTTTGTAAAAAAGAAGAACACAGATATGACTTTACAACAGTATTTCAGCAACTTATTCAGAATGGATGGCAAGAAAATATTTGGGATAGAGGAAATTCCCATCAGACTCTTATTATATGACTATGGCTACAACAGCAAGATTATTATGGAATACTGATAATGGAAGATTGGACACTGAAATTACTGGACTTAACAGGACTATTGAAGATGGAAGATGGAACTAATAGGGATAATGGAATAATGGCTATTGAAATTATTGGACCTAACAGATTCTGATGAGATGGATTAATCGAAATGTTTATTTGGACTATGTTTATGACAATAAGATTATTATAATTATTAACGAGATGGATTAATTGACATGTTTATTTGGAGAAAAATTGATAGATATATTTCTTAAAGAATTGAAACCTCTCTTTGACTTTTTGTGGAAAGAATAAAGTAATGTTTATGAGATTTGATGATTAATTAAGATAACTACTGGAGGAAAGTGATTTTATAATATGATTTAAGAGACAGGATTGTTATATATTGTAGACCTATAACTGATTTGATATGTGACAAATGGGAAGTCAACATTTTTTTTTTGTTTAATCATTTTTGTTTTGTTTTGTTTTTTGTCTTTGAATGTTTTATGATTTTGTTTTCTATGTTTTATGAAAATTTGAATAAAAATTATTGTAAAAAAAAAAAAAGAAATCTGTGAGGCATCTTCAAGGGCAGTATTAATCTTCTGGTAAAAATAAAAATTATTGTAAAAAAAAAAAAAAAAGCAATTACTAACATTCATATAGTAAGCCGTACTACATCTGTTGATCACAGACATTCTGCAGTGGAGAAGCCTTAAGTAAAAGAGATCATCTTAGTCTGTTATGTAAATCTTTATTTGGTAATGTTTCATTTGTTTTATAACCACAATCTATGCTGCTATCCAAAGGGAGGCAAAATGGGAATTTTGAAATGTGTTCATAATCGTTAAATAATCTATTAAAGTGATGCATGTTGCTGAATGGCAGGCTGTAGAGCTACACATTTGGAAAACAAAAAAAATGGCTATAGCAGGGAGTGAGTGACAGAATTCTTGCTTTATGCAAATTTTAAACTGCAGCATGGCCAAATGGTCAGGGATGATGGGAGTTGTTGGATAACGTGGTGGGCCACAGTTTCCCCACCCACAATTTATAAAGCTGCAATACTTAACTGTGATCTGCCCCAACCATAGAACTCACTACATCAGTCTGAGGTACATGTAGTATTGTTACATGTTAGGGACATTCCATTTAATCCCCTTTTACACTTTGTTGTACCTATAAAGGACAGTCACTGAGCATATTTATGTTCAACTGATTTTAAGTGGCATTAACTTGTTGGATCAATGTATAGCATATAGTCAAGCCTTGTTGATCAGGTGGAATCTAATAACTGGATACAACCCTCAGCCTGTCCGTGCTATACTTTTTATCAAGCAGCTATATTGTTTACATTGTGATTTTTGTGAAAGAAGAAAGTTGAAATCAGTGGATTGGATCCAGACGTCTCCCTCCACAAACAGAAGGGCTTCTTCAATTTGCAGATGGGACTCCAGTCTAGTAGAGGCTCCCAGTCCACTTAAGTGGACATTCCTACTGGCAAAAGGGGAAGAAGGTGATTTTCGTCTGTGCCCCCTTCCCCCAGTAGTCCCCCTGTACTGCTTCCCATACTGTTCTGGAGAGTCTCCTAACATTCTGGATCAGATTTTCAAGGAGCACAGGGAACTGTGGGGGCATCCAGTTAACAGTTCCATCTGGATCCAACACAGTGGATCTTTAAAAAATGTTAAATAGTTGGGCTGGATTGTACCAGTGATCTCTTTGGATGGGTGGTGACTAAAGAATGCAATTGAAAAAATACTTTTTGGATGTTTGATATGCTGTTTTTCTAATATTTTAAGAAAAAATAAGTGAAACAGATGAAGAACATGTACATGATGAAACAAATTTTCAGGAGGAGAATAATGAAATATCTGAGGTTCCCACAGTGGAGGAAGACTATGATGGAGACCTGGAAGATAAAATGCCAGAAGTATTAGAAACACCAGGATCTGTCCATGAAGGTATCTGAAGTACTAGTGAGCGTATTTTTCATATATGTTTTTTGAAAAAGATTAGGAAGGTGATGAGATCTTTGGGATATAAGAGTTTAGGAAGCTTTAAGGTAACCTGGACCCATTGTTCAGGTCTTTGTATATCAACACAAGAACCTTGAGCCTGGCTCAATAGCATGTGGGCAGCCAGTGCAGGTGTTTTAGCAGAGATGTCACATGCTGTCCCCAGCATTCTGCACCAGCTGGAACTTCTGAGCCAAACCCAAGCTCAGCCCCACATAGAGTGAATTGCAATAATCCAGTCTCAGGGTCACCAGTGCAAGGACCACAGTGGCTAAGTTATCACGACCAAGATATGGCTGTAGCTGGCATACCAGATAGAACTAATAAAAGGAACTTGTAGCCTGTCAGTCTGCCAGCTGCACTGTAATTAATGGTGCTGTAAAACAATTAGCTGGCAGCAGTTTGTCTTCCAAAAACAAGATCAGTAGCAAGTCAAGGGTTCAATATTCCAATAAAGCAATCCAGGTTTCAAGACTCTACATGGTGTGGCACAGCTGGCAAGGGTCTGATGCTGGCATCCGATGTTGCTCCCAGCAGAGGGCAAAAGGCCTCTCACTGCCTTTTGAACTCCCCTCCATGGTTCAGGTGATAGCAATCAGCCTTCTGACTCCAGGGAGCTTGTAGCCTTAAATGGCCAGTATGCCTGTGTTGCTGTGCTACTAACAGGCATCTTCACTCTGCAGGGGGCAGAGGGGTCTCCAGATCACTTCCTGAGGCTGACTGAAGGTCTCCATCCATGTCTGGAACACCTTTCAGCAGCAGGAAGTCTGGAACTGCATCTTGGGTGATTCTGCTTTTTCCCTCTCCTGGGTCTGCTGTGCCAATCTATTGCTCCTCATCATCATCTGAGGACTCATCTGATGGAGGCATGCATAGCCACTGAGGTCACTGGGCCTCTAACAGCAAAGATGTATCTCAGAGCACCCTCAAGATGTGTACCTGCTTCTTTAGAAGGAGTGCAGCTCCATCGAGAACAGGCAACTGACCTGTCTTCCAGACACGAGAACCCACTTACCCAGAGTCTCTGACTTCCCAGATTCAAACTGTTTGTTGGCCCTCATCCAGTCCACCACTGCGTTATTGGTCCAGCTTGCACATCCTCTCATGATTCAGATATTGTGGAGAAGTAGAGCTACCGTATGTGTTATCAGTGTACTAATGGCACCATGCTCCAAAACTTGTAAAGGCCACTCTCAGTGGCTTCATATAGATAGCAATGGAGATAAAATAGTGATCTGCAGAACCACATAGTACAGGTGTCACAAAGTTGCAGATAACTCCCCTGGTGCTACTTGACCATGCAGGTAGAAACGGAACTGCTATGCCTCCGATACCCATCCCACATAGTCAATCCAGGAGGATACCATGGTCAATGGTATCAAAAGTCACTGTGATCTCGAGTAATAGTAATGGTTCTCTCTCCCTGTCCCTCTCAATGCAGACGATCCATAAAGGTGGCCAAGGCTGATTCAGTCCTGAAACTAGGCCTAAACCCAGATTCTTAGTGGTTCAAGATAATCAGTGTCATCCAGGAATACTTGCAATTGCTCCACCACCACCTTCACCACTTTCCCCCAAAACAGATATTGGCAATGGCTGGTAGTTGTCACCCACCATTGGGTTCAGGGTGGGCTTTTTAGGGAACGGCAGCACCACCTCCTTTTTAAGGCCAGGGGGCACCTCCCTATCATGCAATGATACATTCATAGAACCTTGGACCAACCACTTCCACCTCACTCTGACTACCTTTACCAGACAGGATGGGCAGGGGTCCCAAGGGCAAGTGGTGGGATGCATTGCTGCAAGTATCCTGTCCACAATTCTTCATTTGGATCTCTGCTTTGCATACTGCAGTGCTCTGCATACTAACATACAAAGAACTGAACAACAGATTACACACAAATGCCACTATGTGAACACTACTTGTTTAGGGTAGAGTAGGTTGTGCGAATAGTTAATGTGATAGTTAAGGAAACGATCATTTCAGTCAAACTTAGTATATCACAAGATCTATTTTAAATGGCTTATATGTTGCATTGTGGCCCAGTTCGGACATCATTGAAAGGAGAGTTTAGTGACTCTGAGAAGACTGTACGATCATATGTGCCCTTCATTCTTCCTGCCTTCTCCTATGCATTAATTCCTCCTAGGGTTGTTTTTTTTTTTTAATTTGTATCTGGGCATACTCCTAATTATGATGCCTAGATCATAATTTTATCAGGGTGTACAAAGTGTTTAGAAGCATGCCTGGGTTTATTTTAACCAGAGTTAATGATAGTCATCAGGGCTGTGGAGTAGGAGTCGTGGAGTCGGAAGCAATTCTGGGTGGAGTCGGAAGCAATTTTGGGTGGAGTTGGAGTCGGTAGAAATGTACCGACTCCGACTTCAAAA
Organism: Rhineura floridana; assembly: GCF_030035675.1. Taxonomy (NCBI): domain Eukaryota; kingdom Metazoa; phylum Chordata; class Lepidosauria; order Squamata; family Rhineuridae; genus Rhineura; species Rhineura floridana. The sequence continues at coordinate 263,739,746 of NC_084480.1, read as the reverse complement.
TAAAATTAATATTTTAATATTAATATTAATTTATTAATAATACATTAATATACATTTGCCATTTGTGAAGGAGTCAGATGGTAGAAAAATTAATATACATTTGCCATTTATGAAGAAGTCGGAGTCGGAGAGTAGAAAAATAAAGGAGTCGGAGTCGAAGGTTTGACATACTGACTCCACAGCCCTGATAGTCATACCAAGAAGAGAGGGACTGGAAGAAAACACACATGCTTCCGTGGTCCACTCCGAGTCCTTACTTTCTAGTTTCAGTATTATGTCCAGACCAAGCCTGTGTCTGTAAACTGATACATTAGTGCTTGTCTGAAAATTGGCAGTATTTTCAGTTAACTTTGTGTATATTTAGAAACAAAACCTTTTCATTTTTTCTCTAGAACCTGCAAGTGACTATCAACCAGGAGAGCCAGACATGGATGATAGTCATGGTATGTCTGCTTTTCATAATTGCTTTGAGATGTTGTAAAGCAATATATCAAGGAACATGTGCCTGTGAACTGATCCTAAATATTTGCAATTTGTTTGTAACATGTTCAGTGGTAAATTTAATGGAGAGAGAAGGATAATATGACAGAAGTTTCTAAAGCATTAGTTTTCAACTTCACCTAAGTGGCCACAACTTTACCTAAGATGGATTGCAATGACCTGCTATTTCCCATTTTATTATTTTGTTTTATTTTATTTTATTTTAGTGACACGTTTTCTCACGAAGGTGGTGATAACTCGTGTGGAGAAATGCTGGTTAAGGCAAAGATGACATCTATAGGCAGCCCACTCTACATTTTAGGGTGGCATGACTTGCACACCTGTGTACTCTATAATGTGAACAGTTGTTCACCAGAAAGACCAATAGCTATTAAAGTGGCCCATGGCAAGCTGTCTTTTTTGGAATTGGCTAATGAGATTCTGGTAGGATTGAAGTCTTTGTAAGTTCTCCTTGGGACATCAAAGATAAAATGCTGTTTTAGCACTTCCATTGGAGGCAGCAGTTATGTGAAACTCTGAAGAGGAACATGACTACAGTGCCTGTCTGCAATCTGGGCAGATGGAAGTTAGTAAAAGGACTACAAGTAGGGATGGAATGCCCATACAGAGAGAAGAAGAAAGATCAACTGGGGGGGGAGAGGGGGGGAAAGAAAGAACAAAAGAGAGTAAGAAAGAAACTATATAAGTTAACTAAAAATGGGTTCCATGTTAGAGGCTGGAGGGATGCCAGCTCAAAGATTGTTGATCTGAACAAAATATATTGTACTACAGAATACTTGTTGAAATCCATATGTGTTCAGAGGGTAAGTGCCATTGAATACAGGAGGACTTGCTTCTGAATTGAAGGCATAAGAACTTGCTGCTAAATAGCTATTAAGGTAATAATGTTATTGCTGTCTTTGACAATCTGTAACTGAAAGAAAATATTGTGCTCCAAACTTTTCATGGCTACTGTTGATGAAAAGATCAGCATTCCCAATTATAGTTGTGTAGTTTTCTTTCCCATCATCTTGCTTCCCTTAGTGCTATTATCTTGAATTATAGTCACAAGCGCCCTGAAGTTAGTTAGACAAACTAAATACTCCAGCCTTTACAGCGATATTAATAGTTTCTTGTGGTCCAATGTGAATCTCTTAATTTTCAGTTACCTACGAATATCACACACATGCGGAAGAAGACACATATGAATCAGAAGGCCCAGGTTTGTCTAATTATTATTGATTTAGAAATTATCTGTATTATAGAGTATGAGTCTGTTTCTTTATGTTTAACCAACCTTGTATGACATAAATGTACTCAATAGTGTGGATCCATCAAGGAAAAGTTGTTCTTTAACTTTGTAGACTGCTTTGATACTGCATTCCTGTTTCCATCCTTTGTCAATCCATAGTGCATATGCTGTGTCAAACAGTTTTATCATACAAACATATTCTTTTTTTAAATATAGGAATTTACAAACAGCGATCAGCATTTGGCTTAACCAAAGGAAAATTAAGCTAACCCTTTAAGTGCTTTATTCTAACCATATTAAAATTACTTGCCATTTTGTGTGAATGTGAGACCATAGCATAGTACTGTTTATTCAGAAACCTCAGGAACAGCATGTCTAGTACTTTTTTTTTAGTTAATAATCTATTCTAATTTTGGTACCTTTGTTTCCAATATTTAGCATGAGAATACTGGAAACAAACAAAGATGGTAAAATTGACAAATTACATAAGGAAAGACATTGGAAGCTAGGCTTGTTTAATAAATATATGGAAACCATATATACAGTTTTGTATTCCAAATTTGCAACAATGTTTTGAATTAATATAAGAATGTAATCTGTGATTCTAAGGCTGCAGTCTTACGGATTTTTATCACACTACATGTGATTATCAATGCTAAGATGTTGGTGTTATCAGCTGATTTCCCCCCTTAATAGTAATTATTAATTACCTTATTGATAGGAACCATTTACAAAACAAAGCTGTTGATATCACTATCTGTACTTTTCTGCATTGCATTTCCTTTCCTTCTTAACCCACTGTTTAAAATCTCTGCCCTCTGCATGCACACACCCATATAGATCAGCGCCTGCAACTCATAGTAACATTTCATGCATCTGATTATGTGAACTGTAGTTCACAAAAGCTTGTGCTATAATAAATGTATTAGTCTTTAAAGTACTACAGTTGTCCTTGTTGTTTTTGCTAAAAGAGACCAACATGGCTACACCTTTTGAAAAAATCCTATGCACATTTACTGCACTAAACCCACTGAACATAGCGAGACTTATTTCTGAATAAATATGCATAGCACTGAGGTGTAGGCATACACACTTTAATCATACGTAGATGCCCAACAACACATAAAATTAAATTATGAAGACTTCAGCAGCATACTTTATTGAAGTCTTTGATAGAGAAATCATGTTAACACCATTTTATCATTGTATTTGCAGTTCTAACTAAGTAGTTCTTGTTCTGTCTCACTGATGCACTCACTCTCTTTCTCTGTCTCACTCACACACACACACTGCATTTTAACCTGCTCAGCATGGCACCTGATCACAATATCTGCCTGAGGTGGTAAAAGACAACAGTTTGTAGTGACAATGCTAGAAATCACACATTAGCAGAAGTAATAACTATATTGTTACAGGCCCCCTGTGCTTTTCCTTATTTTGGCCTTCTAGAGGTCTTCAATGTAAACAAAATGTGTAAAAGTTGGGATATAAGTTTATTTGTATGAAAAAATAATTAGTTAGAAATACAAGTCTACCTGCTGTAAGCATTAAATTTATTTTGCTCTCTACTCCCTCTTCCCATATCTGAAAAATGGGCACTCCCACTTTTCTCTTAGAGAACAGATGGTTAGGAAGTCTGCCAAGAGTCTGGGTGCCTCCTCCCTCCTTTGTAAACAAACAGTATATCAAGAAGCAAACCTGTCAGGCTTTTGAAGGGAGACCAATTGCTTTATTGACAGCTTGTTACAGAATCACAAGACCTGTCTTTTTAACCAGTTACAGGTTGTCAAAGCTTTGAGAAGCTGAACAGTGCAAAGTAGTTAACATTTAACAGACACACAAGGGTATAGTGAGAGCTCTCATTAGATAAGAAAAACCTATAAATAGCTTTGAAACTCGAAGATTGAGGCCAGCCTTCGTGACTGAGTCGAAGAGAAGCCAATCTTAGTGACTGTGTTGCAGGCTGCCAAGAAATGAAGAGATACAAAGCTAGTCCTAGTGGAGGCACTGGGAATTTCCAAAGAAGGCTATTGAAGCAAGGCTGCTAAATATGGCTAGAGATGAGATTACGAGGCCCATTCTTGGAACTATGCCTAAGATGTTGCCTGATGTTGACCAGCGGCCGTTTAGAAGCCCACTTCTCTGGAAGTAAATCTTTGTATTGACTCTTTTTCTGAAGCCAAAAAGAGAATAATATATAAAGTTTAAGACTAACGTTTAGCTAAGACTAAAGAGGGAATATTGTAAACGTTTTCAGACCCTGTAGCTAAGACTAGAGCGAATATTCAGTAATGTTGCAAACTCTTTGCCTAAGGCCAAAAAGAGTACTGTTCTTATGAATAAGAAATGGATAAGATTATTTATAAGAAGCATATATGGCTGTTCTTAAAAATGCTTACATGTGTAAGGCACTGTGTAATTTCCTCACTATCTAGTTAATTGTTATAAATCTGTTAAAGCCAACTATGTGGCACTTTAACCCTTTTGTTTCCAGTTAATGCTAGCTATTTGCCTATCTAACCCCTGTGATACAAGATAGAGTTTGTTTAAATATTACGCCCTGGCTACGGTCAGCAATATGGCAATAAGTTACTGGCTAAGGCCAGATTATGTCTGTGATCATGTATACACAATTTCTGAACTGGCTGCAGCCAATTATTTGTATTTCCTGTCTGCACCAGACCTTAGTATAGGAATAAAGAAACATATTTTCTGCTATGTAACTCTGTTATTCTCTTTCCTGTTACATCCTTGGCCCCAAGGAAACTTGGGTAGGATTTCTTTGCTAGGTTTACCTAGCCAGTCGTTTGCTGTCGATACCAGAAAGTTTAATATATAAGACTCTGGAGAGACATTAATCTAGAAAGAACCCTCATCCCTGTGCATCCACGTGATAAGAGTCTGGGCAGTAACAATATATATCTTGTTTTTAACATAATATGTGAACTCTCTGTTATTAGTATAACTAAGAATAAAATATATAAACATAAGCACTAAAATAGCAATGGCTTTCAGATCATAGATTTAATGCTATGGTTTTGAAGAGGTTAGTTTTTGTAAATAGAATGCTTTTCAATGGGTCAGGGGTAGCCAACATGGCATCCTCCAGATGTTGCTGGACTACAACTTCCATTATCCCTGATCATTGGCTGGGGTTGATGGGAATTATAGTCCAACAACATCTGGAGGGCACCACATTGGTTACCCCTATACTAGATTAATACAGTGCATTTGAATTAGCATACAAGAGTATGTAATTGTTGCCCCACGTGTGAGATAGAGCTTCCCAGAACAGAGTTAAGTCATAGTGTAATATGGGAACAAGAGCTCCTATAAATTGTTATTTTTAAATATATACATTTTATTATTAATAGGAATATACAAAGGTATAGAATCATTATAATGCAGCAGTAAGTTATATCTAAGACTATAAGATCTTCAAAATACTGCTATAAATACAATTTTAATATTTCCATAGTCAAATCTTCAATCAGTTAAATATTTCTACAAAACCTGAAGAAAGCAAGAAAACAGAAAAGTTATAATCTTATCAAGCTTATTAACTATTTCACCTACACTCCATACTGTTAAACTTCCACCAACAAGGAATGTGGGTTCACAGGTCTTGCATTTTCTCACTGTCTACACTCTCTCTCTTTAACTAGGTTTGTTATCTTCATCATGCATGCCATACCCCAGACTTTGACTAGCCAAGAGTCTATAGCAGAAAGGAATCGTGTTTGACATATATTCACTAATAGGCAAAAAAAAGTTGCAGTTTAAGAATGTACCTATGGGCAACAGATATGTCTATCAAACTTTAAAAAGCAGGGAAATTGGGCAGCTATAGTGAATGCACCAGAGGAACAGGAGACCTGACCTTTTCTCTGAAATATTGTACTGCCCTACAAATTTGTCAAAATGCAAACACCATTTGGGTTGGTCTTTCACATTCCAATCCACTTCCTGTGTAGTTTGGAATAATTTGGTAACAAGTGCCTTTGAGCATATGGTGAGTGGTGGCAACACCTGCCATCTCCAAAGATGGAGAATTACTTTTTTGTGTGTTTGTTGGTGTTCTTCTTACTTCGTTTCTTTCCTGTGTTACTACTGCTTCTACAGAGAATCTAACCTAGAAAATTATATTTTTCTCATTATTCATACCAGAAATCTGTGTCAAATTTATTTTTATTAATTTCAAAGCCTTTTTATTGGTCAGTGTCATATGATGGTGAAGACAGCCTTTTGTGTTTCAAACTTAAGCAATGAATCTAGCTGTTGGAAAAAATAAACTTGGCCTGCCCAAGATGCATGTTTTCAGCCTGCTATGCTTAAACCACTCCACTTAAGGAAAGATGGGCATAGTCAATTAAACACATAGAGCACACCTAGAAATTTGCTAGAATATATTGCACCTGCCACTGTTTTATCTTGTGCAAACTGAGACACTCCTCATGTCCACTGGAAATTATTCCACAGAATAGTTGGTGCCATTATTCCACAATTGTTTTTGGAGTTTCTTTAACATTGCAAAGTGTTGCTGTACTTCACATGTTCAGAGAAACAGAAGCAAAAAAAATTATTAACTATAGAAAACTAATATTGCAAAGTAAATCAAACATACTTAAAGTGGCTTGGCAGCTATGGCAAGCTGAGCAGGCCCTAGCCAGCTGGGGAGAACTAGCCTCAGAGGGAGGCAATGGTAAACCCCCTCTGAATACCTCTTACCATGAAAACCCTATTCATAGGGTAGCCATAAATCGGGATTGACTTGAAGGCAGTACACTTCCTGAACTTCATCAACTTGCTTAATGTTGTTGCTCCTTCCCTGCTAAAACAAGATTAGCACAGCACATGTCTTGTTTCTGTTATTTCGGCTGATTGCAGGTGTTGCCACCACTCACATATGCTCAGAAGCACATGTTACCAAATTCTTCCAAGCTACACAGGAAGTGGACTGGACTGTGAAAGACCAACCCAAATTGTGTTTGCATTGTTACAAATTCCGGACTTCCCGGAAGGATTGCTCTGCCTGTGGCTGCCTCTGAGGTGAGCTCTGTCTCAGAGGAAGCTTTTTTCAGTTTAAAATCAGTCAAAAGGGAACTTTGACTGGTATAAATGTTCTCCCAGGCAAGGGTGAACCGAAGAGATTATCCACAGAAACTTCGTTGGGCTGTTGGTGGCTGGAATTGATCAGGAATTCCCTGGGAAAAGAAGGCATACCTAGCAGCTGAAGACGGAGTTAGGACTTCCAGCAAGCTGGGCTGAAAAAAAGCGAGACGTTTTTCTTTTAAACGATCCACAACGGGCGAGCTTTCTTCTGTCTAATCTTATCATTTGGCTTAAATTACTACAGCAAAAGAGATTTGTTTAAGAATCAGCAATCAAGATTGGGTGAGTTACACTTCTCTCTTTTATACATTAAGGAGGAGGAAAGAAAATTTAAAAAGCTTATCTTATTTCTTTATGGCAAAAAGCTGGCCTGAATTTGGAAACTATAAAGATTAAAACGGATGAGGGGCAACTTACCCGAAGAGAAAATCTGATTTAGATGATTATTTGATTGATATATGTCTGGGACTACTTTTTCTTGGACTACTTTCTTTAGACGAATCTGCTGTTCGTGTATGTTACTAATTGTTCAGTGCTGTGAACCAAATTGGTTTTGCATTCTTGGACGTGCGGGAGATAAGAACTGTGTTGGCCAGATGATGTCAACAGGCCTGGAATATTAACTCCCTTATTGCTGGAAAAAGAAGCAAATTACTCTTTGCTTGGGAATTATGGTTATATTGGAAATTTGAAGGATTTTTTCTTCAGCTTTAAGAATGACAATCAAAGAAGTGGCAGAGAACCTGGATGTACCCCTGGAAAGGTTTTCCCCTCTGGATATGTTTCAGAAGATAATGGATGAGATTAAGATAACGCAACAAGAACTGAGACAGGGTAGACAAGAGATGGCAACTGAATTTGGTAAAGTGAAACAGGAGCTGAAAGAAATAAAGGATTATATGAGAAAAGAAGCAGATGGACAAGCAATAGAAGATGAAAAAGAAATTAAAGGGAAGGAGCAAATTCTGGAGATTGGATCAGATATATCAAATGTGGAATTGGAAAAAGATTTGGACTTTATGGCCATGATGGATATTAAAGACAAAGATTACTGTTTGGAATTTAGTGCTGCTCCTGAAGAAACTGGTGAAGATATCAGAGATAAAGTTATTACTGTCTTGATAAAATTTTTGGACTGGAATAATTTGATGGAACTTGAAATAGAGAAAATTTACAGAATTAATTTCAGATATGTGACAATGGAAAAATTCTCAAGAGATATGCTGGTGCATTTCGTAAAGAAGAGGAACAGAGACATGACCCTACAACAACATTTCAGTAATACATTCAGAATTGATTGCAAGGAAATATTTGTGATGAAGGAAATTCCCATCAGACTCTTACTATATGATTATGACAGCAAGATTAACATGTGTGCAAGGATGGCAGATGGATGATGGAACTAATACTGATAATAGAAGAATGGCTATTAAAATTACTGGACTTAGCTGACTTGGTAGGGATGGATCAACTGACATGTATATTTGGAGAAAAACTGCTGGATATATTTCTCAAGGAGCGGAACCTCTCTTTGACTTTTTGCGGATAGAACAAAATGATATGATGTTAATGAGATTTGATGATTAATTAAGATAACTACTGGAGGAAAGTGATTTTGTAATATATTAAGGGACAGGTTTGTTACATACTATATACTTATAGCTGATCTGCGACAAATCGGAAGTCAGTATTTTTATTATATTAGTTATTAATTTGTTTTCCTTTGTTTTGCTTTGTTTTTTTGAAACTTCGAATAAAAATTAATAAAAAAACAAAAACAAATTTGTAGCGCAGTACAATATCTCAGAGAGGAGGTCAGGTCTCCTGCTCCTGTGGTGCATTCATTATAGCTGCCCAATTTCCCTGCTTTTTAAAGTTTGATAGACGTATCTGTTGACTATAGGTATGTGCTTAAACCGCAAAGCTTTTTTGCCTATTAGTGAATTTTTCTGCTTTTTAATCCGGGAGGTAAGAAATGGGATCCTGTCCAAGTTTGCTGAGAATGGATTGACATTTTGCATGCTTATTGAGTTCAGTGGGATTTACTCCTTTGCAATCATGCTTCGGATAGGTGAAACTGACCACAGGGGGATGGGGAGAGGAGAAGGAGGAAGGGCAGGGGTAGGGGAGGAAGGGCAGGGGTGATGGGAGCAGGCAGGAAGGGGAAGGGAAGAGGAGGGCGGGTTTGATCATTTGCATGTTTATTGAGTTCCATGGGATTGACTCCTGTGCAATCATGCTTAGGATAGGTAAAACTGACCATGGGGGGAGAGGAGGAGAAGAGGGAGGGATGGCTGGAGTGGGCAGGAAAGGTGGAAGGAGAGGGAAAGGAGGGGAAAGACAGGTGTGATCATTTGCATGCTTACTGAGTTCAGTGGGATTTACTCCCGTGCAATCATATTTAGGATAGGTAAAACTGACCTTGGGGGAGGGGGAGGGGAGAGGAGAGGGAAAGGAGGAGGATGGGGAAGAAAGGGATTGGAAGGGGAGGGAGGGGCAAAGGAAGGGGGAGGTAAGGGACAAAAGGGAGGTGATGGAAGAGAGGTGAAGGGAAGAGCAGGTTTGATCATTTGCATGCTTTTTGAGTTCAGTGGGATTTTCTCCTGTGCAATCATGATTAGGATATGTGAAAGTGACCTGGGGGAGGGGCAGGGAGGGAGGAAGAGGGAGGGGGAAGGAAGGAGATTGGGTGGGTGGGAACTGGGCAGAGGGGAAGCCCCTTTCCTTTCCAAAAGGAAAACATGGTGAACAGTATCATTGTTTTTCAGCGTTTCCCCTACATTTTTATTCTATACAGGCATACGTAGTCTCCCATTCAAATTTAAACCAAAGCTGTCCCTGGTCACTTCCACACCAGACCTTTATTTCACTTTAGACAGTCATGGCTTCTCCAAAAGAATCCTGGGAAGTGTAGTTAGTGAAGGGTGCTGAGAGTTGCTAGGAGATGCCCTGTTCCCCTCACAGAGCTTTAATCAGTGCGGCTGACTGTTAAACCACTCTGGCCACTGGAGCTCTGTCAGGGAAATAGTAGTCTCCTCTTAGCAGCTGTCACAAACTACACTTCCCAGGATTCTTTAGGGGAAGCCATGATTGTCTCAAGTGAAATCAAAGTCTGGTGAGGGTGTGGCCCCCTGATTAGCCAAGCTAAGCTAATCAGCTGAGTCTGGCTTTTAGAACACTAACAGCTGGTTCGTACTGAGCATGCCCAGGCTTATCATTGACTTGAATGTTATATTTCTTAAATTAATTAAAAATCAGCCAGGCATTTTTTAAACGTTTAAACTGCAGAAGATGAAGGTCAGAGTATGGGGCAAGGTCAGTAATAGGATTGCAGGTACTCTGTGAACATGGCTGATTTTAATTAATTTCAACAGATTATGAGAACTCTGACAGAAAAAAGTCCGAAAGGGGTCTGTTTTTTCTTTCTGATAAGCTGTATGCCCCAAATTGCCTGGCAGGGAGTTAACTGCTCCAAGGCCTACCCTGTCTGGTTAACAAGACACCTTTCCAGCATCACACAGACACTCTTGGCAGAGCATTACACCGAATGCTTGTTAGGAACCCCAGATTGGACTCTAGGTGGCTCTGAGCTCATTGACCATTCCTTGACCCATCTTCCTCATGCTTAGATGCTGAATGCTAAACTAGAGAAAACTAAGGCGGGGGAATACAAGCCCCCCTTGCCTACAGGCAGCTATTCTGCTGATATAGCTGCTGAGCTTGCCCACTGGCCGGTACATTCTCTCTCTTTTTACACTTTGAACTCTTGATTCTCTCTGACTGTTTTGTGTAGAGTGTTGTTAAGCACGTGTTTCTGAGTTCAGGGCTATAAGGTTTGTAAGGTTTTGTTTTGAAATGAGCTTATGGGAAGCATCAGAATGGCATGGGTTGTATTTTCAGTTTAACATTGCGGAATGTGAAAAATCAATGCTGGCCATAGTATACAACCACTCTCGTGGCTGTATAATTATCATTCTGATAATGTGTGCTCTGATAATAGCAAATGAGTACTCAGTCCTATATCTTCCTCTGGTGTAATATCCTTAAGGTAACCAAATGTTGGATCTTTGGAGAGCATGGCCCAGTTGTGTTTTATTTCTGTTAAAACAGAGTTCAAGAATATCCTAAAAATTGTTTTAGTAATGGCTTTGCTTGAAAGGCTGTCTAGAAATATAAACCATTAATGTAACAAAAATAATAACAGAAGCCTAACTGCTATAATAAGGAGTAAGGGGAAGGAAGATTGTTAATATATGAAGGTGGGTGCTGTTGATAGTTTCTTTAATCTGTTTTAAGAAGGATTTTTAATTAAAGCTAATGAAAAGAGGAAATGGCTTCTTTTTTTATCATTAATTTTTATTCAAATTTTCAAAAACAAAACAAAACAAAACAAAAATACAAATTAAACAATAAAATAAAATGTTGACTTCCGATTTGTCGTAGATCAGTTATGGGTCTACAATATATAACAAACCTGTCTCTTAAATTATATTACAAAATCACTTTCCTCCAGTAGTTATCTTAATTAATCATCAAATCTCATAAACATCACTTTATTCTTTCCACAAAAAGTCAAAGAGAGGTTTCAACTCCTTGAGAAATATATCTATCAATTTTTCTCCAAATAAACATGTCAATTAATCCATCTTATCAAATCTGTTAGGTCCAATAATTTCAATAGCCATTCTTCCATTATCAATGCTAATTCCATCTTCCATTATCAATGCTAATTCCATCTTCCATCTTCCATCCTTGCACCCATAATAATCCTGTTAGGTCCAATAATTTCAGTAGCCATTCTTCCATTATCAGTGTCCCATAATAATCTTGCTGTCATAGCCATAGTCATATTATAAGAGTCTGATATGAATTTCCTTTATCACAAATATTTCCTTGCCATCAATTCTGAATGTGTTGCTGAAATATTGTTGTAAAGTCATATCTCTATTCTTTTTTACGAAATGCACTGGCACATCTCTTGAAAGTTTTTCCATTGTCACATATCTGTAATTAATTCTATAGATTTTTTCTATGTCAAACTCCATCACATCATTCCAGTCCAGAAATTTATCCAAGACATTGATAACTTTATCTCTGATATCTTCATTAATTTCTTCGGAGACAACGCTGAATTCCAAACAGTAAACTTTATCTCTAATATCCATAAACTCCAAGTCTTTTTCCAGTTCCACATTTGTTCCAATCTCCAGGGCTTGCATCTTCCCTTTAATTTTTCTTTTTTCATCTTCTAATGCTTGACCATTTGTATCTCTGATCTCATCAACCTCCTCTCTCACAAAATCCCCTATTTGTTTAAGCTCCTGCTTCATTTTGCCAAATTCAATTTTCATCTCCTGTCTACCCTGTCTCAGGGTTTGTTTCATTATCTCAATCTCATCCATTATTTTCTGAAACATAGTTACTTCCAGATTCTCAGTCACTTTCTTGATTGCCATTCTTAAAACCACGAAGAAAAAAAAACCACTTCTTATTCCAGCAACAAAGGGGTTAATATTCCAAGCCTGATGACATCACAGTGTAGCCAACACAGCCTGCCTTATCTCTTATATGCTCAGGAATGCAAAACAAATTTAGTTCACAGCATCAAAACAGTTAGTGGCATCCAGAACAAGCAGATTCGTCAGAATGAAATAGACCAGAAAAAATAGTCCCAGACATATAATACTCAAAAGCTCATAAATCAGATTTATTATTTTTTTTTTCTCCTCAGAATAGAAATCCCCCATCCGTTTGTATCTTTAAAATGTACAATTCCAGGCCAGCTTTTTGCAATAAAAAACAAAGATAAGCTATTACGATTTCTTTCCTCCTTAATTTCGTGAATGAAAGAGAAGAGTTATAACTCACCCAGGGATTCTTTATTTTATTTATTTATTTGTTTCATTTATAGACCGCCCATAGTGAGTGGCTCTCTGGGCGGTGTACAAAAAGGTTAAAATACAAAATATCAACAATAAAATCAGACAACAAACAATAAACACAAGCAGCAACTAAAGAAAAAAATAAAAAATAAAAAAATTAAATTATAACATAAACGCTTAAAATGCCTGGGAGCATAGCCAGGTCTTAACCTGGCGCCGAAAAGATAGAAGCGTAGGCGCCAGGCGTACTTCTTCGGGGAGGCTGTTCCACAGTTCGGGGGCCACTACAGAAAAGGCCCTAGATCGAGTAACTGTCCTCCGGGCTTCTCGATGGGTTGGTACCCGGAGGAGGGCCTTAGATGCTGAGCGAAGTGACTGGGTAGGTTCATAGCGGGAGAGGCGTTCCACAAGATATTGCGGTCCCACGCCGTGTAAGGCTTTATAGGTCGAAACCAGCACCTTGAATCTGGCTCGGAAACAAATAGGTAGCCAGTGCAAACGGGCCAGAACAGGTGTTATATGTGCTGACCGGCTGGTCCTCGTCAGCAGTCTGGCTGCTGCGTTTTGCACTAGCTGAAGCTTCCGAACTGTCTTCAAGGGCAGCCCTATGTAGAGCGCATTACAGTAATCCAGCCTAGAAGTTACCAGAGCATGAACAACTGAGGCGAGGTCATCCCTGTCCAAATAGGGGCGTAGCTGGGCTACCAACTGAAGGTGGTAGAACGCATTCCTTGCCACCGAGGCCACTTGCGCCTCAAGAGACAAGGAAGGATCGAAAAGAACTCCCAGACTACGAACCTGTTCCTTCAAGGGGAGTGTGACCCCATCTAGAACAGGGTGAACATCCACCATCTGGGCAGGGGAGGCACTCACCAACAGTGTCTCAGTCTTGTCTGGATTGAGTCTCAGTTTATTAGCTCTCATCCAGTCCATTATCGCGGTCAGGCAATGATTCAGCACATCCACAGACTCACCTGTAGAAGATGAAAAGGAGAAATAGAGCTGCGTGTCATCAGCGTACTGGTGGCAACGCACTCCAAAACTCCTGATGACGGCACCCAGAGGCTGTATGTAGATGTTAAAAAGCATGGGGGACAAAATCGACCCCTGAGGGACTCCACAATGGAGAGTCCAAGGTGTCGAGCAATGTTCCCCAAGTACTACCTTCTGGTGACGATCCGCCAAGTAGGAGCGGAACCACTGCCAAGCAGTGCCTCCAACTCCCAACTCTGCGAGTCTCCCCAGAAGGATACCATGGTCGATGGTATCAAACGCCGCTGAGATATCAAGGAGAATCAACAGAGTCACACTCCCTCTGTCCCTCTCCCGACAGAGGTCATCGTACAGGGCGACCAAGGCTGTTTCAGTGCCAAAACCAGGCCTAAAACCGGATTGAAACGGATCCAGATAATCGGTCTCATCCAAGAGCACCTGATAAAGAATCATCTTTATAGCTGATTCATTGACAAATCTCTTTTTGTTGCAACAATTTAAGCCAGATGATAAAAATAGAAAGAAGGATGCTTGCCTGTTAAAATCCGTTTATCGACTTCCGGGAAGGGTGACTTCGCCTGTGCCTGCCTTTGAGACGAGCTCTCGTCTCAGAAGAAGCTTTTTCAGTTTTAAAATCAGTCAGAACGTTTTTTTTTTACTGGTAAAGACTTTCTCCCGGGCAGGGAGAAACCTAGAGATTAACCACAAAAGCTTGTGTTTGTTGGGGGGACTGGATTTCATTAGTTTATGAAAGAAGGTTCAGCCAGCAACGCCGGACGGACTTCTAACCAAGCTCTAAGTGATTAAGCGAGACATTTATCTTTTCTTTTAAGAGGAAATGGCTTCTGACTGTCAGATGGTCAGGGCATGTTCTTTGCTTAAGTGCTGTGCAGTTAATGAAGGCAGTTCTTTATTACTCATTTCTCAGTCTAAAAAACTGATTTAGTGTATTGAAGTAATCACGGTTTTAAATCTATTAATATTCTTCCATAGATAAATAGCATAATATATATTAAATACTATGATGTCAAAAATTGTGTATGCATCAATATCCTCCTCATCCTCATCATTAGTAGTAATGTTTGTAATATTGTGTTTGTATCCCACAAAACCTCTATAGAGAGAGCAGTATCCAGTGAAGTAGTTCTGTTAGTTTTAAGAACTTTTGGCTGTGCAATCAAACTTCTCTCTCTGTGTATCCCCTAAATCTGTTCAGGGGTTTCCCCCAACCCTCCTGAGTAGATTTGGAGAGGACATACAGAGAAAGGAGAAGGAGGAGAAATCCTTGTGCTAATTGACTTACTTTGTTGCATACTGCCCTAAGAGGCCAGCTTATGCTGGCCAACATAATCTGTAGATCATAAATTTGGAAGCATAGGCCTCTATCCAAATGTGATATTGATGCATGGATATTAGAGGGACTGCAGGTGACAGGAGAGTTAGTGTAGTCCTGATCACTTCCTCTTTTGTACAATCTATCAACTTTATAGAATTGTGTTTTGATTAGCACCAAAAAGTAGAATGATTTTGTCTGTTTTCCATAGATGACACAGAACTAACTCTGGAAGATGCTCTGGAGCATAATGCAGGTATTACACAGAAGTCTTAAGATATATATTTTACATCTTGTTCTTTAAAGCTGGATTCCACATAATTTAAAATTCAGGTTATGCTATCCAACAGAGCAGGGGTTGTCAACGTTTTTGGGCCTGGGGGCACATCTGGAATTTCAAAAGAGTTCTGTGGGTACCATCCACTTTGGTTTCTTCTCTCCCCAAGTCAGACCCACCATCAGCAGACAAATGGACAGAAAGCACATGCACACACATAAATGCACACAGCTCCTTTGCTTTTCCAAAGGGTATGACTAGAATCAGAGCCAGTAGAATTAAAACAGTGTCTGAATTTGCATGATTTTATCCAGGGCCCCTGAAAAAGCACGATCAGATTAAAACTCACAGTGGTAGACTGCACGCTATAAAATCACAGATCTGGCACTTGCAGCACCACAGAAACATTGGTCCAAGGTATAGATCCTTATGGAGCTTTAAGGATTTTTTTTTTTACATTTGATAATAGCAAAACCACCAACAAATCACAGAACTTATTGTTGTTATTTTTATCTAGATTTGTTAGTCACTTATTACCGGACGATCTCCAAGTGGCTTACAACATTATTATAAACACAAATAAACATATTTTGCCCTAAAGACGAAACAACAATATCTCCCATAACAGCCACAGGAAGCTTTAGCAGCACACTTACAGTATAACAAACAATATCATCATACTCTATGAAAAGCCTGTGCATCTATATATGCTGAGGTGACCCATGATATGATGGAGGTTTTGAGAGGATTCATAAGGATTAGTGCCTTGGATCCATGTTTTTGTGCCATGGCAGTGCTGCACAGCTTCAGATCCATGACTTTTATGGTTCAGTCAATAAACACAGATGTGATCTGCAATTTGATATTGTTTGGGGGAAAGGAACATGTAGGTGGGAAGGGGAACATGTGATTTCAAGAGGATCCATTTCAGTAGATCCAATGTGTGTGCATGGCCACCCTCCCTCCTCTCCCTCTCTCTGACATTCCATTTTCTCTCTTCTGACTCTTGTGGTACCCTACTCTCTTCTTTCTTGCCACTCTGTTTTCTTCTCCCCAGATTGCTTCCTTTTCGCTCCTACCCTCTTGGTCGCTGTTTTCTGTTCAGTTGCTGATATGATCATTTTAAAAGCACATTGAGCAGAAACAGGAAGTGGGAGAGAGCATCATTCAACACATAAGAACATAAGAAGAGCCTGCTGGATCAGGCCAGTGGCCCATCTAGTCCAGCATCCTGTTCTCACAGTGGCCAACCAGGTGCCTGGGGGAAGCCCGCAAGCAGGACCCGAGTGCAAGAACACTCTCCCCTCCTGAGGCTTCCGCCAACTGGTTTTCAGAAGCATGCTGCCTCTGACTAGGGTGGCAGAGCACAGCCATCATGGCTAGTAGCCATTGATAGCCCTGTCCTCCATGAATTTGTCTAATCTTCTTTTAAAGCCGTCCAAGCTGGTGGCCATTACTGCGTCTTGTGGGAGCAAATTCCATAGTTTGAGTATGCGCTGAGTAAAGAAGTACTTCCTTTTGTCTGTCCTGAATCTTCCAACATTCAGCTTCTTTGAATGTCCACGAGTTCTAGTATTATGAGAGAGGGAGAAGAACTTTTCTCTATCCACTTTCTCAATGCCATGCATAATTTTATACACTTCTATCATGTCTCCTCTGACCCGCCTTTTCTCTCAACTAAAAAGCCCCAAATGCTGCAACCTTTCCTCGTAAGGGAGTCGCTCCATCCCCTTGATCATTCTGGTTGCCGTCTTCTGAACCTTTTCCAACTCTATAATATCCTTTTTGAGATGAGGTGACCAGAACTGTACACAGTATTCCAAATGCGGCCGCACCATAGATTTATACAACGGCATTATGATATTGGCTGTTTTATTTTCAATACCTTTCCTAATTATTGCTAGCATGGAATTTGCCTTTTTCACAGCTGCCGCACACTGGGTCGACATTTTCATCGTGCTGTCCACTACAACCCCGAGGTCTCTCTCCTGGTCGGTCACCGCCAGTTCAGACCCCATGAGCGTATATGTGAAATTAAGATTTTTTGCTCCAATATGCATAATTTTACACTTGTTTATATTGAATTGCATTTGCCATTTTTCCACCCATTCACTCAGTTTGGAGAGGTCTTTTTGGAGCTCTTCGCAATCCCTTTTTGTTTTAACAACCCTGAACAATTTAGTGTCATCAGGAAACTTGGCCACTTCACTGCTCACTCCTAATTCTAGGTCATTAATGAACAAGTTGAAAAGTACAGGGCCCAATACCAATCCTTGAGGGACTCCACTTTCTACAGCCCTCCATTGGGAGAACTGTCCGTTTATTCCTACTCTCTGCTTTCTGCTTCTTAACCAATTTCTTATCCACAAGAGGACCTCTCCTCTTATTCCATGACTGCTAAGCTTCCTCAGAAGCCTTTGGTGAGGTACCTTGTCAAACGCTTTTTGAAAGTCTAAGTACACTATGTCCACTGGATCACCTCTATCTATATGCTTGTTGACACTCTCAAAGAATTCTAATAGGTTACTGAGACAGGACTTTCCCTTGCAGAAGCCATGCTGGCTCTGCTTCAGCAAGGCTTGTTCTTCTATGTGCTTAGTTAATCTAGCTTCAATCATACTTTCTACCAGTTTTCCAGGGACAGAAGTTAAGCAAACTGGCCTGTAATTTCCGGGATCCCCTCTGGATCCCTTTTTGAAGATTGGCGTTACATTTGCCACTTTCCAGTCCTCAGGCACGGAGGAGGACCCAAGGGACAAGTTACATATTTTAGTTAGCAGATCAGCAATTTCACTTTTGAGTTCTTTGAGAACTCTTGGGTGGATGCCATCCGGGCCCGGTGATTTGTCAGTTTTTATATTGTCCATTAAGCTTAGAACTTCCTCTCTCGTTACCACTATTTGTCTCAGTTCCTCAGAATCCCTTCCTGCAAATGTTAGTTCAGGTTCAGGGATCTGCCCTATATCTTCCACTGTGAAGACAGATGCAAAGAATTCATTTAGCTTCTCTGCAATCTCCTTATCGTTCTTTAGTACACCTTTGACTCCCTTATCATCCAAGGGTCCAATTGTCTCCCTAGATGGTCTCCTGCTTTGAATGTATTTCTAGAATTTTTTGGTGTTGGTTTTTATGTTCTTAGCAATGTGCTCCTCAAATTCTTTTTTAGCATCCCTTATTGTCTTCTTGCATTTCTTTTGCCAGAGTTTGTGTTCTTTTTTATTTTCTTCATTCGGACAAGACTTCCATTTTTTGAAGGAAGACTTTTTGCCTCTAAGAGCTTCCTTGACTTTGCTCGTTAACCATGCTGGCATCTTCTTGGCCCTGGCGGTACCTTTTCTGATCTGCGGTATGCACTCCAGTTGAGCTTCTAATATAGTGTTTTTAAACAACTTCCAAGCATTTTCGAGTGATGTGACCCTCTGGACTTTGTTTTTCAGCTTTCTTTTTACCAATCCCCTCATTTTTGTGAAGTTTCCTCTTTTGAAGTCAAATGTGACCGTGTTGGATTTTCTTGGCAATTGGCCAGTTACATGTATGTTTAATTTAATAGCACTGCGGTCACTGCTCCCAATCGGTTCAACAACACTTACATCTCGCACCAGGTCCCGGTCCCCACTGAGGATTAAGTCCAGGGTTGCCGTCCCTCTGGTCGGTTCCATGACCAACTGGTCTAGGGAATAGTCATTTAGAATATCTAGAAACTTTGCTTCTTTGTCATGACTGGAACACGTATGCAGCCAATCTATGTCCGGGTAGTTGAAGTCACCCATTACTACCACATTTCCTAGTTTGGATGCTTCCTCAATTTCATATCTCATCTCAAGGTCTCCCTGAGCATTTTGATCAGGGGGATGATAGATCGTTCCCAGTATTAAGTCCCTCCTGGGGCATGGTATCACCACTCACAACGATTCTGTGGAGGAGTCTGCCTCTTTTGGGGTTTCGAGCTTGCTGGATTCAATGCCTTCTTTCACGTATAGAGCGACTCCGCCACCAATACATCCTTCCCTGTCCTTCCGATATAGTTTATATCCAGGGATAACCGTATCCCACTGGTTTTCTCCATTCCACCAGGTCTCGGTTATGCTCACTATATCAATGCTCTCCTCTAAGACCAAGCACTCCAGTTCTCCCATCTTGGTTCGCAGGCTCCTAGCATTAGCGTACAGGCACTTGTAAGCAGTGTCTCTCTTCAAGTGTCTTTGGCACTTGTGGTTAGGCCTGTGGTAATTTTGCTGTTCTGAATTTATATCCTGTGCCCCTGCTCTCACAATGCCTACTTCTAGGCCTACTCCTTTTAAAATTTCATAATTTCTTTGGTTTTTATCCCAGGGGGGAGGTTTATTCCGAACCGGACCTTTCTCAGCTCCTGTTGGGTTTCCCCCCTCAGTCAGTTTAAAAGCTGCTCTGCCACCTTTTTAATTTTAAGTGCCAGCAGTCTGGTTCCATTCTGATTCAAGTGGAGCCCGTCCCTTTTGTACAGGCCCGGCTTGTCCCAAAATGTTCCCCAGTGCCTAACAAATCCAAACCCTTCCACCCGACACCATCGTCTCATCCACGCATTGAGACTGCGAAGCTGGGCCTGTCTGGCTGGTCCTGCGCGTGGAACCGGTAGCATTTCAGAGAAAGCCACCTTGGAGGTCCTGGCTTTCAGCATCCTACCTAGCAACCTAAATTTTGCTTCCAGGACCTCACGGCTGCATTTCCCCATGTCGTTGGTGCCAACGTGCACCACGACCACTGACTCCTCCCCAGCACTGTCTACCAAACTGTCTAAACGACGGGCGATATCCGCAACCTTCACACCAGGCAGGCAAAACACCTTGCGGTCTACAAGCCCATCACACACCCCACTGTCTATGTTCCTAATGATCGAATCACCCACTACAAGGATCCCTCCACCCCCTGGAGATATATCCTCGGCACGAGAGGATAGCTGCTCAGCCCCCAAGGAATGGGTCCCTTCTAAGGGATTGTTTCCCTCTTCCTCAGCTGGATGCTCTCCTTCCCCGAGACCATCGTTGTCCATGATAGCAGGAGAGCTATCATCGTTGGAGTGGGACACAGCTATAACGTCCCTGAAGGCCTCCTCCACACACCTCTTTGCCTCTCTCAGCTTTTCCAGGTCCGCCACCTTGGCCTCAAGGAAATGAAGTCGTTCCCGGAGAGCCAGGAGCTCATTGCACCGAGAGCATACCCACGACTTCTGTCCAACAGGCAGATAGTCGTACATGCTGCAGGCTGTGCAAAACACTGGAAAGCCCCCACACCCCTGCTGGCTTCTTACCTGCATAGTTTTGCTTAAGGTTTATTACGTCAATGGGTTGGAGACTGCGGTTTAGTTGAGGTCAGGGAACAGACGGGCAGAGTGGGGGGCCCTGGCCTCCTCGGCCTGCTGCCGAACTCGCTCTGCTGCTTAACTCGCCTTGACGCTTTGTCAGCTGGGGCCTTGACGCTTTGTCAGCTGGGGCCTTGACGCTTTGTCAGCTGGGGCCTTGACGCTTTGTCAGCTGGAGCCTTGACATTGTGGGGGCGGGGAGTGGGCCTAGAGACTTTGTAGGCACAGGGAAAGTCCTCAGGGGTGCCATTGTGCCATGGGCATCATATTGGTGACCATAGCAATAAAGGATTATATGGATATGGCTCAGTAGTGAAGTGAAAGTATTCATAAGTAGGTGCAGAGGGACCTTGGGGGAACAAGGGATCCGTGTGTGTATTAGCAGTAGTTTGTCATCATAATAATAATCTTTGGCACATTGCAGTATCTGGGCAGTGAGTAAAAATAATCAGCTGTGTTCATGAAGTAACAGTGTCTTTCATTTGTTCTGATGATTGTTGGATATTGCCCAGACGCTACATTGCTCCATATAAATCCCTATCCCTTTTCTTGTCTCCACGTTGCCATCCTTGGTCCTTGCTAGCTGACACACTGCCAGTATGAGTGGACCTTGACCTAGACTATGTGCAAATATTCTAGACCTCTGTTGTGAGCTACTTAATGTGGCCTTTCTCCCATTTAGAAGATGGTAAGATGTGGATTCTAAAGAAGAATACATAGCTATACATTCCTTGCATGCATTGTAGAAGGAAAAACTTTCCAGACCAAAGATTGTGCTCCAAAGGACAGAGGTTTATTGATCAATAACAAAAATACCAGTATGCATAATGGGAGAGGGAGTTCTTTTGAACCTCACACTCTGCCAATCAATAGGAATACATTGTTTTTATAGTGATTGATACATCATACATACATTATACCTTATGACCCCCTTGGGCCAATCCCTGCCCGGGTATCCTCCCCTGAGGGCATGTTCTTAGCATTTGCATCTCAAACTGTTTTCGTCCGTTCAAAGAAAGAGGAAGGGCTTTTATGCCCTTCTGACCCACATTTTGACATCTCATAAGGTACAAAACAAGACACCCAGAAACATCTCAAGAAGAATACAGTTCTACACTTCACACAATATATTTTCAGCATATGTGGCTTCTCCTAAGAAAACATTCTTGCATCAGTTCCTCTTTTTAACACTGAGTTGCCTTGATTGTGGCTCCGGAAACTCGCTAACCATAAACCACAGTCTCTTCTGACAAACTGTTAGGAGAACATTCAAACAAATATGCTTCCCCATTATAATGAACACTGCAAACAATACATTTTAACCACAGCAATTTGAACCCACTTAAAAGATGGGTTTCTAAGGAGATAAAATCAGAATTCCTTCCACAGCATTAACATTCTGCTTATTGACAAAACCTTTCTCAGATGGTAGAGAACAGCAAGACTGTGTGGATGAACATGGTATATTATTCTGTGACTTTATGGTGACACTATGACAGTGATTCTGAGTAGGGCATTAGTTTTCATAGTCCAATTGTGTTATTTTAAGTCTTTACATGCATAACAAGTTCCCCATTAGTACTTCTCTGTGGCAATATATCATATGGCTGTACTGTGTGTATAAATATTGCAATTGTGGGTTGGAGTTGATCACATGGGTCTTTCCCAGCTGATTAATACTGCATTTCTGGAAAAAGCATTCTGTTGCCCCCACACACACATGATGGTCATATGTGACCCAGCCATGCTGTTGTATATAGTGAATGAACAGTTTTATATTTATTTCATAATGTTTTTAGGATAGTTTGACATTGTTCACCACTTAGATATTTTATGATTAAACAATACTTGAATTTGTAAGTGAATAAATACATAAATTACATAGAATATCACCACAAAGAAGCAACGAACAATGTGCGTGTGTGTAAAAGTCATATAGTTGAATCAGTTTTTGCAGTTGTGTTTTAAAGTTTTGAACAATGACACTTAAATGCAAATTATTTATGCCTTCTCATTACATTCCTTTACAAAAATGTTAAGCTTTAATCAGTAACAGATAAGCCATATGTATTATAGTTTGTTTGTTTAAAATATTTATAAACCACACTTTCATATAAAACTACATGGTAGCATACAGACTTAAAACACAGTATTACAATAAAAACAATAAAAAATCAATCACATCAGTAAGAGTTGGTTGACAAAATCCCCAGCATACCCAATACCTCCCCAAATCTGCTCTGGAGCTGTCCAGTGCACATTTGGGGGAATCCCTAGACAAATTTTAGGGGGTGCATAGGGGAAAGATAGAGGGGGAAAGTCCTACTGCATAAGCAAACATCTCATTGTGCCAACAGGATGCTTAGGTATGTTGGATACATCCCATTGTCTGCAATGGAGCTTTCTCTCTGTTAAGTGTGTTTAGGAACTTGAGTTTTTTCCCCTTTCCTCCATCTGATCCACATGCCTGAAGAGGCTCTCTACAAGCTATGCCAACTCTGTCAGATCTCTCTAAGAACTAGGAGCTATTTCTGGTGAGCTGTTCAGAATGTCCTAGTGTTTGAAAACCCCAAGCCATAGTTATGGAATTTCGGTATTCTTCCACACTAGAGACCAGGGACATCCCAGCTCCCATAAATGCATGTCTGCATCTTTTCTTCTCTCCCTGAGCTTTCATCTTTGAGATTCCTATTGTCATTGAGGCACCTAGCTCACGTCACTACATTTAAAAAAAATATAGTGTGTACCAGCCTTTACTAATTAAGACAAACGATTTGCATGTCACAGTTCTTTAAAAATGGTCACTTTGTTTTTCTATCATTTATGGTAATTAATCTTATATAAAAGAAATTGTGATTTTGATGCTTTTTAAAAATCAACTAATAACCATTGTGGCCTTCCAGATTTTTAAAATTTTAAATGTTGTAATATTTTTTAGAATTAGAAAATGAAGATTTTATTGAAGCTCGGGATACAGGTAAATTGACTGTGACCTAGATATCAGAAGATTGAAAAACAATGAGTTGGCACGAATAGTTTTCCTTAACTGTTCGTTTACTCTCCCAGTGCACACACTGAGTGCTGAATAAATCAGGTTCTGCATTAGTTATGTATCTAATATGTTCTTCTACAGTTTGAAACATAAGTAATATCAAATTATGGTTCTGTTCTGTGACTGCACTCACAGTGAGGAATTTTTTTCTCCTATAACAGGAGTGGGAAACTGGATCTGGCTGGGAGGCCAGATCATTATATCCCCCAATTCTCATAGAAGACCCCCTTGCAAAGCACTCCAGAAGATAGCACTTTGAAAGGGGCTTCTCAAGACCAAACAATAAGGAGCTTCTCAAGACCTGACAATCAACTGATTGTCACGTCTTTCAAAGTGCTATCTTGCAGTGCTTTACAAGGGGCTTAGCAAGATCCAATGATCAGGTGATTGTCAGGTCTTGCAAACCTCCATTGAACTAAGCCAGGTTTTATCTGTCCTACACCTGACATATACAGTATGTAGGTAAGGTAGGCATGGCTGAGCCAAATAGGGAGAGGTCTGGCGGGCCTAATTAGGCACCACCCTAGAAGCAGAAAGAATTGGCAATTGCGGGGAAAACTGAATGCTATTAGCATGCTTCTGATTAATGATAGACATTGATTTCTCTGATGCAACTTCTATAAGGGATATTCTTGGGGTCTAGTTACACATTACATGAAAACGTGTGTAACAGAACCCAAATGACAGGATTTGTGTCTTTTCTTTCTTTTCTCTTTTTCAAAAAGCAGCCTTGGATCAGTTTCTCTATTCCAGTTGGCTATCCATCAATCCATTCCCTCCCTAAAACCCCTGTGTTCCAACCACATCTTTGTGAGAGTTTTGCCCGTAATAGTCTCTTTAATTTACATAGCATGGACCTGAATTTTTTCCTTCATCTGTGAGGCCTGTAGCAGTATTTTCTCATGAACTGTATTACAATGGCATTCTCTTTTCAGATGGAGAACGATTAACTGAACATTATTATGAACACATACAAGGTGAGCATATATTTATTTTACCTAAAAAAAAAACAATTATGCTACAAAATTAATGCTTATTGCTGGATTGAATACAGATGCCAAGCTTAGCAGCAGCTGCAACATTAACCTCTAACATCCACTTGAATTATGAAAACAACCTTATAGAAAGCATAGTCAAATAGGAAATATTGTGGAACCTTTATCTCTTCCTTATCAATTATATGTGTTTTTGCTGTATGCTGTGCACACTACAGACACTGTAGGGAGCCATAGCCTGTTATGAATTCCTGTGGGAACACAAAGAGAAATACAGAAATGTATAACGTGATGATCAGTGCAGAGTTAACTCCATAGTGCTTCCTAAACAGCAGTACTGTATTTTGTCACATTTGAAGGGACCGTCAATTGCATTATCTGAATATTTATTTTTTAGTCAGAGATATAAAGAATAAGGGTAAAGAATAGGATTTTGTTCCTTATGCTTATGAGGTGCTCCTAGCTGTATCTTAAATCACACTCTTCTGGATTTGCTATTGGTCTTCTAAAGCCTCATTATTTTTCATTATATATCTTTCAGAGCCAATTGACAGCACTGATCAAACACATGAAAGTGAGTATAAAAACTGTTTCATCTTATTAGGAATATTGGTACAAGAACTTGGGTGGATGGTTGGAGTACATAAACATTCACATTTATTTCTCCTCCTCTTTCTCCTTCTCCTCTTCTTCTTTTATAATAATAATAAATTATATACTGTCCTTATGCCCAAAGGAGCAGATACAGTAACAGTACCAAAAGAATGTAAGCATGGATTGATGCTAGCAGGGTCATTTTGGCAAAGTAGCTATCAGACATTTGCATGGCACGAAAGCATAGACTATCTAGTCAGATCAAACACATTTTGGTGTCTGAAGTACAAAATCCAAATGACGTGGTTCTTGTGGCAAATGTTTGACCTTGCCATCCTCTGAAGCTAGCCCTCAGAAAAATCCCTCTTTAAATCCCAACCCTGTTTCCATGATCTCTATAAATTACCCATAGTTGTGTATTATCATCTCTATAAAATAATTACCTTTAGTTGTGGGTTATTACTATTAAATTAAGAATTTACAGGGCACACACACACAAAAGCTTAAGATATATATCAGAAAAAGCAAGTACAATATAATACACATATATAGAATAGGTAAACAGTATGCTAGCCATAAATAATATGAAATATTTGACATTGTTATTAAAAAATAATAAAAAAGAAAGCAGAAAGAAAGTAAATTTAATCCATTCAATTGTAGAACACAGCAAAGCCACAATGTGTCTTTGACAGCAAAAGGTTCTTTTTCCATAGGAGGTGGGCCATCACTGTGGGAAATAGTTCCACCTATCGCGAAGGGCTTTGCAAACGGCGACGGCGGCTCTCTCGGCGGCGGCTGCCGCTTTTCCCTTACTGCCTGTTCCCTTCTGGGGATTCCTTTGAGCCGCTAGTGCGGTTTTCGGCCCCGCTGCTTCCCCTGCTAGTCTGTGCTGGACAGTCCTTCCCCCCACTCCGTCCCCAGACGGCCGCCATTGCTCCTTCTCACTCAGCCTTTTTTGATTGTTTTTTCCCGCCCTTTTTTCCGGGCGCCATTTTTTGAAATTCAAAATTCCCGCCTTTTTTGTTACCATTTATTAACCATCGGATACCTCCCCTGCAGGCTATCTATCTGTATGTTTGTGTATATGTGCTGCTGACAAACTTACACAGGGCTGATTTACACACATTTTTACTGTGGCTGTAATCCTAGTGGCTGAATTATATTATCAAGGCTGGAGCTCCAATCCTAGTGGGCTGGATTGTATTATCAAGGCTGGAGCTTTAATCCTAGTGGCTGGATTACATTATCAAGGCTGGAGCTTTAATATCAGTGGCTGACTTGTATTAAATCTGATTTACATTGTATATCCTGCCCCCTCTGGGGCCGTGAACAAGCCAAAAACCCAGCCTACAGCACTAATCTGAGTGTGCCAACTCTAAAACAGCCTATATTATATTAACGCTGATACCTCAGTGCATTCTGCCCCCTCTGTGGCAGTGCATTTCGCCATCTGCCAGTGTATCCTACCCCCTCCGTGGTAGTACACTGTGCCAGTTCGGGTCTTTACATCCTGCCCCCTCCGTGGCAGTGTACTGCACCCAGGTTTATATAAGATGGCAGAACAGCCAGGCATGTCACCATCAACACACATGGTGCCAGATCAGCCAGACATGCCACAATCAGCCAAGCCACAACATCCTAACACGTCTAAGACCAGACATGCCAAAGCACTGGCTAAGACAAAACATCTTTCCAGCCATAGTAAACCAAAGCGCCCTCGTTTTGTCTCTGTACCAACCACAGCACAGACACACATAAGCGATATTTTCCATTCCCCGGCTGCTGCCTCTGACGAGGAAGAGTTTCTTGGCTTTCCCGCTCACTGTTCGCCTAACGAACCTACCTCTGGTTTACCGCCTCAAACATCTGTCCCAATAGTTCATCAGGCACACACATCTGCCACATCTGGTCTGCAGCTGTCTCCTGATTTCCTCTCCCAACTTCAAGCCATGCTGGCATTTTTCACCCAAATGCAGTCACTACCACAAGTTCCTGCCATACCCCCACTCAACATGGACCAACGTGCGTGCCATGAAGCTCATCCTTCCTGTTCACCAGATCCCTTTGATGTAGCCAGAGGCAGATGTACAGACGAAGCCTCGTATGCGGAGGAGTCAACTTTCACTGACCATGTTGAAGGAGACGACTGGAGCGACTATTCAGATCATGAGGAGGATACATCGTATCGCCTGTTTGATACCTCAGACTATCAGCCGCTAGCACGTAGGGTACTTCATACCCTTGGTCTCCAGACTGCGCCTTCAACTTCGTCCGCCCCAGCTATCAAAGGGGCCAAGGTCCTCAAATCCCCTGCACCTACTGAACACTACATCCCGGTGCCGGACCCAATTGCCAAATTAGCCTCCGAAGAATGGGCTCATCCACTCAAAGCCCGACGCTTCAAGAACCTGGCTGACAGATTGTACGCCCTAGCCCCAGACTTTGCCACCAAGTTAGATGTCCCTGGCATAGATGAACCAATCGCTCGCCTCGTTTCAAGATCTCTTTTGCCCAGGGAAGGGGAATCCCACCTAAAAGATACTACTGAGCGACGAATAGACTTCGCCCTCCGCAAGAATCACGAGGCTACTGCCTTAGCCATGCGTGCCTCCGCTTCAGCCTCCATATTCTCCAGAGCCTCTATGATGTGGATGGATGACCTTCTAGAGGATGCTAACCCTGATCCTGTCGCCTTCAGAAGAGCACTATCGAAATTACGTAAGACAGCAGCTTTTGTGGCCGATGCCACTTTGGATGCCACTCAATTAGGGGCACGAGCCATGACGACTCAAATAGTCGCTCGTCGCACCCTCTGGCTTCGCCACTGGCAAGCTGATTCAGCGGCCAGACTGAACCTGTCCAAGGCTCCTTACTCCGGATCTCTACTCTTCGGCGAGGAAGCTCTAAAGGCAGTTCTGGTTGATCCAAAAGACGCCCAAAAACCGGTTCTGGCCACAGTCAAGAACATCGACCACAGGCCCTTCAGGCGATTTCCCTCCTTTCGTTCTAACCAGTCCTTTCGAGGAACGCGGCCAGGAGGACGAGGCCGCGACTTCAGACCCTATGACCCCAACGTATTCAGGGGCTCCTGGAACCGACGCTTCCAGGGCAGAGGTCAGTACCAAGGGCGCAGGGGCAACTCATCGTCCTCATATAGGGGAGGCCCTCGCCTACACAAGTAGTATTAACGCCCTCCCCATAGGTGGCAGATTACTTAATTTTGGAGATCGATGGCTGCGCCTTACTACGGTCTCCTGGATCAGGGACCTTTTCACTTATGGCTATACCATAGAGTTCTGGGCAACCCCATCAGACAGATTCCATCCGTCTCCTTGCCCAAGGGCACCAGCCAGGCACAACATCATGCAGACAGCTATACATCACCTCTTGGACATAGCGGCAATAGAGCCAGTTCCCACAACTGAGAGGTCGGAAGGGGTGTACTCCCTCCTATTTGCTGTGCCAAAACGAGATTTATCTTGGAGGGCGGTATTGGACCTCAAGTTTGTCAACCATTTTGTAACATACCGCAGGTTCAAAATGGAATCTCTCCATTCCATTACGGAGAGTCTGCATGAAGGAGACTTCCTGGCTTCTATCGACCTTAAGGAAGCGTATCTCCATGTGCCTATTTGCATAGCCCACAGAAAGTTTCTTCGGTTTGCCTTTGGCCACCAACATTTTCAATATAGAGCGATGCCATTTGGCCTCTCCTCTGCTCCAAGAGTATTTACCAAGGTGCTAGTCATCCTAGTGGCTTACCTTCGGACCCAAGGGGTTCATATCTACCCATATTTGGATGATCTGCTAATACGGTCCAAGTCTGAAGAGCTGGCTCATCATCATTTAATGATCACCCTCAATGTTTTGCAGACCTACGGCTGGCTTGTCAACTTTGACAAAAGCCATCTCCAACCAACCCAACGCCTACTACATCTTGGGGCATTGTTGGACACCCTGCAGGCAATGGTCTTCCTGGCTCCAGATCGCATCACTGCCATCACAAGCATCGCAAGGTCCCTGATGCAACAAACATCCGCAGACGTCATGCTTCTCGCCAGAGCGCTCGGGATGTTTATCTCCACAATCCACATTGTGCCCTGGGCTCGAGCCCACACTCGGCCCCTTCAGTGGACTCTGTTGCCTTTTCAAAAAGACATTGCCAGCTCCAACCATCGCAAAGTTCGTTTGAGCCCCGCTCTGCGCCTCTCCTTCCGTTGGTGGACCAAGGTTCAACACCTCTCCAAGGGCACGTCGTTCAGAGAACCCCGCAGAACCGTCGTGACCACAGACGCCAGCCTCATCGGTTGGGGAGCCCACTGCAACTCCCAGTACATTCAGGGGGTTTGGCCCAACGCAGAGCAATCTCGAAGCATCAACTGGCTGGAACTAAAGGCTGTCCACTTGGCTCTATGTCATTTTCAGTCTCTGTTCCCTTTGCATCATGTGCTCATTCGAACAGACAACGTGTGTAAAATCACATTTGAACAGACGGGGGCACCAGGTCTCGTCCTCTGCAAGACTTAGCCTCCCTCATCTTTGTCTGGGCAGAACAACATCTACAATCCCTGAAAGCAGAACATCTCAGAGGGATTTGGAATGTAACAGCAGACTGGCTCAGCAGACAACAGGTCTTTCCGGGAGAATGGAAACTCCATCCAGCTATTTTCCATCGTCTCCAGTGTCGGTTCGGCGCCCTCTCAGTCGACCTGTTTGCTTCCAGTCACAATTGCCAGCTTCCAAGGTACTTTGCCCGATACCTGGACTCAACAGCAGAAGCAGTGGATGCTCTGACAACACCGTGGCCAGACGGTTTCTTGTACGCCTTTCCTCCCATACCATTGTTAGCCAAAACCTTGAGGAAGGCGCGAACCGAAAGGGCACAGCTGGTTCTGATAGCACCATTTTGGTCACGCCGACCGTGGTTCTCAGATCTTCTGGCAATGTCAATGATGGATCCTTGGACACTTCCAGTAACGCCAGACCTCCTATCCCAGGGTCCAGTACTGCACCAGGACCCTACTTGGCTCAATCTAACAGCGTGGCGTTTGAACGGAGACATTTGAGGTCAGCTGGACTGTCTGACGCTGTGATTGATATTATTTTGGCCTCGAGAAGACCATCTACCACTCGCATTTATCAACATACCTGGGTGGCTTTCTCCAAGTGGTGTCAGTCCCACCACCACGATCCATCCCAGGCCAATGTGCACCAGGTGCTCCAATTTCTCCATAGTGGCTTTATGATGGGACTTCGACCCAACACTCTACGTCAACATGCGTCTACTCTGTCATCCATTCTCTCAGTGTCCTCTCCTGGAGATCATATTTCCTCACATCCGTTCATCAAACGTTTTTTGAGGGGAGTCGCCCTACGCTCTCCGGCTGTTGTCCATCGGTTCCCCTCATGGAGTTTGCCGAAAGTTCTGCAGGCTTTGCAACGCCCTCCATTTGAACCCATCAGGACTGTGCCCCTACGTATACTGTCCTTCAAGGTCCTGTTTCTGATCGCAATCACATCTGCCAGACGCGTTTCGGAGTTGGGCGCATTGTCTTCTGCTCGACACCTCTGCGTCTTCCATAAGGACTCTGTTGTGCTGAAGACTGATCCTTCCTTTCGTCCCAAGGTCGATTCAGTTTTTCATTGCAACCAGGACATTGTGTTGCCTTCATTTTGCCCGGATCCTACCCATCTTCTTGAAAAGGCTTGGCATTCGTTAGATGTCCGGAGGGCTCTCAAGACCTACCTGTCTAGGACCCAAGAGATTCGACGAACGGAGTCTCTGTTTGTATCCTTTCATCCAAGGTCTATGGGGCATAAAGTATCCAATTCTACCTTATCCTGTTGGTTAAGGGCATGCATTACTTTAGCATATGATTCCCTGAAGCTGTCAGTTCCAGCTAGTATAACGGCTCATTCTACCAGGTCAGCTGCCACCTCGGCTGCTTTTGCCACTAATGCTCCTGTTGCCGATATTTGTAGGGCTGCAGTCTGGTCTACCCCACACTCGTTTATAAGGCATTATAAAATTGATCGTTATGCCTCTGCTGATGCATCTTTTGGCAGACGAGTGTTGCAACAGGTTCTTAATGAGGATTAACATGTGGGTGGTCCCTCCCTATATGGGTTGCTTTGGTACATCCCACAGTGATGGCCCACCTCCTATGGAAAATGTACCATTGGTCTCACCTGAAAGGTGATTTTCATAGGAGTGGGCCATCACGACCCTCCCAGTTGGAGGATGACTAGAGATTTTATCAATGGGTTACATGTTATTGTTACGCTATTATATTTAAATGTAAGAGTGAAGTCAAGACTTTTAGTTCTGTTATGTTATGTAGTTATGTTAGAGTCATGTTGTTATGCATGTGACTATTATGTTATTTTCCTGGCGGGCCTGTTGGCCTTGTTCTTGTATTTTTAGATATCTCTTTTTAGACTCGCTACGAATGAACTGGAGAGTGGGAGGGGCATGACATCCCTAGTCTTGACTTCAAAAACATTCTTGCCTTCGCACGATAGGTGGAACTATTTCCCACAGTGATGGCCCACTCCTATGAAAATCACCTTTCAGGTGAGACCAATGGTACATTCAGCAATAAACAGAATCCAATTTGTTCTAAAGTTATTTTGTCCCTGTTCTATTTCTTTTAATCTCAAAAAGTGTGTCAGTTTCTCAGATGAAGTAAATTCCAAAGCCTTATCTATAGATTTGTAACAGTGTTATCTGGGACCTCAATTTCTGTACAAACAGTATTCTTGCTGCAGCTTTCATATAAGAAAATAATTGTTTATGTTCTTTATAAGTAAAGAAAGATTTGTATTATTTTAATGTGGTTGCTGCTCTAACATCTAATCATCTAATTCATTGTTATATCTCCTATAGATGAAGCAGATCTTCCAGATTCTGTCACAGAACATATTCAGTCAAGTATGTATGCATGAATTATCTGAGGAGGGAAAAACAATGCAAATGGAGTTACTAATTTGAGTATAACTTTTGTTAAAGTTATTTTTTATTAATGCACATAAGCATTTTTTACAAGTTGGTCATATGTGTAACTGTGGAATAAGAAGAATGTTCAGTAGAGAGGTACTTTTAGAGAAGCTTTATTGTATATGATGAAGTTTTTAAACTGCTGAATGTGTTGATTAAAATTACATTATCTGGATCTAACTATCCACTTGAAAACTCTGAAAGTATTTAGATATTACATATTTGTTTGCATGTTTCTGTGTATTCAAATAATCACAAATCAGTGTGGCCTTCCTAAGTGTTATGTGAGAAGTACAGAAAGATTTATGAGAGCTATTTTTGCAGATCTCCCTTCACTGTGTCAGGGAAAGAGAGGAAGCTAAGTTTCTCTGTCACCAGGAGATAGGAAAGATCACCAAACCTCTTCCCCACCTTTAAAGCTACCTATCTTAAGTGTGCCAAGGAAAGTTATTAGGATATGTGTGAAACTGATCTGTCTTCTAATTTCCTTACTGTATAACATCAGCATCTACTGCCAGAATTATATGAATGGCAGGGATTCAGACTGGAATCCAGGATTGAACACCTGCTAAGTGACTGTGGAGGGTGCATTTAGAAGTGGAGAAAGGGCCCTTCACTACCTCTGTTTTTTGCCCTGCAGTACTGTGAGGGATCCCCCAGCCTCATTTCATGTAAACACAGGCTTCCTTAGCTCTTCGCTGCCACCAGTTCACCCAGAATACTTTTAATACCCTCCTAGTAGTGTGTATAGAAGACTGTAAGTGTGAGATGGACACCAACACTGAGAGACAGGATGAATCTTAAACTATGTTTGTAGGCTTATTAAAGGAATATTATTTACAAAAGAGGAATACTGATACTTATTTGGGGATTGTAAAGGTGCTTGCTGATGGGTTCTAAAGACTGCAGAGTCACCAGCCTTTAAGTGGCTCTCCTTTCGGGCAGGGCCGGATTAAGCTGAGGAGGGCCCCTAGGCTGATTGGTGTTTGGGCCCCCCATCCCCATGCTTTACCTACCTTTCAGTTGTTTTTTGCGGCGCGCGCAGGTTTGCCATCAATCAAGGTGGCAGCCGAGGTTTCCCTAAGGAGCTGAAGCCTCTGCCGCCATCTTGGTTGATGGCAGCAATGCGCACATGTAGCACGCATCCGTGCCATCAGCCAAGATGGCGGCAGAGGCTTCAGTCCCTTAAGGAAACCTCGGCCGCCATCTTTATTGATGGCAAATCTGTGCGCTGCAAAAAACAACGGAAAGGTAGGTAACGTGGGGGGATAGCGGGAGGATGGCGGTCCGCTGATGCTTCTGCTGATCATGGAAGGAGAGCGGAGGGCCCCCTGTAGCTCCAGGGGCCCTTGGGCCAGTTCCCCATGGGCCCCTAAGAGCTCCGGGCCCCTAGGCTTCAGCCTACTAAGCCTAATGGATAATCCAGCCCTGCCTTCGGGCCAATTTCCCTAATCCTCCACCCTAGCCAATTACTTCCGCGACCCAGTCCAGCTACTGGGGCCAACCTGCCTCTATACCCTAAAGCTTCTCCAGTTGTTCTCCCAGCTGCTTGTACAGTTTAGCTAGTGTTATAACTCCCCTTGTGTCACTTCTTTCTGGCAAGGCTTTTTTTCAGGGCAGCCTCTCATACCACCTCAGTCACCAGATCCCTGCTGATGTTCATCAGACAACTATTAGTGACACCTTGGGTAATATATAGGCCTCAGTTCTCCCCTCAGCCATTCTCACCAACTAACTCCCCACTCCAACTGTCACCAACTGTTCTCCCTAACTGACAGTTAACTCCCTACAGCCTGGAACCTTCAGCCAATCAGAAGGAATTTATCTGATCCAGGCCTCATCTAATGTAATCTTAAAGCAATTGTGTCTCTCTCCTCTCAGAACCTGTCACCAAGTAACCACTACTAAACAGACCAACAATGTAACACCAAGCTTCATGGCAGTCACAGATGTCATATAACATTTTTTGTTCTAAGTGTAAACATAACAAACACATATATAGCACTTCTCCACAAATACCCTGCTCTCAACCCATTTTTTTACACAGCTAGACTTCTGGATGTGTGTTTTCTAGGGATGGGCAAGAATTCCACCATATTCAGATTTAGCACCAGATGTTTCAATGGTCTGCATATTTTCCATCTTTGCAGAGGGATCCTGTTTTCTCCAACCTTCAGACTTTCCCTGACACTGATTTCCCCTCCTCAATATTCCCTCGAATATATTGTTCTTTAATTGATTTTACGCACAGCACAACATAGCAGTACAGCTCTCTCTCGCTCTCACTCTCTGCCACTCCCCACCACTGGAATAATCCAAACTTCAGGCAGAAGAAAGCAAGCCAAGACTCATCCAAGGGGGCACTAAAAGCTGCTTTCCTCTTTTCCTTTGCAAAAGGAAAATAGCTGGTCTCTACTGGCTAAGGTGAAAACTGACCAGCCTCTCTCACAGTGGAGAAGGAGGAGTAGGGAAGCGGCTTTCTTTTCCTTTATCAATCTTTTATTTCAAAATAATTTATATTTTATTTCTTTCAAAATATTGATATTTTCTTTTATTTATTGATATTTCCTTTCAAAATATCAATATTTTGAAAGAAAATATCAGTATTAATATCAATAATTGTGGACGGGAAAAATTGGACAGGTAAAGCAGCTGATACTGCCTGTTAGTTTGACAGAATGTTTTCAAAGCGGCACCAGATCCCATCCCTAGTGTTACCTACTTCATGAGGAAAAGCAGCAAATGGGAGAAAGGTTTAGCACTCCCTTCTACCCACGATTTCTCTGTTTCATATCACATCCTCCTCTGCTCCAGCTGCTTTGTAGCTGTCTTGTGGTGACCCAGTTCCTAGACCCTGGTTATCGTTAAACATGAAGTTCTAGCTGACATTGATGATCCTGTGAGCCAGTAGGTCAGCCTCCTATCCTTCTTGGGCTTTTGGTTTCTTTCCTAGATATCTGCTGGGCATTTTTCTGTTGTATTTGGTCTCATACTCTGTAGTTAGCAAAATCACAGAGTAAACTCTACCAGCAAACGTTGCAATTTTGTTTTGACATAATTTACACTTGGAGATGGTTAGTTAGTACAGTCTTTTCTTGTCATATGGAAGCTCAGTATTTCAAAGTTGCCTCAAAAAGAGGCATACCAATTTAAAAATGGCCATGGCCATTATACTCAAACTGCACTGCCCTTGGAACATCAGTTTGTTTATTTTTAAGGACCCAAGTATTGTTTTATGAATCCAGAAATTGATTCATTGTGGTTGATTTGCTCATTTTTGAAATCAAACAATGTTTAAGAAAATACATGGTAGCAAAAAATATCTCACTATGATGGCACAAACTTCATAATTTTTTAGTTATTTGTCTAAAAACATAAGGCAATATTTTATTAAAAATTAACTGCTTACAAAAGATGAGTGGGAAATCACTGTTTACCTTTTCCCTGTAATACAAGGTACAATCTACATTGATTTCCGGTTATCATTTAGACTGTCAAGGGATGAAGCTATTAACTCACAGCTAGATAAGTTCTTTGAAGAACTGAATATCAGTAATCAGTATATCTCTAAAACTTAGATTTTCAGAAACTTCAAATAAATATGGCAGATCTCATATTATTTCATTATTTTATATATTTAAGAGATAGTTTCACTCCTATATACTCAATTGATTGCTGCACTCTGCAGGAGGGGGCCTCTTGCAGATACCATCTAATCAGGAGAGTCATTCTGCACAATGTAGGATTTGGACCTTTGGTATGGTGGTACCTGCCTTTGGACTCCCTCCCATTACTTTTTAGACAGGTTCTTGTCCTTACTGTCTCTTTGGCATCTATTGAAAAAGTTTTTTAGGTTTAAATTTTTATTCCAGTTTTTATCTGCATTAGATTGAAACTTTACATATGTTTTTATTGTTATTGTTCTATTGTTAAATAGCTTCAGGATGTTTAATAATAATAATAATAATAATAATAATAATAATAATAATAATAATAATAATAAATGTCTTGCCACATAAGGTTTTATGCTGTGTTCAGTGTACAATTTGACAACCTATGGGCTTCATATCATCTTTTAAGATTCATAAAATCTTAGTTGAATATTTTTATTTTATTTTAAATCTGGTCTTTAAGATTATAGAAAAAAATTCTGGTCTGTGTTAAACTGATCAGTTTATTTCATTAAAATTATCAATAATAATAATAAAAACACAGGCATACACAATGTAAAATAATATACATTTCTCTAATTTATTAACAGTAGATGAAAGAGAACATGCAGATGATCAGGTGGCTGATCAACCTCATGATACAGGTTTGTACAATATTTTCTCATACTAAACTAAAATGTTTATGTAATGCTGCTTGTGACCAAAATTGCTTACCAAGGCATGTAAATATTTTTTTCTGATTATTTCTGTGATTACATATAACACTATCACATGAACAGAACTGTTTTATAACCAGGTTTTCTTAGAAACTAAAATGCCCATGGTAGTTCATTAGTCTATATTATTTATTTTATTAATAAAAGGGTTTTAAATAGACCTTCATTGCTTACAGGGTAGTCCTATCTTGGGATCACCTGGTCTCAGGGACAATTGTAGTGTCAGAGCCACTGCTGAATCCAAATTCCTCCAGGCTGGAGTGTGGGCTTTTGTTTGCTTGTTTGTTTTTCACTGCACCTACTCCAGGCTGGTACAACGGGTGTGTGTGTGTGTGTGATTAGGTTCCTCACGTGGAAATGGGCTGACTTAGGATCCAGCAGATCCTTTGCCAACCCTGCTCTCCCAATGTAGTGCCCTATTTCAAGGCCTAGCTCTGGTTACCACTGGCAGGAACACCACTGGTAGTAGTGCATTCACTACTGTGCATTCAGCAGTCAACGTTGGGGCTTCTGTGATAATGGATAATCCCCCAGCCATGGTGGGCAGACTCCGCAGTCTAATTGTAGGGTTACTATTGTTTCCTTAGATATTCAGGCAGTGTATTAAGGACTACCAGTTGCTGTAGCCTAGTCTAGTAGAGTGGTCAGACTTTCCCTGTTGAAGTTATGATTGTAGCAAACCCAACCAACTTTTTCAAAGAAAACAATGATGATGAAAGAAAGTGCATAATCAGAAATTTATTGTGTTTTTATTTTTATCATTTTTATATTTATATAACACATCAATATTTTGTAATTAGTGTGATGTGAAGCATTAAAGACAAAATACAATAATCTTGGTGCAAGGCTTGATTCTTGGTTGTACAAGGGCCACTTTTAAGTGACAAAGTTATTAAACAGGAAATAGTTCTGTCTGAGAGCTGGCAATGCAACCTTATAGTCACACTTGGTGATTTTGCACACATGTACCGTCAGATATAATGAACTGCCTATGGGTCATTTGCTGATATGGACATGCTTTCCTTATAAGAGTCCTGTCCTGTCACACTTGAAGTAGTATTTGAAGTTGTAGCCCCACTACCAGTGTTCTTTCCCCTCTATGTCAGTTTTTAAATCTTTGGTACTATTTCACTTCTGAAGAGAAGAATATGCTTTTTCAACAATGACAGATTCACATCTTGGTAAACAAATGAAAACAAAATATTGAAAAAATATGCTTAAAACTTGTCATAGTAAATGGCTACAAAATTTTGAATTACAGAAGTTCCTGTTCAAGTGGAAGATTATTCAAATGATGATCTAGTTGGTAAGTCAGTCTTTAGAGGCTCCATTTTTTAAATTGAAATGTACATTTCAGGCTGTGTTTGCTAAAAGTATTTTTTAATTTTTTTTAATTTAATGCTAGAAAGAAAAACTATATTAGGCAGGTGCTTGAAGTTTTTGGTAAAAGCTTAAAGGATAATTGTTATTCTTGGAGGGACACAAAGCTATAGTCTGGGCATCCTTCCTAATGCAATTTTGTAAACAGGTTCATGCAGGCTTATGCAATATTCCTCTTATGCTGGAAGCATACTCAAGCAAATGGAGTTTCGTACTGCTTCTCCTTTGGCTTTGAGATAGGGACAGAATTAGAATGAAGTCAATTAATGGACACAGATGTCACTTTAGATTGGTGTTTTTATTCTCTGTTAGCTAATTTCTCCTTCTAAGCCTTTCTCTGCTGTACCCCATCTGCAATCAATGTCCCACTCGGGTGATGGTTCTAGCAATAATTACTGTGCATCGCTGCAGACAGTCCTGCTGAAACATTAGTTGAATACTCAACTAGTTGACTGTGTGAAATATTACCATTGAGGTTTGGATGAAGTAGGTCTGCCATAGGTAATAATTTTTGAATTCCACAAGATTTTCAAGTAAAAATGAGACATACATAAATTGCAGTCTTTTGCAGTTGATAAAATGTCCCCTTGCTGCCGTAAACTTCATTTTTTACTAGAAATCTTTTAAAATCCTATTATTATATAGTGAGTTTATCCTGAAGTTCGAAGAGAGAAAAAGAATAAAGAAAAAAAGAATCCCCAAGTGCATAGAGAAACATTTAGGCCAGATACATTTCTACAAAGGCCTACTTCAGGGGCACTTTGAGACGAAAGCAGCATCACTGTGCTCTCTGCAAGTACGGTTTTCAAGGAGCCCTTCCCCAACAGATACTGCACCTATATGTGGGATTTCCCCCCATCTATACGTCTGCCATAAATGCTGTTAAAAATATACATTAAAAACCTATGGTAGTGATACTTTGTCTACAATTTTATCTCACAATCCCTCTGATGAAGGCCTTTGTGGATATTTCTTATGCATAATAAACTTTTTTCGCATGCACTTGACAGTTCCTCACTACTTTTCTCTTTCGCATTTGATACTGGCCAGTTATCATAAAGGATAAAATGTACACAGTATTTCACCTTGTCAAATTTATGGGCGGTAAATTCATGGACAGATGAAAGGAAGAATTACTTCACACAATGCAGAGTGCTGATACAAGACGTAGTGATAGGAACTAGCTTAGGTAGTTTTAAAGGGGGATTAGACAAACATGGAAGATTGGTCTAGGAGAGGCTAATACTCTTGATACCTAAACAGAACCTCCAGGATCATAGGCAGTGAACATCTGAATACTAATTGCTGGGGACAGACAACAGGAAATTACTGTTGCCTGCATTCAAGACTTGCTTTGTCTTGGAAGCATCTAACTGGCCACTGTTGAGATAAGATGCTGTATTTGATGGTCGTTTGGTCTTTTTCAGCAAGACTTTTCTTTTGTTCTGAGCAAGCCACGTCAAGCAAGGTCTCCTATGCCCTATCTACATGTGGGTCCATTAAGCCAGGGCTGCTAGGTTATGCTGCAGGTTCTTTTCAACTTCATGTTTTTGTTCCAACACTTCTCTTTGTAGAGCCTAAAAGGCACAGAGACAAGGAGCCCTACCCCTGATGGGGAATTCTTTATATACAAACAATGAGCAAAATATATTCTTTTATAAAGCTGTAAAGGTTTATAATATTTTAATAGTTTAGTAGCCAGCCAGAACCTTTTTCTTTTCAGAGCTATCTTCCCTGACTGTGCTGGTATGTATGGTACAGCTTGAACTCTGTAACACTGAACAGAGACTGAACATCCCTATACTCCCCAAGACGTAGGAAGAATTGCATTAACTGAAATGCTTAGCTCATAGTGAAAATGTACTGGTATGTGAAGTACTGAACATTGCCAAATTGACTAGAACATAATGTAGACAGTGCAATGTCTATGTAATGCCTATGTAATGCTGATGTGTAACCTCCTGATTCGTTAATGCTAAAGTCTTTGCCCTGGAATGTATAGAAACCCAAACAAGCAGTGCCGTGTTGCAGCTCTCCAATCAGAGGGAGACTGACCGTGCGTACACATGTAACTAATAAAGGCCTACTTTTTGCTGCAAGCCTATGTCTTCAATTTCATCCAGGACCCCTGGTCCAACGAATCCCAAAATTCCCTGTCACCCGAACAGACATTGTACCTATATGTAGTATTTTCCCCCAACTATACTTCTGCCATAAATGCTATTAGGCCATTTAGACTTTGAAGAAGTAGTCATTCAAAAATATAAAGGGGGATTCATTTTCGGTAGCAAATAACATGGTCTCTGCTGTGACATATTACTCAATTATTCTTTTGCATATGAACATAACATAACCCGGTCTCTGAAAACAGCTATTTGCTGTGGAGTAGCCTCTTATTTATGTCCTAACAGATTGTCATTGAATCTCTTCTGTTTGGGAATGTGTAAAGTTAATTGAAACACCCTCTGAACCAAACGTTCAGAACTCTCAGCTGATGGAGGCACAAACAGTGTTCAATATACTAAAACAAGCCCTTTGTCTTCAGTGCACCACAATCCATTACCACTGCCATTATCTAGTCTTAAAAATGTAAGTGTTTGGGACATTGTCAAAGATCCTGTTTTGTGTTCATCTCTTTAATCTGTGCTTTATTATACTGGCTTCATTCACTGCTCCATTGTTGAAGGCATCCTCAGTTCTGATAAGTTTGCTCAAGAAATGAAACTTGAACGTGCCATTTCTACCATTGATCTAATTCTCTGGAAAATCCTATAAAGGTAAAGGTGTCCCCGCACTTATAGTGCAAGTTGTTTCCGACTCTTAGGGTGACGTCTTGCGACGTTTACTAGGCAGACCATATATATGGGGTGGGATTGCCAGTTCCTTCCCTGGCCTTTCTTTACCCCCCAGCATATGCTGGGTACTCATTTTACCGACCACGGATGGATGGAAGGCTGAGTGGACCTCAACCCCTTTTACCGGAGATTCGACTTCCTCCTCCCATTGGAATCGAACTCTGGCCGTGAGCAGAGCTTCGGCTGCGTTACCGCCACTTACCACTCTGCGCCACGGAGAATCCTATAGAGGTTCTCAAAACAACAGTGAATGCACTACAACTCTCATACTCACAATATCTTCTCAAGGCCTAATTTTGGCAGTGTGAATAGAAAACCTTATCTGCATCTCCCTATCACAAAGTTTGTTCTTAACAGCCACTGAACCAGTAGAACTGTGGAAACCATTAGTGGTATATTGTCCACCTATTGATATCATTAAGACATACTAGATGGGCTTCAGCCAATTCACCACCATTAAGGTCAGGCCAAAGAGGAAACTATACAGTACTCAGACAGACCAACAAAGAAGCTTCTTGTCCAGCGGTAGGACAGAAAAGGTCATATGTTAAAATTTGACCCCCATGAAAGCTAAGGTAAGGCTTATTTTCTGGCCAGAGCAAAAAGGGAACTCTGCAGGTACTGCTGTACCTTGCTCTTACCATAGATCCACCATGCAGTGTGTCTCCTTTGCATTCACCTCACTGTATCTAGTATTGCCTTAC
This sequence comes from Rhineura floridana, assembly GCF_030035675.1. Lineage (NCBI taxonomy): Eukaryota > Metazoa > Chordata > Lepidosauria > Squamata > Rhineuridae > Rhineura > Rhineura floridana. The sequence goes on along the minus strand of NC_084480.1, from coordinate 263,698,112 downwards.
TCCCAGAACCTTGTATCATGACTTAGTAGAACCTAAGTCCAGGACCACAATGCAAGCAATGGAGATCTGTAGCTTGCAACGTGGAATAAACATTCAGCTTTCTAGGTACATAGTCTAATGGAGTAGACACTGAAAAGCACAAGTCTAAACTTCCTGGCAAAGAGGATTGTGATCTATTAATGTGAAAAGATTGCCCAGCAGTACATCTGCAGTGACTGCTTATCAACACCACTTGTGGGAGAAACTGGATTTTTGTATTTCATGCCTCTCAAGAATACACCAGACCAATATCTGGTATCTGATGAAATGATGGGAATGCTGTATCTAGCATTAGATTAGCACCAAAGAATTATTAGAGATGCTACCATTTTAATTCCTGATTTCATTCCTGTTCTCTGTATGCTTTTAATGTATCAGAATGAGTAAAGTGACAAAGGGATTGGGTCACAGCTGCAAATGTACACATTATTGCATGATAGATAAAATGTGTCCACAGCTTTGGGCTTCTGTAAAGCACATTGCTTTTGCTTCTTTTTAGTTTGTATTTCTAATATTTCAGAGTTTGGCCCTGCCTTTTAGACATTTAAATCTTCTAAAAGGTTGACTAGGCACAGCTGAGATAATAAATGTCTCTGCCTTCAGGGCTTGTGTTAGATTTTAAAGGCCAGTATGGAAGAATGCCTCTGAATGCCAGTTGCTGGGAATCACAAGTGGGGTCACAGCTGTTGCACTCAAGTCCTTTGGGCTTCCCATAGGCATCTGTCGGCCACTGTGAGAACAGGGTACCAGACTAGATGGCCCACTGGCTAGATCCAACAGGCTCGTCTTATGTTCTTCAAAAGAAAAGTCAGTGATGGACAAATAAGTAGCATATGATAAGCACTCTAGAAATAAATTGTGTTGCTGCTAAAGGACAGAGTTGAGAAGTATCAGGTAACAGTAGAGTTGCAGATATGGTGAACTCATAGAAGTTGGGAAGGGGGGAATACTCCCCCCTAAGCAGATAAGCCATAATTGCCAGATTTCTGTTTTCATTTATTAAAAAAAGTTTCTAGCACTGTGGAACCAAAAATATGAGGCAAAATGAGTAGACGCTATTCTCCTCATTTGTTTTGTAAATTAACCTGATTGCAAATGAATTAAGTCATAGCAATGACTGCCATTTAGGAAAGCCGATCTAGCCAATTAGACAAAGATATGGCTGATGAAATAGCCATTGTCTAGACTCTAGTGAAGGAACTTCTTGCTTTGTTTTAAAGGCGTTTATACTGGTCTTCTATGATACAAAAATGATTGATGCTTCATAGAAAACAATTCAGGTGTGTAGGATTTTCGTGTAGCTGTATTTGAGAAGTAGTATGTCAAAGACAGGAGTTCATCAACTTTCTAAACTTAGGTCATATTTCATACAAAAAAAATCTCCCCTGGCCTCCAGTTTGTAAACATTTTACAAAATTACTCTGCAAGTGCAAATACATATCCTTATTGCAGGGGGCGCAGGACTGTGGCTGAGAGAGTGTGGGCTATTCCAGCACTGCACTTTGCTGGAGGGTGGAGAGAGTTAGAGTAGTGTATAAGAAGTCTGGAATATAGGCCAATGTTACTCTGGCATGTTGGCTTTTTTTGGGTGGGGGATGATCTTGTGAAGTTGATTGTAGAGCAATTCACTTAAGGGCTGGAGAGGGTGAGTGGAACTAGGGAAAAATTGTTGGTTTTAATGGTAAGTAGAAAAGATGTCTGGTTGCCAGGTGTATCCACTGAGAAATAACAGAGAGTATACATGGAATATAAGTTTCTCAGAGGCCAGGTCTACCCAGGCCTTGCCACCACTCAGTAACCAGATCTACCAGAGATTGTAGGCTTATTCTCTTTTGCTAGTTATGTTTGCTTGGAATATTTGCTTGTCCCTTTCTTCCAAACTGAGAAAAAACATCTTCTGGATGCCCATGGATGAGCTTAAAGTGAATCAAGAATGGCTTGGCTTCAGGGATTGGATCTTGAAAAGAAATAGACTTAAAAAGGAGAGAGAAGGGCTGTAAGCAACAGAGGAGGAGAGGTTTTTCCAGCCAGAAGGAGTTCAATGGTGTGATCTAGGAAGGTAGAAATGGAAAGAGGAGACAAAAAGGCCAAATGTAAAATATCTAACAGAGGGAGTGCAAAAATTGTGATTTTGACAAATTTACAAATATGTGAAAAGCAGAGAACGGTTCTCAGACATCTTGAAAATAAAAAGAATTTGGCAGTTGATGGAGTCAAACATAAGACTAAGATTGTGATGGAAAAGATAAGGGTAACATAGACAGAAGAGACACCCAGTTTATTTTGGTTGTGTGCATGGCCCCTTCCTGCAGTGTGTGCTTTAAAGTAAGTGTTCTGTAGGCACAGCAATTCAATTTACCATTTAATTTGGGACAAGAAGCAACTGTCTCTGTATGAGCAACAGAGTGGCAAAATACACTGCAGCCCCCAAAGTCAAATGGTGCAAGCCAAATAGCTACTCATAAGGAAGGTATAAAGGGTTCTGGAATGAGATGCTGAGTTATGGTAACTTGCCTATGACATTTGCTTTGTCATTCCATTCCATTAAATCTAATTTTTAAAAAGACTGTCATATCACTTACTGTACACATACTAAGCATATTTTTTAATTAACAAAGGTTACATATGTATTTGAATTTATCTGAATGGCACAAGAGTAAGGTAGTTCTGAAATACTCTAGAAGTTTCTAATGTGTTTTTCTTTTTATTAGTTAATAATAATGTTAAGCATTTATACTGTGCTTTTGGGGCATTCAGAGTACATTTTGTGTTTCTCTTGTTTATATAGTGCTATCACTGTATAGTTACTGTTGGTATAAGACAAGTTCTACCCCAAAGGTTTAGAGTTTAGACTTACAGCTCCGATCCTTCCCTGCAGGGGTGATGGACAGATTAAGATGGTCTGCCCCCGGAACCTAATGGAATCCACTGGATTCCTGAATTCCCTGGGGGAGTTCCAAGTAGATAGAGCAGGTGACCCTGTTGAAGCCCTTGTCACACTGGAACAGTGAGGTGCATTGGGCTCTTGACACGGTTGCCCCCGAGCGCCGTCTCCGGCATTGTGGAGCCCGGTTTGCACCTTGGTACACCAGTGAGCTAAGGGCAATGAAACAGGCTGGATGATGGCTAGAGCGCAAGTGGCGAAAGACATGCTGTGAGGCTGATTGGGCACAAGTAAAACATCATAACCATGCCTACTGTGTGGCAGTGAGGGCGGCAAAGAAGGCCCACTTCTCTGCCTCCATCACATCCTCAAGTAGCCTTCCGGTGGAGCTTTTCCATATTGTCAGGGTTCTGTTGACATAAACTCCAGGGAATGGAGTTTTAGACCCTTCGGAGGCCCACTGTGAATTGTTTGCAAGGCACTTTGAGGGTAAAGTTGCTTGCCTCCATAGCAGTCTTGATGCCCCCTCTACATCTACTGTAGTCCCCAATGAGGTGTCAAGTGCAACATCTGCTGCAACTTCTTGGGAACAGTTTCACTTGATGCGGCCTGATGACATAGACAAGGTGCTTGCGATGATGCAGCCAGCAACGTGTCCTCTCGACCCTTGCCCTTCTTGGCTTATTAAAGCTTGCCGAGGGGATATGACCAAGTGAATCCAGGGTGTGGTCAACACATCATTACGGGAGGGAGTGGTTCCAGGTGCCTTGAAAGAGGCAGTGATCCGACCACTCCTGAAAAACCCACCCTGGACCCATTGGTTTGTGACAACTACCAACCAGTTGCAAATACCCCCTTTTTAGGGAAGGTGATTGAGAAGGTTGTGGCGCACCAACTGCAAGTACTCTTGGATGAAACAGATTATCTTGACCCATCCCAGTCTGGGTTCAGGCCTGGTTGTGGGACTGAATTGGCCTTGATCGTCCTCATGGATGACCTTTATCGGGAGAAGGACAGGAGGAGTGCGCCCCTGTTATTCTTACTTGATCTCTCAGCGGCTTTTGATACTATTGACCATGGTATCCTTCTGGGCCAACTTGGTGAGCTGGGTATTGGAGGAACTGTTTTACAGTGGTTCCAATTCTATCTCCAAGGTCGCTCTCAGAATAGCATTGGGTGACTATCTTTTGGCCCCCTGGCAGTTGTGCTGTGTGGTGCCCCAGGGTACCATCTTGTCCCCCATGCTGTTTAACATCTATATGAAGCCCTTGCGAACAGTCATCAGGAGCTTTGGGGCAAGGTGTTAGCAATATGCTGACAATACCCAGCTCTATTTTTCCATTACATCTGAATCGGGAGAGGCAGTGCAAGCCCTAGACCACTGCCTGGACTTAGTGGTGGGCTGGATGAGGGCCAATAAACTGAGTGTGAATCCTAGCAAGATGGAGGCGCTGTGGGTTGGTGGTTCCCGAATTCGGATAATTGGTCAGTTACCTGCTTTGGATGGGGTCGTACTCCCTCTGGAAGAGCAGGTCCGTAGTCTGGGGGTGCTCCTGGATCCATCTTTGTCACTAGAGGCCCAGGTGACCTCAGTGGCTAGGAGTGCCTTTTACCAGCTTCAGCTGATAAGACAGCTGCGGCTGTTTCTGGGCCGGGATAGCCTGACCACTGTTGTCCATGTACAGGTAACCTCCCGGCTTGATTATTGTAATGCACTCTATGTGGGGCTGCCTTGAGGTTGGTCTGGAAGCTGCAGCTGGTGCAAAATGCAGTGGCGAGACTGCTCACTGGGGCAGGGTATCGCCAACATGTCACCCCGCTGCTGAAAGAACTGCACTGGCTGCCTATTTGCTACCGGGCCAAGTTCAAGGTTCTAGTTTTGGTGTACAAAGCCCTATACAGCTTGGGACCAGGATACCTGGAAGACCGTCTTATCCCTTATATACCTAGTCGATCACTGCGCTCTGCAGATCTTATCAGGAGGTTTGTTCTGCACAATATAGGAAACAGACCTTTAGTGTGGCGGCACCTACCCTGTGGAATTCCCTCCCCTTAAATATTAGGCAGGCTATCTTTTTGGTGCCTTTTGAAGACTTTCTTCTTTCAACAAGCCTTTTAAGTTGAGACCTATCCCAGTCTGCGTCTGTGCTAGAATTGCGGTTAATACATTTTCTTTAATAATATGTTTTAAACCCTTTTTTTAAAGGATGTTTTTAAAGCTTTTTTATGTTTTTAAAGTTTTGTTTTAATGTATTTTAAGGTCTTTTTATGATGCTTTGAAGTGTTTTTAGCGCTTCTGTTTGCTGCCCTGGGCTCCTGCTGGGAGGAAGGGTGGGATACAAGTCAAATAATAAATAATAAAATAAATAAATAGAAATAAATGTTCTAATCATGGTGGTTCTGTAAATAAGACTGAAATGTATTAATAGTCTACTCAAAAAGTTTAACATTTTGTGATTCCTAAATTTATTTAATTATATATATATATCTGCTTAACATAAAAATCTCTAAGCAGTTTACATAAAAATGATAAAAATAACATTCAATAGTTTTTCTAAAAATGAGATGAAAAGCAAAATGCAACTATAACTCACAAATAAAACTGAGCAATGTAGAAAACAAATAAAGAGATGGACCTCAGATCTGCTAGGTATCTTAGTCCCAAGTTGGTTAGGGCGTTAAATGTCAATAACAAAATCTTGAACCTGGCTCTTCCACCACCCTCTGTGGGCTGGATTTGATAGGTGGACGGGACCTGCCAGTCACCTGATATCACAGTGATGCCTGGTCACTCATTTTTGTCCTGTATGGTGCATTGTGTTTTGAAGCCTTGACAATCAGCTGATCATTGGGGCTTCAAAGCACTATGCCCAGTTTTGTGCAAGCACAGGCAATTAGCTGATTGTTGAAGCCTGCAAAGAGTTGAACAGGGTACTATGCACAATGCTTTGCAGGTGCCACTGAACAGCAGTACCTACAAAAACCTTTTTGACCCAGGTGTGTCCTTTCTTGTTTCAGTTTGGATTGCACTATGCCAAAGCAGGTTTGACAGGTGGTCATGGCTTGGTCAAAATGGCCTGGTGGACCAAATGGGAAGACCTCATGCACCAGAGGTTTGCCACTTCGGCCCTAACAGCTTCATTTTGCACTAGCGCAGTATCCACCCCAGACAGTATAGTAGTCTAATTGTGAAGTTACCAAGGTATGGATCACTATGGCAAGCCTATCTCTGTCCAGGAACTTGTAGTTGACGTATCATCTGAAGTTGGAAATAGGCACTCCGAGTCAGTGAGGTCATCTGGGCCTCTAGTGACAATGGTGTATCTAAAAGTACTCCCAGGCTACTTACCTGTTTGTTCTGTAGGAATGCATCTCCATCCGGAGCTGCCTATCTATAGGTTCTCTCTACTGTTATGATTGAGTTGCAGTTTATTAATCCTCATCCAGCCCATTTCTGCATCCAGGCATCAGGGTATCATAATAGGCGTGTATCATAAATATACTAGTGACACTTTGCCCCAGATCTCGTAATGACTGCCCACAGTAGCTTCATGTAGATATTAAGCAGCATTGGGAACAAAATTATGCCCTGTAGCACCCTGCAAATCAATTGCCAAGGAGCTGAGACATAGTCACTAATAATACTTTCAAACTGACACCTTACATAGGAGTAAAACCACTGTAGAATGGTGTTCCCAATCCCAAGGCATAGAGATGGTCCAGGAGATAATGTGGTGAATGGTATCAAAGCCACTGAGAGCAACATCAACAGGATCTCACTCCCCTGTCCCTCTCCCGAAGAAGGTAATCTGTCAGGATGATCAAGCTCAGTTCTGTCTCATAAGTGGGCCTGAACCCTGACTGGAATGGATCAAGATAATCACTTAGCTGAACCATCCCTCCCTTCTAGATCACCTTGCCCCTCAAAGGGTGTGTTGACTGGGTGGCAGTAGGCATAAACCTCTGGGTGCTAGATGGGTTTCTTCAGGAGTGGCTGAATCACTGCCTTCTTCAAGACAGTGGGTCCACCCCATCATGCAACAAAGTTGTCATCACACTCTGGCCCCATCCAGTCAACCCTTCACTGCTGGCATGAAGCAGCCAGGATGAGAACATGTAGTAGGCTGCACAGCTACACGTTTCTTGTCCACACCCTTGCACATTAATAACTGAAACAAAATTAGACAGGACAGTATATTAGAGACCTCAACATAACTTTTCCTCTCCCCATTCCAAATATATACACATAAAACAGTTTCTAACTTTCTTCAACAATCTAGTGTAGAGAACCTAGGATGGAACTATGTAAATAAAGAGGAAAGTCTATACAGACCAACAAGGCATGATTCTCAGTGGTTCTGGCAAAAGAGGTGGAGAACAGGTTTAGCCCCCACCCCGTGTATATCTCCATGTTTTCTCCTTTAGTTTCTCCCAACTGAATAATTGCCAATTACCCTGCTTATAGAATGGGAAAGTAAAAAGCTGCATTTGGAGATTATTAGGGTGTAAACAAACCTGTCTCTCCATTGTTAACTTGGGTGGCCCAGCCCACACCAAAAAGGATTTACAATTCTCATCATACCGGTGGTTTTTTTCTACTGTGTGTGTGTGAGTGTGGAGGGAAAGAGAGTTGGCGGGGGGGTGTAGGTTCTCCTTTCCTTGCTCAAAAGGGCAGCCCTATTGCTTCCCTTCTTTAGTAGCTAGCAACTTTGTGTCTAAAACTCTTATAGTTCTAAGAAAAGATAGATGCAACCAAATTAAGTACTTTGCAACAAAGTTGCATATCAGTATTAAATATTATTTAAAAATTAATGTGTATCATGGTTGGTCCTCTAATTTAGATCTCCCCTTATTTTTTCAGATACTTAAAGCTTCAAAAAGACTGTCCCTACAGCAGGAGGACCAGCCTAAACCATACTCTACACAATGGGAACAGATGATTGTTATAGACTTTTTGTGCCATAATCATCCAAGCAGTTCAGATACTTGTGGGGGAGGGGGAAACACTAAAGGCGTTTCACAAATGACACTAAGAGACCTTTCCATTTGGGATGCATCTCATGCAGATGTTATTCATATGGTGTAGCAAGCACTAGAAGTCTATTTTTAAACTGAATATACATTCTGGTCAATGTAGATTTTTCATTTAATTTATAGATGCAAAAAACGATGTAGGTATCACTTGTGAAACTCTCTGGAAATGTGTAGCACTCAGCTTACAATTTAGTATACCTTTAGCATATATTTAGAACCCCAATATACATTTTTGACATTTTGTAGCATTTAATATGCGAACATATTTCTAATTTGGTTTCCTTATTAGTGAACAAGTAATATGTAGTGTCTGAATTTTATATGTGTTCACATAATTGTTAATATCCTATTTATAATGTAGCAATAAATGATTTAATATTTTAATATATATATATATATATAAATATATATAATCTGTGGATACATTACCATTTGGAAACAATCTTAGCAAAGTTTTAAAATGTGATCACATAACATTTTGATGTATTTACATTCTCTTATGGCAAACACTGCTAAAACAGAGCTGTGAAATTTTGGCTTGGACATATACATATCAGTTCGCATTCTAGCTGATCTCAGCTGGCGTTAAACTATGTGCAGGATGACTTAAATGATTGCCTCTTCCTCCCCCTTGCCCCTGGCAACTGTTCTTGTTGTGACTGGCTCTTCTAATGTTTTACATTTGATTTTGATAATAGAACACAATACTACAGCAAACACTAAAGAATTCTTTAGCAAGACATCTATATGGGCTTAATTACATCTTTTCACATTGCCCTTTGGCTTGCCATTGTAATACACTGTTCCATAAATACATAGGCTATGTACTTACAACCACTTATTCAGTAGTAGTTCCTCTGAAATAAATGGGATTATTCCAGAGACAATGCTTGCCTTTGTTATCTGATGAGTCAGAATTTGACTGATTAATGTTAACCTACTGGGAGGAAGAGCAGGATAGAAATTAAATAAATAAATAAATAAATATGCTTTACCATAAATTGCTTATTCTAAATATAAATCAGTACGTATTAATAAAATTTTGCTCGTGAATGAAGGTGAACTTTAACAAAGGTAGGGGATTAGATAGTTGTTGCATGGTGCTGTTCCCTAACCTTGGATTCACAGTACTTTAATTATTCTTGTTTTGGCTCAGGAATAGTTTGCATTTTAATGCTGTTGCTCTGAGAAAGATAATCTCAGTTTAAACTGAGATATCATAAGAAACACTAAGCATCATTGAAGTGAATGGGAATTCATTAAGATTATTGTAGGGTATGTGTCTTGTGAACTGTAATCAGCACTTGGACTTATTTGATTTTTTATTATTATATTAGTTTAGAAATATTAAAGAGAATTGCAGTGTGTTCTAAGCATTTTTCTTGGGTTGGAATCCAAGATAGTGATAGCTCTATGTAGTATGAGTGTGTACATAGCATATATCCTAGATTTTTGTGGGCATGTTTCCACATGGGCACTGCATCTGTGCATGAGTGATTCCCACAAGTCATAACAGAGCCCTTTCTCTCCACCACTGCCACTTCAGTGTGTGTCCTCAGGCATCACAATAGGCCAATACAGGGAATGGGAGATCTGCACAGGAAGGATTGTGCCAAATGAATACATATTTTTCAGGAAGTAATAGTCCTCTAGTTCTGTTTATATATAGATTGAGGCAAAGTGTTGTTTTATCACTGATGTGTTTGCCACCCTGAGCTCCTTTGGAAGGAAAGGTGGGATACAAACTTAATTAATAAATAAAATCAATAAAAGTGTTGTTCTTCATTGAATGAAAAATTGCATATTTCTAAGTGAGAGCAATATTTTTTTATAAAGCCATATTTTTAAGGACATGGGAGAAAAAGTGTTGTGTTTTTATACAATGGCAATATATTTTTAGAATTCTGAAATAAGGATTATTATGCTGTGATCAAGTTCTTAAAATGCTTATAATAATATTATTTTCATGTTTACATAAGTGTGCCATGGGGAGCAAGGTGAAAGGGACTTTTAAAAGATAAACCTTTTCTTCTGTGTAATGTTTGGTTGCAATAAAATATAAAAGAATGTTTTCTCTGGTGGAGTCATTATTTTCCAATATGTTGACATGACATGTCTTTTAAATTGTAGTTTTGTGTCTTTATACCATGCAACATTTGAAATGACTAATGATTTTACTATCCAGAACACGGGTGTTTAAACCAGCACATTGTGCATTCATGTGTGTCCTATACCTGCTTCTCCTAGAGGCTATGTGCTTGCTATCAACTGGTTACATTTTTTTTAATTCAGAAGAATTTACCAGTTTTATCGTATGATTTTACCCTTGCACCATGAAACAGGAGCAGGCTAGTATCCCCCTTGGTGATAGGTTCACAATGTATGTACTAAGGCAATATCCTGAGCTGATCCTGGATTTTGTTTCAGTATAGCAGCGTGTACCAATAACTGTTCACAAATGTTCAGAAATGCTTTAGTGATCGGTCACAAAATTACTGTACGGGTCAGAAATAGCCAGAGAAAGGTTTATAGCAAGCGAGGCTTACAGTGAGGGCAGGACTGGAGTTGATCTTGGGCCATCATGAAGGCTTTTAAGGCAGCTTGGTACCCATTATATTACTGTGACCACAGGCCTGTATCATACCATGGATGGAATTTAAATGGATATTTGACATAGCTGAAAAAAGTTGCTTCACATAAACAACGCAGAGTCCTTTGGCACCTTGAAGACTAATATATTATAGCATAATAAATGTGGCATAGTGGTTAAAGTGTTGGACTTCGACCTGGGAGACCAGGGTTTGAATTCCCACATAGCCATGAAGTTCACTGGGTGTCCTGGGGCCAGTCACTGCCTCTCAGCCTCAGAGGAAGGCAATGGTAAACCACCTCTGAATACTGCTTACTATGAAAAACCTATTCATAGGGTCTCCATAAGTCAGAATCGACTTGAAGGCAGTCCATTTCCATTTCAAATCTGTTCATTTTTAAGGTGCCACAAGGCTCCCTGCTTTTGATATATGAACATGGCTAACTTCCCCGGATTTGCTTTACATGGTGTGTTGGATGGTAGTTATAACAGAAAGGAAAAGGGATTAGCACCAAAACAAAGCAAAATGTTCCCGGAAAGGGGGGGGAGAGAGACATATCTCTTGTAACATCTCTAAGATTAGAATGCAAATTAAGCAGTTGGGGGGAAATCCCATTACATGTATCTATCTTGGACATAAAAAGGCTGCACCCTAATTATTCCTTGAGAACTGACAGTGTTGTTGTTGTTATTAATTAAATTTATTAGTCGCCCATCCGGCTGGTTTAATAATAATAATAAATTTAATTTTTGTGTCGCCTATCTGGCCGAAGCCACTCTAGGCGACGTACATATTAAAATTCAATAAAATACAATATAATTACAGAATAAAATACAATGCAGTCAACACTAATGCAGGCGTAAAACTATGTAGGGCAATCAGAAACAATAAACAATCACAGAAAAATTAGCCCACCCTGGAGATCCCAAAGGCCTGTCCAAAGAGCCAAGTTTTTAAGGCTCGGCGAAATGTATCCAGGGAAGGGGCATGGTGAAGATCAAACGGGAGGGAGTTCCAGAGAGTGGCGGCCACCACTGAAAATGCCCTCTCTCTAGTCCCCACCAACCTAGCTGTTTTCGTTGGTGGGACTGAGAGAAGGCCCTGCGTGGCTGATCTAGTCGGGCGGCTTAATTTGTGGTACTGGAGGTGCTCCTTCAGGTAAACTGGGCCGAGACCATATAGGGATTTAAAGGTTAACACCAACACCTTGAATTGGGCCCGGAAAACAACTGGAAGCCAATGTAGATGAAATAACACTGGTGTGATGTGATCGCAGCGGCGGCTGTTTGTAAGCAACCGAGCCGCCGCATTCTGCACCAGTTGTAGTTTCCGGACCGTTTTCAAGGGTAACCCCACGTAGAGCGCATTGCAGTAGTCTAATCGAGAGGTGACCAGGGCATGTACTACCAGTGGGAGCTGATGAATAGGGAGGTAGGGTTGCAGCCTCCGTATGAGGTGTAGTTGATACCAAGCTGCCCAGCTCACTGCCAAAATCTGCGCCTCCATGGACAGCTTGGAATCAAGAACAACCCCGAGGCTGCGGACCTGATCCTTCAGGGGTAAACTCACCCCATTAAGCCTCAGGTCAACAACACCCAACCTTCCCCTGTCACCCACAAGCAGCACCTCGGTCTTATCAGGATTAAGCTTCAGCCTGTTCCCATCCGCCCACTCACGGATTCCAGGCACTTGGACAAGGTCTCCACAGCCAACTCCAGTGAGGATTTAAAAGAGAGGTAGAGCTGCGTGTCATCAGCATATTGGTGACACCGCAGCCCAAAACTCCTGATGATAGCTCCCAGCGGTTTTATATAGATGTTAAATAGCATGGGAGAGAGGATAGAACCCTGTGGCACTCCACAAGTGAGGGGCCAAGGGTCTGAAACCTCATCCCCCAATACTACCTGTTGATGCCTGTCAGAGAGAAAGGAACGGAACCACTGTAAAACAGTGCCTCCTATTCCCAATCCTTCCAGGCGATCTAACAGGATACCGTGGTCGACGGTATCAAAAGCCGCTGAGAGATCCAGGAGGACAAGAAAGGTGAATTCTCCCCTGTCTAATGCCACTCTGGGCACCGCACAATGCAAAAACATATAATTCACATTAAAACCTTAAAATTCCAACAATAAGACTAAAACCTAACCGGCCCCAAAAGCCTGCCTGAAGAGCCAGGTTTTCAAGGTCCGGCGGAAGCTCATCATGGAGGGGGCATGGCGGATGTCATTTGAGAGGGAGTTCCACAGAGTGGGTGCCACGATTGAAAAAGCCCTCTCCCTAGTTCTTACCAGTTTAGCTGTTTTAACTGGTGGGACGGAGAGATGGTCTTTTGAGGCTAATCTTGTTGGGCAGCAACGTTGATGATGCTGGAGGCGCTCTTCCAGATAGACTGGGCCAAAACCGTGCAGGGTTTTAAAGGTCAAAACCAACACCTTGAATTGGGCCCGGAAAGCAGCTGGTAACCAGTGCAACTCCTTCAGCACTGGAGTGATGTGGTCTCGCTGGCGGCTACCCTTAATCAGGCGAGCTGCCGTATTCTGTACCAGTTGCAGCTTCCGGACCGTTTTCAAGGGTAACCCCACGTAGAGCACATTACAGTAGTCTAGGCGAGAGGGTACTCTGAATTACATGTGACCTTAATTTTGCATGTATATTTTAAGAACTGTAGCTAGCAGCTTCTGGGATCCATTGCTCAGGATTTGAACTGCAGTGGGCAGGGTACTGGAGTTTAACCCTTCCCCTCACCATGATTCTGGTGAAAATCACTCCACAGAAGCCACTATTTGCATCAGGACAAAAGCTCCCAATGATGTTCAAATAAAAGATGATAGCTCAAATCATGTCGGTTCATACAGTTGGTGATTGCATATGATCATGATCAAGTCTTGAGCACATTAATTGCCCAATGTCCTAGAAGCAATCACATTGGGGTGGTGAGGATTGGCATATATCAGGAGTCTTCCCAAACCTGATGTCCTCCATGTTGGGAGTGCAACTCCCATCATCACTGACCATTGGCCATGCTGACCAGGGCTTATTGCAAAGCATCTGGAAGGTATCTGGTTGTAGAAAGCTGCCACATATAAACAAAGTGTAAGTTTGAAACGTCTATACATAGAAACTACTGTTGGTAGCTAGTGTTAGTCCTACTCAGAGCAGAAGTTAATACAGTACATAGCTAACTTAAATTTATTAATTTCAGTGGGTCTACTCCGAGTAGGATTTAGTTGACTACAACCCTACCAGTATATTCCAGAGGGAACTAGTTATGTTCATCTGGAATGCAAGAAGACAAAAAATGTTATGTCACCTTAGAAGCTAATGATAATAAATAAATAAATAAATGCTGCAAGTCTGTGCAGGCAAAACCACTCATGTGAATGAAGTGAACTGAGGTGATAGGTGTGAACTTCAGTCCTCACATTTTCAGGCAAAACATATTTTATCTATAATGCCTACCTTATATTTTACTTGGACAGTGAGTGATTTGAAAACCCAGCAGTATTGCACAAATGGAAATATATGCTATACCTTTTGGGTATTACTCCAGTTGTATGTGTTCTTAAAATTATCCCTGTGATGATGAAACAATTTTTTTTTACATATTCCAGGACAAAGTGAAAAAGAAACTCAGCAGAAAGAAAAAGGTAAGATATTGCAAATGCTTAGGGTTAGAGAAAGTGTACAACTGTCCTATTGCATAAATTCTGGAAGTTTACTTCAGAGACTGTTTGGCTCTGTGTGTTAATAGGGCCAAACTAAATGCATCATCTGTGATCAAATCTTCCAACATACATTGCATATTCATATAGTCTTATTTTGGGTGGAAGAGTGGGATAAAGATTAAAGGAAATTTAATTTTAATAAAGATTAAAGGAAACAAAAAGAAATAATTGGAGGAGGGGCTAATGGGAGCTGCCCAAGGAGATCATCTTCCTGGATCATCTTCACCGTCCACCTCCCGTGGCTAGTAGTAGCTTTGGTGGAATGACTTGCGTCTCAAAACTGAGATGGGGGAAAGGATTAAATCCTCCTCCCCCCGCATCATGACACCAATCCATGTGGTCCCACCCAGTTAAGGTTTTTAATGAAAGACAAATGTGTCAAGGATCTCCCAATCACATTCACTTTAGCCCATGATCCAGTTCAGCAGAATATACCATCACAGCCTTCAGGCTTGACATCTGTGAGTCAAATTGTGATTCTAATCAGGCCATATGTGTTAAAAGTTTAAAATCACAGTAAATGCAGAAAGCTACAAAGTGGATCTCTGCCCAGTTTTTGGTGATTCCCTCAACTGCCTCCTGTGCCTGAACCCACATTGTTAAGGAGAGCCCCTGATCCTCCAGAGAAACCTTTAATGGAGCATTAGTGGGAGGAAAGGTCAGGAAATGATCCATGAACTTTCCTAAGTTAACATCTTAGAACCCAAGTCACTGTGTGTAATGCAATGTATGCTTGTGTGTGTTTGTGTCTCACCTGAATAATAACTTATGGTTCATGTTTAGTGTTCTACTTTCCCATTCTGTTCCCATTTTGCTATGTAAAGGAGACACATGGCTCCTGCTGAAAGGAACAGAATGCCTTTCCTCTGCTTATATCTAGGAGTTCAAAACGTATGATCATTGTGGCAAAAAAGGAGAGAATTTTTCTTCTAACTTCTATCCCACTACCCAGACTGTGTGCCAGATAAATGCAATGAACTATATAATAGTTTCTACCTTAGGATTGTCTGTCATTGCCTTGTTAGTTCAAGAACATGATACCATATGGTGGATTACCAACACAATGTCCTGAAGCATATGGGTAATCTTGGAAGGAGTCCATGAAAACATGCCTTCCAAGTCTTGGAAAATAAGATGAAATAATTCTAATTTTCATGTTTTGTACATTAGTTCCTTATACAGATCAGTTGTCATATTGAGGCAATAGCCATAAGCCTATAATGCTCACATATGTAGCCAAATCCTTTAAAACAGGGATGGGGAACCCATGGTGCTCTAGGTGTCGTTAGACTACATCTATCATGCCTGACCATTGGCCACGCAGACTGAAGCTGATGGGAGTTGGAATACACCAATATCTGGAATGCCACATCCCTGCTTTAAAATCAGATATAGAGGGTCTTTGTTATTTGATCCTTAATCCTACTATACTGCTGACCCTCCACGCTATAGCAATACGGAGAACTAAGCCACTGACAAACTCCAGATATCTCTGTGGTGCAGTGGCTTCAGAAAGTGTTGTGATTTATCAGATTGGTTATAACTGGCACTCTGGACTAGGATGAGGGCATCATGGGCTTTTGGGGTACTGGCCAGAAGTTACTGCAATCCCTTGGACTAGTCATAATATTATAATAATATTACTGTAATTGTGTTAAATACAAAAACATTACAACATTGTTCTTTATTGTTATGTAACCATCATGCACATTTTTTAAGGTCATTCATACATAGTCAGTACTGAATTCTTGGGGGAAATCTTGTATTTCTTTTTAATCTTTTTCTAGTTAAGAAGAAGAAACCAAAATTGCTCAATAAATTTGATAAAGGCATTAAAGCTGAATTTGATGCTGCAGAGAAATTGCGTAAAAAGGTAAACTTGAAATTTAGCTGACAACTTAAATTGACAGTTGCTGGAGAGAACATAAAGATACATGATACCCTACAAATGATTGTAACCCCATTCAGTGGCAATGCTGGCAGATGACAAGACAGGTTATGTCTGTCGTAAGGGGTGGGTAGCAAATGATAGCCATTCAGTTCTTTCAAGATTTATAGGCCATAGTTCAGTGGTAGAGCATGTTTTACATGCAGAAGGTCTCAGGTTCAATCCCCTGCATCTCCAGGGAGGGCTAGGAAAAGACTCCTGTTTGAAATACTGGAGAATTGCCACTAGTTGGTGTAGACAATCTGAGCTAGAAGGAACAATGGTCTGACTCAGTATGAGGCAGTATTTACGTTCCTGTGCATACACCAACATTTCTAATACACACACATACCTCACCAATTTATTTTGATTGGTAGATCCCACCGTAGTGACTTTAACCAAGTGACTACATATATTCCTGAGCATTAAAAACTGACAACAGATGTGCTAAACCATGCATCCTATCCAGCTTAAGCTTGGGGGAAAGTAGGTTTGCCCAAATAAAGAAAAACTTACAGTGCTTCCAAATGTGATGACAACCTTGGGGTCTTTAATTTTTATTTATTTTTTCTCATATTTGCATACGTCTTCATAACTGATGCTCTCAAGGATTTCATACCTTGAAACAGACACTAAGAAGGAAGCAGTAACCTAAATAATTTTATTTTGATGCCTTAAATCAATAAGCATCATACTGAGACTCCATGTGCCTCATGTTAGCTACTGTTATTAAATTCAGTGCCGGCAACCACTCCCTCACTGTGTGAGAAAACAGAGAGCGGGCACTGACACACACCCACACAAAAGCAAAATGAGATTGCAATGTGCTAGAAGAGAAAAGCTTTTAAAAATATCAGCCAATTGCCACATCATCAGTTGGCAGTCTACCAGTACAAACATACCCAGTGCCACATGATTGTCCTTTTCTGACCAACATTCATTCTGGTTGTTGTGGCTTCAGAGGGGTGCCTTAAAATTCTGGAGCACACCGTTCGTTGTAATAATGGATGCTACACTCTTGGACTGGTCCCTGACAAGCACATCAGCACTGGGATTTTTACTGCTACCCTTGTTGAAGAGGATTTGGGGTTATGTTCTGTTTTAGGCAATGTCATCAGAGATACAGAGGCAAGGCAGAACTGCATTGGTACCCTGGCCAACTTTATGCAGGGTTTGGGCTGGAGACTCCATAAAAGCAAAGCTCAGAAGTGGTTTTAGCGACAGCCATGCTCAGATTGAACCTTACCTAGGAGGTGCAGATCTGTCTCAGTGCTAGCTCTGCCTTGAGTTATTCTTACTTATTAAAAGCTTATTCATTAAAAGGGGTTGACTCTGGGAAAACTGATACCACTGTGGCTTCTGAGATGGCGTTGTATGAGGCGTTGTATGCAACACAGTGTTCTCAGGTCAGAGAGATACGGGCACCTCTTATGCAAGTGCTTCCAGTTGGTTATGTACATTGGAGTGACCTGAAGACCATTCCCTTTCCCATTCCAAATCCTAGCCTCATCTCTTGAAAGAGAGTCTGACCCCAGGGTCATCATGACACTTTGGCTACAAATCACAAATGTTAATTTATTAGTATAGCAGTTAGAACATACATGTTTAATGGAAATAATTTTCCTTATGTATTGAAATAGCCCCAGTTATGTTTTCATTTTTTTTCTTAAGATGTGCAGTTTAAGCCATTTCGTAACAGAAAGGATTCTGATTTCAGGGACAGCCCAAGATGTTTCTCTGCCTGAAACAGAAAGGCAAATGCCACCTCCACACCCCACCTCACTCCAACCCATCTTCTCATACTCAAAGCTGGCTGGATTATTTTTGCATCTGAGACAGAAAATCCAACAAGCACTTCTCCCTGGATGTTATGATACAATTTTAATAAATTTGTTGCTCTTTCATAACACCAAAATCAGCTGCCTGAGGTGACCACCTCACACCTCCTAACGGTGCTGATATTTTAGATTGTTTCCTGATTCTTTCCCACAACCATTTCATAATGCATCTGGTAGTACTTGCTTTTTTATAAAATCACTGTGTTTATAGTGTTTATCATAAAGTATATCTTATATGTTCCCTAACTATAACGGATATCTCCCCAGCTGACTGTATTTACTTTCCCCACAAAAATGTATAATAAATGATCAGATTATTTTTAGGTGCTTTGTTCACTGTTGACATCTCAGCACTTTTATTTGATGACTAAAGAATAAAGGATGTTAACAATTTCTCTACACTTTTTATTTTGCAAATTACTTCAAAGTATAATGTTTGCCTTTAGGGAAAAGCAGAAGAAGCTTTGAAGGCATTTGAAGCATTAGTAAGCAAGTATCCCCAAAGTCCACGGGCAAGATATGGGAAAGCACAGGTAAAAACATGAACTAGGATATTATTTATTTATTTATATATATATATATAATTTATATTCCACCCTTCCTCCCAGAAGGAGCCCAAGGCGGCAAGCAAAAACACTAAAAGGACTTTAAAACAACTTAAAAACAAGAGACTATAAAACATATAAAAACAAAACATCTTTAAAAGCATATTAAAACAAACTGTCTTAAAAACATCTTAAAAAGCAGTTCCAGCACAGAGGCAGAGTGGGATAAAGTCTCTACTTAAAAAGCTTGTTCAAAGAGGAAGGTCTTCAGTAGGCACCAATAAGATAACAGAGATGGTGTCTGTCTAATATTTGGGGGAAAGGAATTCCAAAGTGTTGGTGCCACTACACTAAAGGTCCGCTTCCTATGTTGTGCGGAATGGACCTACTGGCAAGATGGTTTCTACAGGAGGCCCTCACCTGCAGAGCACAGTGATCGACTTGGTATATAAGGGGTAAGACCATCTTTCAGATATCCTGGTCCCAAGTGTAGAGGGTTTTGTACACCAAAAGTAGAACCTTGAACTTGGTCCGGTAGCTAGTGGGCAGCCAGTGCAATTATCTAAATGCTATTCTCTCAAAACAACCCTGGAGATAGGATCAGAACCACTGTAAAACAGTGCTGCAGATACCCATCTCACCAAGTCAGCTCAGAAGGATGCCATTGTATCAAAAGCCGCTGAGAGATCAAGTAAGGATAGCAGGGTTGCATTCCCCTGTCTTTCTTCCGATAAAGGTCATCCATCAGGGCTACCAAGGCTGATTCAATCTGGCCTTGACCCATTCCAATCTGGGTTAAGACAATCTGTTTCATCCAAGAGTACTTGCAATTGCTGCACCACAACCCTCGGTCATGTTCCCTAAAAAGGGAGTATTTGCAACCAGGCAGTAGTTGTCACAAACCACTGGGTCAAGGGTGGGCTTTTTCAGGAGTGGTCAGATCACCACTACTTTCAGGGTACCTCTTGTAAACACGTGTTGACCACACCCTGGATCCCCTTGGCCATATCTCCTTGGCAAGCTTTAATAAGCCAAGAGGGGCAAGGGTTGAGAGGACAAATTGCTGTATGGAAAGACAAACTGCCCAATTTTGTATATTTTTATTGTAAGTATATAGTAAATATTTATTCTAGGCCACAAATATAATTCTCAAGGATATGCACAATGGGAAACAGCCTCTGATTTCAAAATAATTGAGTGGTTTTATCTTTGTGGAACACAGAAAAAAATAAAAGACCATCCCACAAGATATAGTGAAAGGCTGTTTTAAATGTCCCAAGATATAGACCAAAGGCACATGATAACATAACCTTGCCAGACCACCTTGGTCTGGTGGATTTGGGAAACCACCTGACACCCACTGGCCATGTTGGCATGTCACGCTGCAGACAAACCATAGTTAGTTATATTAGCCTGTGTGCTGCACAGAATGGTGAAACAAACCACAGAATGGCTGGCTTAGTGTTAATGTGCCAACCAGCGCTTGTGGCTTGTTTCTTTCCAAACAAATAATGACAGGAAGCCAAATTTATTTGGGATAAACAATCCACCTGCACTGGTTTACAAGTAATGCTTAAGACAGCCACTCCATTCTTTGTTTTTCCACTCAAGAAAGAGAGGAGCAAAGCAGGGACTTGAACATGACTAGAACATAGTTTGTTGGCAGTGTTGCATGCAAACACGGCCACTGTATACCTTCTTGAGTTCTATGCTGAAAGAGAGGTGGGATATAAATGTAATAAAGAAATAAATTGTAATAATCAGGACTAGCCCCTCTAGGATGCACACCTTAATGTGGTGAGGGGTTTGAAAGTGTTGAAGAAGCTGAGAGCAATGCCGTTGGGAGTCTAGACCAAGAGGTTACACTCCTAGCAGGCGGAATGGTCAAAGCTGAGACACTAAGATGCATCCAAACTCAGAGGAAGGCAATGGTAAACCACCTCTGAATATCTCTTGCCATGAAAACCTTGTGAACAGAGTATCCAAAATGCAACACAAGATAGTGCTGAAAGATGAGATCCCCAGGTCAGAAGGCACTCACCGAGCTACTGGGGAAGAATAAAGGACAAGTACGAGTAGCACTGTGACTAATGATACAACTGGATCAAAGCCAAAAGGAAGCCCAGAGGCTGATGTGCACAGATATGAAAGGAGAGTCCGGAGTTGTACAACGCACACAATAGGAAGATAGAATGTGAGAAGCATAAACCAGGGAAAGTTAGAAATTGTCAAGCAAGAAATGGAACGTATTCACATTACAATACTTGGTGTGAGTGGATTAAAATGGACGGGAATGGGACGTTTTCAATCAGGCAACTACAAAATATTTTATGCAGGAAATGAGAAATTAAGAAGAAACAGGGTTGCTTTAATAATGAGAAGTGATGTAGCAAAACCAATAAGGAGCTACAATGCAAAGTCTGAGCAAGTTATATCAATGAGATTAAAAGGGAAACCTATTAACATAACCATCATCCAAATCTATGCTCCAACAGCAAATGCAGAAGAAGAGAAATTGGAGAGATTTTAGGCAGAAGTACAGGAAGAAATCGATCACACATGCAAACAAGATGTGATGATAATCATGGGGGACTGGAATGCAAAAGTAGGGAACAGAAGAAGTAGGAATTGTGGGGAAATGGGGCTTAGGAGACAGAAATGAAGCAGGAGAAAGACTTACTGAATTCTGTGAAGCCAATAATTTGTTTCTTGCGAACACAGTTTTTGAGCAACCGAAAAGATGGCTGTACATGTGTACATCACCAAATGGTCAATATAGGAATAAAATTGATTATATAATTGGCAGCAGAAGATGAAGTTCCATACGTTCTGCAAAAACAAGACCAGGAGCAGATTGCAGTACTGATCATGAACTGGTAATATTGAAAATCAGAGTAAAGCTAAAGAAGAAGAACAAAGCAATCATAAGGCCAAAATACAATTGAAATAACATCCCAGAAGAATAGAAAGATCAAATAAGGAACAGGTTTGAGGCTTTAAACTTAGTTGACAGAGAACCAGAAGAACTATGGAGTGAAGTCAGAGACATTATCAGGGAAGAATGCAAAAAGACAATACCTCTAATTAAAAAGAGAGAAAGACCTCAGTGGATAACTGAAGAAACTCTTTAAATGGTTAAAGAGAGTAGGAAAGCAAAAGCAAAAGGAGATAGAAACATGGTCAGAACCCTAAATGCAACAATACAGTGACTAGTACGTAGGGACAAAGAACTATTACAATAGTTATTGTATAGAACTAGAAGAGAACAACAGAAACAGTTGAACAAGAGCCCTATTCCAAAAGATTAGAGAAATGAAAGGGAAATTTAAACCAAGAGGAGGGATGTTGAATAATCAACAGGGGAACACACTGACTGACCAAGATGAAATAAAATAAAAGGAAATTGGAAGCAATACACTGAAGAACTCTATAAAAGAGATGGCAGGATGACAGATTCATTCACGGAGGAACCGTATGATGAAGAACCAGAAATTTTAGAATGTGAAGTGAAAGCTCCTCTTAAAATACTTGGAAGAAACAAATCACCAAGAACAGATGACATACCAATAGTGTTGCCACAAGCTCCTGAGAGTGAATCTGTCCAAATTTTGACAAAAATCTGTCAAGAAATATGGAAAACTAAACAATGGCCCACAGACTGGAAGTGTTCCATATACATCCCAATTCCAAAGAAAGGGGATCCCAGAGAATGCAGTAATTATTGATTGCCTTAATACCCCATGCAAGTAAAGTAATACTCAAGATTCTACAACAAAGACTCTTACCATATCTGGAGTGAGAAATGCCAGATGTCCAAGCTGCATTTAGAAAGGGAAGAGGCACCAGAGATCATATCACAAACATACATTGGATAATTGAATGGAGCAAGGAATTTCAGAAGAGTATCACCCTGTGCTTTATAGATTACAGCAAAACCTTTGACTGTGTAGATCATGAAAAACTATGGAATGCTTTAAAAGAAATGGGGGTGCCACAGCATCTGATTGTCCTGATGCACAACCTATACTCTGGATAAGAGCCTACTATAAGGACAGAATATGGAGAAATTGATTGGTTCCCCATCGGAAAGGGTGTGAGACGGGTGTATTTTATAACCCATGTATTTAATCTATACGCAGAACATATCATACGGAAAGCAGGATTGGACCAAGATGAAGGAGGTGTGAAAATTGGAGGGAGAAATATCAATAATTAAAGATATGCAGACAATACCATATTACTAGCAGAAACCAGTAATGATTTAAAACGAATGCTGATGAAAGTTAAAGAGGAAAGCACAAAAGCAGGACTACAGCTGAACATCAAGAAGACTAAAGTAATGACAACAGAAGGTTTATGTAACTTTAAAGTTGACAATGAGGACATTGAACTTGTCAAGGATTATCAATTCCTCGGCACAGTCATTAACCAAAATGGAGACAATAGTCAAGAAATCAGAAGAAGGCTAGGACTGGGGAGGGCAGCTATGAGAGAACTAGAAAAGGTCCTCAAATGTAAAGATGTATCACTGAACACTAAAGTCAGGATCATTCAGACCATGGTATTCCCAATCCCTATCTATGGATGTGAAAGTTGGACAGTGAAAAAAGTGGATAAGAGAAAAATCAACTCATTTGAAAGGTGGTGTTGGAGGAGAGCTTTGCGGATACCATGGACTGCGAAAAAGAGAAATAATTGGGTGTTAGAACAAATTAAACCAGAACTACCATTAGAAGTTGAAATGATGAAACTGAGGTTGTCATACTTTGGACACATAATGAGAAGACAGGATTCGCTAGAAAAGACAATAATGCTGGGAAAAACAGAAGGGAGTAGAAAAGAGGACGACCAAACAAGAGCTGGATTGATTCCATAAAGGAAGCTACAGACCTGAACTTTACAAGATCTGAACAGGGTGGTTCAGATGCTGTTGGAGATCGCTGATTCATAGGGTCACCATATGTCATAGTTGACTTGAAGGCACATAACAACAACAGCAATCAGGACTAGTAAAGTGAAAGTGAAGATAGCAATGATACACTTTATTTAATAGCCAATCTTTATTGTCACATTCGTTCCAAAATTTTGGCCATCCTAAATTTTATTTTTGTTTGTGTGAAACTCCTATAATAGGAAAATGCCTATTTCTAAACCCTTTTCTCTTTGTCTTCTGCTTTTGCATAGCAGTATTTATTTTTAAATAGAAGCTAAGTGGCTCCATTTGTTTTCAATGATTTATCTTTCTGTGGTTCATTAGGGGACAATGAAGGCAGAAACTGGACTGCTAATTTTTAGATGATTGAAGGTTTTTGAGAGAACATATTTTCTTTCAGGACTCATTCACATGGCCTTTTGCCTGATGGAGTTATTATTTTTACAGTAATAATTTACAACAGTTAGACAGGACATCACCAGTAATCAGGTGGATGAATCTTACACAAACAGTGCTCTGCTTCCACAAGGTTTCTCTGCCCAGTTCTTCACTTCCACTGCAGCCCATACGATTTGGGGGAGGGCCATTTCAGGGGTGCAGGAGCTGCAGAGGAAGAGTAGGAAAGAGAAAGATTTGCTGCATGAATGGCCTTCCACTCTCACAGCCACTGGGTACATCCCACAAATTTTAGTTGGTCTCAGCTGAGTTGATTATATGAAGACCAACTCACTACCACCATGTGCTAATGTGGACTAGGAATGTTTTTTTGTACCTTGATTGCATGGTACTGAGTATGTCTACTGAAATTCAGCTCAGAAAGTGGGCACCAGCAAAAGGTATGCACACTGCCAGCTTAGCAAAGCACTGATGAAAAGTGGCAAGGGCTGACTCAAAAATGCAGATACTGAGGGGTTAGGTGATCATGTGCATGATCTTACAAAAGTCTTGCAAAAGGGATCTCTTATTTAATGTTATTTGCAGTGCATAGTCGGGAAATGAAGAGGCAAGACAAGATGAAATGTGGGTAAATCAAGGGCCACGTTTATTGAAATAAAGCCAATTAAATGCTTGATTGCATAATAAATGATCTGCAGAGACAAGTGTGGGACCTAACACTTACCCAATCAGGCAAGGACACCCTGCCATGGGAAAAGGGGTGGTCCAAGCCCAATCCCCTTCTCCGGGCCCCATCCCCGCAGGGTGGTTAGGGAGGCCTTCCTGTTCCAGCCTCCCTCAGGGCTGCACAACTCTGAGTGGGTGTTACAGGTTAGCCCCAAAGGTGAGCCTTATCCTGCCAACCGGCTGCACAACCTAGAAGCCAGGCCTCAGAACCCACCAATCACCTTAAAGGGTGCCTAAGGGTGGTCACCAATCCCTATCCTGTGAAATTCCTGCACCTATCCACCAAACATGACCACATGAACCTATTTACAATATTAAATTACCAGGCCAGGCAACAAATCAGCCGAATCCCATTAAGCTGGAATAGCCAAAAAAGCAAGAGCCAATCAGCCAAATTAGTACAGTACAGGGGAGGCAAAAAACTTGTCCACAAACAAAGGCTGATGAGCTAAAAATTCCTACTTGGCCCCAAGGCAACCAGTTAAACTTGTACTGCCCTAAGGGAGGGTCGGTGGGCGTTGTGTCAGGCCAGAAAGATGCCGAGGGGAGGTGGAGCAGGGCTTAAATAGCTACCCTGCTCCATCCCCTATGTGACAGGCATGCGTGGCCATGCCACACCCAAAAGGAGAGAGGCTTTGAATCCATGCCAGATCTTCCCTGGCATGACTGGAAAGAACCAAAGGGCTGACTGAAAAATGCAGTTACTAAGGGGTCAGGTGATCATGTGAATGATCTTGCAAAAGGGATCTCTTATTTAATGTTATTTTCCTCTGAGGTGTGAAAACTATTGATGGTTAAGTATTCCTTAATCCAAGCACTGATTTGTTCATGTTCCTTTAACTGCCAACCTCTTCTGAAAGAAGGGAGTGGGGGTGATCTAACATAACACTACTTTCATGAAGAGAAGAGGCTAGGTGCCTCCTCCCTTTTCTCCCTTGGATGCCTTTTAGCTTCTTGTGTTACATGTGATTCAGCAGTGGCATTCCCAGTGATTTGTGCTAACATAACCCATATTTTTTAGCCTTAAAATGATATGAGTACACACCATAATCAACTTACTTAAAATTACATGATGGAAATGTGGGGGTCTTAATTTCTTTAATAGATAGCAGCAGTCTAAAAATTAAAAAGCTGGCAGACTTCACCTTTATAACCCTTTATTAAAGCAAATTTCTATTAAAACTTCCCATTCAGTAAAGTCATTCCCCTATAACTGAAGTGAAAAAGATTTATACTACCTTTGAACAAATACTCTGTGGGTAATTTATGGCTCATGATTTGGTGATTCCACAATCAAAAAATATTGAAGGCATCTCAGAAGATAGTCAGGGAAACACCTGCTTTGAGAAGGCATTTACCTTTTCAAGTGAGTGTTGTGATTGACTATGTAGAGGCTGTTTGCTAGGTGTTAAAATATTTTTCCATATTCCTTGCTGTACTTTTTGGTGCTTGTAACAAATTTATAGCTTGAAAACTTTTATACATTTGTACAATCCGGAGTTATGCATCTTTTCCCATTCATTTCAACTCCTTTTTCCAAATCGCAGTCAAACCACCACTAATTGAGTAAAATATGTTCTAAACAAACAAAATGTTAAGTGGTCACTTAGGGTCTGATGAATGCTTTATGGTCACACACAGAGTGAGGATGACTTGGCTGAGAAAGTGAGAAGCAATGAAATACTACAACAATCTATCAGTACCTATGGGGAGGTGGCTAGTCTACCAAATGTCCCTGATGATCTGATAAAACTAACTCTGACACGACGGGCAGATCGGGAGCAGTTTCTTGGTAAGGCTATCAAATCTGTATTAACTAGTTGGTCAAATAGGTTTTAAAGGAGAGGAGTTCTGCATATTTTAATCTAAGTCTGCTTTATGAATTTTGATGTTGAATATTCTACAGATATTTCTCAATTGCCTGAATATTCTTTCAAATGATGTCTGTCTGAATTTAACAATGATAATTTAGTTTTAGTATCCTGGTGGGGTTTTTTTTTTTGCAGTGTTTGATCATTCATATGCAAAAGTGTTTAGAATTTGACTGTATTGATTACTGATGCACAGTAGTATATCACAGTTGTTTTACATTGGTGTCTGCTATGCAACCACAGGGTATTTGCCACAGAAGCATGTTGAGAGGATTCTGGGCCATGTTCTAGGGTGCACACAGTTCACAGGGGGCAATATTGTACTAACTGATATCCATTGTAAACTGAGTGTGTGTGTGTCCGTACCTGTTGTAAAGGAAAGTCTATAGCGATGGGTATCCTAATAAATATTCAAAAAAGTCAAGGTTTCCAGGAAGATGGCTTAAAAACCACTGGTGCATCATATTTGATATTATTTGATAGGTAGTATACAATAATATTGGATATTAGATCATATTTGATAGCTAACATAGAATTATACTTGTTTTATAGCATTTGGCAGATAACATGCAATGCAATATTTTCATTTTACAATTAGCAGTTTATGAGATTTTACGTTTGTTTTGATATTGGGAAAGCTTTAATCAAGAAACAGTAAGAAATCCAAAGCATTTAAATTTCATATTTTGAGTTTAAAATGTTCCATGTAAATTCAAATTTTACTTTTCAATTTCTCATTCAAAAACAGTGTCTGGCAAAATTGGAATATTCACTGAATTTCAAATATATGTGAATATTCATTTTGGATCTAGTTAAAGGTACTTATTAGCACACTTAAACCCTGGACCTGCTTGCTAGTAATTTAACAGGCCTCATCCACTCTGGAGGGACTGTCAAAAGGTGTTATTTATTTGAATCTCAGTTGAGCAGTAGCTCCCAAACTGTGTGCCAGCACAGTGCATGGTAATTTTTATGAAAAATCTTGTATTCATGGTATTGCCTTCATAAGTCACTGCTCTGGGCTTCTGAGCATTTTAGAAAAATAGCTCGTGCAGAAACCAAGGATGCAGGTTGCTATACAGCAGCCTTCCCCATCCTTGAGTCCTTAGACTACAGTTCCCATCACTGACCATTGGCCATGCTGGCTGGTGTTGTGGCAATTGAAGTCCAACAACGTCTGAGGACCCAAGACTGGATAAGGCTGATCTAGGGGCTTTAACTTTCACATAGAAATAATTATTTGGCTATAATAGGTAAGTGTGGATCCAAGTTTAAATAAGATAAAAATGCGTGCCTCGGCTCTCAGAAGTTTGGATGACACTGCAGTATAGGATACAAGATACACTGTATGACTGTGGTGCATTTGGAAACTTGACAGAATAGCCCTTTCTTAAACTCCATATAAAGGAATATATGAGTAGAGGCATGCAAGTCAGTGACCTTGTGTATTATGTTCTATACAGTTGTTTTGTCAACACAAAGAGAATTGCAGGGGAATAAGCCCCAACAAAATTCCATACTGCACAAAAAAATTGGGTACAATATTTTAGAGACCAAATTTATTCAACTCCAACCTTAATTGCTCCAAACACCTATCAATCTGATTTAAAGTTTCTACTACGATTGCAGTCCAAAACAAACTAGGAAGTATGTCTCATTGAACAAAATGAGACTTGCTTCTGAGTAAACATGCATAGGATTCCACTGCACAACATTGATATCCCATTGACCTCATCTACTTTCTCCACAGATGCGCATTGGTCTTATATCAGCACATTCTGTTTCTATCATGTTGTTCCCATTGCTGAGCAGAAAGTTCCATCAGTAGTACATTTTGGGTCTGCTGAGAGGACACTTCACATGCTTGCAGGAATTCTTGCCGGAGGGCCATATGGCTGGCCCATCTGGTCTTAGCACCATAGATGGCCTGAATCATGTGCTGTCTATTTTTTCATATTATATACGGTGACAAATAGAACATTTAAAGATATTAGGGGGCTCTGCCCCCTACTCACTTTGTTCACCAACCCCCCAACACACACACCAGGCACCCCCTAACACTCCACAGGCACCTCCAAACACACGCGTGCACACATACACACACACACAAGAGAATCTCCAAAATACACACACTCGCAGATGCCCCAAGGCGTCCCACTCCCCTCCACATCGCCCCTTGTAATCCCCCCTCCCAATGCCTTCAGGCATTGGTACATGCCGGCTGACATGGACACACTGACACTCCTTGCATTTTCCTGCACTGGGTCACTGCCACTGCTGCTACCCCACACTGCTGCTGGCCCTCAACCAATGGCACCACTGCACAGCTCTACACAGTGTGCCTAGGCTACCTTTCCACCTAGGGTGTTTATCTGCCTCAGCTACCTCCCTATCTAGGGTGTGTGCCTGCTGTGCAGACTGCCGCTGCCACCACTTACTCCAGGCCACTCATTCTACCTCCGGCCACTTACCTGGTTTTTTTTCACACCTGCCCACTCACCTATCTCACCCTGCACCTGGCCACCCTGCTCACTTGCCCACCCTCCTGCTTCCCTCACACCCTTGCGTCACTTGCCACCCTGCTGCCACACCCTGCCCGCTCGTGATGTTGC
The DNA here is from genome assembly GCF_030035675.1 of Rhineura floridana. Classification (NCBI taxonomy): domain Eukaryota; kingdom Metazoa; phylum Chordata; class Lepidosauria; order Squamata; family Rhineuridae; genus Rhineura; species Rhineura floridana. Next base: position 263,668,991 of record NC_084480.1, on the reverse strand, counting down.
ATGACGGCATGACAGCTTAGGAAAATATTATATAGTTAGATTAGATATTTCTCCACAGCTTTTTGCATAAGAGCTGATTACTACTACTATTATCCTGCTCAGCACTATGTTCTAAATACTTGCATATGAAAAACACTAGGTCAAGGATATCTTATTTATGTAATGCATTTGTATACCACACATATACAGTAATTTGGTTCCCTAACAGTCATATTGCATATAGAGCGACATAGTACAGTATGCAGAAATAGCAAAGATGACACTTGTCCAAATTGATCCGCCGGGACCTTGACTCCATTATTGTAGCAGTTGATCCTAATGAGGTATCCAGAGCACAGTCTTGTCCTGTTTTATTGGATGAGTTTCAGTTGGTACAGCTCGAGGATGTGGACAAGGTGCTTGGACAGGTGCGGGCGACCACTTCTGCTCTGGATCCTTGCCCCTCATGGCTAATAAAAGCTAGCAGGAATGGAACAGCCGGCTGGGCCAAGGAGGTGATTAATGCCTCTTTACGAGAGGGAGTGGTCCCACCCTGCCTGAAACAGGTGGTGGTGAGACCGCTCCTAAAAAAATCCTCCTTGGACCCTGATAATTTGGACAACTATAGGCCAGTAGCAAATGTCCCATTCCTGGGCAAGGTTCTAGAGCGTGTGGTCGCTCGCCAACTCCAGGCTCTCTTGGATGAAACTGATTATCTAGACCCATTTCAATCGGGCTTTCGGCCGGGGTTTGGTACAGAAACGGCCTTGGTCGCCCTGTATGATGACCTCTGTCGGGAGAAAGACAGAGGGAGTGTAACTCTGTTGGTTCTCCTTGATCTCTCAGCGGCGTTTGATACCATCGACCATGGTATCCTTCTGGAGCGACTTACGGATTTAGGAGTGGGAGGCACTGCTTGGCGGTGGCTCTGCTCCTATCTCGGGAATCGTCTCCAGAAGGTGATGCTGGGGGAACATTACTCGAGTCCCTGGGTACTCCAATATGGGGTCCCGCAGGGTTCAGTTCTGTCCCCCATGCTTTTTAATATCTATATGAAGCCGCTGGGTGAGGTCATCAGGAGTTTTGGAGTGCGTTTCCAGCAATATGCTGATGATACGCAGTTCTACTACTCCTTTTCATCTTCCTCAGGTGAGGATGTTGATGTACTAGACCGCTGCCTGGCCGCGATAATGGGCTGGATGAGAGCTAATAAACTGAAACTCAATCCTAACAAGACTGAGATGCTGTTGGTGGGAGGACCCTCTGCCCAGATGGTTGACGTTCGACCTGTCCTAGATGGGGTTACACTCCCCCTAAAGGAACAGGTACGTAGTTTGGGGGTCTTATTAGATCCGCTTCTGTCACTTGAGGCTCAGGTAGCCTCGGTGGCACGGAATGCATTCTACCAGCTCCGGCTGGTAGCCCAACTACGACCCTATTTGAGCAAGGAGCATCTTGCCTCAGTTATCCATGCTATGGTAACCTCTAGATTGGACTACTGTAATGCACTCTACGTGGGGCTACCTATGAAGACGGTTCGGAAACTTCAGCTAGTGCAAAATGCTGCGGCCAGAGTTCTCACTGGGACAAAGAAATTTGACCATATAACACCTGTCCTGCGCAGCTGCACTGGCTACCGATATGTTTCCGGGCCAGATTCAAAGTGTTGGTTCTTACCTATAAAGCCCTAAACGGCATCGGACCGCAATACCTGATGGAGCGCCTCTCTCGCTATGTACCTACCCGTTCACTACGCTCGACGTCGAAGGCCCTTCTCCGGGTCCCAACCCATAAAGAGGCCCGGAGATCAACAACTAGATCTAGGGCCTTCTCGGTGGTGGCCCCCGAACTATGGAATGCCCTCCCAGACGAGATACGCCTGGCGCCTTCTCTGTTATCTTTTCGGCGCCAGGTAAAAACTTACCTTTTCGCCCAGGCTTTTTAAATTTTGTAAATTTTTAAATATTTTAATTTAACATTTTAAACTTAATATGATCTTAATTTAAATCTCAATGGCAATTTTATTAATGTTTTATAATTGTACTATATATATATATATTTTCCACACTTGCTCATATTTTAATTGTGATTTTATTTGTTGTACACCGCCCTGAGAGCTTTCTGCTATAGGGCGGTCTAGAAATGTAATTAAATAAATAAATAAATAAATACAGCTGTGGTTGCCAGCATTCAGCCCACAGAATCAAATTATATTGTACAGATCACAGATGTGCTTGTACAAAAAACAACAACACTATGCATAACCATATTTGTGTTTCAATTTGTGTGGTCTCTTCCCAGTGGCATTAAATTACAGGCAGAACTTGAAAAGATACAAAATTGGGGTCTTCCAGGCCCCTGGAAAGGATAGTGACAGAGGCATTCTAGAATGGTTTGACAATATAGGAGATAAAATGCCTCTAAGCAAATATTGTTAGCAATTGTCTTCCTGTGAGCCTGGAAGACTGATTTTTTTTACTTGAATAAATTGCAGTTTATTTATACCCATCATTTATTCAATTGAACAAAGACCAGCAGTTTGAACTTTATTGCTTTAATGAATTGGAGATTAATTGTGGGCATATCTATCCAGCACTATAAACCCCCTTAGCATCACTGTCCAAAAATGGCTATGATATGAGGAATGCTATGATTGTCCACAAGAGGTCACCATTAGACTGGATGATGCATCCCACCAGCTTACTTTTCTAAGGCATATCTTTTAAAATCAGTAGTAAAAGCAATAAGTGAATAAAATATTCATATGTTTTTACACACCATGTTTAGTAATACACACTTTTGTATATCTTCATAATCTGAACCCATTTAACAGCTAAATCTACTGGGTGGTATTCAATGCTTGTTCTACTAAGAGTAGAATTTAATATATACATGACTAAATTAGGGTCATTAGTTTCAGTTGATCTACTCTGGGTAGGACTTAGTTGAACAGAACCCACTGTATCCCAGGGATTATCCTCTCCAAGTGTTGTTGGACTCCAACTACCATTAGCCTCAATCAGGATGGCTACTGGGCAGACATAACGGCAGCTGTAGTCCAACAACTTGGCTACCTCACTGTATACCAAACCACTGCTACTTTTGTAACCAAGTTGTTTATTTTGTCCAATTAAATTAGGTCGCATGAGAGGCTCACTGGTTACACTACAGAAACTAGTTAGTCTGTTTCCTAATGATACTTCTTTCAAGAACAATCTAGGAGTGGGTTACCTTTTGATTGGAGACAACAACAATGCCAAGAGGGTTTATGAGGAGGTGAGTGTCTATTAAGAATATGTAAACATTTTTAAATATTAGTGATTAAACATAATAACCACACAATTTTGAAAAATAATAACATTATATACCTTCCTCTTATAGCATGGGTGGTAAACCAGCCCACATAAAAATTGGCCACCTCTTTTCCTTCTGCAAAGGTCCGTTGTTGGGTGATCTTACCAACCAGGAAGGAGTATTCACACAGCCCAGCACTATGATGGAGAAATCACCCCATCACAGCAGTGAACCTCTCTGCACAACCAGTGCTATAATGGCATTTCAGAACACGGTGATGGGGATGAGTGTGAGGGGTGTGTGTGTGTGAGACAGAGAGAGAGAGACTTGCATGTGTGTGTGTGAGAGAGAGACACATATATGTGCAGAGTGTGTGATCTGTATATGTCTTTAAACTGAATCCTAAGGGGGAGGGAGATGTAAACTTGGTGGTAATGACTAATGAAGGCTTGTGCACAGTAATTGGAACAGAGAGATCGGCTCTAATAGGGCCCAGTAACAGTCCTCAGAAAAATGTAGTAAGGAAGCCAAGCCACAAATCACATGGTTTTCTATGTCTGTATACTAATGCGCAGAGTATGGGAAACAAGCAGGACAAACTTGTACTCTTAATACAGGAGGGCAATTATGCCTTGATAGGTATAACTGAAACTTGGTGGGATGACTCCCATGACTGGAATACAGCAATTGAAGGATATAACTTGTTCAAAAAGAACAAAAAGAATATAAAGGGAGGTGGAGTCGCACTAGATGTTAAAAATATATATCTCTGCACAGAAATACAGGAAGATGAGCTTGGTGGCTCCACTGAGAGTATCTGGATTAAAATTAATGGGGCAAGTAACAAAAGGAATGTGGTGCTTGGAGTCTACTACCGACCACCCAATCAAGGAGAAGACGAGAATGTAACTTTTGAAAAGCAAATTGCCAATGTTTTGAGGAGGCGTGATGTAGTAGTAATGGGGGACTTCAATTATCCCGATATCTGTTGGGAGACAAATTCTGCCAAACACAGCCCCTCCAAGAAATTTCTGACTTGTGTTGGAGATACCTTTCTCCTACAGAAAGTGGAGGAAGCAACTCGAGGATCAGCTATCCTGGATTTGATTCTAACCAATAGAGATGATTTGGTGGATGAAGTGGCAGTTACGGGAACTCTGGGGGAAAGTGACCACACCATTCTTGAATTCTTGATTTTAACAGGAGCAAAAGCTGAGAGAAGCCATACGCGCACCCTGGACTTCAGGAAAGCTGATTTTAACAAACTCAGAACAATTGTAAGTACGGTTCCATGGCAAGCCACCCTAATGAGAAAAGGAGTCCAAGATGGATGGGAGTTTCTAAAAAATGAAATTCTAAAAGCACAATGGCAAGCAATTCCAACAAGGAAAAAAGGGGGGAAACAGCAGAAGAAGCCAATGTGGCTTCAGAAAAAGCTTAGAGATGATCTGAAAACAAAAAAGGACACATACAGAAAGTGGAAAGAAGGCCAGGCCACAAAGGAAGAGTACAGGCAGGTTTCACAGAATTGCCGGGATGGCATCAGGAAGGCTAAACCTGAGAATGAGCTGAGGTTAGCGAGGGATGCTAAAAGCAACAAAAAAGCTTTCTTCAGGTACGTCCATAGTAAAAGACAGAGAAAAGAAATGGTGGCACAGCTACTCAATGAGGATGGCAAAATGATAGCAGATGACAAAGAAAAGGCAGAAGTGCCCAGTTCCTATTTTGGCTCAGTCTTCTCCCAAAAAAGGGTCCATGACCCTCCCGGGAAACATGAAGTAAAAGGGGCAGGATTGGAGCTTGAGATTGATAGAGAAATGGTCAAGGAATACCTAATCACTTTGAATGAGTTCAAATCGGCAGGACCCGATAAACTGCATCCTAGAGTATTGAAGGAACTGGCTGAAGAACTCTCAGTACTGCTGTTTATTATATTTGCGAAATCATGGAGGTCTGGTGAAGTGCCGGATGACTGAAGAAGAGCTAATGTTGTTCCTATCTTCAAAAAGGGCAAAAAGGAGGAACCGGGGAACTACAGAATAGTCAGCCTAACATCAATCCCTGGAAAAACTCTGGAGCAGATTATAAAGCAGCCAATCTGTAAATACCTTGAAAACAATGCAGTGATTACTAGGAGCCAACATGGATTTATGAAGAACAAATCCTGCCAAAATAATCTTATCTCATTTTTTGATCGGGTGACCTCCTTTGTAGACTGTGGGAATGCTGTGGACATAATATATCTCGACTTCAGCAAAGCTTTTGACAAAGTGTCCCATGATATTCTGATTAGCAAGCTAGCTAAATGTGGGCTGGATGGAACAACTATCAGGTGGATCCACAGTTGGCTCCAGAATCTTACTCAGAGTGCTTATCAATGGTTCCTTCTCAAACTGGGTAGAAGTAACGAGTGGGGTACCACAGGGATTGGTCCTGGGCCCAGTGCTCTTCAACATTTTTATTAATGACTTGGATGAGGAGGTACAGAGCATGCTTATCAAATTTGCAGATGATACAAAATTGGGGGGCACAGCTAATACCGTGGAAGACAAACAAAATTCAAAGGGACCTTGATAGGCTGGAGCATTGGGCTGAAAACAATAGAATGAAATTCAACAGGGATAAATGCAAAGTTCTACACTTAGGAAAAAGGAACCAAATGCACAGTTATAAGATGGGGGATACTTGGCTCAGCAATACGACATGTGAGGAGGATTTTGGAATTGTTGTTGATCACAAGCTGAATATGAGCCAACAGTGTGATGTGGCTGCAAAAAAAGGCAAATGCAATATTAGGCTGCATTAACAGAAGTATAGTTTCCAAATCATGTGAAGTATTAGTTCCCCTCTATTCAGCACTGGTTAGGCCTCATTTTGAGTACTATGTCCAGTTCTGGTCTCTGCACTTCAAGAAGGATGCTGACAAACTGGAACGGGTTTAGAGGAGGGCAACAAGGATGATCAGGGGACTGGAAACAAAGTCGTATGAGGAGAGACTGAAAGAACTGGGCCTGTTTAGCCTGGAGAAGAGAAGACTGAGGGGAGATATGATAGCACTCTTCAAGTACATGAAAGGTTGTCACACAGAGGAGGGAGGGCCGGGATCTCTTCTTGATCATCCCAGAGTGCAGGACACGGAATAATGGGCTCAAGTTGCAGGAAGCCAGATTTCGACTGAACATCAGGAAAAACTTCCTAACTGTTAGAGCCATACGACAATGGAACCAATTACCTAGAGAGGTAGTGGGCTCTCCGACACTGGACAGAGGCAGCTGGACAACCATCTGTCAGGAATGCTTTGATTTGGATTTCTGCATTGAGCAGGGGGTTGGACTCGATGGCCTTTTAGGCTCCTTCCAACTCTACTATTCTATGATTCTATGTACTTGCTCTGTACTTGCTCTGTGTATATGATAACGTGTGCATTGGCAATGCCCACTAATGGTATGCAGCCCTTACATTGATTGGCTCACTGTCAATGTGGCCCTTGGGCCAAAAAGGCTTAGCCACCCCTGCCTGTATAGATTATTATGCCCTCATTTTCACAAATCCAAATACATATTTCCTCTTACAGTTGGGCTAAAGCATGGATAGGCTATCTGGTTTCCTTGTTGTACAGGGTTTCTCTGACTGTATTTTCTTGTTTGAACACAAAATGCTTGGCTTTTTTCTTCTAGTTATTCTTCCCTCCTTAGTAGATTTGTAGGAAATTCCTGCACCTTCACTTCCCCTTCTCTCTCCTGGACTCCATTAATAAAAGGTTAGCACTAGAATGAGGAGAAGTTGTGGGTCAGCAGTAGGAATAACTTTTCAGAAATCACTGTGTTCATGGTTGACCTATTTTTTTTCCAGCAGCTTAGGCATGTTGAATATTTTTTTATTCTGTCACCACCACCATCACCTTCAACAATGAACATAAAAAGTGAAGTTTCAATCAATAATTTTATGTCTGTAGCTGGAATTCAGCCCGATGGGAAACTTGCCCTTTTGGGGGGAACTATTTTATCAGACCTTCCACCGTATCACAGTTTGAAGGCAGCATCAAGAAAGGGATAGCATTTCATTTTTTTCCCCCATTAGATGTTTTCCCTTTAAATCTACTAGTCTGGAACTGAGACACAATATGTTAAATCTGGGCTTTGTATTAATCAAAGCTACTTTTATTTTCAAAGAGCAATAGATCTTGGTTTAACTTTCTTCAAGGCAAATTTTGAAGGCAAATTTTCTCTCCCATTTTATGCCACACATAGACTAGTGTTCTGAGCTCAGTCTGAACTCTGCATTAATTATTGTTTAATGGCTAAAGGTGGGATGGTAACAAGGAAGAATTCTCTTCCCTCCACACCCCACAGTTCTGTGAACTAATTCAACATTCTTTTTATAAAAATCATTGTGCAAATATTGAAGCTGACATCTGAATTGTTGTTTAAGAATGAGGGCTGAACCGTAGATATCAGCACAGCTTCTTCTCCACAGCTGAGGCTGGAATTGCACCTTATATGCCACATGGAAATGTTGCCAAAAACAGTCCCCCTGTGTTTGAATTCTCCCTCTCTGCTCCATAACTTTTAGGATCACTTAGCCCAGCGGATGCCTTCTAGATGTTTTTAACTACAACTCCCATCAGCCCTAACCATTGGCCATGCTGGTTGGGGCTGGTGGTAGTCCAAAATGTCTGGAGGGCACCAAGTTGGGGAAGGCTGATGTAGTCTATACATGATGTTACCAAGCTGTGAATTTCTGTGCCTCCACTGTGGGAGCCAATAACGTGGAGAGGCAACCGGAAGTCACATAACGTGATGACCCCACAACATAGGGACATGTTCCAAAATGTTAAAGAAGAAAGGTGAAGTCGGTTTTACAACATTCCTATGTAACCCTATCCTGAATGACTGAGCTGAATTAGTCCATTTGTTTGGATATGTCTGGTTATTTCCTCCGTATGTAGAATGGCAAGTGTAGCCAAATAAATGTATAGAACATTCTCCCCCATCCTGGTGCCCTGGAGAGTAACAGATTGGGGGAGACTGGTAAAAAAGACTGGGAAGAAGAAAACAATAACCTAATCTACAGTAAATTAGTAGTATGGAGCCATGGTATGTTATCATGACATATGCTGACACTCCTAAGTGCAAAAACAAAATTAGTTTAGATGGAATTGTGATATAGGCTTGTGGAACATAAACATATGTTTTCACACTGAGTTTAAACTTTTGCTTAGCCCAGCCTCAACAGTTAAATACCCACTTGGTATTTTATGGGCTTTGGGGATATGAGGTTCAGAATCTTGGTTTATAAACTGAAGGGATCCCACAGTACAAAGGAATCTGCTGCATGACCTTGCAGGGGAGAGGAGAGGAGTGGGAGTGGAACTGTAGCCACACATGTCTGATAATGTCTGATATAAACCCTTGGCTGGCCAATAGAGAATTAGGTGCTTCTAGACCACTGATGGAAAGAAATTCTGGTTTTGAGCCAAGAACCCCTAACACAGCCTTTCCCAACCAGTGTGCCTCCAGATGTTGTTGGACCACAACTCCCATCTTTCCTGACCATTGGCAATGCTGGCTGAGGCTGATCGGAGTTGTGGTCCAACAACATCTGGAGGCACACTGGTTGGGAAAGGCTGCCCTAACATATAGGTAGGGCTGTGTAAGCAATTCAAATTATTGTAAAGGTAGAGCTCTAATTATGCTTTGTTTTGCTGTCCCACAGGTTTTGAGCCTGGCTCCTAATGATGGCTTTGCTAAAGTGCATTATGGCTTCATCCTGAAGGCAGAGAACAAGATTGCAGAAAGCATTCCCTATTTAAAAGTAATATTTACATTAGGCTGTCTCTGTTTTTCTTCTTTTGGAAAGCACAATGAACTGGGGGAAATTACAGAATCAAAATTGCACAATTTAAGATTGAAGGTTTGAAAAACCTATGTCAGTCCATCTCCTGGCATAAATATGTGAACTCTCTTTTTTCAACACGGGGCTTTATATATATATAAATAAAACTGTAGTAGTAGTAGTAGTAGTAGTAGCAGCAGTAGTAGTAGTAGTAGTAGTAATAATGGTAGCCAAAATAGTACCATCTGCACACAATAGGAAAGTATCAGCAGGCTTGGAGGATCCCCAAAGTTTGCAAAAGTACAAAAAATCTTTATGTGAAAAAAATCGTAATGGGGTGGGGAGACCCCAAACAACTCAATGGGCATGGAATTATGACAGTCTGATGGTATAAAACTTGAAAGGATGGGGGTATGGAGTTTCCTAGAAAAGAACATAGCTAGATCAAATTCTGAACTTGAATACTCCACACTGCAACATTTTTTGGAGGTCCCACATGTTAATATAATTTGCATTAGAAGCTATGGAACTGAAGTAAAAAGCTTTTCTTTTTAACACACTGCTGACATGCTTTTCTGATTCCTCTAGGAAGGTCTGGAATCAGGAGACCCTGGCACTGATGATGGCCGCTTTTATTTTCATTTGGGTGATGCCATGCAGCGAGTTGGAAACAAAGAGGTAGAGTTTACTGGAGATTTACTGAGTTTCATCTGAAAAGGCACATAAGGTTTGGGTGCGACCTTGGCCCTGATGTGTCCAGAGGGTAAGATTGGTCAGGGACCTGAAAAAGGAATATGTACAGCACAGCAAAGAGCCAAAGTCTAAACATAGAATCATAGAATCATAGAGTTGGAAGGGGCCTTGTAGGCCATCGAGTCCAACCCCCTGCTCACAGCAGGAAATCCACAGCTAGAGCATCTCCCGCAGATAGCTGTCCAGCCTCTGCTTGAAGACATCCAGCGATTGGGATCCCACCACCTCCCTAGGCATCGGTTCCATTGCTGAACTGCCTGTCATGGCCCCGTCAGAGGACTCCTCAGATGAGGACGACTCAGGAGTAACAGCAGCAGACCCAGGTGCAGCAGACTCAGAAGGAGACACGGAGGAGCCTCCTGAGAATCCAGCTCCTTCTCCCCCTCAGCTGCAGAGCACCTCAGATACAGCAGAGGCCCTGCAGTCAGACACAGACAGTGAACAACATACTCCCCCCTCACCTGCAGAACGTAGACAGCAGAAGGTCAGGCAGAAGAGAGGCAGGCCTGTCTCCTTAAGGCCCAAACGCTGAGGGCTCACACCTGCTGTCCATCCTGCTCTTTATAAGACACACCTTGGCTGCAGCCTGTTGCTGACTGCAACGTCAGGCGTGGCTTTGTGTAGACCTAGTTTCCCTGCAGCATCTCTTTGACTGACCCCTTGGCAATTGATCCCGGACCTCCACTGACCTCGCTTCTGGACTTCTGACTCGGCAAGTACGCTTCGGATAGGCCTGGCAGATTTACAACCCGACTGCCGGCTAAGGACTTTCCTTCCCTGCCAAAGACCCAGGAATGTCCAGCCCCCCCCCCTGGCACTGCTGAAGCAGTGTAGAGCTGACACTGCCCTTACTGTCAAGAAGTTCCTTCTAATGTCCAATCTGAATTTACGCTCCTGCAACTTAAAACCATTAGACCTAGTCCTACCCTCTGGGGCAGCAGAGAACAAATCTGTACCCTCCTCTATGTGACAGCCCTTCAGCTACTTAAAGAGTGCAATCATGTCACCCCTCAGCCTTCTCTTCACCAGACTGAACATGCCAAGTTCCTTCAACCTTTCCTCATAAGACTTGTTCTCCATACCGGCTATCATCCTTGTCGCCATCTTCTGAACCCGCTCCAACTTGTCTATATCTTTCTTAAAATGAGGCGCCCAGAACATAAGAACATAAGAAGAGCCTGCTGGATCAGGCCAGTGGCCCATCTAGTCCAGCATCCTGTTCTCACAGTGGCCAACCAGGTGCCTGGGGGAAGCCCGCAAGCAGGACCCGAGTGCAAGAACACTCTCCCCTCCTGAGGCTTCCGGCAACTGGTTTTCAGAAGCATGCTGCCTCTGACTAGGGTGGCAGAGCACAGCCATCATGGCTAGTAGCCATTGATAGCCCTGTCCTCCGTGAATTTGTCTAATCTTCCTTTAAAGCCGTCCAAGCTGGTGGCCATTACTGCATCTTGTGGGAGCAAATTCCATAGTTTAACTATGCGCTGAGTAAAGCAGTACTTCCTTTTGTCTGTCCTGAATCTTCCAACATTCAGCTTCTTTGAATGTCCACGAGTTCTAGTATTATGAGAGAGGGAGAAGAACTTTTCTCTATCCACTTTCTCAATGCCATGCATAATTTTATACACTTCTATCATGTCTCCTCTGACCCGCCTTTTCTCTAAACTAAAAAGCCCCAAATGCTGCAACCTTTCCTCGTAAGGGAGTCGCTCCATCCCCTTGATCATTCTGGTTGCCCTCTTCTGAACCTTTTCCAACTCTATAATATCCTTTTTGAGATGAGGCGACCAGAACTGTACACAGTATTCCAAATGCGGCCGCACCATAGATTTATACAACGGCATTATGATATCGGCTGTTTTATTTTCAATACCTTTCCTAATTATCGCTAGCATGGAATTTGCCTTTTTCACAGCTGCCGCACACTGGGTCGACATTTTCATCGTGCTGTCCACTACAACCCCGAGGTCTCTCTCCTGGTCGGTCACCGCCAGTTCAGACCCTATGAGCGTATATGTGAAATTAAGATTTTTTGCTCCAATATGCATAATTTTACACTTGTTTATATTGAATGGGCATTTTTCTGCCCATTCACTCAGTTTGGAGAGGGTTTGTTTTAACAACCCTGAACAATTTAGTGTCATCAGCAAACTTGGCCACTTCACTGCTCACTCCTAATTCTAGGTCATTAATGAACAAGTTGAAAAGTACAGGTCCCAATACCAATCCTTGAGGGACTCCACTTTCTACAGCCCTCCATTGGGAGAACTGTCCGTTTATTCCTACTCTCTGCTTTCTGCTTTTTACCAATTTCTTATCCACAAGAGGACCTCTCCTCTTATTCCATGACTGCTAAGCTTCCTCAGAAGTCTTTGGTGAGGTACCTTGTCAAACGCTTTTTGAAAGTCTAAGTACACTATGTCCACTGGATCACCTCTATCTATATGCTTGTTGACACTCTCAAAGAATTCTAATAGGTTACTGAGACAGGACTTTCCCTTGCAGAAGCCATACTGGCTCTGCTTCAGCAAGGCTTGTTCTTCTATGTGCTTAGTTAATCTAGCTTTAATAATACTTTCTACCAGTTTTCCAGGGACAGAAGTTAAGCTAACTGGCCTGTGATTTCCGGGATCCCCTCTGGATCCCTTTTTGAAGATTGGCGTTACATTTGCCACTTTCCAGTCCTCAGGCACGGAGGAGGACCCAAGGGACAAGTTACATATTTTAGTTAGCAGATCAGCAATTTCACATTTGAGTTCTTTGAGAACTCTCGGGTGGATGCCATCCGGGCCCGGTGATTTGTCAGTTTTTATATTGTCCATTAAGCTTAGAACTTCCTCTCTCGTTACCACCATTTGTCTCAGTTCCTCAGAATCCCTTCCTGCAAATGTTAGTTCAGGTTCAGGGATCTGCCCTATATCTTCCACTGTGAAGACAGATGCAAAGAATTCATTTAGCTTCTCTGCAATCTCCTTATCGTTCTTTAGTACACCTTTGACTCCCTTATCATCCAAGGGTCCAATTGTCTCCCTAGATGGTCTCCTGCTTTGAATGTATTTCTAGAATTTTTTGGTGTTGGTTTTTATGTTCTTAGCAATGTGCTCCTCAAATTCTTTTTTAGCATCCCTTATTATCTTCTTGCATTTCTTTTGCCAGAGTTTGTGTTCTTTTTTATTTTCTTCATTCGGACAAGACTTCCATTTTTTGAAGGAAGACTTTTTGCCTCTAAGAGCTTCCTTGACTTTGCTCGTTAACCATGCTGGCATCTTCTTGGCCCTGGCGGTACCTTTTCTGATCTGCGGTATGCACTCCAGTTGAGCTTCTAATAGAGTGTTTTTAAACAACTTCCAAGCATTTTCGAGTGATGTGACCCTCTGGACTTTGTTTTTCAGCTTTCTTTTTACCAATCCCCTCATTTTTGTGAAGTTTCCTCTTTTGAAGTCAAATGTGACCGTGTTGAATTTTCTTGGCAATTGGCCAGTTACATGTATGTTTAATTTAATAGCACTGTGGTCACTGCTCCCAATCGGTTCAACAACACTTACATCTCGTACCAGGTCCCGGTCAGAGCTTGGAAAAGTTACTTTTTTGAACTACAACTCCCATCAGCCCCAACCAGTGCCGTGCTGGCTGGGGCTGATGGGAGTTGTAGTTCAAAAAAGTAACTTTTCCAAGCTCTGGTCCCGGTCCCCACTGAGGATTAAGTCCAGGGTTGCCGTCCCTCTGGTCGGTTCCATGACCAACTGGTCTAGGGAATAGTCATTTAGAATATATAGAAACTTTGCTTCTTTGTCATGACTGGAACACGTATGCAGCCAGTCTATGTCCGGGTAGTTGAAGTCACCCATTACTACCACATGTCCTAGTTTGGATGCTTCCTCAATTTCATATCTCATCTCAAGGTCTCCCTGAGCATTTTGATCAGGGGGACGATAGATCGTTCCCAGTATTAAGTCCCTCCTGGGGCATGGTATCACCACCCACTGAACGCAGTATTCCAGATGAGGCCTGACTAATGCAGAATATAGTGGGACTATTACTTCCCTCGACCTGGAAACTATAGCTCTGTTTATGCAGCCCAAAACCATGTTTGCCTTTTTTGCCGCAGCATCACACTGCTGGGTCATATTCACCTTGCGATCCACTACAATTCCAAGGTCCTTCTCACATGCACTACTGCTAAGCCGGGTATTTCTCATCCTGTACCCGTGCACTTTGTTTTTGTGGCCTAAATGCAGAATCTTGCATTTGTCTTTATTGAATGTCATTTTATTAATTTCAGCCCAATTTTCTAGTCTATCCAGGTCCCTTTGGATTTTATTCCTGTCTTCCATTGTGTTAGCTATCCCTCCCAGTTTCGTATCATCCGCAAACTTCATAAGGCTTCCCTCCACCCCATCATCTAAGTCACTGATAAAAATGTTGAAGAGTATCAGCCCCAGGACAGAACCCTGTGGCACTCCACTCGAAACCTCCTTCCAGTCCGAAGCAGAGCCACCGACGACCACTCTTTGAGTACGGTTTTCCAACCAGTTGTGAATCCACCTGACAGTATTTCCATCTAGTCTGCATTTGACCAGTTTGCTAATCAAAAGGTCGTGGGGGAGTTTGTCAAATGCCTTGCTGAAATCTAGATAGATGACATCTACAGCATTTCCACCATCTACTAAGCTAGTGACCCGATCAAAAAAAGAGATGAGATTAGTTTGACAGGAATTTTTCTTGACAAACCCATGCTGGCTCCTACTAATCACAGCATTGTCATCTAGATAGTTGCCAATGGGCTCTTTTATTATCTGTTCTAATATCTTTCCCGGTATTGAAGTCAGACTGACCGGCCTGTAATTCCCCGGATCTTCTTTTTTACCCTTTTTAAAGAGCGGGACGACGTTTGCCCATCTCCAATCCTCCGGCACCTCTCCCGTTCTCCAGGATTTCTCAAAGATGATGGCAAGAGGTTCCGAGAGTACATGCGCAAGTTCCTTCAATACTCTGGGATGCAGTTCATCAGGCCCTGGAGATTTGAACTCATTTAGGTTAACTAGGTATTTCCTGACTATCTCCTTATCAATCTTGAACTGCAATCCCGACCCCTTACTGAGATTGCTACCGATGCAAGGTTGCACACTGTTCCGTTTTTGGGAGAAAACGGAGGCAAAATAGGCGTTGAGCAGTTCTGCCTTTTCCTCGTTATCTGTCAACATTTTGCCATCCTCATTGAGCAGCAGTCCCACCGTTTCCTTGGTCTTTCTCTTGCTTCGAACATATCTGAAAAACCCCTTTTTGTTGTTCCTCGCTTCCCTCGCCAGCCTCAGCTCGTTCTGGGTTTTAGCTTTCCTTACGCTATTCCTGCAAGCCCGAGCCGCTCGCCATCTGTGGCCCAAAGGTTGGACAAGGCTGCTTTAGACCATAGCCTGGGAATTAGGTGGATGGCTGGCCACAGGGCAGGAGATCCCAAGCCTCCTGCCATTCCCCTGCTCTACTTACCTTTCTCTCTGCTGTCTTTTGCAGCACGCACAGGTTTGCCATCAATCAAGATGGGGGCCGAGGTTTTCCTAAGGGGCTGAAGCCTCTGCCGCCATCTTGGTTGATGGCATGGATGTGTGCTACATGCTCATATTGCTGCCATCAACCAAGATGGCAGCAGAGGCTTCAGCCCCTTAGGGAAACCTTGGCCGCCATCTTAATTGATGGCAAACCTGCACACACTGCAAAAAACAGCAGAGAGAAAGGTAGGTGAAGCGGCAGAATGGTGGGCGGCTCTGAAGCTTCTGCCCTGCTATCCTGCCGCGGATTGAGGAAGGGGAGCGCAGGGGCCCCGCAGCTGGTCTGCCACAGTGAGAAGAGGATGTGCTGGACTGGATGAGCCCACGTTGGCCTGATCCAGCACTGCAGGGCTCTTCTTAGGTGCTTAACTCACCATCCTACATGAGGACTAGAGAGCCACCCTTGATCCCTGGTGCTGCTCCCTCCCCATAGGGCGCTGCCTGGATTAACCACCCTCTAATAGTCTCCCACCCACCCCGTCCCAAAAAACAAAACTGAACCAAACCCTCCTCGCACACTTGGGTCAATGCAGGTGGGCACCCCCTCATGCCACACCTTCTTGCAGGTTGACTTCAGTTTGGGCTCCTGCCAAAAGAGCCCCCCTTCCCCCAGTTTCCCTCCTCCCTCAAACATGCCTTGAGCCACCCCTAGCATCCTCTCCCCCCTCTGGAACTCCCCACACTCCCTGGGGAAGAACTGTGGCTGAGTGGGCAGAGCACCTGCTTCGCATGTAGAAGGTCCCAGGTTCATCTCCAGGTGGGGCTTGGGAAGACTTCCTGCCTGAAACACAGGAGAGCTGCTGCCAGTCAGTGTAGGCAGTACAGAGATAGATGAACCCAATGGTTTGAGTTGGTGGCAGGCAGCTCCCTATCCCCCCCCTTCATTGACTGCACCTCATACACTGAGGCTCAGGTACATGGCCCCTCCTTTTGCCTTAATTTTGCACTGATTAATGCATGGCATATCTATAATTATTATAGGTTTGTAGACTCCGTGGAACAACTGCCTTGGTGTGCTTTCCAGTGCTAGACTAAAAGAGATGTGTTCCATACTTGGGTTTAGGCCTCTAGTGCTTGGAGCACTCCAGGACAACACATTTTATAATAAGAAGCATGTGTGGGAGAGTGAATAAACCTAGAAAATGTAAAAAGGGGAGGGGTTTTTAAATGAGACTAACTAGTGCTTCCAGCATAAGGAAAATACATTTCAGAAGTTCTGTAATTAATCTATAATATATCATTTATAAAATGTAGTAAAATTTTATAGGAGAGCTTTAGATTTTAACATCACAGGATTTAGAAAAATGTTATTGGCTTAAGCAGTGGGTAATGGCAATGTACAACGTGGTGTGTATAGTGGAAGAACTATTTCTCCTAAGGATTATCACAGTTACCTAAAATAATTCCTGCGGTACTTTGATCTTCATCAAATCTGAACTTCTAGGTATTTGTGCAAGAGATTGGATTTATTATCTGGATAGACCATATTTCATGCTCCTGTATCCCTCTAAGTTGCAATGAGTGATTTAAATAATTCATTAATTTATATTATTTGGTGGAGCTAGTGTTAATGTTCACTTATTATTATTATTATTATTATATCCCACCCTTCCTCCCAGCAGGAGCCCAGGGCGGCAAGTAAACAGGACAGATCTGTCCTTGAGAGAATCTCTGTCTCTCTGTCTCTGTCTCTCTCTCTCTCCACACACCCCTCCCAATATCCCTAGGTGTCCATCTCTTGAAGTTTGCAAAGAATTTACTGGGTTCTTGCACAGAAGTCGAGAGAAGGTGTTTTGGACAGGAAAGGCATTTTTTTTTTTAATGGTATGCTCCAAGCAACTATGGTTGATACTTAATGTAACATGCTTTATGATGTTACTAGGGCCCACCCCGTGACGTCACTAGGGCCCGCCCCATGATTTCACTAGGGCCCACCCCATGACATCACTAGGGCCCGCCCCATGACATCTCAGGTTTTGGGATGCTTCCGACCTGGCAACCCTAGTCACACCAAAGTACTTTCTAGCTGCTGATGCTTAATTAGGATCCCCTCCTCAATTATCTGTAAGGGAGTGTACAGAAATGGCTGCAGAGCAGGAACTTGGTTAATTGCCTCTTTATTCTAGTAGCTTTGTTGGAAAGAGAGCCAATACATATTCTGCTATAACTCAGTGTCTTTAAAGTCCTTCATAGCAAGTTCCTTTCTTTGTGATGTAGTTGAGCTGCTTAATGGATACCTCTAGTTTCTGATGACAGCCTGAATTGATTACATTAGGCATACAACTTTAAAGAAAACTTGCAGCATACTCTTTTTCACTAATTTGGTTCTGCACTTCTAGTTATTTACTAAAGCCAGGACAGAGCTTGGAAAAGTTACTTTTTTAAACTACAACTCCCATCAGCCCCAGCCAGCATGGCCACAGGATTGGGCTGATGGGAGTTGTAGTTCAAAAAAGTAACTTTTCCAAGCTGTGAGCCAGGATGGGGAACTGGATCCAGCCAGCAGGCCAGGCCTTGATATCCCCAAACTTCTGTGTGCCATTTTGGGTGGGGCTACCCACGTATCAACCACCTGGCATCACCATGACATCAGGTGAAGCGTTTTCCTTTTCAGACTGGCTTCAATTCAAGCTGGCCTGCAAAGAAAAAATGTTCCTTGGCCTGCATGTTTTGATTTCAGACTGTGCGAGCAAAGGAAGTATTTCCCTGTGGGGCTTGCAGTAAGCACTGATCACTCACAGCAGGCCCTGGTTTGGTCAGGGATCGGCTGCACTTGCGAGTTCCTGACTGGTAACTCCAGAGTGCAGCTGTTTCCAATGGGGCTGCCTGTTCCTCACCTAAAGGACATAGTTCCTTCACATATGTATGAAGTTAAATCTGGAGCAAGTGGGTGTGGTTTGGGAAAATGTCCTCACAGGCCAAATTAGGACCCCTGCTGGGCCTAATTTGGCCCACAAGTTGTAGGACCCTCACCACTGTACTAAAGGAACCATAGTGACAATAGGGGAAGCTTCCATGCAGATAATCCCAAGGGGGATAGATAGAACTTTCTACAGGAGGAATCAAAGAGAACATTTTGTGCTGGCAGAGCAAATGTTTTTGTTTTTTTATTTTGTTTTGTTTTTTGTGCAATGAGCTTAACTGGATCAGAAACCTAGTAGGAATTTCTGTAGGTTCATCCATATTTCACATGGATAGTGGGTGTACTTTGAGTGCAATTGAGTTATTTAATACTGCAGGTTTTCAAGAAAAAGATCTTAAATTATTTGAATCTGCTTCTGTTTTCTTTTCCAACAATATTGCATCTTAACTGGTTATTTGTGATGATGCTATAGGAAAAAGTCACTAAGCGGGAGAGAGCATCATTATTATGCACAGAGGAATTTGCTAGCATATATTTGTTATTGATTTATCCTTTTCTGCTGAAGTGTAATTAATGTAAATGAGTTGTTAACAAATTCCATTCTTCTAGGCTTACAAATGGTATGAACTTGGGCACCAACGGGGTCACTTTGCATCTGTCTGGCAGCGTTCTCTGTACAATGTCAAGGGCTTAAAGGCTCAGCCATGGTGGACAGCAAAGGAAACCGGTTACACAGAACTGGTCAAGGTGAGCAGTACTATCCTCTTTACTATATTGATTTTTTTATTATCAGAAGTTTCTACACATTACATGATGCCAAAAAGAAAACAGAGATTATTTGGAAGCATAAAACACAATAACAGCATAATAGAAAAACACAAGAGAGAAAAAGTAGTAATTAAAATACCAAAAAATATGATAAAAATCCTGAGTAGATTCCCAAGTTGCAATTTTATGAATTCTTACTTGAGATTAAGCCTCATTGAATACAAAGAGGCTTACTTCGGAGTAAGCATGCCTAGTGTCAGGTTGTACCAGATAGAACGATATGCCTCTTTATTCCTTGTGACTCACACCTAGGGCTGAATACTCTATTCATGCTTAGAGCAGACCAATTGAAATCAATGGGACCAATGTTAATGATGACTGACTAAAGCCAAATTATTTCAGTGGGAGTCTAAGTCCATTTTGGGAAATTCCTTCTTCTAATTATCACAAGAGCTTAAGTGGGTAATTGTTCAACTCCAGTTCGGAAGGTTTTACTGCAATATATTGAGGGAATGGGTTGTGGTAGTATATTAAGTAACAAACACAACAAATTTACATACTAGACTACTTGAGTTCTTCAGATGAAGATGGCCACAGTAACTCTGTAATTCACACTAATTACTGGGAGGCAAGCCTTAAATTGCTGGATGTTGTAATTAGTGGATAACATGCCAGTTCTTTTTCCCTTGTGCTCTCATAACTTTTTGAGGCTTCACTGGGATATTTAGTTGCAGAAGGTAGGCAGCATCAAGCCAGTTGAATAAATACAAAATTCAGACTACAGTGAAGGAACTCATCACTGTTTGTAGCCCTTGAGATAGATGAGCACATTATTTATAATCACTACTCTCTGCTGTTCCTAAAGTACAATATACATTATGTTATTAAAGCTTCAGTTAGTGTTCTTTTTCTATATGTCAGTTAGTGGGATTTCTATTTTATTTCTGGGACAAATTATAGAAGGACTTTAGAGACTACCATCTGTTTTGGTTGTTTGTTTTTACTGAATGTTCTGTGTTAATAAAAAAGCCCCCCCTTTCAACAAGACCACACACATTTAGTTTTGCTGCAGTTTAGAAAGAACTCTTATGTGGCTGATTTTCCCTGGCTGTATTTGGTTGTATCTGTTAATTCTCCTCCCACATAACTGGGATGGTTTACCTACCTTAATTTAAATTGGCTTTCCCCAACCTTCAGTAGTCCAGATGTTGTTAGACTACAACCCTCCATAGTCCCTAACCACTGATCATGCTGGCTGGGATACTAGTGATTCTATTATTATTATTATTATTATTGTTATTATTATTATTATTATTATTATTATTATTATTATTTATACCCCACCCTTTTTCCAAACTGGAACTCAAGGTGGCTTCCAGATAAAAATAAGTACATATCATTAAGAACCTATAAAAATATAAAATACATAAACATATAAAATCAGCATTAAAACAGGATTAAACTATTAAGATGTTAAAACCAGTTAGATATACTCTTAAAATACTGCAACCCAGTTTAGGAGCATACAAGTAAAACAATAACATACAGCATCCTCTTCAGTCACTACCCTTAAAACCTTCAGTTCCAAAGGCCTGCCGGAAGAAAAAAGTCTTTAGCTGTTGGCGGAAAGACTGCACAGAGGAGGCCATTCTTGCTTCCCTAGGGAGGGAGTTCCAGAGCCTAGGGGCAGCCACCGAAAAGGCCCTATCTCATGTCCCCACCAGTCGCACTTGTGAAGGTGTTGGGATCGTGAGAAGGGTCTCTTCTGAAGATCTCAGGGCCCGGGCAGGTTCATATAGGGAGATACGGTCTGACAAATAGCCTGGACCTAAGCTGTATAGGGCTTTATAGGTCATAACCAGCACTTTGAATTGTGTCCGGAAACAGACTGGCAGCCAGTGG
This sequence comes from Rhineura floridana, assembly GCF_030035675.1. NCBI lineage: Eukaryota > Metazoa > Chordata > Lepidosauria > Squamata > Rhineuridae > Rhineura > Rhineura floridana. The sequence goes on along the minus strand of NC_084480.1, from coordinate 263,648,054 downwards.
AGCTGTTGCAGCAGGGGAGTTGTATGGTCCCTGTACAACAACATCTAGGAAACCAAGGGTGAACAAGGCGGCTTTAAATAATCATGATGGGAGAGATGACTGTTTTGGAGACTAAATGGAAACCTGATTTTTTATCCCCTAAGAGAGCTAATACTTGTATTTGCTCACAAGCTGCTATGTCTAGTTGCACCTAGTGACACAACATCATTACTATTTACAGTCAGAAGATATCCACATGTTCTCATGTAGAGAGATATCATGAAACAGAACCAATGGGTGCTTGTTTCTAAGCACTTGTTTCTAAGTTGCAGATTAATAATGTGCCTATTCCAAAATATTCTTTATAAACTTACTGTTCTTTTTTAAAAAAATATGAGTGAGGCGCCTGTCTTATTCAAGAAGTGGCATGTAGACTCAGAAATAAGTGTGCTTAAGATCAGCATAGTAGTTTCTGACTCTGGAAGAGATCCACTTTTGTCCACTTGCACATACATTATATTTAGATAGAGGGAGAGGGGATAGAGAAGAACTCTTTCATTGTGTGGGGAATATTTGGGCTACCTTAAAATACTTGATGCTTTGAATCGTCATAATTTTTATTTGCTGAGATATTCACAAACGCCCAACAATTCAAGGAATGGAAATCCCGACAGAGGTAGAGAAAACACAATTCAAATCAAAGAAACTTTAAAAAGCCACTTTCACTCCAACCTGCTCTCTTCTCCTCCCATTGTGGGATATGTTAGTTTGTTGTAGACATGCTTTTAAACACCCATGTCCATGTGCTTTACATTACATATAAAACCTGCACAGACAAAGACTCAAAGCACTGCAGTACTTAAAATATTTTTTAAAAACAAAAATCAATATATATTTCTTACCAAGACAGATAAGCTTACAAAGAATGTGGGGCACTTTCTTTTTTTGTTAGTTTAGTTTGAGCAGGTGGGGCTGCGTTGAATACCCCACCCATCTTCTAATTTTATCTTTCATGTGGGTCCCCTTTTTAGTAAGAAAAGCAAAAGGCAATTTTTCCACGTGCAATCACAACCTTGTAATTAGTAGCTAATATAGTTGCTAACTATATAAAAAAGAGAAAGTTAAATGAGATTTATGGAGCATCATGATGAAGCAATGCAGTGATATAATATTAGAGGGGTTAGGATAGCTTATTTCTTGGATAATACTGGCAACAGATTTTATCTCTGCTGCTTTGTATTCATAACAGCATATGCTTCTGCTGTTTTAATTGGTGTTAAGTTTTGGATGCCGAAAGTAACTAACATCGTTGGAGGTTTGCCTAAGGAATTAGAAATATAAGTTATGAAGACATTTGAAAAGAACATTTGTAGTCCTCTATGTTGATGTATAAAATTATTTCAATATTTGAAAAAAGCTAATTCTAATAATGTGCTGCGTTTTTTGCTGTAAGCAAAAAGTGCCATAACATTCTCAGGAGAGTAGTAACAAGCTTAATAAAGACAACTGTTTCATTAATTTCAAAGATGTTTGTGCTTCTACTCATTATTATTTATTCAAAATGAAAAATCTGGGCAAGTTTTTTTCTCCATACCATCCAAACTTGTGAATGGCTTACTTCACCATTTTGTCATTTGCAGAAAAGGGACATAACCAATACTATTTGGCAGTATTAAAACTTCACCTTGTGACGTACATAAGATGCAACATACCAGTCAAATCCAATTCATTCAATGTTCAACCCAGTTTGGAGCCTCATGTTAAAAAATAAAACCATGCTCATGTCCATGCTATGTGTGATGGCATGTCTTTTAAACTTGGTCATGCCCATTTGTGTATAAATCAGGCTATGCAGTATGAGATATAAAACATCAACGAGGCACAACAGTGGAAGTATTGAGCCCTCTTGGAAGCTGCCCCACTTATCTACACTTGTCTTTCTTCCAGCTGGGCCTACTTCCAATATCAGAGCCTACCTGGGAGAAAAGTGACTGGAAGGATGGACTTTGAGGGTAGCAGTGCTGGGCTAGGGGTTGATTCATCACTCCTGATTGTGTGCCTGTTTGCCCCTTTAGTCTTGCTTTACATCTGTCCAGGGCAGACCTGTATTTGGAAACACAGTTTTGTCCCATACCATTAGTGTCTCATTTTAACATCATGGAAGTTAATATTGCTGATCTTGGGTTTGGAGCCAAACTAGATCTCATGGTTTGCATATGATGGGCCCTTACATACTTGGTTTTTTTTCATTAAATACTTCGAGTGGGACCCACTCCAAATCTGGACTGCAGTATGGGAGGGGAAGGGATTCCCCCTCCCATGATACTATTCCAGATCAGCCCTCCCCTGCTGTGTAGTGTGGAAGGAAAAATAACTCACCAGTCAATTTTGGAGTAGCAGTCGCCTGAACAAGCTTTTTTGCAATAAAGAAGAAATCAGTGCTGTACATCAGGAGAGAGAATCAGAGAGTCTCCCTCCCTGTGACATGGACACACACAGTTATACAGGCATGGCAACCATCAGCAAGATTACCAAATATGGAAATTGACATAGGAGTGAGGAGGGGTTTTCAGAGCATATGCTGAATACATGTGTCCCTCGTGCTGAGTGCATGTACTCATCCTTTGTACCCAGCCAGGACATTTAAAAGGGCTCAGAACATTAGAAACAGTTCTGCTGACCACAACTTCCCGTTTTCTCAAAACACCTGCAGCCTGAGCAGTACTGCCTTATTTCCATTGATTATAATGTTTCTACTTATAAATGAGCCATATTTATAGAATGACCAAGCAATGCAAGCAAATTGATTCCCAGTGGTTCAATCCTTCCTCAGTTGTAAAGCAAAACAAAAAAAGTCCCAAGCACGTAAGGGACAATCATATGCTTTGCTGTCTTCTTTGGTTTTTAGTTATAGTTACTTTGAGTGATTATGAAAGCCAAGAAGACTAAAATAGTCCCACCTGCACTTCAATTTAGGTGTATCAGACAGTATTGGAGAGTTAGTTCTGACTTGCACCCACTCTGAAACGAACGAACGAACGAACGAACGAACGAACGAACGAACGAACGAACGAACGAACGAACGAACGAACGAACGAACGAACGAACGAACGAACGAACGAACGAACGAACGAACGAACGAACGAACGAACGAACGAACGAACGAACGAACGAACGAACGAACGAACGAACGAACGAACGAACGAACGAACGAACGAACGAACGAACGAACGAACGAACGAACGAACGAACGAACGAACGAACGAACGAACGAACGAACGAACGAACGAACGAACGAACGAACGAACGAACGAACGAACGAACGAACGAACGAACGAACGAACGAACGAACGAACGAACGAACGAACGAACGAACGAACGAACGAACGAACGAACGAACGAACGAACGAACGAACGAACGAACGAACGAACGAACGAACGAACGAACGAACGAAGTTTTGGGATGCATCTCAGCTTGCACTGGAGGCTGATGTGTGTGCATGGGAAAGAATAGCTAGAGAGAGAAATCTCCGTGCTTCCTAGACTAGGGTTGCTGACCTCACTTTGTACTTCCTCTCTTTCTTTTCCATTTCTCCCCTGGAGAGGAGACTTTTTGGGTCTCTCTTCACTTGGGATGCAGGAACAAGCATGCCTCGTTGCATCTCCACCTTTAGTTAGCCAGAACAAGGGATCTTTCCTATCAAACATGTATTTCCTTTAATTAATGCTATCAATATAGCTTTCAGGCTGAAAAAGGGTAGCCACCCCTGGTCGACACTGTCTGGCAGCAGTTCTCCAGGGTTTCAGTCTGTGTTCCCTTCCATCCTTGGAGATGCCAGGGATGGATCCTGGGAAACTTTGCGTGCAAATTATGTGCTCCACCACTGAGTCATGGCTTGGGAAACCTTTCCATTATTAGGAACCCCGAATTATCAGGGTTCCCCATAAAAAGGAAGCTTGTTTTTACTGTTTTTAAAAAAATTTAACTGTTTATGTACTGTTTTATCTTGTACGTCACCCAGAGTGGCTGGACAACCAGCCAGATGGGCGACTAACAAATTTAATAATAATAAAATAAAAATTGTAAGCACATTCTGCCAAATGTGCTTAGGTGCTGCCTTCAGACTTTTCCACACAGGGGAGGTTGCAAAGCCAGTGTGCACAGCCCCTGCCCCCATTTTGCCTTCATGTGTTCAGGATGAATGCCTGAAGAGGGCTTGTTATTTTATTTATTTTACTTTAAAAACTTAACGTCTTCCCTATTTTTCATTAGCAATGCAAGGCAGCTATCAATTAAAAAACACAGTAATATAGAACTGTTCAACCTAATCATAAATTAAAATATTAGCATCAAAAACCAAAACCATAATGTTATAAAGCAGCCATCAGAATTTAAACATACCAAAAATACCAAAAGGAGAAAATATTCAGCTGAAGGTCTTTTTAAAAAGAGTACACCTGAGGGGACCTGACACAACTCACTTGGCAAGGCATTCCACATTGGATTCTAAGTGAATTCTAATACTACACAGACTGTAAGAAAGCCACAGTTTTCGAGTCACTGTTCTTCAACACTGGATCCCCAGATGTTGTCAGTCTACAACTCCCATCAATCCCAGCCAGCTTAGCCAATGGCAAAGGATGATGGGAATTGTAGTCCAATCACATCTGAGGACCCAAGACTGAAGTACAGTGTTTAAGCTATCGTTCAGGTAATGTAGGCAGGACTTTGCATTTAACCTAAGTAAAGTTCTTCCCTCTGTTGGCGAATTGATATTCCTGTACCTGATTCTTTCAGCTTCTGCTCTGCCATTCTATAAATACACTATTATTGATTCAAATAAATAAATGGTACCTTTGTCAGTCCTCAGTAGATTATTTAAGTGTCTTTTAAAGTATCTTCAATTTGTTCAAAAATCTTGTTGGCAGCAAAACAAAAGAAAGAAGGCAGGTGCTATCTATACTTTCCTAATGAGGCTGGATTCCAGTAGTACCATGCTTAGATAGTAACAAAGTAACTGGAAATGATTGATTTAAACTATATCCTGTATTGTCAGTTTTCAAAGCAATCTGGAATTTGTTTGGCCTGTGTGATCCATTTAATTAGCATGCAGCAGATTTCTTTGTATATGTGAGGAAGGTCCATGGCTTAATGATGGGGCACATATTTCACATAAATAGGCTTTCCCCGGTGTTTTCAGGAAATGAATCACCAGTGGAGAAGGGACTAATAGCCCTGAAGAATAGGAATTCATATCTGTTACCTGTCAGAGTTGACCATTACACATGAGAGAAATTATGGTCCAGTTCCCTTTCTTCTGACACCTCACATGTTGAGCGTTGTCAGACATGAGATACTGCATTACGGGAATACCAGTCTTTAACCATTATATATCTGCACTGCTCTTTAGAAATGAAAGCAGTGTCTAGTTAATTGCATGGCACATAAACTGGCTTTGAAAGTGTGTCTGTGGTGTTAAGTAGCAAAACATTTGCCTGGCAGACTGATGCACAACTCAAAACCATTTAGGGACAAGCAGATAAAGTTTCTGTTTTGATGATGAAATTAAGTTGTAAATTAAGAGGATTAACTCTCCTTAACATCAATAAGGACATAGAGAATCCACAGAAAGCTTTGTCTAGGAAAATGTGACAATAGCAAGTACTATTGCTTTACTTAAGTTTGTGGGCTGAAAATAAAGGCATTACCCTTTCTTTATGGAATTCCTGTAATGGCAATATATGCCATTAAGCAGTGTGTGTGCAGGAGAGAGGAGCATGGATGGTTGAGTGGGAGGCTCCAGAGATAGTCGTTGGGTGTCAACATTTGTTACAGTCACATTGCTTGAGGAATTACTCCTGCTTTCAATTTGATGCTATAGCACCAAATTAGAAACTTGGAGAAAATGCCCTGGAAAAGATGTGCTGTGCTAACTTTGCACCTTGGATTATGGGAACAGAGCAACGTGTGTAGTTTGTAATATTGTTCTTATTTACCATACAGATAGATGGGAAGGCAGCTATGGGTGAATCTGTAGACTGAAGAGAGCTGGTTGAGCATTTCTAATCTCCTGATAGAGCTTCTCAGATTATCTGCACCAGTTATCAGCAACAGGATGAGCCCAATTTTCACTTCCATCTCATTCCGTGCACCCAACCCAGATGTTTTTCTTTGACAGTGGAGTCAGAACATAACCATTGTAGCTATAGCCATCGACAGATAACTGTTCTTCATTACTGATGAGACTTTTTTTCTTTTTGCAGCAATCATTACCTTAGAGGACATCCGTTTTCACTGATGTTTTCAGTGTAGACTCCACAATCTATAATTAAATGAGAAAATATCTGTTAGGGCATTACCGTGATTCCCCCCCCCCCCGGAACTTACATTTTTGTTTGTGATATTTTTGTAAGCCACCTTGTGAATTTTGCATATATACTGAAACACTGGAATATATGAAATCTTCAACTGGATGAGGAAAAAGCACTGAAGATTTCACACGTCATTACAGAGTTAAAAGGCATATATACATTGTGCTGTTTTTATCTTTGGATTGTCAAGTATTGTTGTCAATGCTCTGCTGACTTGCTTGGTCTTGAAAATATTGGTGTGCAATGTCTGTGAAGAGCAATACTCTTGTTAGCTCATAGTATAAAATGATTTGCTGAACACCCCTCTTGGCTAATCAAAAGCAAATTAAAGTGGGGGCCTCTCTGGTAGGTGACTGGGGCTTATTGAAATTTTTATGCTGCGAAGATAATTGAAACTAAGAAACTACATGGAGGTTTTTCTTGTTGTTTTAAACCCTCAACTGAATGGAAAACGGAAATGAGAAACCTTTTAAATTCCTGCTGCTGCTGCTGTGTAATTTTATGACAGAAAAATGAGGATGTTCTCTAAATACTATCAGAATATATGGTTTGTATGATGTTTTTGCTTTGTCAGTCCTTAGAGAGAAATTGGAAGGCGATTCGGGATGAAGGGCTTGCTGTGATGGACAGAGGAAAGGGGCTCTTTCTGCCTGAAGACGAGAACTTGCGAGAGAAAGGTGACTGGAGTCAGTTTACTCTCTGGCAACAAGGTATGTGAGTGCTAATTTTAATCCCCCTCCATATCCAGTCACTTAGTTTCCACTGAAATTATAATAAAAGTGAGTTAACTCATTTTAATGGAAAGGGACTTGTTTTGGTGAAGTCAATCGACAATTAAACAAAAATGGGTAGCTGTTCTAGAACCAGCACTGGTTACAATTTGTGCGGGCAAGATGGCTTCGGTGGGCCCACATCCTCCTTTCAGGAATCACCACTATTTGTTCACTTGACCTCTTCTTCTGTGTCCTGTGTGCTCAGCATCGCAGAGGAAAGGAATAAGATCAGTGGAGGCTTTTCCCCTTCACACTCCTGTCATCGTTTACACTTTCACGGGCCTGGTTGAAAAGGAGTGATAGCAAGGAAGAAGAACAGGTTCATGCAGTGTTTGTCTGTATGGCAGTGAAGAATTAGAATCTAAACTCTGCATGTTACTATTGTGTCATTTTTATAGAGACAAAGGAACCAGATTATCTTTGTCCCTTGATTGCTCCCTTTCCAGAAAGATATTTAGAGTGGTATGAACCTTCCTGGATCATTGATACACAACTTCATGTAACTGAATCAGTGGCAGAGTTCGTATTCTAAGCTATATATATTTATAAGGAACTTTTCCAAAAACTTTTAAGGGATGCTAGTTTTATCTTGGTCCTCTTATTTAAATTGTTAAAAATGAAAAATGTACTGTTAATTGATTTTTTGGATTTTAAAAGTCTGTGGACTTGTAATAAACTTATAAATCTTACTGAGGTGGAATTTTCAAAAGTGCTGAATAACTTTGAAGGTTGAAGAGGAAGAATGTGAAGATTCATTAACCTTTTGTTTTGAGAATTGAGAGTACCAATGCTTAAGCTATTATTTTTCTGTTCCCTTTAGGAAGAAAAAATGAAAATGCCTGTAAAAGTGTTCCCAAAACATGTGCTTTATTGGAACGATTCCCGGAGGCCACTGGATGCAGAAGAGGACAGGTATTAAACTACTAGTGTGTGTGTTTGTGTATTATACACACACTAGCAGCCTCTTACCCAGCGTTGCTCAGGAATTCTAAAAAATTCAATGCAGTTTTGAAATCAGTGGTTAAAATCAGTACATTTTTTAGAGGTTCAGTCCTCCATCTTGGTTAAAAATGGCATCCAGTTGTAGCCAAACACAGATGAAAACCTGCTCCTTGATCCTTGGAAACCATCATGCAAAACTTGGTTACAGTATCTTAAGAGGTGTCCAAATGCACAGCTGAACAAACAACTTCCCAAAATACATAGTACATCATGCTATCCTTCAGCTTCATATTTTAATCTGTAAAGCAGGAATGATAATGACCTATAGAATCATCAGAAAGATGACCGTAAAGCATATTGTACAGGCTGTCAAAATAATTGATAGTGTAAGAATATGGTGAGCAATTCAATGGGTATGGTTTGGTTTGTGTAAGAAAACTGCCATTCTAGTTTGCCTCTGCTAGGACTGTATACTAGAATTCAGGATAGAATTGACTATACAAAAGTGAAGTAGCAATGCCAGTTTTTATGTACAATATATAGTCTAGGGGCTTTCAAAAACATGCACTTTTTTTGTATCAGTGAAAGAGCACGCTATGGTCAGACTACATAAGTTTCCATCAAGTCTTGTTCTTTCAGTCAGGGCTGGTGCCAGAGGGTGGCCAGGTCAGGCCCTGGCCAAGGTCCCCTAAAGGACCCCTTCGTAGGGTGGGGGGTAGCGGTCCCATTTTGCGATCCATGGCAACATCAGGTCCCGACCTTCAGTGGATTGCAGAGAGGAGCTCCCAGGCACCCCCCCAGTACAGTCAATGTGGGCTTCAGTAAGCCCACATGCATGCTCCATCTACCTCTCCTGTATTTCTCCTGTAATTGTGTATTTTCAATTCTATTTTCAACTGGCTGGTATTTTTATCTGCTCTTATTCATTTATTTATTCGTTACATTTGTATGCTGCCCATATAACTGAGTTTTCAAGGCAGTTTACAGACCATTTCTTTCTTTCTATGTATATGGTGTGTGTGAATTTTATTGTTCACCTCCTTGGGCATTTCTTTATGGAAAGCCAAAGTACAAATGTAACAAATAAAGAAACAGTCTGAAGCATGCTTGCTCTTCCTAAATGGCACCCCTGTTTTTTGTGAAATAGCCAGAACCTGCCAATATTCTGCTGAGTACATCTGTCCCAATACTAGTTACTCTGATTGGCAGCAGCTCCCCTTTAAAAAATCTGGAAGGTTTAATCTGCCTTTAATTCATGTTGTGTAGAATTCTTTAATGGTCTCTTTATTAGTTTTCACTCTAGTAAAGGCATCAGTTGAGATCTGCTCTAGATTGGGCCCTGAGCCACATTTAGTCCAGTGTCTGTCTTGTAACATATTTGTCATAGATTATGTTTCCTTTTGCTAAAGGAGGGTTGCTTGTTCTTTTTCTTTTTCTATATGTTATACGTTTGTTTACATGCTGAAATTATTGTAGGCAACAGAGACCATATTTACAGATCACACTAAATTGATTTAGCATGATATGCATGATCCACAGCAAACTTTGGATTCATGTATCCCCTCCTGCGTGGCCAGGAGGAAACTACAGAGCCTTCCACTTTTAGTTAAGAATTATTGTTAATGTTAACTATTGTTAGCTTCAAAAGCAAGCTTCAGAAACCATGATTTGAAATCGGCTTACCTGAAATTAACTATAGTTAATGTTAACCACTGTTGGTCATGCTAAACAATGTGACATATTACAGTTAATCAAAAGAAGTAACTTTCTAACTCCTTCTGCTGCTGCCATGGGAGGAGGAAAAGGAGAAGTAGAGGAGTGCATAATCCCAAGATTTTCTGTAACACCTTGCTCCTGCTCATGAATTTTGCAATAAACCATTGTTAGCATGTCTTGGGGGTAGAGGTTTGGATGACACTTTGTGTGTGTATCTAGATGGACTCTAAAGTAACTGTAAGAATTCCAGCTGCTAATTAAAGCTGCTATCATCTACTCTGGAATTGTTCAAATGGCTTTATATCAGTATGCCTGTTCATGAGTAAATGGCTTGAAGAGTATATCCAGGAACCTTAACACAAGATGACATGGCAACACTGGTTTGTCACCTTGGATTGGTTTGAACATAGTCCTGTACTGTCTGAAGGCTAGAACAACTGAACTGTTTGTTTGTTTGTTTGTTTGTTTGTTTGTTTGTTTGTTTGTTTGTTTGTTTGTTTGTTTGTTTGTTTGTTTGTTTGTTTAAAAAACTGTACCTCTCTCTGCAGATCAAATATTCTGTCATGCACCCAGGCACTCATGTCTGGCCTCACACAGGGCCTACAAACTGTAGGCTGAGGATGCATTTAGGCTTGGTGATTCCAAAAGAAGGCTGCAGGATTCGATGCGCTAAAGAAACAAGGTATCTTACTGTTTCCCTACCTACCTTCTAGGGTTTATGGTGGGTAGATCCAAGGACAATAGGAGGTGGTATAGGAGCCAAGAGGCAGAGCTCCACAGCAAGCAGAACCAGGGCAGAGATGGGATAGTTATTTATTTATTTTATTATTATATTTATACCTCACCTTTCCTCCAAAGAGCTCAAAGTGGCATACAAACATGGTTCTCCCTCTCTTGATTTTATCCGTGCAACAACCCTGTGAAGTAGATTAGGCTGAGACACAGTGACTGGCCCAAGATCATCCAATGAGCTTCATGGCTGAGTGGGGATTTGAACCCTGATCTCCCAGTTCCCAGTCTAACACTCTAACCACTATACCACACTGGCTGAATTACATCTGGAGGATCCTGGGCAAAGCTGTCAGAATTTGGTTACCAGAAAGAATACAGACAAGTAAAAACACTGACTGGTTGACACACCCTATCAGTACTACCTCTTTCTTCTATTTCCAAAGCCACCACATCCAAAGCTGGCTTATAATTATCATTTATTTATACAAATCAATCAACAAATAAACCTGTCAGAGTCTTGTCATTCCAGAGATGTGTCTAAACAATATCATAATGAATGTGTGTCTAGGATCCATACACTGGAATCGTGTACTGTTCTGGTTGCCTTACTTCAAAAAAGATATTGTAGAGCAGGAAAAGAGTCAGAGAAGGGCAACGAAAATGATCACCAGGATGGGGCAACTTCCTTTGAGGAAAGGTTACAGTATTTGGGGCTTTTTAGAAAAAATGAGTAAGAGGGAACACTAGGGTTGTGCACTGTATTTGTACAAATCACAAACAAACCAAATAGGGCCAATTCAGGCCTATTCGCATTGTGTCCAAATCAGGTTGAAGCAGCTAAAAATCTCTGCAGAGCAGATCGGCTAGTCCTGAATCGACTTGTAGATATTTGTACAGATTTGTAGCTCTCTGTGTCTCTGAAATGGAGTAATTATAGCACCATAAAGGAGAACACCAGATGGGGAGAGAAGGAGGGCTAGAATGCTATCACCCCACCTAACAGTCTCCAAACACAGCGCTTGGATGAAGTCTTCAAATACAGAAATCTTTTGTAAGTTGTCTCTTAGAAATGTTTAGTAGGCTTGGTTAGCATTTGTTCAGCTTGTAGATGTTTTCTGTTCTTTCCAGATCAATCCCAGTCCCATTCATATTTACATATTTTTTTTAAAAAATGTTTGTTGTCTGTGTTATTTTTTTATTTGATTTGATTCTGGTTGCTAAGAATTGTTATTAAACCTTGTGGGCATATATAGCCATAGCTTTCTGAATTCAGTATTATTATCAATCTATTTATTTTCCAGTTGCTACCCACAAACAATAAGAAGTAGTCAGGTTGTGGGAATACAACATTTTTATTATTATTCATTAATAGGCAAAAAACGTCCGGTTTAAGCATATACCTATAGCCAACAGATATTTCTATCAAACTTTCAAAAGAAGGGAAATTGGGCAGCTATAGTGAATACACCAGGGGAGCAGGAGACCTGACTTGCTTTCTGAGATATTGTACTGCCCTACAAACTTGTAAAAATGCAAACACAATTTGGGTTGGTCTTTCACAGTCCAATCCATTTCCTGTGTAGCTTGGAAGAATTTGGTAACATTCTCCCAAAGAAGCCTGGGAAGTGTAGTTAGTGAAGGGTGCTGAGACTTGCTAGGAGATGCAAGTCTCCCTTTTCCCCTCACAGAGCTTCAATCAGAGCGGCTGACTGTTAAACCAGCCTGGCCACTGAAGCTCTGTCAGGGGAATAGGAGTCTCCTCTCAGCACCCTTCACAAGCTACACTTCCCAGGATTCTTTAGGGGAAGACATGACTGTCTCAAGTGAAATAAAGGTCTGGTGTGGGTGTGGGCTGCTGATTAGGCAAGCCAAGCAGCAGTGAGTCTGGCTTTTAGAACACTGGCAGTTGGTTCTTACTGAGCATGCCCGGCCTTGTCATTGAGTTCAATGCAAAATTTCTTAAATTAATTAAAAATCAGCCAGGCATTTTTTTAACCTTTAAACTGCAGAAGATGAAGGGCAGAGCATGGGGCAAGGCCAGTAATGGGATTAAAGGTACTCTGTGAATATGGCTGATTTTTAATGAATTTCAACAGATTATGAGAACTCTTGACAGAAAAAAGTCCAAAAGGGGTCTGGTTTTTTTCTCTCTCTTTTTCGACTTTAAACTCTCTATTCTCTCTGTTTTGTGTATAGCAATTTGTGTATGAAAATTTAGAGGGTTCTTAAGCAAGCGTTTCTGAGTTCAGGACTATAAGTTTTGTAAGATTTTGTTTTGAAATGAGCTTATGGGAAGCATCAGAATGGCATGGGGGTATTTTCAATTTAACATTGCGGAATGCGAAAAATCCATGCTGACTATAGTATACAGCCACTCTTGTGGGTGTATAATAATTACCAGCCAGACATCCCTTATGGGCATATTAGCAGCATTCTGCATTAGCAGCATAAAGTGGACCTTTAGTATTGTGGCCACTACCCTTTGGAATTCCCTCTCCTTAAATATTAGACAGGTACCATCTCTGTTATCTTTTTGGCACCTACTGAAGACCTTCCTCTTTCAACAAGCCTTTTAAGTAGAGACCTCATCCCAGTCTGTGTCTGTGTTGGAATTGCTTTTAAAGATGTTTTTAAAGCTTTTTTAAAAATATGTTTTTAAATATGTTTTGTTTTAATATGTTTTAAAAGATGTTTTATTTTAATATATTTTAATGTCTGTTTTTATTATATGTTAGTGTGTTTTTAGTGTTTCTGTTTGCCACCCTGGGCTCCTAGTGGAAGGAAGGGTGGGATATAATAATAATAATAATAATAATAATAATAAAAGTTGCATCTATCAGATGCAGCACATAGTAGGCATCAAAGATCACTGTCAGGACAGCAGACACAAAAGTGGTTATCATCTGGGTGTTCGGTTTGTAACACATTCCAGTGGCTTGGTTGTGGGTATCCTCAATGTGGGCAAATATGACCATATGAAATAGCAGTCACTTAGGACCCAAGAAGAAGAAAGAAATTAACTATATTTCATGCCTTCACTGGGTGTGATGTAGGGATGGGCTCCATTGGCCTGTGCCAGTTTGACAACATTCCATTGACATTCTTTGTCCACAAGCCGCTGCTTTTACCAATCCGGTTTTCCCCTCCGAAAAAAAAATTGATATTAATAATATTTTAAAAGGAAATACTTTTATTTTGAAAGGAAATATCAATAAGCTGAAGGAAGTATCAATAAATATACCAATATTAATATCAATATTTTAGCCACTGGTGTTTTTTAAGAATCCATTTCTGAAAACAGCAGCAGAAAATCACTTTATAAAAATCCGATCTGCAATGATGGCAAATAAGCAAAAAATGGAGCTTTCTGTACAAAATCCAAATTGTGCAGAATTCTAGCACATTCCTAGTGTGATGTGAACTCATTCTTTGTTGGAAAGACAAAAAGTCAGCTTGGGACACAGGGAACGTATTTCTAGACTTCACAGATATATTTTTGGTACTGGCTGAAGCCTCAACACATATTCCTGACAATACTGTGGTCCTACTTGAAACATGACAGAACCAGTGGGTTGTGCAAAGTCAATGAGGCAAGGCAGCATCTGTTTTCAAGAAGGACACAATCAATGGAGAATATAATTCCAAAGAGGTCCAAAGTTACCAAGTTCTGCAAACTGACATTGGGGCAGGAAAACTGGGTCTCAATGGCAGCTAAAATGAACAACTCCTGGAGAAGCTCAAGAAAAATGCTGTGGACTGATATACTATATGAAGGCATGCACTGGCCAATGCAAGTGCTGAAAGGCCAACCTTAATTGCACTGCTCCTTGCCACTGTCAAGGAAACTTCAGAAATAATTCATCTTGAGTAACTAGTAACATATCTTGCAGAGTGCACACATGCCATAAATATACCAAGTTTCTAGGTTTCAAATTGATCTATAAAATAAGTCCCTGGTTATGGTCTGAAGGCAATATTCAATCAATATTCCAAATATATTCTCCAATATTCCAGAGCCATGTAACAGTTGATTAAAGGATCTGCTTCTGTTACTGTGAGAAGCAAGTGAAAGGGCGCTAAAACATTCAATAATTATCCTTAAACTGGATGTCTGGATGCTTCCCATATACATTAAAAGTTTCCTGCTAGGGATGGATAGACCCATTACAGTCTGGTCCATCCCAGATCTACATGGGGATGGAACAAAGTGTGTCCCATTCTGTTTCTGTGCAGATTTGAAAGGGTAACTCTGTGTGGAAATGCAAATGTAAAACAAGTAAAAGTACCTATGAGATAGTCCAGAACTGAATCTGCCCATTTTAAAAATCCTTTTACAGAGCTCCAGAGGTCTTTCAGCAGCTTGCGGCCTATAGCAGCTGGGGGGGGGGACTTTATACTGCACCTTTGAATAAAATAAAGCAAGCTCCCCTGGGAGCAATGGGACACAATGGTTTTCTCTTGCTTTCAGGGGCAATTGTAGAGAAAAAAACTGACTGTCCCCAGTTTTCCCCCCATACAATTCCCTCAGAGTGCCAGAGAGTCTTCGGGTCCCGTCTCTCACAAAGGGACCCCTCTGTTCTGGTCAATGTGCATGGTGGCAGGAAGCCCCCCGCTCTGGCTGCTCTGGGCTGTGACTGGCTGGGGGGCTGCTGGAGCTTTCTAAAAGGAAACCAATTTTTTTTAAAAAAAAATGGGTAGAGGTAGCACTGGAGTTCTCAGACTACCTCAGCATGAGATCTGCAGATTCTAAGAGTACAAGTAGACTCATGATCCAAACTGAGTTGAGCCACCCTGATAGAATCAAGTGAGTCTGGTTTAGAATCCAAGTTCTGCAGATTTTTCCTCCTTTCCTACTTTCTGCACACACAAAAGAAGCATATCAAGGAGAAGGCTCACCACTACTACTTTAAAACTATAAATCCTTTGTAGTTCCGATAAGCAATTTGCTTAAGCTCCAGCTGTGAAATTTTGTGGCATATCATATAAGAAAAAGAGGGTGGGGATTGCAAAGCATAGAGCACTTTCAGGGAGAAAGCCCACCTATTTGGGGGAGAAGGGATGGGGGCAGAGATCTGGGGCAAGCAGGGCAGAAAATGGTGGGGTTGGTAGTTTATTCTCTTTTGTTGTTTGTTTTTTTGCCCTTCCAACGGGAGGGAATTAACTTGCACCACTTCTAAGGAGCTTTTTGGAGGAGTGCCAGGGAAACAAGTAGCCATAGTGTCCTGCAGATCCACAACTTTGTGAGCCGCCTTGAGGGCCTTTTGCCCAAAAGGCGGCGTAAAAATAGAATAAATAAATAAGACCAGCACCCTGCTGAAGCTAAGCAGGGTCAGGTCTGGCCTGGTCAGTGCCTGTATGGGAGACCGCCTGGAAACCATATAGAGGCCGCCTCGGGTTTCTATCATGAAAGGAAAGGCGGGGTATAAATGTAATAAATAAATAAATAAAACATACTATATTTGTATACATTATAAAGTATCAATCTGCACATATAACCAAGTTTATTTTTAGGTTATGAATGTATGGGGTTAATATTAGGATTTGTCATCTAATCTTATTGGGATATACCATCACCAGTGGGAACATTCCTTTGATACAGATTACGTTTGTTTATAAGTAGATAGTGTAAAAATTAAAAAAAAATCAAATCAGCAGCAGAGGTTGCAGTGGGTCAATGTCTGGAAATGTTTAGGCATTATTACTGCAAGTTGATGGCAAGTTTGATTCTTTCAACCCAAAGTGCACAATTTGGTCAAAACTCTTGGCTAGTTAACTGCTCCACTATAGGCCTCAGCAACTTTAGATAGATGTAACAAGTACATTGTGATTTTTATATAAGCCAACTGGAAGCAGAATTGGAATAAAACCTAGATTCCTAACTGAACTCTTTTGACTCTGGCATTGCCCATCATTGGTGCTGGCTCCTCCCATCTCTGGCATGCAGCCGCTCACAGATTACCTCTGAAGGCATGTGACCCTTAACAGAAACAAAGTTATAGAACATGAACTTTCACTGACAGATCTTAAAGCTAATTAACTTCCCCTTCAGGTTTTTGCTAGTAAGACTGTTCCATAAAAGTGAGCCTCGTGTTCATTTACATATGCTAACCTCTTCTTTAAGAGGTTATATTACTATCTTGCAGTTTTCTTATATTTGTCAAAGTTGGTGCTAAGGTTCCTAGTCTTCCTCTCAGAATTAATTTGTACATATTTTATAATTTTTTTAAAAAAAAATCCTCTACCTTGATAATGGCCTTCCTTTCAACTTTTTTCACTATAGTGCCTAAGCGAATGTACAGATCTGCAGATTTATATAACTTGTTTGATTAATTTATTAGATGTCTATCCTGCTCTTCCTCCAAAGGACTCAGGGCAGCAAACCTGCATAATATTCTCCTTTCTGCCTGGAAGAGCCAATACAGATAACCAAGCTATTCCAGAGTAAAACTGCTCACTCTGGGTTAATTTGGTCATCTGTGCAAGTTCTTGGAGATGTGGTTCTTGCAGGCAACAAATTGATGCCATCTTTGTCTTTCAGGTTCTGGGAAGAAGGGAAGGTTCTTATCTTTGATGACTCTTTTGAACATGAAGTGTGGCAAGATGCTGATGCTTATCGTCTGATATTCATTGTGGATGTCTGGCATCCGGAATTAACACCACAACAGCGACGTACCCTTCCAGCCATTTAAGGGTGCTTGAAGCTTTCGCCTTTGAGGTCCATATTTTATTTTGGGAAATGCTGGCCTTGTGAAACAAAACAAAAACCACACTAAATTGTATGAAGAAATCTGTGTATGGACTTTAAAGCATCCTATTCTCTGTATTATACCATTACAGCACTGGTCTGATTGCTCTGTATTCATGCTGCAAGTACAGATTTCTTCTCTTTTATCAACCAAAGAATGTTCTGTGCTATATATCAGAAAAGGACTTCTGCCAATGTTTGTTATGCCAGCGTTATGTGTATCACTGCTAGGCATACTCTTGGTGCACTAGTCACTTAATTACTAATGCTTGTGTGTAAACATAAGGGACACAGACTTGCAGATACTGTTAGTGTGCACTTTCTATTCATTTAAAGGGATGTTGTGCAGTAGCAGTGCTTGGTAGATTGCGGCCCACATCAATGCTTCTATAGCTATCCTTTTAAGGACATGCACTAACAGTTACATACAAGCAACCTGGAAATTTGTCATACTGCATGTAGTAATTCATTTAGATTTAAGTCAATGAACTTGGAGTGTGTGCTGTAGATAATGTGAGAAGATGGTTTTGTATTGTATTTTTTGTGGATAATTGTGTTTTTCTATCATCTGTGGATACACTTTTCTGGATCTTTATAAACCACTTTCCTTTTGTAATTTTCTTTTGTAAGAACAGCAACTAACCTTAATTTAGCAGTGATGAGGTTTATTGCGAACAGCATTTTATTAAGCTTTGCCTTCCAAGGTGGGAAAGCAAATACACATTTCCCTTGTTCAGTTCCTGGTTTACAGTGCTTATAACCCAGCTCTGATATCTGTGTTTATTTCTCTCATAGAAAGGTTCTGTGTGTCTTTCTAAAATGGTAGAAAGCCTCTCATTGAAAGAAGCACAAACTCTGATTAGGAGATTGTTCTGGGGGAAAATCACATTCAGAGCCAATTTGTTTCCAGTGTGGATACTGGTCAGCTTGTGTGAACTAGTACCCGTGTGGTTGTGCGGATCCTACCTGAAACGGAGGGGGGGGGGAAGAGCCAACTGACCTTCCATTCAAATTTAGTGAAAAACAATATGACTTGAATGTTGTATTTTTATTCAGTCTGTGAATGCCACACATATTACTTGCACAGCCTTTGCTGCCACAAGAGTCACTGCCCAGGGGCACACTTTTAAGTTTCATCTTTGAATTAGTGACATAGAATGATCTAATAGGGAACAAGATCAGCATCAATGCAGCTTTGGTTAGACTTGTTAAATTATGATGACCAACAACAACACAGCTTCTCCTTTGAACAATTCACTCTTCATGACCAAAATGTACACGATGTCAGGTTTCATGCACTGAAATATGCCAAACTCTACAATGGATGGGTTTTGTAGAGCTGTACTTTTGAAATTACTAGGAAGTTCTGAGATACTACTAAACTGATCAGATGAGAAATGTTTGCTACAGGATTGTCTGAATAATATTTTCTAGCAGTATGGTCAGCATTTCATAATGATAGTATCCAGGGCCTTTTTTATTTTCTTTGAATGGAAAGGATTCCTATGTAGAATGTTTATAAATAGCTGCTTTTTTTAAGTACAGATTGAAGACTTGAAATGAAAGTGGGAACAAACATGTGCTGTTCCATCTGGGAAACAGCAGGCTACATTTTCCTGTAGCCCTCATTAGTTCAGCATTGTTCAGCATTACTTTATCCCAGTTTTGCCTGAAAACAGGTACTTCATGTATCAGGCAAATAGAATATAGCAATCTACTCTAAATTACATGCACCTACATGTAAATTGTTGATCATTATGTGCTGTGGTATATTGTGCATAAAACAAGTGCCTTCTATGTAGCAGTGTGGAATTTTTATATGTATATTAACAGTTTCAGCATTGAAATAGTTTCTAAATTTTGCTTTGATAGTAACAAATCAAAATGCTGGTTTCCATGCACTGTAGCTGCTAGAATAAATGAAGCTTACATAAAAACTGATGCTGTACTGAAGTTTCTTTTCTGTGTTTTTTTTTCTACCATTCTTCATTGGTGTGGAAAAAAATTGCATTAAAAATTATCAAAGGGGAGAAGAAATTTTGATGAAATTCTCATTGGCAGAGTGTGGGTTTCTTCTTGTGCTTATTTACTTTTGCAGTGGTGACAGGTTTTCTGCATGTCATTTATTTCATTCTACAAGTCATCTGTCCAGTGGTCTGCACTGTGGAGCCTTGCCAAGTGCCTACACTTCCTGAAAACCTCATGATGTCATTGGCTGGACATGTGATGCCTATTATGCATGCGACAGCTGTTATTCTTTTTTTAAAAAAAGATTGACTATTTCTACTTCAAAAGAAATCAGTGTGCTAAAAAATTTTTTAAAAAAATAATGGCAAAAATTACATTGCTTAAAAACAATGCCAGCAAGTGCACTAATCCCAGGCGCTTTGGTAGGTAACTCTCCCAGTTTGCTGTGTCTCAATTAAAGTTCAGGTGAAGATGTCCCCTATGGGCTTTTTCAAATCTCTTGCTTTGGGTGTTTTCTAAATCAGAAAGCATTGGCAGCTGGGGAGGCAGAAGAGCACTGGAGAAATGTTTTAGTGGCAAGAACAACACATACCACTACCCTTGGCCATCACACAATGATAGGTAAGTTCAACACTGTACCAGCTGAAATTATAAAGCATTCTGTAAATGAGGCAAAAGAAATTGAGACCTTTCATAGGGGAAGAAAATGTTTGAAATATTGGAGGACATGTTTTGGCACTATACTAGTAAAATCCTACAAAATTGCAAACCAATATACAATGTATACATGACTTAGCTTTCACCTTTTCTAGTTACACTTGTAGGTTTCCCAGAGTTCCGCGTCAAACCACTAATGGAAGAAGCACTTTTAAAAGCCACATGCCCTACTAATATTGCCAGAAATAACCTTTTAAGCTCTATTCTTACCCAAATCTTGGCAGTTGCAAAAACCTCATGTTATGTTCTGCTCTGATATTTTGGGGTACATTGCAATCCACACAAAGGTCTATTTACTTTTTCCATTTTAAGGTTTATTATCTGAGTTGAAATTGCTGTGTTGGATACCCAGGGATGCTATTCCACAATGCTTTTTTTAAATTCTTGGGTAATAAAAATAAATTACATGGATCTTTAGCTAAGATTTTAATGCAATCTTCTTCAAGATTTACAATGCATTTGGTCATTTCTGGAGGGTACAAAGTCCATGGTAGTAGACATGAGAGTTAAGTACAGCAAACTTTTCCTAAAACATACATCAGTAAAAATTCATTTTCTCTGCTATAAATGATTAGCAGTTTTCTATATTAGCCCCTGTGACAAAGGGTTAGTAAACAAACCTGGACTTTGACCAACATATGCAACAGTCCAGAGTAAACCTGTCGTATAGGTGGAGACCCTGTATTTCACTGAGAAACTATAAAGGCTTGATTTTAAAATTATTAATTTGATAGAACTTTAATTTTACAAGAGAGACCAAGTTCAATATTTATTTGTCCCTAGGGAGCAATAGAATCTGCAACTAAAATTATATCTGCAGCAATGCTATACAAGCATCTTAGCTCTACACAATAAACAGTTCCTGAAAGATACCCCTAAAAATGAAACATTACATCAGTAACACATCATGGCTTTATTCACTACATATGACCATTGCTAAATGAATGATGTAAACAGAAACAATTACATTTCTGAGCACCCCCAAAGAGAGAGATGAATAATCTGTGGCCCTCCAGATATTTTAGGACTCCACCTTCCATCATCCCTGGCTATTAGTTATGGTGACTAGGGCTAGTGGGAGCTGGCTCCAATGACATCTGGAGGGCCACAGGTTCCCCACCCTTGACCTAATAGTTACATAACCATCCCTGATAACAAGCAAACCTTTCTATGTGTATGGTGTAAATGTGCTATTTGGCTGAGGATTGCTAACTGTTACATACAGTTGTAAAATGTGATTAACATGTTTCTAGCTATTTAAGGAAATAAAGCCAAAGCAAAAACAATTTCATAACTTTTTTATTACTATTTTCATTTCAGTGTAAGGATGAGATTTGCTTTTGCAAATAGAGCAAAGATGGTTGTAGCAAACTGATCTTTGGCATTTCAGTTCTACATTTTTCTGTTCTTCCACAGTTCCTTCTAATGGAGGCATACTGAATAATTCATTCCAAGTTTTTCCTTTCCCATTATAAGCGTAGCCTATATCTGCAGTCAGACAGGCCCCCTGGCTATACCTTTCACTGATTGCAGGAGAGAAGCTGGTTAAACAGCTCTGCTGAGCTTTCATTTGCTGGAATGACCTAAATGAAAGGACCTGGAGTGGAACATTAATCACCAGTAAGTGTTTCCATTCAGCTCAGACACCTCATTTTTGTCTATCATGACTGACCACTAAATCTACCCCACATACTGTGTGGGGTGGGCAATCCCACACTGTTAAAACTAAATAATTGCTTTCCAAATCACCTGTGTCTCTTTTCAACACCAGTCATCACATTGAACTGACAGGTTTATACGGATTTTAAAAACTTAAGAATAATTTTTGCAGGGGATGGAAATAAGTGATCCCTGCAAAGAGCTGAGGTGATAAGATCACACACTACAGAGCTGAACAATTTTCTGCTGGTGATTGCTTAGTGTATGTGTATACAGAGAGAGAGAGAGGAAGAGGGGAAGCTCTGTAAGAACTTAACAGGTTTAGAGGTGTTCTCTCTGTGCTGCAAATTAATTAAGCCTGATAAGATACCTTTACTTTAATACATATTTTTGAACTTCATCTAAATTTTGTTTTAATTAAACTGGAGAATAACCCTCCTTACAGTATGGTAAAACCTCAGTGGATGTATCTTTACAATATGTGAACATACAAAATAGTCCCTCAGATTTCAATCATCATCAATATCATAAATCATAAAATAAAAGGGGGGAAATTCTGCATTACAATCAGACTCGTTAGCTTAGAACTTTGGGCCCCAAGGCATCTCCCCGTCGACTTTGGCCACACATAAAGATGGCTGGTGATGATTGCTCTGCAAAGACAGAGAGCCTTATTTCAAGCTGAATGTGTGTTAACATGTAACCTGTCTTGCTTCATAGGTATCTTGAACCACTGAAGTCTGATAATGCATTTGGGTGTTTCACTGTGTATTCAAACTCAGTCCAGAGACAGGAGTGGCTGGGTATTCTCATTCTCATTCTGATCCTCACGCTTCAGTGTTCCAGGTTCCACCACGGACTGAGACCTGAAACAAAGCACAGCTGTTAACGTTGCTTAGGCATTAAGATGTCAGCTGCTAGTTGTTTTTCCAGGAGCACTCAAATTCACAAGTCTTAATGTTTCATTGACCTTTTCAATCTCAAGACAACTAAGGTTTCCCAAAACATTTGGTTTGGTTAAAAAAAAAGTATTGGTTTTGTGCAAATATGCAAATACAACATTTTGAAGTGGATTCAGACAACTTGGTGTGTTGATTTCTATGACAACTAGTGTGTGTTGATTTCTGTCAGGGCCAGCTCCAGATCTGAGGGGGTCATAGGCAAAATGTCCTCTGTTGAAAGCCCTCCCATTTTGATGGACTCATGGTAGCTTACCTAGCAGCAGGGAGCAGTGCTCCAAGCAGCACTGAGCTTCTGAGTTGATTTGACATTTTAAGTTCCCATTTTAAGAAGTAGACTCTATTCCACAAACCCTGATGCTACTATAAATGTTAGTATTTAAAGTGCCAAATAATAATATAAATAATAATAATAAATTTTATTTTTCAGCCGCCTATCTGTCCGGGTTAGGGACACTCTAGGCGACGAACAACAAGAATAAAAACAGTACATATACATATCAACATAATCAATTTTAAGCTAAAAAACCATCCATTAATTCAGTTATAACATAAAATTAATCTGTCCCAATCTTGTAGGCCTGCCTGAACAGCCAGGTCTTCAAGGCTCGGCGATAGCTGGACAAAGACTTTTAGGGGTTGCCTCAACAAACACAGCTACCCTATGGAAGTTATTTTGGATGAACTTGTCTTATATCATCAGACACCCAGCATTCTGTATGCTGTACTTGATTGCCTACACCTGGAAACAGAATCTTCCTTAATATCCATGAACGTAATTCATGAGCCTCCAAACTTGACACATTATGGTTATGTTTTTATAGCAAAATTGAAATACTGATCTATTTTGAAATATGATTCAGGAAAAGCTGCATTTTGTAATGTATTTTTTTAAAAGTTAAAACTAAAATCTGCACAATACAGTAATATAGAATAACTCTAAAACAGTGTTTAAACTCATCTAAAATAATTTGGAAGGACTAAAACACATTAAAACATAGTTCTAAAGGGCATGGGAGAATAAAAAGGTATTCAAGTGAAGCTGAAAAGATCTTAACTTAACCATCAGGCAAATCTCACTGAGGAAGCTGTTCCATAATTGGGGCACCACCACTGAAATTGCCCCCTCCCTAGTGGTCATTGCCTAATCTCTCTAGGTGGGAAAAGCTGAGAAGTGCTTCTGATGATCTTAAGCTCTGGGCAGGTATATGAGAGGAGGTAATGCTTTAAGTAATCAGGTCCCAAGGTTTAACACTAGCACTGATTTGTTTTCCCCCCTACAGAATCTTGAAATTACTTTCCAAATTTCCCTCGGATCCAAAAGGAATTCAGAGGCTTGGTTTTCTGAAATTTTCAAAAGGGAAACATTGGTGGACACAAAATCTATTCCCCCACCCTGCTAAATTTGTAACATTTGAAGCAGTCCAAGTCACCAAAGGAAAAAAAATATTGATGAATGAATGTCAAACCTGAAGACCATAATATTTTTAATGTATCACTTCAGATTTCAGATAATGTCTGTCACAAAGCTGATAACAGTGTTTCAAGTCCACTGTGGGATTTGGAACATTCATTTGAGTTAATATTAGTTAGTGATTCATTCACACTGGGTGCCATCTAAGCATTAGCTGGAAAGTACAAATTATGTTCTTCATAAAAATCACCAGCAGTTATTTCAACACTGCAGTGTAAAAATAGAACAGCTAACGAGAACACTGATGGGAACAATGTTCTCTCTTCTTGAAACCCTTAATTTAAAAGAGCTTAGCATTAGAAAGTGGGTTCTAGCTGGTTGAAAAACACCCTTGGTTCCTTTCCAAAGGCAAGTAAGTGTATGCTTCAGTAAGAGAAGATGAAGCACATTTTCTCATTCTGAAACAGTCTGTCTCAAAGTAAACTTGTACCATACACTATGTATAGAGGGCACCTTTAGCTTCTCCAAAAGCCAGTTATAAGAGTAATGATTTTAAACCTGTGAGAGTAGCACTCTAGTCCCAACTCCTCTAGAAAACAGCAAGAAAGCAGGCACAATGGAAAGATTATAGCTCTCTTCAGCCATTATCCAAACCTCACTGTAAACTCGGAGGACAGGAGATCTGAGCATTTGAGCTCCACCCCTTCCATCTCCATTTGCATCGCCTTCCAACTTGTGGAAG
This sequence comes from Rhineura floridana, assembly GCF_030035675.1. Classification (NCBI taxonomy): domain Eukaryota; kingdom Metazoa; phylum Chordata; class Lepidosauria; order Squamata; family Rhineuridae; genus Rhineura; species Rhineura floridana. Next base: position 263,623,336 of record NC_084480.1, on the reverse strand, counting down.
GAGACAGTCTGAAACGGGGAGTCTCTTGTATCCTAGGAAGCTCTCCATGTGTTTTGTGTGGAACCCTTAGGTTCTAAGCAAATGCCTGAGGAAGGCTTATGTTGCACATAGTCCCTTGGTCTGTTACAGACCTAGGGAAATAGTGTGTGTTTTTCTTTTACAACAAGCAGGCTAATATGATACGATGGTTTCTCTGTAAAAGTGAAACGTGCTTCCTCAGGAGCAAGACCCTGCCCTCTCCTGTATCTAGTTCAGGGTTGCCCAGGGCTGGTCCAAAACATGCTCCTGCTTGAAGCAGAGAAGCAAATGGTGCCCCTCATATTTCAAGGTACATTGAACCCAAGGCCAGCTGAGTTCTTTCTGCCACCTGTATTTTGCCACTTGGGCTCCTGCCGGGAGGAAGGGCGGGATATAAATCAAATAATAAAATAAAAATAAAAATAAATAAAATCTCATGAGTATCTGTTTCCCTGTCCATAAATATACAATAATAATTAAATAACTGACCATTTGCTGGTCTTTCATGAGACCTTAAAATCAGCTGCCTGTGTTGGCTGCCTCATTCTGTCTTATGACAGGGCCGGACCTAGGATTTTCATTTCGTAATTCTGGTCACTCATTCGACTGTTGGTTGTAACAAAGGACCCAAAACTGCACATGACTCCTTAGACCTACCCAGCATATATGTATTTACCATTTTTCACAATACAAACTTCAGGCGTGGGTGTGTGTGGAATTATCCAGACTGGATTTGAAGTGGCAGGCAAAGTGTTAGCTCGCCTTCTTGCCTACTGTAGCATCCTAACACAGATCGGGGTCCTCATGCTGGCTATTTGTCCAAAAATGCCTGAACTATATCATGTGCTATTGGGCTTTCAGAAAGAAACACAGGATTTATATTTTTTAGGCTGAGGAAATTAGGTTGTGGGCAAAAGTACATGTATGTCAGGGGTGGGGACACTTTCTCCAGCCTGAGGGCCACATTCCTTCTGGAAAGCCTTCCAGGGTCCACATGCCAGTGGTGAGTTGGGCCAGAGGCAAAGGTGGGTGGAGCAACACATGTAAATTTTACCTTTCTGCAGTAGGCTAGTGGCATTATCAGAGTTCAAGGACATAATCCAGCCAGCCAAACACACACTTGGTGTGTGAAGTAGGGCTGGTGAAGGGTGTGGCCTGGGAGAGTTGCAAGGGCCAGACAGAGCAGCCTGGAGGGCTGCCTTTGGCCTCTACACCTGCAGTCCCCCAGCCCTAATAAGAACATGAGGACTGCTTCTGCTCCAGAAATGTGCTTGTTGGGGTGGAAGAGGGTTGCAAATTACACCAAAGATCCTGCAACACACACACACTTCCACCCCATTTTTATATAATTGTACAGACTCAGCCATTTCACATACAACATTTTCCATCCAGTGCAATCATCTCATATAGGAAGAATACAGGTGCCCTAAAGCTCCAATTTAACCTGTCGAGCTGCAGCCTTGAGCTGCGAGCCATTCTTTTTTCTTTTTTTTAACCTGTGCTAGCCTAAAAATAAAACGTTTCCTTTGAACAAAAAGCAATCCAAGCCCTGCCTTAAGACTAGGCTGCATTTAATAAAAACACAATGCACACAGCCCACATGCTCTCATTCCCAGTCTTTTACTTCTCCCCTATTATTCTCCCTTTGTGTTATTAACGACCTTATTTGCTAAAGCCCATGTGAGGAAAAAAACACACCCATGACTGTCCTGCTGGGCTTTTCCCCTTGAGTCCAGCTTGGTGCCTTTCAAATTGGTACACTGTAACCAATCAATCAGGCCACGCTGCAAAAGATCTATTCACTAGGGTCTCACCTCCCATCTGCCCATTTCCCTCTAATTCTTTGCCCATTACACCATCTCCTCTAGGCTATTATCTTCCAATGATTCATTCCTGCTGCAGAAAATAATAAGGGGAAATGTTTCCTTCCAACAAGTCTCTATTGATTTACTCATTGATAACATCTGACAGATTTTATATTTCCAGTAGCGTTCTGAGTTTGTTTTAGTTCTTAAGCTCTGTCACCTGATGTTTTGGATCTATCAGGTGGAAAGGAGGGGCTGCAGCTCAGTGGCAAAGCATCTGTTTTCTATAGAGAAATCAACCCCGGTATCTCCAGACAGGGCTGGAAAAGAATCCTAAATGAAATCCCAGAAAGCTGCTGCCAGACAGTGAAGACAAAACTGAGCTAGATGGACCAATGGTCAGACTAAGGCAGCATCCTATAGGCAACGAGCAAAGAGTTTGATCCCCGGTTCAATCTTTGGCATCTCTAGATAGGGCTGAGAAAGATTTCCTGTCTGAAATCCTGGAGAGCTGCTGCCAGTCAATGTAGGCAGTACTGAGCTAGATGGACCAAAAGTCTGATTCAGTATAGATCAGCTTCTGATATACCTGTATACTTCTCAGGGACAGCTGAAGACATACAAGGGACTGTTGCAGGACACAGCAACAAAGATGTGTTGGTGAACGTCGTAGACAAATTGGTCTGACCATGGTCTGCAAAATATTTCCACAGAATCCCAAACTACTGTTGATTTGAAGGTAACTAACTGACTCGGGTGGCTACAGTGAAAGAGCACATGACTTGCAGTGACAAGACTGGTGAAAGAAGGCCAAGGTTATGTTGAAACTGCTGACAACAGTGAGTAAAATGATTTCTGTACCCTAGGTAGCAAGAATGAGTGAGCCAGTCTGAATGAATTGTTGTATATCTGAGTAGAATTAGCAAAAGTTAGAGGTCACTGTCCCAAGGAAATTACAATCTATGTTTTGACAGTAGGCGAGAAAAGAGGGAAGTGAAATAAGATTTCTTAGTCAGAACATCTAGATAAAGTTTTAACTGTTGAAAGATTACATTTAAATACTCTGATCTAGATTTCAAAAGTAGATTGACTGATTTTAGACATTTCTTCAAGGAACATTGTACAGAGAAGAACACTGGGTCCAAATCTTGTCATTACATTTTTCCACAGTGTCAGTATTTTTTTAAAAAAATTACATTATTTGTATACCAGCCAATTAACAATGTTCTAGGGGTGGTTAACAAAAGTTAAAAACCATAAAAACAATCTGCATACACTAAAAAATAAATGAAATGCAGCAGAGCTAACTAACTAAATAATTAAATCTAGCAACAGCAAAACAGACGTTAAAACAGCAGAGCTAAAAACACTGAAAGCCTTGAAATGCCGGGGGAGGGAGGTCTTCACCTGGTACTGAAAACACCATAATGTAGGCAACAGATGAGCCTCTGTAGGGAAGGTATCCCACAATCAGATTGCCACAGTCAAATATGCCTATCTCTTGCAGCCTGAGAAGGATCTCTGAAGAAGATCTTTGGTTCTGGTTAGGTTAGTGTACTGTTGTACAAATCTATGGTGTGACTGCATTTGGAATACTGTGTACAGTTCTGGTCACCTCACCTCAAAAATGATATTGAAGAGTTGGAAAAGGTTCAGGAAAGGGCACCTGGAATGATCAAGGGGATAGAGAAATTTACTCATAATGAAAAGATACAACTTTTGGGGCTTTTTAGGTTAGAAAAAATGCAATAGTTGACATGATTGAAGTGTATAAAATTATGCATGGTATGGAGAAAGTGGATAGAGAAAAGCTTTTCTCCCTCTCTCATAACACTATGACTTGTGGACATCCAAAGAAGATGACAGTTGGAAGATTCATGACAGACAAAAGAAAGTACTTCTTCACATGGCACATAGTTAAGACTATAGAATTCACTCCAACAAGAGGCAGTGATGGCCACCAATGTGGTTGGTTCTAAAAGAGGATCAGACAAATTCATGGAGAAGGGTAAGGCTATCAATGGCTACTAGCTATGATGGTTATGCTCTACCTCCACAGTTGGAGGCAGTATGTTTCCAAATACCAGTTGCTGCGTAGGGGAGACTGTTCTTGTGCTTAGGTCATGATTCCAGGCTTCTCACAGGCATCTAGTTGGCGGCTGTGAGAAGAGGATGTTGGAATAGATAGGCCATTAGTCTGATCCAGCAGGCTCTTCTTATGTTCTTAATTATAGGAGGGATACCCATGTTTTATGAGCTGTAAAAGGGGAAATTCACCATAATATTATAGAAACATTACTTCTCTCCCTCTACTCTGACTTATGGCCCACCAAATGTTGTTGGACTACAATTACCATCATCCCTGACCATTGGCCAATCTGGTGGGGACTGATGGGAGTTGGAGTCCAACAACATCTAGAGGACCACAGGTCCCCCATCCCTGCATAGCAGCATGTCAGACTCTTCTTTCTAGTTGGAGTTCTGGGGTCTGGGAGATGGAGCAGAAAATAGGAGGGTAACTGAAAAACACTGTCAGTCTAAAACACTAATTTGCCCTTAATTTTATGTTTCTTGGAGGGTTTCTTATTTATTACATTCTGTCATTGTGAACATGCTACAAGAGACTCTACTTTGATAATATTCTGAAGCTCCTATTTCTCCACCCTCACCAATGTATGTTTGCATTGCTTTTATTGATTTGAGGTAGATCTGCATTAGATTTAGTTCTGCCATGAGTTTCATCTTGCAGTTTTCAGCTTTCCAGTGTGCACAGTCTCCCTTCGTTTACAGTATGTCAGGCATATGTAGAGGAAAATAGTCACCATAGTAACTTCCATTTCTTGAGGTGGAAAGGATGTCCTTGAGACTGAGTCAAAATGCAGAGTGCATTCTCCCATTGCTACAGAATGCATTTTGTGTTCTCATGACAGGCTTCACTTATTGAGTCCTCATAGGGATAACACAGTGTTGTTATACTCTGCTATAATACTGTCCGCTATAATACTTTTGTTGAACCTGGCTTATGTTCATTATGAAGGGGGGGGAGGCAAGGAGAACAACCACACAATATAGGCAACATAAAATATAGGTACACAATGTGTGTTGTTGTATGTATTTATGTTTATAGGTGACAAAATTCATAAGATACACAGTACAGTGCAATCTTATGCATGTTTACTCAAAAGTCAGTCCCGCTGAGCTCATGTGAGCTTACTCCCAAGGAGGCTTGCATAGGATCGCAACTTTAATCTACTTAAAATTATTCTGTACAGAACAGCATTTGGATTCAGTTAACTATTAACATTCACAAGCTCATTTCATGAGTTTGTGTGAACTGTATTCCAGTCCAGACCTGTGAAAACAGATGCCAAAGTGAGGATAGCAGCTTCTCTAAAAGTTCTCGCCTCAGGGCCACCAACAGATGGGTAGAACGTGACCATTTCTATCAGGACCAGGAGGAGCCCCACTTCATTTCTTTTTTTCCTTTTTTTTAAATAGCTATACACCAAAATGTGAGCTGCCCCACTCCCACAATTTCTGTAAAATGAGCTAGTTGGCTGCTCCAATCCCTGCCCTTTCAGGTTTTTAGCCAATGAGTGAGGTCAAAGCTGTGATTGACAAGGGATTTGTTGACCACCAGGCAATATCTAGAAACTCTTGCAAGTGCTGAAAATAGCTGCCTTTTCCTGTTTGCCTCTGCATATTGGTTAATGGTGTGTGTGCAAGCACATCACACAAGTTAAGCTTATAAGCTTTCAGCAACAGCACGTGTGCCTGCCTGCCCACTTTTCTTTCTGTGTATCACCCAGCACAAAGTCCACGAGATCAAAGAAGCACACATAACAGAGCAAGAACTTGGTAGGCATGCACAGTAAACAATTTCAGTAATGATGATAATAAAAGTGTACTTGCAGGTTTTTTTATTTGCAAAAACTAGCATATTTATCTAACAAATAATTTTTGAACAGAAATAAAGAAGTACACATGCAGCTTATTGTGCCATCACAGTGTGTTATCGTTTTCTAAATATAAGGAGTCATACAAGTTTAAATTTTCCTGGAATGCTGAACAGGGCAGCTTATTTGTCAAATTCATAGCCTGTTTTGAAAACATGAGCCTTTAATCCTATACTCACTTTTCTAGGAGTTTAGCTACTATGCTAATCCTACATACCTGGGAGTAAGCCCCATTGAATTCAATAGACTTACTTTTGAATAGGCATGGTTAGGATTGTGCTGGAAATCAATGGGACTTATGAGCAGACATAGCCTAGGAATGTCTTGTTAATCCTTCTCTCTCCCTCCCCCACCCAATCCTGTTGTTAAGGCAATTAGGCAGGGCTTACTCAGGTATCACTGCTGTTATCTGCAGGAAACTAAAACTCATTCTTTAAAAAATGTTCTACAATGACCAACTGGTTCTGACAATAAATTATTATATGGGGTGTATGTATTTTACATCTGCAGTGTGTGTGTGTGTGTGTACGGAGTCTTTCCAGCAAACCTGTGAGATAGGTGAGGCTGGTTCAGTCAAGCTGCACATGCTGAGAGTGTGTGTGTGTTGGAAAGTGTTTGTTTCTTTGTAAATTGCTGTAAAATGTCAAGACTGTGGAATGTTGCAATTAAGCAATTGGGGGACTGCCTTTGTGCATGTTTTTCCCCTCACTGCATGGTTTGTGAATATGACATGATATATTTGCACCTTGTTTTTCTTTCTGGATCCTCCCATCGCATTTTATCCTTGCAGCAACCCTATGAGGTTGCTTAGGCTGAGAGTTGGTTAAGTCAAGCAGCACAGGGTTTTTTTAAGCTGCTCCTATCTTTTTAATTTTTTAATATTTAAATGTTATTTAATAATCAATAATTATATGATTATGGTTTCTATAACTGTTTTAAAATGCCTTGTGAGGGCAGGAATGCTAAAAGGCAGGTTCAACTTCTGTTAAATTAATCTTAAATCAAGACTGTGGATTCAAAATAACTGTTCATACTGGTTATATATGTACATAAGCAGCAGTTCTTGCCGACAGGTGGGAGTGGGTGGGAATGTAGGGGCCCAATCTACATACAGTGTACGGAGACCAGGAATCCTGTTGACATTGTTGTCTGGCCTGCACCATCCTGAATTCACTATGGGTGTAGGCAGGAAAGACAAGAAGATATGTTGAGCCAACTAGCCTCTCCTCCCAAACTAGCCAAACTGTACATGATATTTTCCTTACAATGGGTCCCTAGGGTTACAGCATAGCCTCATTCATATGTAACAGTAAACCAAACTATGGCTTAGAATGATATGTGAACCTATACTCATGGTTTGTGTGCCCCAAACAAACCATAAGTGGTAAACCAAGAACAAACCTTGGTTAGAGCCTGGCTTCACATGTAATGCTTATCTCCAGGTAGCATGGCAGCAGTAGGACTTAGGGAGGACTAAAGCAGCCATGATTTTCTCTCCAGGCGCTAACATGTTTGCTTGTTTGTCATGGTAAGCCATAGTTTGGCTTACTGTTACGTGCAAACCAGGCCCATATTTTGCTCTCTCCATTATAGGGAGATCGATTTTTCATCCTGGTTAACAAGTGTGAACAGGATTTAGCAAAATCAACAATAACCAGAACAGCAATAATCCTCAAGACGCCTCATGAAAGAGCATTCCACTATGCAATGTTTTCATTTAATACATTACTAAACCCTCTTTACTTTTACATTGCTCATCATCATCAAGCAAGTAATGCATTTAATATACATCAGAGATGGGGAAACTGTGGCTCTTCAGATGCTGTTGGACTCCAGTTCCCATCACCCTTGACCATTGGCTATGCTAGCTGGAGCCGATGGGAGCTGGAGTCCAACTTCATCTGGAGGTCCACAGGTTCCCCACCCCTTGTATAGATGCTGTTCTTAGGTTGCTACTAATCCAGAGCTTGGAAAAGTTACTTTTTTGAACTACAACTCCCATCAGCCCCAACCAGCATGGCCACTGGATTGGGCTGATGGGAGTAGTAGTTCAAAAAAGTAACTTTTCCAAGCTCTGCGTAATGTCTCTTCAAAGTTAAGTGCCTCCTTCCTTCCCACATTAACATTATTTCCTCTTGCTGTTTTTAAGCTGACAAAACATTTTTTTTAAAGTGCTCTGATGTTGCTCAGACAGAATCCTAATTCTTACCTTTTCATGAGTTTTGGTGAGCATTCTCTCTCCAGGTTGGAAGATGAGTGTTTCACATGCATGGCATTGTACGAAGTGTGTGTATATTCGTTTTCATCATTGTAATCCGGACCAAGTAACGTCCGAGCCCAAGTGCCCATGTCATAAGGAGGAAGTGTCCCTCCAAACTCTGAAGGCAGGCAGTCAGGGTGTATCAGCTGGTGAAGGCTATTCAGATTGTTACCATGAAGAAAGATCTTTTTTGGGGGGGGAACAGACAACAAAGAGCATGGTTAGTTCATTTATTCTCAATTTTTCATAGTTGTTAAAATATTAGGGATTATCAAGAAAGAAATACATAATTTACTGAACAAAATTTCTTCTCTTAGAAACCAATCCTTTTTATGCCTCTTGGCTACTATGTATCTGGGGGTTGCCCTTAAATATTACACAGAAATGTCTATAGGTTCAGAATATGGCAGCCAGTTTTTTGACTGGACCAGGACAGTTGGAACATACCTTGCTGGTACATTTTAAAAAATGGCTTCTCATTTGTTTACAGACACAAAACTCTGTGTGGCTTGGAATAAGGATATCAAAAGAGTCACTTTCTACCATATTAACCATAATCTAAGACAGGGATGGGGATTCTCCAGAGGCCACACATCCTCTCAAGCCGACACCAAAGGGTGGCCAGGTCAGGCCCTGCCGAGGTCCCCGCATGCCACAGGGGCCCCTGAAGGGCCCATCATTAGGATGGGGGAGTAGTGTTCCCCTTCAACGATCCTGCCACAGATCACAGGGAGGGGGCTGCCCACCTGCCTGCTCGCTGGCCTGCCTGCCTGCCCGCACCCACTTGCTCACCCCCCACCTGCCTGCCAATCCTCCTGCCCTCCTGCTAGCCTGCCCACCCACCTGCTTGCCCGTTTGCCTGCCCACCCGCCTGCCCTCCAGCCCCCACCCACCCACCTGCCCACTCGCTTGCCTGCCTGCCTGCCCTGCCACCCCCAGGCCGCCAGCTCACTCACTCACTTGCCCGCCCTCCAGCCCCCCTGCACACTTGCCCCCACCCCCTGCTCATGCCCTGCCCTGCTTGTTCACCCGCCCGCTTGCTCACCCGCTGTGCCATCTGCTGTCCCACTCCCACCCGCTCACTCACCCTCCTACCCCGCTGCCCGCTCGCTCACCCTTCTGCTTTCCCATCCCCCCATCTGCCTGCTCACCCTGCCCGCCTGCTCGGTAGGTAGGTAGGTGGATGGGGCATGCGAGTGCATGGCCCAGGGCAGGCTGGTGCCCAAAGGCCCCGGCATGCCTGGTACTGGCCCTGGTCATACCCTCCAACTTCTACCCTTCTGGAGTGTTTTTGCCTGGCTGGAATGCATCCTTGAACTCTGAAAATGCCTCCTGCTCCCTGCATGGAGGATAGAGAGGGGATATGCGAGTGTGAAAAAGCTAGCCTAGTATACAAAGGCAAAATTTGCATTTATTGCTCTGCCCACTTTTGCCCCCGACCCTGACCACCACTGGCATGTGGCCCCTGGGAAATTTTCCAGAAGGGAATGTGGCCCTCTAGCTGAAAAGAAAAATTACCTGGCCCTGGTCTAAGATCTTCTTCAGAGGCCCTGCCCCAGATAGCCCTGCTTTCTGAGGTTAGGCAGGTGGTAAGTGGAAATAAGGTCTTCCTAGCTTCTCAGCTGTGGAACTTGGTTGGTTTCTCTCCTAATCCTGTGTGGAGATGCCAGGACTTGAACCTGGGACCTTGTGCATGCAAACTAGATGTTCTATCGCTGAGCTACAGCCCTTCCCCTGATGATATGCATTCCATAGAAGAGGCATTAAAATACATCTAAAGGCAGGCTTATACAATCAAAGGCCTTACCTGGCTTTGTGTCCCTTATCAGCATTCTTTATGGGTCTTTTGGCTGTCATATTTTAATCTACAGAGATGATTTCTTTCCCTACCTCTGTTTGGCATATTGCTTTCCATGCCAGTGCCCTTCCTTTCCTTTCACATTTTCTCTTTTTATTACATGTATACTTATTTGTGTGTACTCTCTCCATTATCTTTTTTCGCTTATTTCACTGTACCAAAAATAGTCTGGGGAAAAAGTGGCAGTTTGGAAAACTTCTCTTTACTTTCCTGTTGATTAGTACTAAAAATGTTGCTGTTTGCAGTTTCTCTCCTGGACTGGGAGAATGAAACTCTGACTTTCTATGACTCCATCCATTCTCCCTTACTATGTCAATCAAGCACACCGGTTCAGCTAGTTCTCTAGCCATTCGAAGGTTTGCATAAAAAGTACCCTTTTCAGTCATAGTTTTATGAACAGTGTAATAAAAATGGGATATAGTAGGAATCAATATTCTCGGGTTCTTTACCATGATAAAGTCCTGCTTGGAATGGGAATTATTTGTGTGACATCAGCTATTTCCACCCACCCACAAGAAGGGCAGTCTGCGGGGAAGCAAAATGGGAGTTTTCTCTCAAGATTAAAATGTCTATAATGCAGGGTTGGGGAATCTTTTTTCAGCTTGAGGGCCACATTTCCTTATGGGAAACTCACGGGGGCCGCATGCCAGTGATGGGTGGATTGATGGATGTGACTGTTACATTTGTACAATAGGCTATATAAAAAACTAGAGGTTTCTATACATACTGTTCCATCTAAGCAAGCAAGAGGCATTATCACAGTTCAAGGATGTATTCCAGCCAGGCAAAAATACTCGAGGAAGGTGCAGAGCAGGGCCAGCGAGGGGTGTAGGAGCTGGGGAGGAGAGTTGGCCAAGGAGAACCTTGAGGGCCAGAGAGGGAGTCTTGGCGGGTTGCCTTTGGCCCTTGGGCATGAGGTTCCCCACCCCAGGTAAGGAACAAGCATTCTTAAAACAGTTTCTGTGGGATTTCCCCCAGGTTCTTCTCTACCATAAAGCCCTATGTATTTATACTATAAAAGGGTGTCTTTTGTTTGCACATGATGAAAGGGTTTTCTGGCTTGGATTCTGAAAATAAATCTCTCCTGCTGAAATATTGATTGAATGCAAGCTGTTGGCAAACTCCAACTGAGGCTTCAGCTTGTGTTGCCGTCCTGAAGCCGCACAAAGTGAACTGCAAAGAGTCACAAGGAGGTAGAGAAAGCAGGGGTCTACTTGTGTCGCTGGGGGCTTGTGGCATCACAGGCTTGTTTCATTTTATAATTACCCTTTTCCTTGTCTTGTCTTTGAGGAAGGGCTTGATGAGCGTGTACAGGGCATGGATGTACCAGGGCTGGTTCACAAAATGGACTCCTCCAAAGCGAGCAGGAAAGCTGTCCTGTGGAGAGGAAAGAAACGGAAGCCAATTAACAGAGACAGCCAGTGAAATGGGCAAGCAGCAGGGCTACAGGCAGTCGGAGGAACAGGTTTGGCCATTAATTGCTGCACTATGATGGACTACTTTACAAAACACACACACGGCTTTGCTTTTAACATTCTCTTACCCCTGTTTTATACAATTACATGGATTTGGGTGTGAGTACTGTATGTTTAAGACCTCAGACTCATCCTAGTTCTCTCTCTCTCTCTCTCTCTCTCTCTCTCTCTGTGTGTGTGTGTGTGTGTGTGTGTCTTTCTTTTCAAGAAATGCAGCATGAAGGGGGGGGAACAGTGTTTTTTAATTCCCCATTGTGTTACAGAGCCAAGTTCCCATACACCTCTGTGAACACAGCTCACCTCTTCACCCCAGATGCCTTCCCCCCTCCATCTGCCCTCCCCCAAGCCATCATTACAATAGGTGAACTTTCTGGGTGAATGAACTGTGCATTATGAAGAAGAAGACAGGTGGAAAATCTTGATAAGTGAAGCTGTTGAGAAGGAGGCAGCGTGACAGCACCATGGAAACTGAAGCAGACAAGTGCTTGCTTTGGAGGTTTTATACAGATATCCAGCAAATTAGCATGCAGGTAGAGTCCTACCTCCCAGAGTTGCCTGCGGTGGTATCCTATTTCAGGTATGCAGAATGGCATGGATAGAAGAAGGGCAGGCTTCCGGAGTGACTTTTTCAGGACCATTCTATACTGTGAATTCTATTTAATCTCTACATTAGATTCATACAAGTGTCAGAAATAAGACTCTCTTTCTTCGTTGTTTTGAAACAGTGAGGCCTGAGTATATGTTGTAATTACTCCCACAAAGAAAAACAAGTTGTCTGCTATTATCTGAGATCATTAGATAAGCCTTTTTAGTGTTGTTGTTTTTAAAAAACCTATAAAGTATGTTGTACATCTACGTAGCAACAATGCTGGGACAAAGGAGGGCTGTTTATTGGGGCAAAGTGGGGATGATGGATGAGGGTGAGCTTAAAGGATTTTTGAACTGTGCATTCTTTTTGTGGCTATCCCTCTCATTATCCCTGGGGGAAGAGGAGAGAGTGGTGAAAATATTTCTTTGTCAATTACTGTGGCTTCTCTCACTGGCAGAAACAGAGCATAGGAGCCAGTATGATGTCGTGGTTAGAGTGTTGGGCTAGGACCTGGGAGACCAGGGTTCAAATCCCTACTCACCCATGAACCTTGCTGGGTGACCTTGGGCTAGCCACAATGTCTTGGTCTAGCCTACCTCACGGGGTTGTTATGGAGATAAAATGGAGAGGGAAGAGAACCATGTAAGCCACCTTGAGCTCCTTGGAAGAAAGGTGGAATATAAATAATAATATAATGTAATAATATAAAAAAACAGGGTTTTGCTAGAGTCCCAGTAAGTATAAATCGGCACAGTTTTGCAAAGAGTCTTTATGGTACATTTTGTTCAGAAGACTGCAGCTCTGAATCACCTAATCGCTGACACAGAAATTGCCACACACATCCACTCACTGCCTTGTCCTGAGTATTATCTATACTGACTGGCAGTAGTTTGCCAGGATTGCAGACAGGAGTCTTTCCTAGCACTGCATGGAGGAGTCTGGGACTTTCTGTATACAAAGCATGTGCTCTACCAGGGAGTGATGGGTCTTTCCCCATATGAACCTGACTGGAGCCTGAGACTATCACCTGAGGCCATTCTCTGTGTGCCACATTCAAACTAGATCCAGAGAGCAGTAGCCCCCTGTCTATGGAATGCTGTCCCCAGGGAGGCCCACCTGGCACCAACCTTGACATTATTTTGGCACCAAGTAAATGCATTTTGTTTTCCCACACATGTGGGCAGCACCAATTGTATGTTTGTCCTGTTTTGGTCTTCACCTTAGGTTGCGTGGAGTGATTATCATGGTGATGAACCCTACCTTCTTCTATGTTTGAATATGTTTATGTGACTTTTATTATTGCATTTTTAAGACAACCCTTTAGGTATAGGGGGTCCTGACACATGTACAGCTTTAAATGACAAAACCAGCAATTTGATTTGGGCCCAGAAACAAATATGGAGCCAGTGCAGTCAGGACAGAACCATTGTTATATGTGCATGCCTTCTTCACTCAGTTAACAATCTAGCTGCCATGTTCTACACTAGGTATAATTTCCAAAACATTTTCAAATGCAGTCCCATGTGCAGTCTAATCTGGAGGTTACCAGAGCATAGACAACAAAAGCCAGCCTTTCCTCATCCAGAAAGGGCCACAGCTGAGTTACAAGTCAAAGCTGGTAGAAGCCACTCCATGCCACTGAGGCCACTTGTGCGCTCAGGGGCAGTGTTGGATGCAGGGAACCCCTAGTCTATGCTACTGCTCCTTCAAGGAAGAACAGGATGCACTGAACTCATCTGGACTGACACACTAACAGTTATCTGGATTGATCTTTAGTTTGTTATCCACTCCATTATTGCAGCCAGGCACTGAACCAGCACATCTACTGCCACATCTGCTTGAGCTGTGTGTCATCAGCATATTGATGACAATGCACTTCAAAACTCCAGATGACCCTGTTCAGGAATTTCATGTAGATGTTAGAGCATGGGGGATCAAAATTTGACCTTGAGAACCCAGCATTGCAGGCTCCATGGAGCTGAACAATATCCCCTAAGCACCACCTTCTGGAGTTGATCACCCAAGCAGGTGGGGACCACTGCAAAACAGTGTCCCTACTCCCAACTAAACCAGTTTCCCAGAAGGATACCATAGTCAATGCTGCCAAAAGCTGTGTGAGAGAGTAAGGTAAGGAGAATCCACAGAACACTGTCTCTCTGCTGATATAGGCCATCATACAGGATGACTAAGGTGGTCTCAGTGCCAAAGCCAGACCTGAACCCTGACTGAAATAGATCTAGAAATTGGTTTCAGTCAAGAGCGCTTGGAGCTGATCAGTGACCATCCGCTCAAGAACTCTGCCCAAGAAGGGGACATGTGCAACCAATCTACTGTTGTTGAGAATTTCTGGGCCCAATGATGGCTTCTTAAGGAGTAGCCTCACTATTGCCTCAGAGGGGCATTAATTACCCAGCCAGCAGTCTACACCCTGAAAGATATTATTGGCTACAACAGGAAAGGTTCAAGAATGTAAATGGTTGCCCACATCCACCGAAGGATCTTGTCCACATCCTTCAGCCTTATCAACTGATACGCATCCATCAACACCTGACCAAACAGGAAACTGGCCTGCTATACTGGCAGAGTCAAGGTCCTCATGGATACAAACAATTTTATCCTGAACTTGCCTTGCAAATAAGTCATAGTGGCTACTGAGGGTTCCACAATCCCTTTCATGTCAGTATGTAAAAGGCTCCATACCCACCCTATATAACTGTGCTGGACAAAACACCAAGGACACAATAGCGGCAAAAAAGTAACTGTTCCTCACAGCCTTCACCATCACAAAGCAGATTCAATAAAAATGCCTTTTAAATAAAAACTACAAATGTTATTATTAGACAAAAGCACATTCAAGATGTTCCCCTTGACCTAACATAACAAACCACTTCCCATGCATATAGAGAAATCTTTCCAGAAAAACCACTCCAACAAAATCTGTGGAAGAAAAATGCACAGCATCTATCAACATGTCAGAGTCTCTCATTCAAATGCAAAATAAACTATTTCTTATCCTTTCTTCTCCAAACTTACCTTTCCTAAACTGCCAAGGGCCACAAATGTGGCCCCATCATTTATTTGCTTTCCTAATTGTTTTGAAAATACTTTGAACTTGTGTCTTGTTCTATTGTGGAGGTTCAGAGCAAGAAACAACAGCTTTTATTTATTTATTTAAATGTATTTACCAAAAAGAGTTATTCTGCCTTTCCTGAAAAGGTGGGTAACAACATCTGCATTAAAAACATCAAAGCATTAACAAACAAAAAAATCGCTAAACAGTGGAAAATGGCAACATAAAACGTAACCTGTAAAAGCAGGAGCAGAAGATATCTTCAGAAGATGGCTGATATTTCAGTAGATAGTTAACCATGTGGATCTTCAAAAGGAGGAAGAGAAGAATGATGGGGTGGCTAAATTATTCTCGGAGTAGACCCATTGGCTGATTTCAATAGATCTGTGCTGAGAATGACTGAGATACCAGCCACACATGCGTAGGAGCAGTAGATAAGAATGCACTTGTTTGAGGTAGACCAAGATATAATTATGGAGTGGCATTCTGGGGTTATGATTCCACAGTGGGATAATAGGAAGCACTGAAAAACTATTTCAAAGCACGAAAGCGTTTCTTTCATATGTGTGGAAATATATGGACCTTTCTGTGTGATTTGAACATGTCCCCTTCCTCCCTCTCTCTTCTCATAGAGGATGTGAAATGGGAGTGTTGTGTTCCAGTAGGAAAATAAAGAATTAATGCACAGGGAGGTGGATTGTGGGGAGGAAGGACCCTGCAAAGCAGTAATTTGTTATTCCACTGTCTACAAGCTATGGAGGTTTGCTGCTCACATTGCCCATTTGTTTTCTGATTTCCCCAGAGTTTTTTTTGTTAACTTGGGAAGTGGAGCTATTCTGTATCAGTATGTCTCTATTCCTCCCACCACCTCCAGTAGCACATTCTCTTTCCTTGCAGAAGCATGCAGTACAAACCTACTACATCTTTATTACTGCCCAAAGCTAAATATGCTAACATGCAAACCAAGAAAGTATTTACTGCAACTGATTTGTACGTCGCCTAGAGTGGCCATTGGCCAGATAGGCGACACATAAATTAAATTATTATTATTATTATTATTATTTCTTAGCTGTATGAGAGGCAACATTTTTGCGGCATCTTCTAATCAGTAGCGTAGTGATGAATACAGAAGTGCAGGGTCCTTTCACAGTCATAGCCACGCACACACCTTTCTTTTTTTCTTTTTCTTTTCTTTTTGCTCCTGCTGCTGGGTTGAGAATAAGATCTTAGTTAATGCTTTTTCCGACAACAACAGACGTCCCTGGGAGACAATCAGCATGAAAGGGGAGAGTGTTAGCTACTAAAGATAGTCTTCTTAATGGCTAACACCTCCTTTCACTCCGATTGGCTCCAATCATCAGGAAAGGACCATGCTGGAAGACTCTTCTCAGTGGCTAACACACTCTAATGTTGATTGACTCATAGGATGCTAGAGACATAGGGACACTGCTTCCAAAAACGTAAAGGGTCTAAGACCCCCAGAGACCCTGGACGACTACACCCCTGCTTCCAATAGTCCCTGAACAAGATCCTAAGTCTAAACTGTGCTGATATTGGGAGTTTGGATCTCTTGTATCAGTGTAGCTGAACCCAAACAGCCTAGGGTCAAACACCATGTTATGTTAAGCATCCAGTTTGGTACTACATGGTTATTGACATTTTTAAATAGCAGCTGCAGGAGGGCCTGATCACCATTAGGAGAACAACACACATGGAGGGGGCATTTAACCTTTTTCCTCCTGTGCTGCAGTCTTTGTGATGAAATGGCAGACTGAAGTGTTATGATTTAAGCATATTTCTAAGAAATGCCACAGTGTAGTACCACTTGTATTAGTATAAAAGTGATGAAATAACCATCCTCAAAGATCCAATGCAATCAAAATGCTCATTTTTCAAAAGTAACATTTTTTCAGTATTTAGGAAAGCTTTTAAATCACAAATTTAAATAATATTTAAATCCCAAAATTTATTTATTTATTTTTATTTATTTATTAGACTTTTATACCGCCCGACTAGCTATAGCTCTCTGGGCGGTGAACACAAGATACAATAAAATCACACAATATAATACAGCAAAAACATATAAAAATAAGAACTATCTGAAATCAATTACAACAAAATTTAAAAATTAACTTAACTTAAATTAAAATGCCTCGGAAAAGAGGAAGGTTTTAACTTGGCGCCTAAAGGAAAGCAACGTTGGCGCCAAGCACACCTCCTCGGGGAGACTGTTCCACAGTTCAGGGGCCACCACTGAGAAGGCCCTAGATCTTGTCACCACCCTCCGGGCTTCTCTATGAGTTGGAACCCGGAGGAGGGCCTTCGTAGTAGAGCATAGTGTACGGGCCGGTTCGTATCGGGAGAGATGTTCCAACAGGTATCGTGGTCCCACGCCATATAAGGCTTTATAGGTTAATACCAACACTTTGAATCTAGCCCGGAAGCATATTGGCAGCCAGTGCAAGCGAGCCAGAACAGGTGTTATATGCTCGGACCGCTTGGTTCTTGTTAACAATCTGGCCACCGCATTTTGCACTAGCTGAAGCTTCCGAACTGTCTTCAAAGGCAGCCCTATGTAGAGCGCATTGCAGTAATCCAAACGCGAGGTTACCAGAGCATGTACGACTGATGTAAGGTCCTCCTTGCTCAAATAGGGACGTAGCTGGGCTACCAACCGAAGTTGATAGAACGCATTCCATGCCACCGAGGCTACTTGAGCCTCAAGTGAGAGGGAAGAGTCTAAAAAGACTCCCAGACTACGAACCCGCTCCTTTAGGGGGAGTGTAACCCCATCCAGGATAGGGTATGTATCCACCATCCGATCAGAGAAACCATGCACCAACAGCATCTCAGTCTTGTCAGGATTGAGCCTCAGTTTGTTAGCTCTCATCCAGTCCATTGTCGCGGCCAGGCAACGGTTCAGCACATCGACAGCCTCACCTGAAGAAGATGAAAAGGAGAAGTAGAGCTGCATGTCATCAGCATACTGATGACAACGCACTCCACAACTCCTGATGACCGCACCCAACGGCTTCATGTAAATATTAAAAAGCATGGGAGACAAAACACCCCTGCGGGACCCCACATTGGAGAGCCCACGGTGTCGAGCAATGTTCCCCAAGCACTACCTTCTGGAGATGGCCCGCCAAGTAGGAGCGGAACCACTGCCAAGCAGTACCTCCAACTCCCAACTCCGCAAGCCTCTCCAGAAGGATACCATGGTCGATGGTATCAAAAGCCGCTGAGAGATCAAGGAGGATCAACAGAGTTACACTCTCTCTGTCTCTCTCCCGAGATAGGTCATCATACAGGGCGACCAAGGCTGTCTCAGTGCCAAAACCAGGCCTAAAACCTGATTGAAATGGATCTAGATAATCAGTTTCATCCAATAGCGCCTGGAGCTGGCCAGCAACCATTCGTTCCAAGATCTTGCCCAGGAATGGAACATTCGCTACTGGTCTGTAGCTGTTGACATTTTCTGGGTCCAAGGAAGGTTTTTTCAGAAGTGGTCTTACCACTGCCTCTTTCAGACAGCCAGGGACAACTCCCTCTCGTAAAGAGGCATTTATCACTTCCTTGGCCCAGCCAACTGTTCCATCCCTGCTGATTTTTATTAGCCAAGAAGGGCAAGGATCCAGTACCGAAGTGGTTGCACGTACCTGTCCAAGCACCTTGTCCACGTCCTCGAGCTGAACCAACTGGAACTCATCCAGTAAAACATGACAAGACTGTGCTCCGGACACCTCATTAGGATCAACTGCTATAAATTGGGAGTCTAAGTCCCGGCGGATGCATGAGATCTTATTCTGGAAGTGATCAGCAAACTCATTGCAGCGGGCCACCGATGATTCCACCGTGTCCTGAAGGCCAGAATGGAGTAGCCCTCGGACAACTCTAAAAAGGTCCACTGGGCGGCAAAGAGATGACTTAATAGTGGCAGCAAAATGTTGTTTTTTTGCCACCCTCACCGCTCCTACATACAGCTTGGTGGAAGCACTAACCAGTGCATAATTGCATCCGTCGGGAGTTCGCCTCCATCTCCGCTCAAGCCGCCTCCTATCTTGTTTCATCGCTCTTAGCTCTGGAGTGTACCAAGGAGCTGTATGAGCTCTACACAGGAGAGGGCGCGCAGGAGCGATCGTGTCAACAGCCCGGGTCATTTCCGCATTCCACAGATCAACCAGGGCTTCAACAGGAGCGCCAGTCCTATCAGCCGGAAAGTCCCCCAGAGCCCTTTGAAAATCCTCAGGATCCATTAGTCTCCAGGGGTGGACCAATTTAATAGGTCCCCCACCCTTGCAGAGGGGAAAGGCTACTGAAAGTCTAAACTTCAACAAGCAGTAATCTGTCCATGACAAAGGGAGAGATGTAAAACTCCCCACATCCAGATCACTATCCCCATGCCCAGTAGCAAAAATAAGGTCTAGAGTATGCCCCGACACATGTGTTGGACCACTAACATATTGAGACAGCCCCATGGTTGTCATGGAAACCATGAAGTCCTGAGCTGCCCCTGACAAAGTAGCCTCGGCATGGATGTTGACATCCCCCAGTACTAATAGTCTGGGGGATCTCAGCAGTACCTCCGAGACCACTTCCGTCAGCTCAGTTAGGGAAGCCATTGGGCAGCAAGGTGGGCGGTACACCAAAAGGATTCCCAGCCTGTCCCTCTGGCCCAACACAAGGTGCAAACACTCCAGACAGGTAACTGTATGGACATGGTGCTTGGTGAGTGAGATGGAACTCTTATAGACCACAGCCACCCCACCTCCCCGACCCTCAGATCTACCATGATGCTGAACCAAGTACCCCGGTGGGCAGAGCTGGGAGAGACTAACTCCTCCCTGCTCACACACCCAGGTCTCGGTTATACATGCCAGATCGGCTGTCTCGTCCACAATCAAATCGTGGACGAGGGAGGTTTTATTGTGTACCGATCTGGCATTTAAAAGCAGCAACTGGAGATCTGAGAGTTGGCTGAGAGGACGACCAACAACCCTGCGGGTGTGAGAAGGACCGGAACAAGGCACAGCCACAAAATGTCTGGGCCGCGTTCCCCTTACCTGGCACGTCCTTCTCACAACGCCATACCTCCCTCTGCCCGTCACTACGGTAATTGGGGCCCCCTCAAGTCCCCCCGCTTGATGGAAAAACCTCTTTCCGAGGCACATAATAAAACTTATATATACAGACAATTATATATACAAACAACCATATATACAAACATACACACTCACTCACAACACACACTCATATACACAACCATCCATTCAAATTCAGACCAACACGCACTCTGTACACGCAAACGCTGGCTCCAAAATCTCTCTTCTTCCCGCAAAAGACGCCACCCTCAGAAAGTCCAGGTGATGGTGGTGACAAAGAGGCATGGGCCACCGATGAAAAGCATAAACCGCAGTGGCAACGATGGAAAAACACAGGCCACAACAGCGATGAAAAAAAAAGCGCCAGCTGCAGTGGAAGGCAAAGCCGCAGCAGCAAACGGGGCACAAGCCACAGCAGAGGGCAAGGCGTAGCAACAGCGGCAGCAGCAAAAGGCACAGCCGCAACGGCACTGATGGAAAAGTGCGGCGAAAAACGCCGCAGGCGACGGCGGCAGAGAGGAAGACAGGCCGCCCGGCAACGACCAGCCGCAGCCCCAGCAAGTGGCAGACACAGCCCAGCCGCAACAAGGAAGAAAGCGGAGCCCAGCAGCGGCGGCAATGAGGAGCACAGCAGCAGCGACGACAAAAACAGCACCTGGTCTCCACCGCGACTCTGTTCTGACCCTCGTTGTCCTCCCGGCTTGTCCGATGGCTCCTTCTCTTCTCCTGGAGCAGCCGGAGCTGCCGGCGAGGGGCGCGTCACGATCTCTCCCCTCCCCTCTCCCCGCAGACAAGCCGCAAAGGGATAAGGCAGGTCGGGTAGGCAGCGCCCAGGCCAGGTGTTCCGCGCTCCCAGCCAGCCAGCTCCCACACTCAGGCACTCGGGCAGAAAACGCCCCGAGGCCACCAAGGAAATGCTGCTGCAGGACGCCACTGGAAGGCAGGCCCGGGTGGAAGGTGGTGCCAAGCCGACACTCACCCAACCCTCCTCGTCATTGCAGGCCTCGGCCTCCGCAGCGTTCTCCCAACGACCGCCGCTGCCACTCTCACCACTCTCGCCCACAACGCCGCGCCCAAACACAGGCACAGGTAGGCTGCATCAGTCAGGGAGGGAGGGAGCTCTACTCACTCACACAGTCACATAAAAAACCCCAACAAAGATGTTAGAAAATAGATGTTAAAAATAAATGTTAAAAGGAGGCTGAGGAGCCCACGCTCATCTTGCCCACGCACAAATAATAAACGAGCTTCTTATCTTTGAGCACAACATGCAATCATCGTTTTAAGGATTTGTGGCTTCCTAAAGCTTGCAGTTTCTCCAAGGATATGGATTAGTGCGGGTGTGGCAAACCTTTTTCAGCCTGAGGGCCACATTCCCTTCTGGACAACCTTCTGGGGACATGCCAGTAGGGCTGCCAGGTTCAGGGCCTGAGACTGATCCTGTATCTTTAGGAAAAGAGAAAGTCAGCCAAGTGCAGGTGTTCTTGCAACACTGTAATGAGAAAAACCACAAAGTGGAATTCTCCCTTCCCCCTGCACAACTGTTAAAGCTACAGACGACCTCTTGGAGGCCGGACCTGGTAACCAAGAGGTCCTCTGTATCTTTAAAAGTTGTGCAGGGGGAAGGGAGAATTTCACCTTGTGGTTTTTCCCATTACAGTGTTGCAAGAACACCTGCACTTGGCTGACTTTCTCTTCTCCTGAAGATACAGGATCAGTCTCAGGTCCTGAGCCTGGCAACCAGACATGCCAGTGGTACATTGGAGCCAGACGCAAAAGGGGGCTGAACAACAAATGTGAATTTCACCTTTGCACAGTAGTTGAACTTCTCTCCCTCTCTATCCCCCATCCAGGCAAGCAAGAAGCATTGTCAGAGTTCAAGGACACATTGCAGCCAGGCAAAAATACTCAAGGAGGGTGCAAAGCAGATAAGGAGTGTTACTCAGGTGGGGACACTCCTGAGGGTCAGATCGAGAGCCTGAAGGGCCACATTTGGCCTCCAGGCCTGAGGTTCCCCATCCCTTGATCCACTTGCTGCTATAGGGTTCCAGTGCATTCTGGCTATTTTGGTCCCCTTTGATTTCTTTCCAGGACACAAGTGAAATGGGATAAACTTTGCCAGTTTCTTCCTCCTTGGCCTAGTAAATCCTTCTGCTATTCCTTGTCTGTGTGAAGTCCATGTGTGCAAAGAACTGCATAAGCATGGCTTGTAGGGTGCCCCAGATGGGAACTGTTTCTGTCAGCAGATTTGTCTTCAAGAAGAAGGCTTCAGCTTGCTGCAAGATAATTCAGGCTTGGAGCTTTGCTCTGCAGGAGCACGACCTGGGAGTATAACTGCGTAAGTGCTCTCCCCTGTCATTTCAAAGGCCAAGCTAGAATACTTATTTGCGAATAGATTAGTTTGTAAGTAAAACCAAAGACTGCCATTTTGGACAGGAGACTGGGTTGAAAATCATGACTACATCTACTCAAACGCCAGTCTGTCACTTGGAAAGAGTGAGGGTGCGTCCAGACAGGGGCTTAATTTGCAAAGTGATCATTGAGAGATCAGAAATGGGTTGCTAGAAACTGGTTTGTTTGGGTTGGGGTTGTTGTTGTTTACCTTGCTGGATTTCCCCCAGAAAAGGTATTTCTGGATAAAATGGGAGGGGGCTATGGGCTGACATTTTGATGCCAATGATTTTTTTTACAGCTTGGTGTGGATGCTGCAAAAAACAAAAAAGGGACGTGCATGAGGAGCACTAATCCCAAACAAGCACCTGTCTAGAAGCACTCTGAGACACCTATCTGCAAACAAATCTACTCTTAAATAAGGCCCCCAAGTTGCTGTTTTAAGCAGTAATGTTTCAGGTGTTAATGTCAATGTTCATCATGATATCGGTTCTCAGGGTGTCTTTTTCTTCCATCAAAGTTGAAAGCTCTGTCAATTTTTTTTTAAAAAAGGTGTTTTGTTTTAATATGTTTTAAAGTCTTTTGTTAAGATGTTTTAGAGTGTTTTTAGTGTTTTGTTTGTTGCCCTGGGCTCCTCTGGGAGGAAGAGTGGGATATAAATTGAATTAATAAAATAACAGCAGTGATTTTGCTGTGCATGTAATAAGGAGGGTCACCAAACCTTTTGAACCAGTGGGCACATCTGGAATTTTGAGAAAGTGTCATGGACACCATGCCTAAAATGGCTGCTGAGGAGGTGTGGCATAACACAAAATGGCTGCCACATCTAAAAGAGACAGGACTACAAAAGGATGCAGGCATGCCCTTCCATTAGCTACCACCTATTCAATGGAAAACAGGCGTCTACATTAGCCACTGCTGCACTTGCTCACAGAGAGAAACTAGTCACTAAACTGTATAATAACACTATCCACATAAGCCCATAAACTGTGACATCTGAGCAAACATCCCCTTCATCACATGATACCCAAGGCATGCACCAGCATACTTATGCTACTAATTCCCTCCTACCTGCATTGAGCCTGCCATTTGCGACCTATTTAATAGCTCTGTACAGAAAGTTGTCCTCCAGTTTCTGAAAAGTTTCTTCCACCATGAAGGTTTCTATTTTTCTGTCTCATCTGCAGGACACTTTAGAATTTCCATGGGTATGAAAATGCTGTGTGTTCTTTTCTTTTCATTAAATATTCCCCCAGCACTCTGCAGCCCCCAGCTGCCTTCACTTCTTGATTTGAAAAAGGCCCGTGAGAGAAGCTACCCAGCAGTATAGTGGCAAATTCACAAGTGCAGGGTCCCTTCACGATAATCACAGCCACACATACACCCTTTTTGCTGCTGGGTTGAGAATGAGATCCTTGTTAACACCTCCCACAACAACAGATGTACCTAGGAGCCAATCAATATGAAAGGGGAGATCATCAGTGAAGGACAAGGAAGCATGCTAGAAGACTCTTTTCAGTGGCTTACACTGCTGGAATAGGCAAATGTTGCATGTTCCCTTTAAGGGATATTTGGGGAATATCCCATGTACCTGTTTTACCATGATGTAACTTCCTAATGGATGGGGTTACTTACCTGACTTCCTCCTCCTTTGTCCTGGGGGATTTTTAAATATTCTCCATTGCTGATCTATCCACCATTGAGAGAGGCCGCATGGCACAGATGCTCTCTCTGAGAGCATCAATACTAAACCACTAAAATGAACAGAGACTCCTATTTTCTTTCTTCTAAGCTAGAGCCTATGTTCCTAACATATGAGGTCGTAAGTAAACATTCTTTTCTTTTACCTAAAAGATTGTGTCTGTTGTTGTTTATATAGAGAAAAGTGGGGCTGGTTTATTCTCATTCTGCTGCTTGTATTTTTATATCTCTGCTAAGAAATAGGACCAACCAAATTAGTTCCTATTTCTCTCTGGTATTTTTATAATACCGAACATACACACTCCCCTTTTAGGCTGATTGGTTCATAGAATGCTGAAGATATAGGAACCCTGCTCTCAAAAAAGCAAAGGGTCTGAGCCACACACACCCCGAGACCCCAAGCTGAAGCTACCTCATGACATCTTCTCCTGAGTCTGAAGTTCAGGATGCCAAGGA
Organism: Rhineura floridana; assembly: GCF_030035675.1. Taxonomy (NCBI): domain Eukaryota; kingdom Metazoa; phylum Chordata; class Lepidosauria; order Squamata; family Rhineuridae; genus Rhineura; species Rhineura floridana. Next base: position 263,598,655 of record NC_084480.1, on the reverse strand, counting down.
ACCTTCTTGTCTAGAGGAGGGCTGGGCTGGCAGCTCAATGCTGAGAATGTTGGTTGTTCCAACACTGTTTAGAATGCAGCAGAATAAGTCTGCATATTTATTTATTTAAAGTATTTTAAACTGCTTTTTAAAGTTACACCCTCACAAAGTAATGTACATGTTGGAAGTGGGGCAAGAGCAACTCCTGCTTTAGTTCTTTTGTTTGTATTCCAGAAGGAAGATAGAGTTAGGGTCCTCCAGATGGTTAGGCTTGCCTATCTTCACCTGTGCTCTTCTCTATCTAACTTCCTTCTGTTGTAAACTGATATGCTCAGGGAAGCTTATCTGCCCCTCCTTCGTCTTCTTTTTCCACTCTCCGAGAAGAGAGGAGACATCTTTGTCTTTGCTCTCTCTCTTGAACCATGAGGGCAATACCTAAGTATAGGCATTGCACCTCTAACTTAGTTAATTAGTTAGAACTAGGTATGCCTTTCCTATCTACTATGTATCTCTATAAATAATGTAGCTTCTCTTAGTTTACTAAAATCTTAGTGATCTAAATGCAGGGTAAAAGTCTGCTTATACACAAACTGGCACACACACAGCTCAGACCAGAGCTTGGAAGATTACTTTTAAAAAGTAATAAATTCAAGTTACAATTACATGACCCAAAAAAGTAGTAATTACCATTACAATTACAATTGCTCTGAAAGTAACTGATTACTTTTTCTCAGACTTAATCACTACAATTACATTTCAGTTATATATTTTTTTAAAAAGTGCCTACAAGGTGCTGGCCTTGGCTGCTGCACATCTAAGTAGCCTAAACCAACATTAAGAATAAACACACACACATAGAGGTAATAGAATAATTCATTTTATCCGTAAGATAGCAATGGTGGTCTCTCCGCTGGTAAGGGAAGTGTGGAGGGAGGCAGAGGCCGCTACTCAGATCTTTGCACATCAAACCAAGGGCAACCCCCCCACTTAGCCAGCAAGCATAATCTCTCTCACTTAACCACCTCCCAGACCGTGCCCTGCCACCAACTAAGGGACACTCACCCAAGCAAACATTTTCTCCTGAAATGCAAAAAAGTTAAAATACTGCAAATGCAACACAGTAGCCAGAAAGGGTGGTGGAGGCCACTTTGTGTGCCAGGTACAAGCACGCACACACACACACACACACACACACACACACATGTTGTCATCTTTCACCTCCACAGTTCTTTATCTCCATTCTGCTGCTGCCTCCTTCTCCTCCTTTATCCATATTCTTGCCCTCCGGCTCCTTTTCCCCTCTACTCCATTCTTCACCACCACCATCCATTTTTTAAACAATTGTTTTCTTCACTCCACCCCGTCTCACTCTCCACCTCCTCCCTCATTGCCTCCTCCCCACCCACAGAGCATGAGGGAAGAGAGATGCTGCACAGAACCCCAGTTTGAGGCATATGATTTTCATCCACAAATCAGAGAAGCAGAAGACTTCCCCTGTTCAGTAATGCCCAAAAGTAATGCTGGAAGCATTACAATTACTCCACAAAAGTAATAAAATTACTCCTAGTTCTATTACAATCAAAATGTAAAGGAACTACTCACTTGTTCCTCAAAAAAGTAATGAATCACAAGTAATTCGTTACTTGTAATGAATTACTTCCAAGATCTGGCTCAGACCACTGAAGCACTCTGGATATATATACAAATTTCCATAACAGTACAAAGATGTATGAGAGAAGTACACAATAGAAAAATAGTCATAGCAGAGCAGATGTGGAGATTAATATGAAAATCTTCTCTGGAGAAACAAGCTATTTATGGTATCAATTAAAGGCAGATGTGGAGAGAAAGGCCTTGAGATGAAGGGGCAAGGCATAAACAACCTCAAGCATGAACAACAATTAAGATTAGTCCAGAGTCTCCAGGTCTGAATAAAGTGTATTCCCCCAAATGCTTGAGTTTTATGCAAGCCAACACATTCAATGCAAACAAACATATGCCCAGTGCATGGGTGGCACACTGCCCTTCCCACCACTGCTGAATAGACTTTCAACTGGCATACAGTGGCCTGCCTATGTGGAAACACCATGTACCTAGCAAAAAATGTAGGTGATATCATTGGCCTACTGATGACAACTGTGTGAGGAAGAGTGGGAGCATGCTGGCAAGACTTGCAGGGGGAGCCCCAACAAGCAGGGGAGGCTCACCGGTTCAGAAGAATGCCCTTTTTAACTTATGGAAGGCTGTAAAAATGGGGACTGTGGTGCACTGGAGGAGGTGGGTTTGCCACTGTGCCTTCATTCCCCTTGTGTGATTGTCATAATGTGAGCAAAATGAAGATGCAAATAGGGCCGCAAACTGCTGTATATAAAAATCTCCAATGCTACAGCGCCTGCAATATGGGAACTGGGTCCTTCTTCCTCCTCAAGACCAGCAGCCTTTGACTGCCGTGAAGGTTGCAATCCTATACACGCAACTGGGAATGACGCTTCCTAGAGAGAGTGTGACTCACTCCAGTATAAACATGCACTGGACCTGAGGAACAGTAAGTGGGAGATGTTCAGACCAAGACTGATAGAATCAAGCTGTCTAATAGTAGTCCCAGGTGTGCCTATATTAACCAGTGCTGTGGATATGATTGGAAGGCTTCTCCTCATTACACTGAGAAAACAACCCTGTGACATTTTGACTCCGGCTTCCTTTTTCACACTCTAGTTTAGTTGGTTAGGCAATGCCAGTTGGCATTTTTCAGTGCTGACAATCTGGAAGCATCTGTCCATACCAAAAAAAAAAAAAAGGCTTTAATGTAGTTGGAACTAATTTTCACTTTGCTACTCTCCAACATAATAACAGTATTGTATCCCCATCTTAAAAAAGATTTAATAAACAAAGGACTATAGCAGACTATAACTTATCAAAGTTATTTTTCTACTTTATGAGCTCACTGGGGTAAGTTGGCTTGTACTGAGGAATTATCACATTTAGTCCTTTGACAGAAATATCCTATAGATTTCCCCACAATGTTTGTTTTCTTGTTGTGTTCAGTAAGTGATCAACTTAGTAATTCATAATGGTTTCCCATAATCATTACTGCACTATAATGAAACCCTCCACACCTACTGTTTACGTGGCTATTGGCAGATGGAGCCAATAAAGCAAGCTGTAAAGCAAAGGACTAGTTCAAGAAATTTTGATCTGCCTTTGCAATATAATGTCACATTTTACAATCTATCAAAATAAATCATAGCCTTGAGGTTTCTATAGTTTTCTTTTTACTTATCAGAAACATCAGATTTATTATAATAAAGTGTGCCATTTTGGATCTCTCTACACAGGGGCGGGAAACATGCAGCCTTTGGCTTAATTTCATGGCAGGGGAAATCTGGAGGGATGGGAGATGGGGGGAAATATAATGGAAAGAGTGATGGGAGGAAGAGGGGGGAAATATTTGCATATAAAGCTCTAAATGACTTAAACTAGGATATCTGAAAGACTACCTCCTCCCAGACAAACCTGCACAGGTGGAAATAATCTTTGGAGGTCCTATTATATGTTCCACCACATATAAGAGGTTTGGTGTGGTTCTTTCATGTAAACTGCTTTTGGGCCCTAAATGTGGCACTAAAATGTTTTTTAAAATACCATAAATAGATCAGAAAGGCTTCTGCAAGTAATCAGTTCAGATTGCTAGGAAAACTGATACTTCCCTTTCCTAGCAGTCTGCTGGGTAGGAAGGAAGTGAACGAGAGAGAAGGGTGTGTTGGAAGGAGAGATCCTAAGGGGGAAAGGGCGTGGCAAGAGAGAGAGAGAGAACTTTTAGTTCTAGTTTTGGGAAGAGGGTTACCTCCACTGTCAAGGGCAGTATGTTTCTGAGGCTATGTGCACACTACTTCTTTAAAAAGCAGCAAGGCCGTTTTGTTTGGGTGCAGCTTGAAACAAACCTAAACCCAGCCCCACTGATGATGCCAGATCTTTTGGGACAACCCACAACAAAGCGTTTCCATTAGACACACCTCAGTCGCAGCAGGTTGATTGACCAAACAGTTTTGAAGTCAGTGTGAAGCTAGCTTGAAAAGAAAACACATTCAATCTTTAAAAAATCCCAGATTTTGGGTAAAAAAGGTGTGGAGTTTGACTGACATCATGTGTCCTCAGATTCAAAACACAGAGGTGCAGATGCACTGAAACCAGTCTAACTGCAAATATGTCCACAGCCTTTATGTCAGTTGCTGGAAACTGCAGGAGGGGAGACTAATGTTATGCACAGGTTCTGCTCCAGCGTAGGCTTCCTGTAGTGGCATCTGGTTAGCCACTGTGAGCCCAGTGTGCTGGACTAGATGGGCCACTGGCTTGAGCCAAGAGGCTCTTATGTTTTGGCCCTACCCACCATTAGCTTTGATACTAGCCACTGCCAACGTGCAGTGACTGCCAGGGGAAAAAGAGCTTCCCACCCCTGCTTGACACTATCATAATAAATTTATCATGAGCTTTTGCACCCAAAACCTGAAGACATAATATGAAAGTGAGTTCCACCAAACTCAAAATGTAGCAGTGAGGAGCATACTTGTTGCACAGTAAATGGTAACGTGTACCCAGCCTAAGTTTCTCTTGCCCCTCTGACAGGTGATCAAATTTGTCACAGCGGAAAGCACCCGTCATTGGCCTGGTAAATGCAATCACACAGATCATCCAGTGACGCAATACATATTCTTGCACACAAGAAGATATAGACCGAGGCCAAGATTCACAACAATATAAAGGGCATTCCCAGAGAGGAAATCTCAGCCTCACTCTTCACTGTTGACTTCATTAATGGTCACCAGTGTTGAATAGTTTTAAAGGGAGTTATTTTGTATATTACCTCCAATACTGGAGACGGTATTCCTCTGAATACCAGGTGGTGGGAAGCACAAGTGCTGTTGCACTCAGGTCCCGCTTGTGGGTTTCCCAGAGGCATCTATTTGGCTACTGTAAAAACAGGATGCTGGACCAGATGGGCCTTCTGTCAGAACCAGCAGGGCTCTTCTTCTGTCCTTGTGTCTAACAGAATTATAAAGCCGGAAACCACATTGTTGTGGGACTATCCACATTTTCCTTATCCAGACAAGGCTGTGAAATAAAAACTATTGCTAGTTCAGGTTCTCTAGCCTTCTTTTAATTTTAACATCAAAATGTCTGCAAGCTAGTAAGCTTCGGGGTCATTGTAACCTATTAGCTTTTCATTGCTCACTTAAAGTCATCAGACCAGTAGCAGATAATTATCTCAGAAGACCGACATTTCTAAGTGAAATCAGACTGTCCAGGGAATAGCAACAACCCTGGAGCTGATTTTACTCTTCTAATTTACTCCTTGTTTGCTCTGTCATCTTGTATTGTGCAGAACTTAAGACAGATAGAAAAGTATTAGTGTGAAAAGGGAAGAGACAATTATATGGCTACCATATACTTTGTTCTCTGTTAAATGAATAGGAAGATTGCAATGAACAAACCAAATCTGTTGGGTCTGATATTATGTCAAAATTAAAATATTTTAAGATAGTAGGGGCTACAGCCCTGCTCACATTGCTCACTAACCCCACCTAGATCCCAGCCTACAGCACTCCCCAAGGCCTCCCCCCCCCTTCAGCCAGGCACCCCCTAGCTATCTCTTCATCCTCTCTGCCATGCTGCCCCCACCACTCCCCCCACTTCCTCTGCCAGGTGCCCCTAGCTGTCCCCCCACCCCACATAGGCCGCCAGAGATCCACCACATGCACACTGGTCTCCAAATCTCCCCCTTCCCCCATATGTCTCTGTGATGTTCCTATATTAATGTATATATGGTAAGTGTTGGTTGTTTAGAAGATACATGGTAAGTGGAGTGAAAGAGGAGGGGGAGTGAATGGGCAGTAGAATGCTGGATGATTGGCTGAATGTTTAAAATGGCTGACAGTATAAAAGGAAGAGTGAGAGTAGAATCTGGGGGGAGAAGAGAAAGAATGGGTTGTTTGGTGGGGTTTAGAGAGTTGTTTGACAGGAGAGAGTGGAGAAGGAGGGAGGTGGAGGTCGGATTAGTATTGAGTAAAACCATATGCTTATGTGCCTTAAGAAGAAATCTTGTTATCTTTGTTATCTTGGTTATATTTAATAAATACTTAATTTGGTTTACCAAAGGCCTGATCCTTGGCTGGGGTTTCACAGACCAGAAGGGAGGGTAAGGTAATGACCAAGGCTGAAGGGAAACTGTAACAAATGGTGGCAGCGGTGAAGAGAATAACAATACCAGTATTCAGAGTCTCTGGGAATACTAGTATTAGGACGTGACTGGTGGTTGCCTAGCAGGGGGATCTGTTGAGATCTGTGCTAGAGCGGGGAGAGAAACAATAAAAAAGGACAGTCCGGACTGGTGGAGTCCCTGGTGGTGCCTAGTGACAGGCAGTAGCCACGCGCAGGTAGGAACCTGACAGGGAGAGCCAGGGAAGGGTGTCACAGTCTCCAACCCCCCATGAGTATCCCTCCATCTTCCATTTCAGGTGCCTGCAGACTGTCAGTATTTTGCAGGAGGGATTCAAGCACAGACCGGAACATAAGCCCAGGGTGAATAAAACTCAGTTTTTTTAAAAAAAAATTGATTGTTTTAATTTAAATCAGTTTTTTAATTTTTTTTTTAAATCATTAATAGTTCTCTGGGAAAGGGATTGATTGTTAAACCACTCGAGGAATTGTAGCTGTGTGAGAAGAACAGGGGTCTCCTAACAACTCTCAGCATCCTTCACAAACTACACTTCCCAGAATTCCTTGGGAGAAGCCATAACTGTTTAAAGTGGAATAATGATGACATTAATGTATGGTTTAATGAGGTCTAAAGTTTGGACATTTAAAGTGGATTAAAGTGCCCTAGAGTGGGGAACTCTTTTGGCTCCACAGGACCAACATTGATTGAACTGGTGAGTTGTATGCCCACCTGTTTCAATATTGCTGTTTCTATTGCATTATTATTGTGACATAGCTTGCACCAAAAGGCAGAGTAGAAATAAATAAAATTAAATATAAACCATGTTACATATTTTCTTTAAGCAATCATTTAGTAGAGATAAGGCTAAACCTTAATTTTAGCTCTTCAAATATATTTTAGACTGGTTGCAATGTTAAACTGTTGTATCCCTCATGCTCAGGATGAACGACAGGCTAGAATTCAAACAGCACCCCACTTGCCATATATTTGGAAAAATAAATGTGATGCCTTAACAGTTCAGAAACCACGACTCCGTGCAGTTTTCTTAACAGTAACTAATCAGTGCTGAAATAATAACCTCTTACCATGAAAACCATGAAATTTATTACTTTTTTGAGTAACTAGTGGGTAACTTCATTACATTTTGCTGGTAATAGAATGAGTAGTAACTTCATTACTTTTTAGGAGTAATTGTAATGTTTTCAGCATTACTTTTGCTCATTACTTGGGGGGAGCAGGGGAAGTCTTCTGCTCCTCTGATTTGTGAATAAAAATGATGTGCTTCAAATTGGGTTTCTGTGCAGCTTTGTTCTTCCTTCATGCTCTGTGGGTGCTTAAGAGGCAACAAGGGAGGAGATGGAGAGCGAGATGGGGTGGACAAAACAATTGTTTAAAAATTGACAGGAGTGGAAGGAGAAAAGAGCTGGAGGCTATATATATATATATATATATATAATGTGTGTTGGGTTATCATTGCTGGGGGTGGGGTGAGGGGATGTGAGATTCTGTTATGCCATTCTGTTAATCTTATGTGGGGGAAATTCTACTACCCTCTGTTTGTGTGTGCTTATTTTTAATGTTGTTTTAGGCTACTTAGATGTGCAGCGGCCAAGGCCAGCACCTTGTAGGCATTTTTTTTTAAAAAAGTAACTAAAATGTAATTGTAGCAATTACTTTTGAGTAAAAGTAAAGTAATCAGTTACTTTCAGATCAATTGTAATTGTAATGGTAATTACTACTTTCTGGGGGCCATGTAACTGTAACTGTAATTTATTACTTTTTCAAAGTAATCTTCCAAGCTCTGATGAAAACCCATGAACAGGGTATCTAAAATGCAACACGAGATAGTGCTGGAAGATGAGACCCCCCCAGGTCAGATGGCACTTAGCAAGCTACTGGGGAAGAACAATGGACAAGTACAAGTAGTGCTGTAACTAATGATGCCACTGGGTCAAAGCCGAATGGAAGCCCAGAGGCTGATTGGTACAGATGCGAAAGGGCAGTCCAGAATTGTACAACATACACAATAGGAATATGGAATGTGAGAAGCGAGAACCAGGGAAAGTTAGAAACTGTCAAGCAAGAAATGGAACACAATACAATACTTGGTGTGAGTGAATAAAAATGGATGAGAATGGGACATTTTCAATCAGGCAACTACAAAATATTTTATGCAGGAAATGAGAAATTAAGAAGAAATAGGGTTGCTTTAATAGTGAGAAATGATGTAGCAAAAGCAATTAGGAGGTAAAACACAGGGTCTGAGTGAGTGATATCAACAAGACTTAATGGGAAACCTATTAACATAACCATCATCCAAGTGTCCACACCAATGGCAAACACAGAAGAAGAGGAATTGGAGAGATTTTACACAGAAGTACAGGAAGAAATTGATCACACACCAAAACAAGATGTTCTGATAATCATGGGGGACTGGAATGCAAAAGCAGGGGACACAGAAGAACTGGGAATTGTGGAGATAGGTTATAGAAATGAAGCAGGAGAAAGACTTATTGAATTCTGTGAAGCCAATAATTTGTTTCTTGCAAACAAATTTTTTGGGCAACTGAAAAGAGGACTCTACATGTGGACATCACTAAATAGTCAATATAGGCATCAAACTGCTTATATAATTGGGAGCAGAAGATGGAGAAGTTCCATACTTTCTGCAAAAACAAGACCAGGAGCAGACTGCGGTACAAATCATGAACTGGTAATATCAAAAATCAGAGTAACACTAAAGAAAAGCAACAATCATTGTTTGGTTGCCAAACTACACTGCACTCCAAAATTCAAAGAAAGGCTGCGTTTCAGTTCTCATACTGTTTTGGAAAGTGCAGATTTGGCTTGAAATGCAAACTGAACAGAATTTCTCACCCATCCCTAATCTCAGGGGAGCGGGACCAGCTTGGCTAACCCTGGTGCAAAGGGTAGCAAAAGAATGGAAAGGGAGAGAGAGAATGAAGGTGTGCAACCAGTTAGAGATCATTTTTGCATGCAACTGGAAGAATAACAGCAAAAGCTATGCTTAAAGTACCTTTCTTGACCACTTGCCAATCTGTTTCAAAATGCATTGTCATATTACTAAGGGAATCCATGCAATTTCTATACCATTTAAATTACATATTCGCATGACCCTGACCCTGGCAGTATGTGCACATCTAGTCTTCCAAGAATAAGAAAGTGAGCACCCAAGGACTTCTACCAAAATGTTACAGAGAAGATAAATACCCTCAGCTTTGGTTAACATGGATAAGTAGAACAAAACAGAACACAATTAAGGAACGTCTAGTGGCATTTACATTTCATTTCACCAAAGCCGATTGACTTAAAAGCTATAGTCTCTCCCTTTTGGTTCTTGCACACACATTATACAGTATTGACTGATGGAATGGGGCTTGTGTAGTGATCTATTACATTCAGAATTAATTGAACTACATAGTCATCTGCAAATTGATTCAAGTTAAATAGAAACATTTCTGTGCTACCCAAACTGGGGAGGGGGCAACAAATAGGCAGCTCTAAAAATTGTATTGCTGCAGGAACCTTTGGCATTCCACTAGCGTTTCCTACAGCAAATATGTAATGTGCAGATATCCTACATATGTGCGCACAATTTTTGAACACCCAGATGCATGTGTGAGGGAAAGCCGGACAAACCAGGTTTCCAGATGTGCATGCAATGGTATTTACAGATGCATATACACACATATAAGTTTTTGCCCCACTAAGCAGTGATGTTCGTCTGAACTGCTGGCTGTTTGGTTTTTATGTGTAAGATCCTTCAATCCTTCTTCCACTCCAGACCAGACATGATGAATTGCATCCTAATTCTGCTTTCACACTGACAGTATCTGCCCTGAAGATTCCAGAGTAAGGGCAGAAGCATTGTTTCTGAAGGAATGGCTGTAGTTCTGCGGCAGAGCATATCCTTTGCTCCTGTCTGAGATGATGATGAACTGCTGTCAGCACTGTAGATGACACTGGCCTGAATGGTACAATGGTCTGACTTATATCAAGCTTCCTCTGTTCTTAATTCTGCCCTCACTCTGATTTGGCTTCAAGATGGGTGCCAGAATGAAGGCAGACTTACCAAGCAATACTTTTCTCAGGGAGTGTGGGGATGTGTGAAGGATTGTTTGAAGGAAGAAAAAAAACATGGCCAGCAATTAGGGTACAGAAGACCTCTTGGTGGCCAGACCTGGCAACCAAGAGGTCTTCCGTATCTTTAAAAGTTGTGCAGCGGGAAGGGAGAATTACACCTTGTGGTTTTTCTCATTACAGTGTTGCAAGAACACCTGCACTTGGCTGACTTTCTCTTCTCCTGAAGATACAGGATCAGGATCAGGCCATGAACCTGGCAACCCTACCAGCAGTAGTGGATGTAGTGAAATGTGTCTTTAGGTTAGATGCACAGCAAAGAAAGAGTTAACTTTCTCTAGAAGGTATTACACACCCTAGGGGGAGCTAGACTGATTTAGTCACTGGAGTTAGTCAGTGTTGCATGTGCTGGGTGAGACCTAGCACAGAACAAGCTCAGATGTTTTACTGTTTAAGAATTATTAAATAAAGAAGCTTTGTTTTATCCTCGGTCTCATCCTGATCAATATAACAGTGGGGGGCAGTGATGGAAAAAACAGTGAGTGGTGGTGTGTGACCTGGTGTCTTGAAAACTGCTGTCCCTCAAATTCAAACTGACATTTCTTCTGAGAGCTTTCAACTCAGCGTTAAGTTCAATATCACAGAGCACATGTAGCAGATCTTACAATTACCAACTAAATGTTTCAAAAGGAGACTCTTGCATGAAGCTGCCTAACTGGATTTTAGTAGTAAAAACAACACTGTGGAATTTAGACTTGCCAAAATGTAGGAATGATCGGCATTACTACCCCTCTTTTGATGCATATGTATAGTACCACTGGAGGCTGGTTGCTCCATGTCAGTGGGACAGTGGAATCTACTCTGAAGTTTAGTCTGAACTTTCAAGGAGCTGTACAAGGTGGGCAACGTCGGACTAAAACCTGGAAGGGATTCACTGCCCCACTGACATGGAGCCACCCACCACCACTGTATACTATTGAACTTTCTATGCCAATTCATAACCAATGGCCACTAGTTGGATGTGGATCACAACCTTGCTAATTGAATCATATATTGATTGGACTGTATTGTGTGTTCATGCCCTGCAGAGTACTATGAAACCTACAACTTATCTCTTCCACTGCTTGACCTTCTTGTCCCATCGTTTTTAAAAAAAAATAGGCAACTGGTTTGGAGTGTCATGAAAGGGCAGCAAATGGTGATCTATTAATTGTATTTTTATTGCCAAGATGGAAGTGAGGCACTTGTGTGATTTTTTGCCTTAGTTTACAAAAGAACTTGACTGGTCTTGGATACTATGGACCTTGACATGGACCAGGATGGGGATGGGATTTACTGCTCTGCCTCGAGCAGCAAAATGTCTTGACCCTGTAATCTCACAGTAACTTTGTTAGTTTATAAATTGCCCAAGGACTTCTGGTTGATGCTGCTGCAACAGACAGAGGGTGCCTGCAGACTGTCAGTATTTTGTGGGAGGGATAGAAACACATACTGAGAAATGAAGGTTTGGACAATTAAAGTAGATTAAAGAGCACAGTCACCCTAGTGCAACAAATCCACGAGAGAAAAAAGAAATATACTTTTTGTAATTAGGACAGTGACAGGGTAATGCACTGAAAAGTGTGGGATGGATGAATGTTTAACTGGAAGACCCCACAAGCAAATCAGGATGAATGCTCATTGTTTCTTACATCCTCACAAACAAATCAGAATGGATGTTCAATAAAGACCAGATATAACCCAACCTACATGTAAGTTTGATACAAGGAAATTAGGATGAATGCTCAATAAATAGGTCCTGTGAAGAGCTCTAACACTGCCACCTCTCCAGAATTTACAACAGAAAGAGGTACCCTGAACTAGTGAGGCCTGAAACTCCATCTGTCTGAAATACAGAAGGGTGTGCTTTCAGCAAAAAAAATCTGAATCTCTTCCCTGCGGTATCCTGGATCCTTTGAGCTGATAAAGAGAGGAATGTTCTTCTGAACCCTTTGACTCTTCTGGGAGGCAGAAGACAACAAGCTGTGTTCTATCATTAAAACATAATTAGTTGTCATAAGCCAGCGGCATGACTCATTTTTGGGTACTAGAAGGACAATCTGTCCCTCTCCGCTGAAGATTTCAGGCAGTCCTTTATAACCTGCTTGAAACATCTGCAAGAAGAGGCTCACTCTGACTGGCCTGCTATGATTCCATTTCCACACTTTGTTATGGCATTTAGTATGGATGTAGCCCTTTACTAGTTCTCATAGGAGTCAGGACAGTTCTCTGTGTTTACCTGGGGTGCGTAGATGCAGGATCCTAAAGTGTCTCCATACCTGACACTGATGCTTACCACTCTGCAACCTGTTTTCCCAAGTGCTCTCCCCAACCCCGATGAAATCACTAAAACATCTGGAGTCCAAAATGTCTGGATTGGGGAAGACTGAATTTCACAGCTTTTATAACCAACCTTATACAAGTTGGTTCACAGTGTTCCATAGCCTCAGGGACAAATGGAAAAGTTTGCTATGGTCTAACATTATTCTACACACACACACACACACACACACACACACACACACACACACACACACACACTTTTTAATGTAAAAGGAACCATGGCCCCATATTAAGAGCCTGACTACAAGTAAAGGTCTTTGATATGTATTATAATGCCAATAATTCATAATGAAGATGACAAATTGCATAGGAAAGTTGTCGTTGGAATGATGGATAACATTTTGAGATTGATTCATTATATTTGCCTTTTCCTACAATGCATTAGAATCACCCTTGGAGGCCATTCAAGACTAGGCATTTTTGCTATATGGCAGAATGAGAGCTTGTGGTTGTCCTGGTCCAACTCACTTTGATGGATTGTTTCAATCACTTCACCAAGATATAGATGTAGACAATCTGAATTGTGTAATTTACAAATACAGAAGCATATGCATTGCTTGCATTGTTATCCATAAGTTTCTGTAGGCAAGGATCACAGATACTATATACAGTATATTCATTGATCATTTCTTTTGTCGGATAGAGCAAACCTAACTCAGCTTTCTGTGGAGCAGGTAGAGGGAGAGATTTGATGGCAAAGCAATCTATTATCGTGCTGTTTTGCCACTGATAGAATGGGAGGTGGGGGAGCTTTTTCTTTTCCCTAGTATTGACTGCAATGGGTGAGAAAAGAAATTTCCTACACCAGGCCCAGTGCTGGTGTAGAGGTGCACTGCACTAGTTCCTGAGATAAATTGGGGAAACAAGGGGTCTTTGGATATGGGATGTCCAAGCCCAACCCAACCCCCAAACTCCCAACCCCAAACTCCCAACCCCCAAATGCCCCATTTCCCTCTACTTCTCTGACAGAACAGCCACACAGATGGAACTTTCCACCAGGGAGGGGCTTACAGTGGTATAAGTATAGTTCTGAGAGTGTACTTCCACCTCTTCCAGTGAAGGAACACTTATGGTAACCGGTCAATACAGGATTAAATTGCTGAAATTTAAAATATGTATAGCTCGAGGCACCTTATCACACAAGTATAAAAAAAAAAATCAAAGACACAAATGCAAATGAGATATCATACTACTCTATTTTAAGGTAATCCTGATTGCACCTATTGGTTAAATTAAACCCTAGAGTACTGTGGTCCATATGTGTAAATCTCTGTCAGTCTACTCATCTTCAACTGCTTTGCCAGTTTGGATGGGAGAGGAGCCGCAGCAAGCTCCAAGAGTGGAGAGGTTAATAACCTGGTGTTGGTCTATTGCCAATAAATTCCCCCAATGCCTTTTCATCATAGAAACTATAGGGGAGAAACCCATGACAAATCTGCCAATCTACACAATCTATAGTGCCTTTGAAACATCAGTATCCATTACACCTATCCCTTCCCTCTTCTCACACCACTTTGCATGATTGCACTTCGGTCAAGTAGCTGATATGAATTCCATGCTGGAAATTATAAAGCCATGAGAGTGGCTGTATACTATAGCCAGCGGGGATTTTTCACATTCCACCATGTTAAATTGAAAATAAGCCCCATGCCATTCTGATGCTTCCTATAAGCTCATTTCAAAACAAAATCTTACAAAACTTATAGTCCTGAACTCAGAAACGCTTGCTTAACAACCCTCTAAATTTTCATGGTGATACACAAAACAGTCAGAGAGAATGGAGAGTTCAAAGTGTAAAAAGAGCGAGAGAGAAACCAGACCGCTTTTGGACTGTTTTCTGTCAGAGTTCTCATAATCTGTTGAAATTCATTAAAAATCAGCCATGTTCACAGAGTACCTGTAATCCTATTAATGACCTTGCCCCATACTCTGACCTTCATCTTCTGCAGTTTAAAAGTTAAAAAAAACCTGGCTGATTTTTAATTAATTTAATAAATTTTGCATTGAACTGAATGATAATGCCGGGCATGCTCAGTAAGAACCAACTCTCAGTGTTCTAAAAGCCAGACTCACAGTTGCTTGGATTGCCTAATCAGGGGGCCACACCCACACCAGACTTTGATTTCACTTGAGGCAGTCATGGCTTTCCCCAAAGAATCCTGGGAAGTGTAGTTTGTGAAGGGTGCTGAGAGGAGACTTCTATTCCCCTGACAGAGCTCCAGTGGCCAGACTGGTTTAACAGTCAGCCACTCTGATTGAAGGTCTGTGAGGGGAACAGGGCATCTCCTAGCAACTCTCAGCATCCTTCACTAGATACACTTCCCAGGATTCTTTGAGAGATGCCATGACTGTCCAAAGTGAAATAAAGGCCTGGTGTGGATGTGGCCAGGGACAGCTTTGGTTTAAATTTGGGTGGACAGCTTTGGTTTAAATTTGGGTGGGAGGCTACATGCGCCTGCTGTAGAATAAAAAGGTGTGGGAAAGGCTGGAAAGCAATGATACTGTTCACAATGTTTTCCTTTTGGAAAGGAAAGGGGCTTCCTCTCTCCCCAGTGCCCACCCACCCAATCTCCTCCACTCTCCCTCCTCCAACCCTCCCTGTCCCTCCCCCAGGTCAGTGCTGGACTACAACCTGGGAGACCAGAGTTTGAATTCCCACACAGCCATGAAGCTCACTGGGTGACCTTGGGCAAGTCACTGCCTCTCAGCCTCAGAGGAAGGCAATGGTAAAACTACCTCTGAATACCGTTTACCATGAAAACTCTATTCATAGAGCTGCCATAAGTCAGGATCGACTTGAAGGCAGTCCATTTCCACTTTCAAACATAAGTGTACAGAAATAAATCCCATTGAACTCAAAAAGTATGCAAATGATCAAACCCACCCTCCCTTCTCCTCCCTCCTATCCCCTCCATCTTGCCGCTTCCCTCCCCCTTCCTTTGCCCCTCACTCCCTATCCACATCCCCTTCCAGCCCCCTCCTTCCCCTTCCCCTTCCCCCTTCTTCTCCTCCACTTCCTCCTCCCTATGGTCAGTTTTACCTATCTTAGGCATGATTGCACAGGAATGAATACCATTGAAATCTATAAGCATACAGATTATCAAACTTTCCCTCTCCTCCCCCTTCCTTTGCCCCCCTCCAATACGCTCCTTCTCCTTTCCCCTCCCCCATGGTCAGTTTTACCTATCCTAACCATGATTCCATAGGAGTAAATCCCATTGAACTCAATAAGCATACAAATGATCAGACCTGTCTTTCCCCTCCTTCCCCTCTCCTCTCCCTTCCTCCTCTGCTCCCGTCTTCTTTCTTCCTCCTCCGCTTCCCACTCCAGCCCTCTGTCCCTCCCTCCCTTCCTCCCTCCCTCCCTTCCCATTGTCAGTTTTACCTATCCTAAGCATGATTGCAGGGGAGTAAATCCCACTGAACTCAATAAAGATGCAAATGATCAAACCTGTCCTCCTCCCCTCCACCTCCTCCCCGCTGCCCTTCCTCCCCTCCCTCCTCTTCCTCCTCCTCCCCTTCCCATCCCCTGTGGTTAGTTTCACCTATCCTAAGCATGATTGCAGGGGAGTAAATCCCACTGAACTCAATAAGCATGCAAATGATCAATCCATTCTCAGCAAATTTGCACAGAATCCCATTTCTTACCTCCCAGATTAAAAAGCAGAGAAATTCACTAATAGGCAAAAAAAACCCTTGCGGTTTAAGAACATACCTATGATCGGTGGTTAAGAGGATAAATTTGATTGGTTTCTTTCCTCTAACCTAGATAACGATTCACTAATATGCAAAAATCCTTGCTGTTTAAGAATGTACCTATAGCCAAGAGATATTTCTATCAAACTTTAAAAAGCAAGGAAATTGGGCAGCTATAGTGAATGCACCAGGGGAACAGGAGACATGACCTCCTCTCTGAGATATTGGACTGCCCTCCAAATTTATCAAAATGCAAACACAATTTGGGTTGCTCTTTCACAGTTCAATCCCCTTGCTGTGTAGGTTGGAAGAATTTGCTAATGTGTGCCTCTGAGCATATGGTGAGTGATGGCAAAACCTGCCATCTCCAAAGATGGAGAATTATATTTTTGTATGTTTGTTGGTGTTCTTACTTTGCTTCTTTCCTGTGTTACTAATGTTTCTACAGAGAATCTAATTATATTTTTCTCTCTCTCATGATTCATCCTAGAAATCTGTGTCAAATTTATTTTTATTAATTTCAAAGCCTTTTTATTGGTCAATGTCATATGATGGTGAAGACAGCCTTTTTTGTTTCAAATTGGAGGTTATGTTCTATTTCTATTGTGGGTGCATTAGCAGTTGAATCTGAAACTGCAGTTTGATATAAAATCAGACATTACAATATGTTGCTACTTTAGCAATAACTAGCTGTTGGAAAAAAAGAGGATGCATGTTTTCAGCCTGCTATGTTTAAACCACTTCATTTAAGGCAAGGTGGGCATGGTCAATTAAAAACATAGAGCACACCTAGAATTTTGATAGAATATATTTCACCTCCCACTGTTTTATCTTGTGCAAACGGAGACACCCCTATTCACTGGAGTCTATTCTGCAGAATAGTCAGTGCCATTATTCCACAATTATTTTTGGAGTTTTTTTAGTGTAAATTTTGCAAAGTGTTGCTGTACTTCACATATTCACAGAAATAGAAACAAAAGAAAATGATTTCCTATAGGAAACTTCACTAAAATTGAAAAGTAAATCAGACATATTTAAAGTGACCATCTGAACTATATCAACTGTCTTAATAATGTTACTGCTAAAACAAGATCAGCACAGCACATGTCTTCTTTCTATTATTTATTTATTTATTTATTTATTATTTGATTTATATCCTGCCATTCCTCCCAGCAGGAGCCCAGGGCGGCAGACAGAAGTGCTAAAAACACTTTAAAACATCATAAAAACAGACCTTAACATACATTAAAACAAAACAACATTAAAAACATTTTTTAAAAGTTTTAAAAACATCTTTTAAAAAGGGTTAAAAACATTATTAAAAAAAACATTAACAAACAGTTCTAACACAGACGCAGACTGGGATAGGTCTCAACTTAAAAGGCTTGTTGAAAGAGGAAAGTCTTCAAAAGGCACCAAAAAGACAGCAGAAATGGCGCCCGCCTAATATTCAAGGGGAGGGAATTCCACAGGGCAGGTGCTGCCACACTAAAGGTCCGTTTCCTATATTGTGCAGAATGAACCTCCTGATAAGATGGTATCTGCAGGAGGCCTTCACCTGCAGAGCGCAGTGATTGACTGGATATATAAGGAGTAAGATGATCTTTCAGGTATCCTGGTCCCGAGCTGTATAGGGCTTTGCACACCAAAACTAGAACCTTGAACTTGGCCCAGTAGCAAATGGGCAGTCAGTGCAATTCTTTCAGCAGTGGGGTGACATGTTGGTGATACCCTGCCCCAGTGAGCAGTCTCGCTGTCGTATTTTGCACCAGCTGCAACTTCTGGACCAACCTCAAGGCAGCCCCACATAGAGCGCATTACAGTAATCCAGCCTGGAGAGTACCAGTGCATGGACAACAGTGGTCAGGCTATCCCGGTCCAGAAACGGCCACAGCCGTCTTACCAGCTGAAGCTGGTAAAAGGCACTCCTAGCCATGGAGGTCACCTGGGTCTCTAGCAACAAAGATGAATCCAGGAGCACCCCCAGACTACGGACCTGCTCTTTCAGAGGGAGTTTATTGGCCCTCATCCAGCCCACCACCGAGTCCAGGCAGTGGTCCAGGGCTTGCATGGCCTCCCCAATTCAAATGTTACGGAGAAATAGAGCTGGGTATCATCAGCATACTGCTGACACCTCACCCCAAAGCTCCTGATGACTGCTCCCAAGGGCGTCATATAGATGTTAAACAGCATAGGGGACAAGATGGTACCCTGCAGCACCCCACAGCACAACTGCCAGGGGGCTGAAAGACAGACACCCAATGCTATTCTCTGAAAGCGACCCTGGAGATAGGATCAGAACCACTTAAAAACAGTGCCTCCAATACCCAGCTCACCAAGTCGGCCCAGAAGGATACCATGGTCCATGGTATCAAAAGCCGCTGACAGATCAACTAAGAATAACAGGGTCACACTCCCCCTGTCCTTCTCCCGATAAAGGTCATTCATCAGGGCGACCAAGGCCGATTCAGTCCCATAACCAGGCCTGAACCCAGACTGAGATGGGTCAAGATAATCTGTTTCATCCAAGAGTACTTGCAATTGCTGCGCCACAGCCCTCTCAATCACCTTCCCTAAAACGGGGGTATTTGCAACTGGTCAGTAGTTGTCACAGACCAATGGGTCCCGGGTGGGCTTTTTCAGGAGTGGTCAGATCACTGCCTCTTTCAAGGTGGCTGGAACCACTCCCTCCTGCAATGATGCGTTGACCACACCCTGGATCCACTGGGTCAGACCCCCTCGGCAAGCTTTAATAAGCCAAGAAGGGCAAGGGTCGAGAGGACACGTTGCTGGCTGCATCATCGCAAGCTGATTGCAGGTGTTGTCAACACTCACCATATGCTCAGAGGCACATGTTACCAAATTCTTCCAAGCTACACAGCAAGTGGATTGGACTGTGAAAGACCAACCCGCATTTTGACAAATTTGTAGGGCAGTCCAATATCTCAGAGAGGAGGTCAGGTTTCCTGCTCCCCTGGTGCATTCACTATAGCTGCCCAATTTCCCTTCTTTTTAAAGTTTGATAGAAATATCTGTGGGCTATAGGTACGTTCTTAAACCCGAAAGTTTTTTGCCTATTAGTGAATCATACACTGTTTGGCCATTCCCTCCGATTATTTGTTCATGTGCCACAACCTTCAAGCATCTGTGTAGGACTCAGAGAACCATGTGCTCTGTTTCACTGACATTTGCAGAATGGTATGACATCAGCATCTACTATGTATTTTGGCAAGTTGTTTGTCTGTTTGCTATGCGTTTGGACACGTCTTAAGATGTAACAAATTTTGCATAATAGTTCCTCAGATCAAGGAGCAGGTGTCCATCTAGGTTTGGATACAATTGGATGCCATTTTGAATCAAGATGGTTCAGTAAACTTCTCAAAGCAGCACTGATTTTGTGCATTTCTTAGAATTCCCAAGCAACAGTGGGTACAAGGCTGCTGGTCAAAAATAAATTGTTAGATGTGGTGAATCATTATGCTAAGAGGTCATGGAGATGGGAAAGAAAGCAAACACCCATGCTTGGATACATACCCTTTCACCCATTCAAAATGCCAGCCATTATTCTAACTATTCTGCCTTTGCTATAGCATCTTCAATATTTCATCTTTTCCCCCCTTTTCCTTTGTTAAAAAAGTATTCACAATGTTCATATTAGCATTATGGTTGATGAATAAAGCTAAAAGTCAAAGAACCCAGCTCTTCCTTCTTAGTCTAAAAGTTTAAGGCAAAAATACAAAGGATCGAATCAATCAGATAAGTATGAAATGGATATTTTCTGGTTGTTCGGTTTTGGAATCACTTTGGAACTGTTGGTAACCATTTGCAGTGACTTTAATCTTTCACCAAAGTAGCTGTGCATAATCAAAGAACCATATAGCTGATGCAATTGAACAGTATGACTCATTCCTTTTTCTGACTCAGAAATGAATTTGCAATGAATCAGATAAATCTTTTCCCCCCAAGATGCTTAGTACAATGAGAAACTACTGTAACAGTTGTTAATATGGGACCTACAGGCACACACATGCCGTTCAGAGGCCTTCACTGGTGCAGTCTGAATTTATTTATTTATATTAAATATAGTTGTATGGCCACCCATTAACATATGTTCTCTCAGAACCTCACAAAATTAAATGAATAAAATACATTATGAAAAATACAACGACAAAAAACAACAATTAAAGCAGCACAATAGTTTGTTCTTTCTGGCAAATATACAATTATTTAAGAATCACAAAACTGAGAAGGCCAGATTAAAAATCCAAGTTGTTTAAAAGACCTGGGTAAATAAAAAGGTGTTCA
Organism: Rhineura floridana; assembly: GCF_030035675.1. Taxonomy (NCBI): domain Eukaryota; kingdom Metazoa; phylum Chordata; class Lepidosauria; order Squamata; family Rhineuridae; genus Rhineura; species Rhineura floridana. Next base: position 263,577,978 of record NC_084480.1, on the reverse strand, counting down.
CCTGGCATTGAAAAGACGATAAGGATAGCACCAGCTGAGTGCTTCTGGGGAGGCCGTTCCATAACTAGGGTGTCAACACCAAGAACAAGCCACACCCAGGGACACCTCTCACCAATCCTGCTTTGCACTCTCTTTGAGTGTTTTTGCCCGTCTAGAATGTGTCCTTGAATTCTGATAATGCGACTTTTTTGCCTGGATGGAGTATAGAGAGGGATGGGCAAGCATCTGTGGAGTGTTCACAGGGCTGGCCTCAGGCATGCCGGGGCCCTTGGGCATCAACTTTCCCCGGGCCCTGGTGTGTGTGTGTGTGCGCGCATGCACATGAGCGCAGCCCCCCCACCTCCCAACCTACCTGTCTCCTGTCTTTTAGCATTGCCATTAACCAAGATGGTGGCCATGGTTTCCCTAAGGGGATGAAGCCTCCGCCACCATCTTGGTTGATGGCAAGCATGCGTGCTATGCGCACACATCTCTGCCATCAACCAAGATGGTGGCAGGGGCTTCAGGACCTTAGGGAAACCTCAGCTGCCATTTTCATTAAGGGCAATGCTAAAAGGCAGGAGACAGGTAGGTGGGGCAAGGGAATGGTGGGCAGGCGGAAGCTCCTGCTCTGTGATCTGCGGCTACTGCCGCAGATCACAGAAGGTGAGCAGAGGGCCCCCTCAGGGGGCCCTGTACCTCCAGGGGCCCTCGGGCCAGTGCCCCACCTGGCTGCCTTTTACAACCGGCCCTGAGTGTTCAAGTCTGTTGCTCCATTTGCTTCTGCTTCTGGCCCAGCTCATTGTGCCACAAATGACTAAAATATGGACCACTAAACACTTTTGAAGACCAGTAACTTTGGTTGGCTTATTTGTATGATTCTCATACCTGTTTTTGTATGTCAGAACAAAACAAATCATCCTGTTGGTGTGTATGATACACATTTTTTCTCTACTTCAGTGGAGCTTGTATTATTACATAGCTATTGCTTTATCTTTAAATTGAACCAATTTGATCAAAAAGTTATTTGAGATGGAAGAAACAAATATGATGACACTGCCATTTTGGCAGTCACTTTTCAAGGTGCCATCACAGCAGCACAATTGCCGCCCACACACTGAAACCCCTACTCAAGCATATCTTTATAAAAAGAGACACCCCCCTTGCTATTTTATATCGAAAATACTGCAATATGAGACGATTCAAATGTATCACCACTACAGTGTCTTTGCAGTATCTTGATGAAAAGAGAATAGCAAATGCTCTTGAAGAACTTCACCTCTTTTTTCCCCTTTTTGATCTCTGTCTCCAGGGAAACAAATGTAATATCCAGAAAGTAAAATATAAATGCTACCTACACTCTGTTTCAGCCTTGGGAAGAATGAAATAATTATCCATTGAAATGAAAATGACACTGAAGACTGATCTTGTATTGCCTGAAGGTCCACAAGAGAGAATTGTGCAGGCTAGGAGACCACCAAAGTCAGATTCAGCAAGTGATACTACGGAGAACTATACAATGGTTGAAGCCAACAAGCTATTTCTTGCGAAGTAGTCTGGCTAAACATAATTAAACTAGTATTCACTAGTAGGCAAAAAAACCTTGCGGTTTAAGAACATACCTATAGCCAAGAGATATTTCTATCAAACTTTAAAAAGCAGGGAAATTGGGCAGCTATAGTGAATGCACCAGGGGAGCAGGAGACCTGAACTCCTCTCTGAGATATTGGACTGCCCTACAAATTTGTCAAAATGCAAACACAATTTGGGTTGGTCTTTCACAGTCCAATCCACTTGCTGTGTAGCTTGGAAGAATTTGGTAACATGTGCCTCTGAGTGGTGGCAACACCTGCCATCTCCAAAGATAAATTATATTTTTGTATGTTTGTTGGTGTTCTTCTTACTTTGCTTCTTCCTGTGTTACTAATGTTTCTACAGAGAATCTAAACTAGAACATTTTATTTCCTTCATTATTCATCCTAGAAATCTGTGTCAAATTTATTTTTGTTAATTTCAAAGCCTTTTTATTGGTCAATGTCATATGATGGAGAAGACAGCCTTTTGTGTTTCAAATTGGAGGTTATGTTCTATTTCTATTTTGGGTGCATTAACTGTTGAATCTGAAACTGCAGTTTGATGTAAAATCAGACTGATTACAATATGTTGCTACTTCAGCAATGATTCTAGCTGTTGGAAAAAAGATGATGCATGTTTCAGCCTGCTGTGTTTAAACCACTTCATTTAAGGCAAGGTGGGCACGGTCAATTAAAAACATAGAGGAAGGGTTTTTTTGCCTATTAGTGAATTTCTCTGCTTTTTAATCTGGGAGGTATGAAATGGGATCCTGTGCAAGTTTGCTGAGCGTGGATCGATCATTTGCATGCTTACTGAGTTCAGTGGGATTTACTCCCCTGCAATCATGCTTAGGATAGGTGAAACTGACCACAGGGGATGGGGAGGGGAGGAGGTGGAGGAGGGAGGGGAGGAAATGCAGAGGGTAGGACTGGGATGGGAGCAGGCAGGAGGGGGATGGGAGCAGGCAGGAGGGGGAGGGGAGGAGAAGAACAGGTTTGATCATTTGCATGTTTATTGAATTCAGTGCGATTTACTCCCGTGCAACCATGCTTACGATAGGTAAACGTGACCGGGGGGAAGGGGGGGAGGGAGGGCTGGAGTGGAAAGGGGAGGAGAAAGAAGGAAGAGGGGAGGGGAGGAGGAAGGGAGAGGAGAGGGGAAAGAAGGGAAAAGCAGGTCTGATAATTTGCAAGCTTATTGAGTTCAATGGGATTTACTCCTATGCAATGATGGTTAGGATAGGAAAAACTGACCATGGGGGAGGAGGAGGGGGAGGGGAAAGGAGTATATTGGAGGGGAACAAAGGAAGGGTGAGGGGAGGGCAGGTTTGATCATTTGCATGCTTATAGAGTTCAATGGCATTTACTTCCCTGCAATCATGCTTAAGATAGGTAAAACTGGCCATGGGGAGGAGGAAGGGGAGCGGTAGGAGGGGGAAAGGGAAGGAGGGGATTGGAAGGGGATGGGGATGGGTAGGGAGGGGCATAGGAAGGGGGAGGGAAGGGGCAAGAGGGGGGTTAGGAAGAAGGAGAAGGTAGGGTGGGTTCGATCATTTGCAGACTTTTTGAGTTCAATGGGATTTATTTCTGTGCAATCATGTTTGAAAATGGAAATAGACTGCCTTCAAGTCAATCCTGACTTATGCTGACCCTATGAATAGGGTTTTCATGGTAAACGGTATTCAGAGGTAGTTTTACCATTGCCTTCCTCTGAGGCTGAGAGGCAGTGACTTGCCCAAGGTCACCCAGTGTGCTTCATGGCTGTGTGGGAATTTGAACCCTGTTCTCCCAGGTCATAGTCCAGCATTGACCCGGGGGAGGGGCAGCGAGGGGAGGGGGAGGAGATTGGGTGGGTAGGAACTGGGCAGAAGGGAAGCCCCTTTCCTTTCCAAAAGGAAAACATTGTGAACAGTATCATTGCTTTTCAGCCTTTCCCACACCTTTTTATTCTACATCAGGCACATGTAGCCTCCCACCCAAATTGAAACCAAAGCTGTCCCTGGCCACATCCACGCCAGGCCTTTATTTCACTTTGGACCGTCATGGCTTCTCTCAAAGAATCCTGGGAAGTGTAGTTAGTGAAGGGTGCTGGGAGTTGCTAGGAGACACCCAGTTCCCCTCACAGACTTCAATCAGAGTGGCTGACTGTTAAACCAGTCTGGCCACTGAAGCTCTCTCAGTGGAACATGAGTCTCCTCTTAACACCCTTCACAAACTACACTTCCCAGGATTCTCTGAGGGAAGCCATGACTGTCTTAAGTGAAATCAAAGTCTAGTGTGGGTGTGGCCTCCTGATTAGCCAAGCCCAGCAGCTGTGCGGCTTTTAGAACTCTGATATTTGGTTCTTACTGAGCATGCCTGCCCTTATCATTGGCTTCCAGCCAAAATTTCTTAAATTAATTAAAAATCAGCCAGGCATTTTTTAAACTTTTAAACTGCAGAAGATGAAAGTCAGAGTATGGGGCAAGGTCAGTATTAGGATTACAGGTACTCTGTGAACATGGCTGATTTTTAATGAATTTCAACAGATTATGAGAACTCTGACAGAAAAAAGTCCAAAAGAGGTCTGGTTTTTCTCTCGCTCTTTTTACACTTTGAACTCTCCATTCTCTCTGACTGTTTTGTGTATCACCATGAAAATTGACAGGGTTATTAAGCTAGCATTTCTGAGTTCAGGACTATAAGTTTTGTAAGGTTTTGTTTTGAAATGAGCTTATGGGAAGCATCAGAATGGTATGGGGGGTATTTTCAATTTAACATTGCAGAATGTGAAAAATCCCCGCTGGCTATAGTATACAGCCACTCTCGTGGCTGTATAATCCTTAGAACTAAGAATATGTTCCTTTCTTTACATTGCTTTATAATAACATTTTTGGGTATGCAAACATACTACTTTCCCCGAATACAGAAACACACAAATGTACCCTGTGATATAGTCAAGGGTCCTAGAAGCAAATTTCAACTAAAGACATTTAAGATTTTCCACTGAATTAATATTCTATGCATGGCTTGGGCTATCTAGACACACTTTTTCATTACTGTTATCTCTACTTTACTACTGCAATGAGCACTGTAGCTTCATCTTCCCCAGTTGTAGTTTGATTGCCTTAAAAAACCCAGTGGTGCTTTTTAAAACATAGAAAAGCACAGGGTTTCCCTTACTGTTTTTTAACATTAAAAAGCACACAAATTCCCTTACTAGCTGTGATTTACTTAGGTCTATTTTGCTCTGTATGCCCATTCTATGATGCACCTGCTCTTTACTTCTGGCACACTGTAGTCTAGATTGCATTGGCTTTTGGGGACATACATTTTTCTTTATTATTGGTATTTATGTCCCACCCTTCACAGGCTGGGTTACCTTGATAGCAATGGAAACAGATTACAAACAGAAGACAACTTACAAATATTAGATATCTAAAAGGGGGAAAAAGCATAATGAATACATCATGTTTTTTAGATGGAGAGCCCTTCATTATGGAAAGTTTAACTAATTGGCCATTTGGTCTCCACCAATAATTAATTCAATAGTTAAGGCCAATAATTAATTCAATAGTTAAGCTCCCCAAATATTTTTTTAAAAGGCAGCAACATTTATAGCACAATCCTATGCATGCTTATTCAAAGATCAGAAGGACATAAGAAGAGCCCTGCTGGATCAGGCCAAAGACCCATCTAAGTCCAGCATCCTGTTCTCTTATTGGCCAAACAGATGCTTTTGGAAACCCGCAAGTCCCACTTATGTTCAATGGGACTTACTCCTAGGTCCACGTGCATTGGATTGCAAAGTGAATTGAGATACAATGCTGACATATTTGCAATTGCATAATGTTTGTTTTTGTATTTAGTTTGTTTGAATTTATATACTACTTAATAATAAAAATACCAAAGAAGTGCACAGCAAGAAATATAAAATACCCACAAAATATCAGCATTGGCATAAAATGTTCACTAAACAATAATACACAGCTGGGACACATCAGGAAAGGTTGTCCCTCTTTAAGAATCGTTCAAAAATTGACTAAAACTGTGGTTCCCAAACTTTTTCCCCACAGAACACTTCCTGTTTTGGCAGACCACTTAATGGTTTTTATGCTACTGGTAGCATTTGTCATGTGCTGCACTAGATGCTGTGTGATTTTTAATTGTATTTTACAGCCATGAAGCTCGCTGGGTGACCTTGGGCCAGTCACTGCCTCTTAGCCTCAGAGGGAGGCAATGGTGAACCCCCTCTGAATACCGCTTACCATGAAAACCCTATTCATAGGGTCGCCCATAAGTCGGAATCGACTTGAAGGCAGTCCATTTTCCCCCTTATATTGTATTTTATTGTATTACAATTTGAATCCCATAGAATACAAATAAAAATACAATGAAAAATCAATGTAAATATTTAAAACAGAAGCTCGTGGACCACTAGTGGTCTATGGACCACAGTTTGGGAACCCCTGGTCTAAAACATACTGCTGTTGTTAATATCTATAGGGAGGGATATCTAGAGAAAAGATGTTGCTATGCTAAAACTCCAATGGAACATCATGTCTATGATGGCCATGAACCAAACCTCATGGGCCTGGGAAACTACTAACAGTGTCCTTCCTAAAGTTTGCAGCTACTAGGCAGGAAGATAATGGGAAAGATAATGGTGATACCTTAGGTAACCCTGGTCACAAAGGAGTCAAGTTTTAAAGGATTATTTTTAAATGTTAGGATTAGGTTAAAATTGAGATTGGGATTATTATGTATATGCAGTATTTACTTCGGGGATCACTTTCATCTCACGCTGTATTAGAAATATTTTCCATCATCAGCCTTTCTTTCTTTGGATGACAGCTATCTTTTTGTCCATCTAAAACAGAACTTCATGTTCTTATCATGTGCGAAGCATACTGACATTCAGAATAAAGCAAAGAGAAAGGCCACTTGAACAAAAAAAAAATGTCCCATGGCACTCAAACAGATCTATACTCACTGGATCAATTGTAAACAAACTATTATCCATTTAGAACCAATGACAAAGCTAAGCAATTCTGTTGCCACCCAATCATTAATCATAGGGAAAAATACAATCCACTGCTGAAACCAACATCACAGAGAGCATGATCATGAGTGTAGTTCATCCAGGCAAAAGAAGGTGAAATTGTTTCACAGAAGTCTTATCACAGGTTCGAACTTCATTAGAAATTCTGCTTCAGGATATGAATCAATGTGGCCTCAATTCAGTCATAGCATAAGTAGTTGTACTCCTGCTTATCTACAGGATTGTTCAAGATAAGAATGAACAAGGCTGGAACAAGTCAAGGTCTCCATAAGGGTTATGGCTAGATAATTGATGGGACTGAAGAGGGCAGCTTCTGGCCATAGGGATGCCCTGCTGGAACAGGCCAAAGGCCTATGTAGTCACAGCATCCTTTTTCCTACAGTAGCCACAAACATACATGACAGAAGGGCAATAGCATTCTTCTCCTATTGTTCCCCAGGCCAGTATTCAGAGGCAGGCTAACTCTGATCCTGGAGGCATAATATAGCCATCATGCCTAGTAGCCAGTGACAGCCTTATCCTTCAGCCTATTTACTGCAAAGTAGTCTAGCTGAACTCATTTAAACTGCTGTAGCCTAAGCAGATTGTGGTGTGGGTTGTAATCAAAAATTAATAGCCTGAGAATATGTGTCTATTTTTACACTGTCTAAACTGGTTTGGAAAACAGGAAGCAAATTATGTTTTGAGAATTATCTTAGAACCTAAACAAACTGATAATCTCATGACTGCTGCTGCACAATCCCATGCTTTAAAATAGTGCAGAACTGACTTGGTTTAGAGTTCTACACTATTTCAAAGCATGGGATTGTGCGGCAGCAGTACAGGCCACTAGCACTAGGACTACTGCTGCGGAAGCAAAGCCCTATGAGTGGGCCATTAAGCTTCTGCACTTCATTCTAAATGATAGAGTTTGAACACAAGTTTGAACTGTGATAGAATGGTTAGAGTGTTGGCCTTTGACCAGAGAGATCCGCATTTAAGATCTTAGCCACATAACTGTATTTCGGCCTTACTGTATCTCCTAGTAAGAGATGGGGAAATTGTGTGGAACTCACCTCCCTTTTACATTTCAGCGTTAGCCAAAACTAAAAAAATAACTTGGATCAGAAATCCATGGCAATTCCCACTCATTGCACCAAAATCCAGTCTCAACAAGCATATTTAAGATTGGAAATATAAACACACACTGCACTGTACTGCACTGCACTTGACCTCCTGTGGGCAACTGCGTTTGGGGAAAAATGCTCTATATTGCTTCTCCTTCAATAAGACCATGGTAAATATGAAATGAATTAATGGATAAGTGAATCCCTAATCAGCAGAGCAGTGACTTAAATCAATGTTTTATTTTATTCATACCCCAGGAACTATTAGGGACATGTGTCAGAGGCTTACTTTCCTGGTCACAGTTGTTCTTCCTTTTAGTGAACAGCATCCTATATACAAACAATGCATTCATTTTCTGAGTATACAGCCAAAATAGTACTATCCACACACATGACAGAGGTATGGGTGTGCTTGGTGGAACCTCAGTGTTTTTAAAACATTTTTTAAAAGTTTTTTTATTATTTAAAAAAACTATAGAGGGAAAATCCAGAAGAGTCAATGGACTGAACATGCGGGGAAATAAAAAATCAGAGGGGAGGAAGGCATATGCAAATGCAGTATCCTATGTAAGGGCATGACCAGCTAGTTTGAACCTTGATTAGGAGTACTCTACCCGCAACATTTGTTGCAGGTTCCATTTGTACATTGTATTATATATACATTATCCCGCTCTCTCACACAAGCAGACTCTAGTTTGCTCTGTTCTACTAATCTCTGTCTCTTCTCCTAAGAAACCTCAAGAGAGCTTAAGAATCTTGCCCACACAATGTTTTGTTTTGTTTAATGAAAGGAGCCTGGAAGCCACACTCAAACGTAGGTTGCTACTGCCTGAGCGTGAGGTGATCCACAGTGGCTACTTAGTGAGGAAGTGATGAAAAAATGTTTTGAATACACTCCATAAGTAATACAGAAATTGGAAGTGGAGGCATTTAATCTAGTTTTTTTTTTGCCCAAGACCATCCTTTGTGTGCATACTTTTAAGTCTTTTCAGTCTTCCTTACCCAGATTTGCTATCTTTTCTTTCTGAAAGAGGGGTGGAGGACTGCAGGTCTGGGTGCCAAACACAGCCCTCCAGATTCCTCTATTTGACTCTCTGGGCTCTTCCTCAGCTACCCCCTTTATCAGTCCATGATCTCCATTGCTTTTTGCTGGCTGAAATGTGCCCTCAAATGGTGTTAATATTTCCTGGTTCTCTGAATGAAGAACAGGAGCAACTCACCTAGTGGGATACAGTCGCAACAAGAGCCTCCTGACAGCAGCATCACTGCTGCATATTGGAATCAGGAAGGGAGTGAGGCAGTGGCAAGGCTGGAGTTGCATGGAAACAACAGCAAGAGTGACAGATTGGCTCCACAGGTGCATCCATTCCACAGTGACATTACTGCCACCTCGCCCCTCCCCCGGTATGCAGCACCAACACTGCTGCTGGGACGATATTGTTGCAGCTGTGCCCCACTGGGTGAGGTGCTCCTGAAGAAGAATGGAGATGTGTGTGTGCGATGTGTACGTACAAACCTCTGTCTTTTGTGTGACTGGAATGTAGCCTCAGTGGAGGCTGATTTACTAGGGCAAGTGGGGTACTGCCCCACCATCCTCAGTCTGCCCTTAGCCAGCCCCCACCTGCCTGCCTTCTTACTTACAACCAGTCCGGGGCTTAGCACTGGCTGTCACCTTCCTCCTCCTTAGTCTGTTTTGCCCTTGTAGAACTCAGGAGGGAGGAAGAGGCTGGGGGAAAACTAGAATTACTTGGCTCTGCCTGTGATTGGCTCTGGCTTCATCTGCTGTTTGAGCCCCCTGCCTTCCGCCCTAGTTGCAATGGGCACCAGCCTCCACTGGGTATCCTCCTGGACAAAGGCAAGAGACACATCTGTTGCTCCACCCACTTTTGCCTCTGGCTATGCCCACCTCTGGCATGTGGCTCCTGTAAGGTTGCCCACAAGGAAATGTGGGCCTCAGGATGAAAAGGTTTCTCCATCCCTGCTCTAGAATAATGGAAGCCAGTTGTTGATGAGGGAAGCAACGTATAGGGAAATATGCTAGACATGAAATGGAATCCAGGGTGCTAGGGAACTGAGGAGTGAACAAAACAAATACCATATGGCCTGAAGAAAAACCTAGGTTTAAGTGTAATCTTTAGCTCTAACAACCATAAAAGCTGTTCTTATTCAATGACAATGTCAATCAAGCTGGAGATTGATTGGAGTGGCTTGTGGGACATGTTATGTGAAAATTGTTGTAAACTGCCCAGAGAGCTTCAGCTATGGGGCAGTATACAAATGCAATAAATAAATAAAATCTGCCACCAAAATCCTATTAGAATTTCATCTCATCTTGGACAGCAAAATCCTGCAATTCTCACTCAAGCAAAGATTTCATTAAACATGCAGGAGACGTTCAAGTACTTAGGATCAGTAAAACATGACCAATGGGGCTATATTTTCCTTTGGCCAGTGGGGGATTAACTGCAATGATCTCTCTAGGGTCTGATTGACATACGGGTCTTGATTAAAAAATATGTGCATTAAGCATCCAAAAGTCACCAAGACCTCTTGAAAAGGCAGTAATTTCCTGATCAGCTATCTAGGGGAGATCGAGGTCACCTCTCCTCCTGAGCAGCTGACAGGTGTGATTCCTGGCTTCTTAAGAGGCAGATCATGAACAGTAACCCTAAATGTTGTGGGAAAGTCAAATGAACAGGTATGTTCTTGCAGGCTCCAAATGTTTTTAATGACTCTGGAACACTTCTATAAAGTGATTGTACTGTATACTTTGAAAAATATCAGTATTGCATTAGAGAGCTGCAGCTTGCTAACCCTGTAGATGATAAGTGACAATGCATATTGTCACTTACGCATGGTCCCAGGCTATGGTCTGAAGGTACATGAGGGCAGCACACTGCTGAAGCTAAGCAAGGTCAGGTCTGGTCAGTGCCTGGATGGGAGACTGCCTGGGGACCATATGTAAGCCACCTTGGGCTTCATGGAAAGAAAGGCGGGGTATAAATGAAATAAATAAATAAATAAATAAAATATCCTGCCCATGCCACCTAATTCCCAAGCCAGTGGTACAGAAAAATGGTCCTCCCTTTGAACTAGGAGGGTAAACCAATTCAAAAAATGCTTGATGGACATCCCAGGTGATCAACATTATCAGTGTGCAATTAATACCAACCAGCTGATAGTTACAGATGTCCAGTACGCATTTGTTCACTATATAATAACTTTTAGAAAAGTATTGCTTCATCCGATACCTCTGCCAAAACTGGAGGTGCAGAAAATCTCTTTCTTTCTTTCTTTCTTTCTTCATGTTTTGTGTCTCCATTCCCCACCTTTCCTAATGTATGCTCTCAACTGATGGCACCATCTCTATCTTTCTCTGTCCTCTCTCCTTGGTGTCTCTCTGTGGCCCAGTAACACTAAGCCAAACTATGGCTGCATGGCAACACAGAAGTGTGCAAGGACTCACAGCAGAAATCACGGCTGCTTCACTCCTCCCTAAGTCCTCCTGCAGCCACACTACCCAGAGCTAAACTATAGTTTGGTTTAGTGAGACATCCAAACCCAGGATCATAGTTTATCTCTCCCAGACAAACCTTGAGTGGAAAGCCAAGAACAAACCTTGGCTATTGCTCCTGGTTTGTCTAAAGCAGGACAAACCATAAGTTCAGATTTAGGATGTAACACTTAAGTCAAACCATGGCTTAGCTTTCAATAGCATAGCAGCAAGACAGGAACAAAGTGGCCATGATTTTGGCTGTATATACCCAGACACTTGTGCATTCATGCTTGCCACAGTTGGCTTAGTGCTGCATACAAACCAGATCTCAGTCTCTCACACACATGCACCACTTGTCTATCTTCTGCACATCTTTCTTTCTCTCTCCATCACTCTTGCCAGTCAGCAGTGGCTCTGTCTCCACCCATTTGTGTGTGTCTGTCCCTATTGGACTTGCATACTCTGTTCATGGCAAGGCTTCCTACCACAAGCAAGATACAATATTAGATTATTAACAGTCACTGATGGGAGATGTATGATGAGTTATAATTTTTAAAATTATCATAATTTGTATGCAGTTTTTTTTACTTTGTCTTTTAAAAATTATAACTTTTCAACATTCAAATGTCCTGCCTTTTTTTGACAGTTTATATAAAGAAAAACCTTTTGAAGATATCAACCATATAGAAAGAAGCATTTAAGAGTAGCACTTAGCATTGAGATACTATGTCGAGAATGTGACAGGTACAGTAATAAAATATAGAAAACAGCCTGTTTTCCTGGGCCTTTGACAAAGCAAACTACCATAAATTTCCTCCAAGTACCATCTTTTTGACAGGAAGCTTATTAATATTTAATTTGTTGCGAGAAAGAAATCTGCATAATTTGAATGCTTAAAGAAGTATCAATGGTATCAAACATTGTGCTTCACTAAGATATGCCTTTAAAGGGTACATTCATATGACTATTCTCTTTGAGTCATGTGAGAAATGTAAGACTTTTGCAGCTTATCCAAAGCAGTTTCTTCCAAGATTTCTTATAGCTCTAGCACAGGATTCCCCCGCCCAAATTAAAATTGGAGGCACCCTTCACTCTTACACCTGAAAATGTTTACTTAGCTGCGTATAGCTGGGTCTACATATGCAGCAGAATGAGGTGCTGGACTGGTGAAGTGGCAGAATGGGATATACCACTTTTGAATGCTCCCTCAGGTAAAAGAGCTCCCTGCAAATAGAAAACCAACCTAGCAGTCACATGACTCCCTGATGGGCTCATTTTCTGTTTGCAAATTCAAAAACATAGGGTTGTATCCAACTAGGTTCTACACAAAGTAGACCCACTGAAATTACTGAACCTATGTTAGTCATGTCCATTTCTTTCAACAGGTCTACTCTGGGTATGACTAACATTGGATACAACCCATTATCCTCCAAACGCAGTTTGAAATGGTATAGTCCATTCTCTCACCTCATTCTGTTATAGGTGTAGTCTATGTCTGAGAACAAGAGCTACTAGAGGTTTTCTGTGTGACTTACAGTTCTGGGTATGCTTCTTCTGAGGACATGTAAATTCTGTTGTGTATCTCCATTGGAGTAATTGACTGATACAATCAAATCCAATGCAGAGACATGGCAGTGTTAGGCTGACTGGAGTGAAGCAAGACTAGACAAATAAAAATGCAGAGATTCAGTGGGCAGCCTCCTCTGTGGTATGTACTTTGGGCTCATAGAAATGTTCAATTTATTTCTTGCAGGACACTAGCAGTTTTGGGACACAGATTCCACTGTCACCAATAATTCTAACTGTCATCCATAAGACATCACAGGGCATGTAGGCATGGATAGTTAAACAGATTCTCAACAACATTCCCACACAAAAAAATTAGATATGTTGTTGGACATCAAATTTCCTCACATGGAAGTATAAACCTCAGGGGCTTGTCTCAGTTATGGGGTAAGTAGTATGACCTCACAATTTTGATCTGAAAATCTGAGCCATGGAAGAATACAGCCATAGCCCTCTTCCTCTCACCCACTCACAATCCCCCAAACTCTCTACCCCATTCCCTTTCATATATTTACCTTCTGGCTGTTGCTGCAGGAAAAAGGGGGATCCCTCTCTCTCTTTTGGTATATTAAGCAATACTATGGACAGTGGCATGTGCTCTTGGGAGATATTTCCCCAAGGGATTCAATGGATCTCAGTAGAGATTCCAAAACTGAGCCCTGGTTCAAATAAATGCCTGGGTCACACACACAACTGGCTCAAAGAGGATCCCCGTAAATTCTGGCTGAATCTCTGGATACTTTCATGAGATTATTCAGAATGAGTTATGCATGTGGCTTATATCAACAACACATTTTCATGGGTAAGCAGCATTTTTCTTTTTTGCATTCATGCAGTCACCAAGAGGCGATCCAGCCATTTTCCAGACCTGACTCCACCTAAATATGCACATTATAAATTAAGACTGAGATTTAATTCTACATGGTAGATTTGCAAGTTTGAATATGGCCTCCAATTTTTAGAGGCATAATATCATTAACAAACACCCTTGCAAAACCAGCTGTATTATACGTTGATGTTTCTTGCAAACTGCTAATCATTCTTTATCGTTCTTTCTCTTCAAAGACCTCAGGAACCTTGTTAATATTCATAAACATATTTCTCATAGAATGGAAGCATTAGATTATATATTAATCAAATCGATTTGGACTGCAGGTATTGATTTGAACTGGGCCTTGATGCATGTAAACCATTTATTGTTGTAGTTAGTTCCTATATAAATGTGCCAATGGGCTTTCTTCATGTATGGCTTTGGGAAGAAAGTGGTAAAGCAGGAAAGAGGGAGGGGTAGTTTTAACATGTGATGTACAATACCAATATTATGCATAAACTGAGAAGTATAATAAAGCCATATTTCAATTTTTTTAAAGCGAAAGAAGAGAAAGAAATGAGAACACATGGTGTCTATATTATATTACTCATGTGATAATACTGAGCAAGTGGCAAAATTCCTGAACTTGGCCATTCGGACTTGACCCTGTATGATTATCAATGGTAATTAAATAACTTGAGTTGTGTTACTATGTAGTCTTATTTTATAACTCCCAGCATTGTTTTATATTTGTGGTCTGTTGACTGTAAATAAAGATTGATGATGACATTATCCATGTGAAGTGCATCCCCAAGAATGCAGGAAGCTGTCTTAGGCTTCATTCACACCATACATTTATTCCACTATTATTCCACTTTAAACAATCATGGCTTCCCCCAAGGAATCCTGGGAAGTGTAGTTTTTGAAGGGTGCTGACAGTTATTAGGAGACTCCTATTCTCCTCACAGAGCTACAATTCCCAAATTCCCTTACAATTCCCAAAGAGTCAGGCCCTTTTCCAAGGGAACTCTGGGAAAAGGACAGCCTCCTAAACCAGTGTCTTGTGGCATTTTTACCTCCACGGGGGAACTGGAACAACATCCTTCTTGGGGCTTGCCAGATTTACCAGTGCAGAGATTATCAGCTCCATGGGTGTGCTAGTGGTATTAGCATGCTCCCTCAGTTAAGGTGTGCTGGGGCTATGACTGGTTAAAAGTAATAGTCATACAGCTTGAAGGTGGAGGTAGATATTCCCATGCAAAGGAGCCACTAACAGACAGGGTATTCACTAACTAACCAAGGGTAGTAAGCACCTACACTAGGAAAAGAGGGTGACTAGTGGCAGTTGTCAGTTCAACAATTAAATTTGTGATCTATTTTCACCCCAAGTTATGTCTCACACTTCTTCATCCTGGGATCAGGGCTGTGTGTGTGTGCATGCATGCGCACGTAAGTAGAATCTCTAAGTGGTTTATTCCAATCTCCAAGTAACAAAAGTAAGTCTATTGTCTGAAATCTTTTCTTTTCTTTTTTCCCCGTTTCATCTAGGTTCCATGAAATGGCAGATGGATAACCAACATGGACCTTCTCTTGGTGCAAACAAAGTTTGTTCTTACTCCTTTATTTTATACATAAAGAGTAGATCTCTAGTTCCCTTTCAAAGGTCTCTTTGACTGACAGCTCAGAAAGAACCCCACTCTACTTCACATCACAACAGCTGCTGGAAACAGATGGTTCAAGTGTCTGGGGAATATGTCAAGCTGACCTTCTTTCAGCTGGTATCACAATGCTCTCCACTACAGCTTTAACTAGTTTTTACTTTACATTTTGCTGTTCAATAGAATTGGCTTCAAAAATATTTTCAAACAATGCTGATTTAGGATATATTTTTCAAACCTATGCACAGTGTGTGTGTGTGTGTGTGTGTGTGTGTGTGTGTGTGTGTGTGTGTGGCTGGCTGGCTGGCTGGCTGGCTGGCTGGCTGGCTGGCTGATTGGGTATATTTTATTTGTCTGATAATAGTTTTAAATAGTTTCCTTTCAAACAAGCTAAGAAAGTTGTTCTGATAATGAATCCATAATGTGAGGTCGATCAATATGGCACATCTGAAATGTTTAGAATTCTGTCAACACAGCTAGTTGGAGCTTTTGTTAAAGTCACAGGCCTGATACAACAGGCATGTTACCCTCATCTTACACTAGCTTGGTAGTGGTTTCCGTTGTGTGTTAGAAACAAATGCAGGAACAATACTGTGGGATCTGTTTAACACAATCATGTCTTTCTGTTGTTCTTTGCGAATACAAAATGGCTGCTTCCAGTTCTTTCCATACATATAATATTATTCTTAGGCTGCCATCATGCTGTAATCATGTGATAACAGCCCTCTAAATGTTGTGGGGTCCTGGTGGTAGCAGACCGGCAAGTGCACGAATGAGGGAGGCAGGCAGGCTGGCACATGGGTGAGGGAGGTGTGGCGAGGCAGCAGTGGGTGAGGTGAGGCAAGGCAAGAGGAGGGGAGGGAAGGGGAGGGGGAGGAAGGGGATAGGAGGCAGGGACAAGGCAGGAGTGAGGTGGCAGGAGGCAAGGGGAGGGGGCAAGGCAAGGCAGCAGGGATGAGGTTAGGCTAGGCAGCAGGGAGCAAGGCAAGGCAGAGGAATAGGCAAGTGCCTAAGGAACATAATTAGGCTGAAATTGGCTGATACCATGCACCAAAGCCTGGAAACACTATGGGGATTTCAAGGGGGTAGGGGTGCCTGGGGTTCCCAAGGTTCCCATTCCTGGGGGTTGATGTTGGGGTTGGCATACAAAGCCTGCAGAGGCAGAAGCGTATTATATAAATTAGTACAAATGAAAATGTCAGTTTGAAAGCGAACACACAAAATTATATAGGATGCAGCTCTTTTTAACTTAAGCCCAAAAGATTTGAACAACCACAGGCCATAAGTTGTGAATATGCGAATGCGAATATAACATTATTGTTTATAGCCAAAGACCTTAACAATATAAACAAAAATTATTAAATGAACCTTCCTCATACAACATTCTTACTAAAATAAAAAAGACTTTATAAAATGTTATAAAACTCATCAAATCTGTTTTTTTTTTTTAAAAAAGGGCCGTTACTACCATCCATTAACAGGTTGGGCACCCAGGTCTTTAAGATAAAAGTTTTATAATACATCATAATTCTTGACATGGTGAGCCCACAGGTTCTTGGCTGCCATCAGTTAATGTCAATTTCTTTGGCAAAAAGCACAAAAATATAGCCACTGAACAACTCCAACTACGCTTGGATGAATCTTATTTTCTAGATCCATTTCAATCAGGGTTTAGGCCTGTCTCCAGTACTGAAACTGACTTGGTCACCCTGTGAGATTACCTTTCCTGGGAAATAGATGGGGGAATGTGACATTGATAAGACATTGTTGATTCTCCTGGATCTATAAGCAGCTTTTGATATTACCAATCACTGTATTCTTTTGCAGAGGTTGTTTGAGTTGGGTATGGACATTGCTATTCAGTGGTTTTGCTCAACACAGGTGGGCATTTTCAGAAAGTAGTACTGGGGGATTTCTACTTCACTCCCCTTGAATATATACTTCAGAGTCCTGCAGGGTTATCCCCCATCCTGTTTAGCATCTATATGAAACCACTGAATGAAGTCATCCAGGGATTTGGTGTGTGGTATTATCAGTATGTGGACAATACCCAACTCTATTTCTCTTTTTCATCAAATGTAGTTGAGGAAGTGGGAGTGCTAAATCAATGCATAACTGCAGTGATAATCTAGATAAGGACAAAAAAACTGAAGCGCAGTTCAGACAAGGCTGAGATACTGGTGCAGGTAGTTTATCTGCCCAGGTAAATGATGTTCATCCTGTTCTGGATGGGTTGCTTTCCATCTAAAGGATTAAGGTCATGGTTTGAAGGTGCTCCTTGACTAGCTACAGCCATTAAAAGCACAAGCAATATCTCTTTTTACTTTACTGCTGATTTTATTTATCTTTTAAATGCCTTTAATTACTTGTTTTATCTGTTTTTATTGATAGATAGATAGATAGATAAATAAATGTGGCCACTGTAGCTTGGTGCACTTGCTACGAGACTGTACCCCTGTCGAAGGGAGAGCTAGATCAGGAAGGGGAGTCAGATGAGGATGAGGTTCCTTGGGGAGCTGAAGGAAGGGAGACCAGCAGGGAGGGTTTTGGCAGCCCTCAAACTCCCATGCCCAGCACTTCCACTGAGGCAGCTCCTGCCCCACCTGCGAGTCAAATGCCTGAGCAGTTGGGAAGCAACTCTCCAGTCGCACCATCTACTTCTGTGCAGGAATCCCTACCAGACACTTCAAATGCTTCCCAGCCAATCAACATCCCATTTCCAGAGGCCGTGCTGTCACCCAGTGAAGCCCTGCTCTCGGATGGGCCGTCTGAGACTCGCCCCCCCTCGCCCCACATGAGGAGGTGTGAGAAGAGAGACTTTCACAGGGTGGAAGTCAGCCAGAGCTGCCACTTATGTGCGAAAACCTTCCCTACTTAAGCCAGTGTCTTCCAAGGCACAAGTGCTGAGTCAGCTCTCCCCAAACTCTACAGAGACTGCTTAGTTACGATAGTTAGGGAAAGCAGTGAGTCAGAGTAGACAGGTATATGAAGCGCACTGCTTTGGATGTAACCATAACTTTAATAAAAAGAGAAAAAGACATCACCTCTCCTCAGTCTGAATCCTTCACCTCTGGGCAGGACACAGACAAGGTTGCTATGCCAACTGTGACCCAACCTAAATTTTAGTGAACGATGCCTCTCCTTTAGTTTACTGCAATGCATCGCACATGGGGTTGCATTTGGAAATGGTCTAGAAACTTCAGTTGGGGCAGAAGAGTGCTACAAACATATTATGCCAGTAATTTGTCATCTTCACTGGCTACCAGTCAGTTTCCAGTCCCAATTAAAAGTGCTGGTTTTTTAAATCTTGAAATCCTTTTACTGTTGGGACCTCAGTACCTGAAGGGCACCTCTTCCCATATGTACCTATCCATACTTTGAGGTCATCATCTGTGGCACAAGGTATAGAGGGTGTTTAAGAGTGACAGGGCCTTTTCAGCAGTGTCTCCCCATTTGTGGAATGCCTTCTTCAGAGAGGCTTGCCTGGCAACTACTCTCATGTCTTTTTGGCACAGGAAGACCTGTTTGGTTTTGCCAGGCCTTTTAATTCATTCTGTGGTTCTTATTATTGTTTAAGGTTTTTATTCATCTGCTCTCTGCTTTGAATTGATATATTTTGATCTTAATTGGTGTATTTTATTTGCTGCATGTTATTATATTTTATTATACTGTGATTGTTTAATTATTGTTTTGTTTTATTCTGTAAGCC
Source organism: Rhineura floridana (assembly GCF_030035675.1). Lineage (NCBI taxonomy): Eukaryota > Metazoa > Chordata > Lepidosauria > Squamata > Rhineuridae > Rhineura > Rhineura floridana. Next base: position 263,559,038 of record NC_084480.1, on the reverse strand, counting down.
TCTGAGAGAATGTTCTGTTATGGGGCAGTATATAGAAAATATAAATGTAATAAATAAATAAGCATCTTATTTATTTAATCAGCTAGTGAAAAGTTACTCTGGAAAGATGGAAGGCATTCTAAAAATGGACTGATTTATAATGTCAAAAGAAACTGAATTTCAAGTGTTAAGGTCTTGAACATTAGTTTTTTTCATTTCCAGATAATTGCCCGTTATGATATGAAAGTACTTAACTAATCCAGTAGAGTCTTAGCTAATTCATGGTCTGAAGTCAAGGGAGGTTGTCATCTGATTTTAAACCTTTGATTTGTTATTCCACCTTATTTTATCCTCAAATTCCAATTCAAACATTGCACACAGTTAGGGATGGAAGAATTTCTTTGGTTCAGTTTCTCAGTAGATCATTTTTTCAACATTCAGCCCAGTTTGCTACACTGCTATATTAATTTGCCATTTAAAAGAAAACAAAAATTCTTCAACATTTTAGGGCACTTTTCCCCCAGTAAACAGATTTTTGCCATCTCCCGTAATATAATACATCTTTATATGGTATTTCCACTAGTATCTCCATTTCTATTCCCACTTTCCCCTAATATCTGCCTTTTTGTACAGTTTTTGGTTGGAGAACCCCATTGCAGAATTCAGAGAAGTGCATATTTGGAAGGACAGCTACATTTCAGTATTGTTTCGGGAAGTGTGAATTACAGAGGTTCACATTAAAAAGTAAACTGAACTACATTTCTCCCCCATCCCTTCCAGCAGTTACACTACTTTGTGGTTTGTTCTTCCTTGGCACGGATAGTGATGGGGGATGGGGAGCCCCATATATGCAATATGCATTGAGGAGTTTAGATTCCAAAAGTAACTGCTGACATTATACACAGGCATTTGGAACTGATGCGCTGCACTTGCTCATTCCTTGCTCACAACATAGGAACAGAGGAATCTGCCTTATACTGAATCAGACCATTGGCCCATCTACCTCAGTACCATCTACACTGACTGGCAGTGGCTGTCCACTAAGCTCTCCCAGTCCTACCTGGAGATCCCAGGAATTGAACTTGGGACCTTCTACATAAAAGGCATATGCTGTACCACTGAGCTATTTAATTTATTTATATCCCACTCTTCTTCCAAGAACACTAAAAACACTCCAAAACATCTTTAAAACAAAAGACTTTAAAACATATACAAAATCTTTAAAAACATATTAAAGCAAAACATCTTAAAAACGTCTTTTTAAAAAAAGCTTTAAAATCTTAAAAGCAATTCCAGCAGAGACACAGACTAGGATAAGGTCTCTACTTAAAAGGTTTGTTAAAAGAGGAAGGTCTTCAGTAGGCACCCAAAATATAACAAAGATGGTACCTGTCTAATATTTAAGGGGAGAGAATTCCAAAGTGTTGGTGCTACAGTAATAAAGGTCTGCTTCCAATGTTGTGTGGAACAGACTTCCTGATAAGATGGTATTGACTGGGTATATAAGGGGTAAGATGATCTTTTAGGTATCCTGTCCCAAGCTGCATAGGGCTTTCTACTTCAAAACTGGAACCTTGAACTTTGCCCTGTAACTAATGGGCAACCAGTGCAATTCTTTCCATAGGTGTTGGTGATATCCTGCCCTAGTGAGTAGTCATGCTGCCACATTTTCTACCAGCTGCAGTTTACAGACCAACCTCAAGGGCAACCCCACGTACAGCTCATTACAGATATCCACCTTGGAGGTTGCCAGTTCATGGACAACAGTGGTCAGGCTATTCCAGTCCAGAAATGGTCGCAGCTGTCTTACCAAAGCTGGTAAAAGGCACTCCTAGCCATTGAGATCACCTAGGCCTCTAGTAACAAAGATGGGTCCAGAAGCACCCCTAGACTATAAACCTGCTCTTTCAGAGGGAAAACAGCCCCATCTAAAGCAGGCAATTGACCAATTATCTGAACTCAGGAATCACCAACCCACAAAGCCTCCATCTTGCTAGGATTCAGACTCAGTTTATTGGCCCTAATCCAGCCCACCACCAAGACCAGGCACTGGTACATGGCTTGCACAGCCTCTCCTGATGCAGATGTTATGGAGAAATAGAGCTGGGCATCATCAGCATTCTGCTGACACTGTGCTCGGGTGTAACTGTGTTAAGAGCCTGATACATCTCGTTGTTCCATAGCATGACAAGGGCTTCAACAGGGTCATCTGCTCTATCTACTGGAAACTCTCCCAGGGCATTCAGGAATCCGGTGGATTCCATTAATTTCTGGGGGTGGACCATCTTAATCTGTCTACCACCCCTGCAGAGGAGGATTGGAACCGTAAGTGTACACTTCACCAGGAAGTGATCTGACCATGACAACCATCTCAGAACACCCCTTTCTCCATCTGGAGCAAAAATCAAGTTGAGGGTGTGCCCTGCCCTATGCGTCAGGCCGATGACAACTTGAGACAGCCACATGGTTGTCATGAAGACCATGAAGTCGCGAGCTGGAACACTAGAGGCAGCCTCAGCAAGGACATTGAAATCACCCAGGACTATCATTCTGGGCTCCTCCTATACCCATCCAAGACGGCCTCCACCAGCTCGGTCAGTGAAGCTGCCAGGCAGCAGGATGCATGGTACATCAGCAGCAACCCTAGTTTACTGTTTCCTTGGCCCAACACCAGGTGAAGGCCCTCACAGCAGCTCCAAGACAGAGTTGTTTCCTGGTGACAGAGATGGAAATTCTATGGACTACAGCAACCCCTCCCCTCCCATCTCTGCAGACTGTGCTGGTGTTGCATCAAATATCCAGGTGGGCAAAACTGGATCAGATCAACTCCTCCCAGCTCACCCACCCAGGTCTTGGTAATACACACCAAATCAGCACCCTCATCCATGATTAAATAATGGATGGGTGTGGTTTTATTGTGTACCTATCTGGTGTTAAACAACAGCACAGCAGATTGTGCAACTAGGAACAAGATGAGCTACAGTCCTTCCCCATAGGGGAACATTTTAGGGCACATTTCAAAAAGGACAAAAAGAAGGAACCTAGGAACTATAGACCAGTCAGCCTGACATCAAACCCTGGAAAAATTCTGGAGCAGGTTATAAAGCAATCAGTCAGTAAGCACCTTGAAAACAATGCAGTGACTACTAGAAGCCAACATGGACTGGTCAAGAACTAATCCTGCCAGACCAATCATCTCATTTTTTGATCAGGAACCCTCCCTGGTAGACTGTGGGAATGCTGCGGACATAATATATCTTGACTTCAGCAAAGTTTTTGACAAAGTGCCCCATGTTATTCTGATTAGCAAGCTAGCTAAATGTGGGCTAGAGGGAGCAACTATCCAGTGGATCCACAGTTGGCTCCATAATTGTACTCAAAGAGTACTTATCAATGGTTCTTTCTCAAGCTGGGGGGAGGTAACAAGCAGGGTACAGCAGGGTTCGGTCCTGAACCCAGTGCTCTTCAACATTTTAATTAATTTGGATGAGGAGGTGAAGGGAATGCTTATCAAATTTGTAAATGCTACAAAATTGGGAGGGATACCTAATACCTTGGAAGACAGAAACAAAATTCAAAGGGATCTTGGTAGGCCGGAGCATTGGGCTGAAAACAACAGAGTGCAGTGATTGATTGGGTATATAAGGGATAAGATGGTCTTTCAGGTATCCTGGTCCCAAGCTGTATAGGACTCTGTACACCAAAACCAGAACCTTGAACACTAGATAGCCAGTGCAATTCTTTCAGCAGCAGGGTGACATTTTGGTGATGCCCTGCCCCAGGGAGCAGTCCCATTGCCACATTTTGTACCAGCTGCAGCTTCTGGACCAATCTTAAGGGCAGCCCCACATAGAGTGCATTACAGTAATCCAACCTGGAGGTTACCAGTGCATAGTGGTCAGGCTATCCCGGTCCAGAAACGGCTATAGCTGTCTTACCAGTCGAAGCTAGTAAAAGGCACTCCTAGCCACTGAGGTCACCTGGACCTCTAGCAACAAAGATGGATCCAGGAGCACCCCCAGACTATGGGCCTACTCTTTCAGAGGGAGTACGACCCCATCCAAAGCAAGCAATTGATCAATTATCTGAACTCAGGAACCACCTACCCACGGCGTCTCCGTCTTGCTTGGATTCAGACTGTTTATTGGTCCTCTTTCAGCCCACCACCAAGTCCAGGCAGCAGTCCAGGGTCTCTCCCAATTCAGATGTTACAGAGAAATAGAGCTAGGTATCATCAGTGTACTGCTGACACCTCGCCCCAAATCTCCTGATGATGCTCCCAAGGGCGTCATATTGATGTTAAACAGCATTGGGGACAAGATGGTACCCTGCAACACCCCACAGTACAACAGCCAGGGGGCTGAAACCCAATGCTATGATCTGAAAATGACCATGGAGATAGTTCAGAACCAGTGGTTCAGAACCACTGTAAAACAGTGCCTCCAATACCCATTTCATCAAGTCGGCCCAGAAGGATACCATGGTCAATGGTATCAAAAGCTGCTGAGAGATCAAGGAAGAATAACAGGGTCGCACTCCTGCTGTCTCCCAATAAAGTCATCCATCAGGGCGACCAAGGCCGATTCAGTCCCATAACCAGGCCTGAACCCAGACTGGAACGGGTCAAGATAATCAGTTTCATCCAAGAGTACTTGCAATTGCTGTGCCACAACCCTGACAATCATCTTCCCTACGAAGGGGGTAACTGAGACCGGGCAGTAGTTGTCGCAAACAAATGGGTCCAGGGCGAACTTCTTCAGGAGCGGTCAGATCACCACCTCTTCAGGGTGGCTGGAACCACTCCCTCTGCAATGATGTTTTGACCTCTCCCTAGATACACTTGGTCAACCCCCCTCGGCAAGCTTTAATAAGCCACAAAGGACAAGGGTTGAGAGGACATATTGCTGGCCACATTGTCGCGAGCACCTTGTCTTTGTCATTAGGCCACATAAATTGAAACAGTTCCCAAGAAGTTGCAGCAGACATTGCACTGGACACCTCACTGGGGACTACAGTAAATGTGGATGGGGCATTAAGATTACTATGGAGATGAGCAACTTTAAACTCAAAGTGCCTTGCAAACAATTCGCAGTGGACATTTGAAGGGTCTAAAACTCCATTTCCTAGAGTTGGATGTCAACAGACCCCTGAGAATATGGAAAAGCTCCACTGAATGGCTACTTGAGGATGCAATGGTGGCAAAGAAGTGGTCCTTCTTCACTGCCCTCACTGCCACAAAGTAGGCATGCCCGATCAGCCTCACAGCACATCTTTCTCCACTTGCACTCTAGCCATCATCCAGCCTGTTTAATTGCTCTTAGCTTGCTGGTGTAGCAAGGTGCAAACTGGGCTCCATAATGCTGGAGAAGGTACTCAGGGGCAACCACGTGAAGAGCCCAACACACCTCACTGTTGCATAGTATGACAAGGGCTTCAACAGGGCCATCTGCTCTATCTACTGGGAACTCCCCCAGGGCATTCAGTAAACCTGTAGATTCCATTAGTCTCCGGGGCGGACCATCTTAATCTGTCCACCACTCCTACAGGGGAGGATTGGAGCTGTAAGTCTAAACTTCACCAGGAAGAGTCTGCCCATGACAGTGGGGTGACACCTACCCTCCATGCCCCCTATCTCCAGACCACCCCTTCCTTCATCTGGAGCAAAAGCCAAGTCAAGAGTGTGCACAAGGATAAGTGCAAAGTTCTATACCTAGGAAAAAGAAACCAAATGCACATTTATAAGATGAGGGATACTTGGCTCAGCAATACTACATGCAAGAAGGATCTTGGAATTGTTGTTGATCACAAGCTGAATATGAACCAACAGTGTGATGTCGCTGCAAAAAGGTAAATGCAGAGCTTGGAAAATTTACTTTTTTAAACTACAACTCCCATCAGCCCCAACCAGCATGGCCACTGGATTGGGCTGATGGGAGTTTAGTTCAAAAAAGTAACGTTTCCAAGCTCTGGGTAAATGCTATTTTAGCCTGCATTAACAGTGCAGAGAGCCAGTGTGGTGTAGTGGTTAAGGCAGCCTTTTCCAACCAGTGTGCCTCCAGATGTTGTTGGACCACAACTCCCATCTTCCTGACCATTGGCAATGCTGGCTGAGGCTGATGGGAGCTGTGGTGCAACAACATCTGGAGGCACACTGGTTGGGAAAGTCGGGGTTAAGTTGTTGGACTACGACCTGGGAGACAAGGGTTTGAATCCCCACACAGCCATGAAGCTCACTGGGTGACCTTGGGCCAGTCACTCCCTCTCAGCCACAGAGGAAGGCAATGGTAAACCTCCTCTGAATACCATTTACCATGAAAACCCTATTCATAGGGTCACCCATAAGTCAGAATTGACTTGAAGGCACTCCATTTCATTTTCAACAGAAGTACAGTTTCCAAATCATGGGAAGTATTGGTTCCCCTCTGTTCGGCACTGGTTAGGCCTCATCTTGGGTACTATGTCCAGTTCTGGACACCACATTTTAAGAAGGATGCAGACAAACTGAAATTCAGAGGAGGACAATGAGGATGATCAGGGGACTAGAAACAAAGCCCTATGAGGAGAGACTGAAAGAAAAGGGCATGTTTAGCCTTGAGAAGAGAAGACTGAGGGTACTTATGATAGCATTCTTCAAGTACTTGAAAGGTTGTCACACAGAGGAGGGCCAGGATCTCTCCTCAATTGTCCCAGAGTGCAGGACACAGAATAATGGGCTCAAATTACAGGAAGCCAGATTTCAACTGAACATCAGGAAAAACCTCCTAATTTTAACAGCAGTTTGACGATGGAACCAATTACTTAAGGAGGTGTGGGCTCTCCGACACTGGAGGCATTCAAGAGGGAGCTGGACAGCCACCTGTCAGATATGCTATCATTTGGATTCCTGCATTGAGCAGGGTGTTGGACTTGATGGCCTTATAGGCCCCTTCCAACTCTATGATTTTATTATTTCCTCTGGCACTTGGAAAGCATAAACACTCTAAAATACAATATATCCTGAGATTTAGTATTTGTGTAGAGTAGGTAGCAACCTGTTGTGCTCCAGATGTCTGGCCTGCAACTTCAATCATTCCCAACCATTGGTCATGTTGTCTACGGTTGATGGGAGTTGGAGTCCAATCATATCTGGAGGCACAGGATCCCCATCCTTGCCTTCACTATGATGGGTGAATAGAGCTCATTAGTCATGTTTTTCTCTGGAAAACTTGTAGCACACTCCTGTTCATATCTACTCAGATGGAAATCCTGCTGAGTTCAATGGAACTTGTTCTCAAGTAAATGTATACAGAAATTCAACCTTAAATTCCACAATGAAAAAAACTGCAAACAAGAAAACGTAGTAATAAAACTCATATTAGTGACAGAATCTGCAATTAGGTGCAAATCACAGAATCTATTCCTAGTATTTTCTGACATTTTCTTCACAAATTGCCTGGTGCAGACATTGGCAGCATGCCCTATGCTGCTCTAATTATAATTGTCTGCATTAAAAACACACACGCAGAGAGTTCATCTTTTGGAAATGCTGTCATAAGTGACTGATGCTCAGCTGTGTCTCTGGGGGCTTCTTTAACGGCCATGCAGCACATATGCATAGACCTCACATGTGTTTGGCATGTGTTTCATCAGACAGATGTTGCAAGTTTTTAATCCCCAGGAAGTCTCATGTGGATTAAATCACAAATCTCTGAACATTATTCTTAATTGCTGCAATAAGTAGCACAGACCTCTGGTAAAAAAGGCTCGCTATTTAAATGAAAGCAATAAATAAACATTTGAAATTCTAACTGAGTTAAAGCTCAGATACTCAAATGATTTTTTTTCTTATTGATTTTTTCTTCTCTCCATGCTGAGAAATAGTACTCCCCTGGCAATCACAAACCCAAATGATCCACAAGGCATTACATGCATAATTCACCCATTCCACATACCTGTAACCCTTCAATGGCCAGTTTGAGGATAGAAGGTGTTAATTTGGAGGCTTGCTTGAAGGAGAAATTACTCCAGTCTATAATTAGAATGAAGCCATTTATCTGAAGTTCTTGATCTTCAATGAGAACCTCTAAGGACAACAGAATAGCCCGTAAAATGTCTATGAAAGAATTCCTAGGGATGGAATAAAAGGAGAAGGAAACAATTGTAGTTATCTACAAATCATTAAAAAGTCATGAATATTTTTCTTGTATAATAAGCATTTCTTAATTTTGACCAATATCTTCTGAAATATCAGATATTTCAAAATGTTTGTATAAGCATTTCTGTAACGAAATTATGCTTTTAAGGAAGGATTAAGGAAGAAAATGATTACTTGCACAAATTTTCTAGTTTGTGGCTTCAGCTAAAGAATCAGATTAGCAGATTAGCTGCATTTAGAAAACTTTTCTGAAAGTGCTTTATAAGATGCATTTGATGAAGTAGGCTCTTGTCTATGAGTGCTCAAGCCACAATAATGTGCTAATCTTTATGGTGCTACAAGATTCTAAGGCTCCGTACACACCACCAGACTGGCCACGCCAGTTTAGGGGAACAGAGGATAGATGTTTAATATCCATCCCCTGTTCCGGGCCTATCCACGACCAGAAGATAACTGGGGGAAGCAAGACTCCATCCGACCTTCGACTGCTGTTGTGTAATGCCAGGTCTGTGATGCAAAAAACAACGCTCATCCACGATATGATCCTGGATGAGCATGCAGACCTGATGTGTATTACGGAGACCTGGCTGGATGAGGCCTCAGGTCCTACGCTGGAGGCCATGTGTCCAGCCGGCTTCTGATACGCACAGCAGCCGAGGGTTGGTAGGCGGGGAGGGGGAGTGGCAGTCATCTATCAGGAGTCTTTGGTTTTCGCCAGGCCCCCTCTCCACGAGACCAAGTTTGTTGACTGCATGTACTGGAGGTTGGGCCCAAAGGGATCCTGCTTGTGTACTGCCCACCCCGCTGCACAGCAGACTCCCTGACTGAGGTGCTTGAGGTGGTCTCGGACGTACAGGTGCTCTCTCCCAACCTGCTGGTTTTGGGGGACTTCAACGTGCATGCCGAGGCCACCCTTACTGGAGCCCCTCGGGATTTCATAGAAACCATGACTTCTTGGGAACTGCACCTTAGTAATACAGGGCCAACCCATGTAGCCGGTCATGCTCTTGACCTTGTGTTTATCTTGGGAGGGGAGGAAAGTGCTCTGGAAATGGGGGCTGTTTCTTCTAACCCCGTGTCATGGTCAGATCACTATCTGGTGAATATAGATCTCTTGATGCCACACACCCTCCGCAGGGGACAAGGACCTATTAGGATGGTCCGCCCCAGATGCCTGATGGATCCTAAAGGATTCCTGAATGCGCTGGGAGAGTTGGAGCTGACTGAAGGACGCCCGGTCGAAGCCCTGGTGATGGAGTGGAATAGGGAGATCACTAGGGCAGTTGACCGGGTGGCTCCGAAACGTCCTCTCCCCCTGAACAGAACTCAGACAGCACCCTGGTATACACCACGGTTGCGAGGTCTGAGACAGGAGGTGAGACGACTAGAGCGCCGGTGGCGGAAATCTCACTCTGAAGACGATCGGACACTGGTTAGAGTGGCAATAGCTGTCTACCAGATGGCAACAAAGGCAACAAAGAAGGAATTCTTTGCTGCCTCTATTGCATCCGCAGAGTGTTGTCCCAGGAGGCTGTTCCAAGTGGTCCGAAGCCTGGTCGGTCCAGTTGCTCAGGAACCCATGGAGCACTCTAAAGCCTCCTGTGACACATTTGCTAAACACTTTGCCGATAAAATTGAGCACCTGAAGGCCATGATTCCGTACGCCATGGATACAGGAAGTGGGCCAGAGTCAGCCAGTTGCAGTCAGGTCCAATGGGATTGGTTTCAGCCCCTCCCCTTTGAGGAAGTGGACAAGGTGCTCCCTACTGTGAAGCCAACCACCTGTCTGTTTGACCCTTGCCCCTCGTGGCTCATTATGAGCTGCAAAGAGAGGCTGAGTGAAGAGATCAAGGCAGTGGTAAATGCCTCCTTGGAAGAGGGTGTAATGCCATCAGCCCTCAAGGAGGCAGTAATAAAGCCCATCTTAAAAAAGCCCTCCTTGAATCCCCAAGAGTTAAATAACTTTCGCCCAGTCTCTAATTTACCATTCTTGGGCAAGGTGATTGAGCGAGTGGTGGCCAAACAGTTACAGACACACTTGGAGGAAGCAGATTATCTAGATCCATTCCAATCGGGCTTCCGGACTGGACATGGAACTGAAACAGCCTTGGTCGCCCTGGTGGATGATATGAGGAGGGCGTTGGATAGGGGAGAATGTACCCTCCTCGTCCTCCTGGATCTCTCAGCGGCCTTTGATACTGTTGACCACGGTATCCTTCTAGATCGCCTGGAGAAACTGGGATTAGGGGGCACTGTTTTACGGTGGTTCCATTCCTATCTTTCAGACAGGCATCAACGGGTGGCATTGGGGGATGAGGTATCAGACCCTTGGCCTCTCAATTGTGGAGTGCCACAGGGTTCTATTCTCTCCCCCATGCTATTCAATATCTATGTAAAGCTGCTGGGGGCCATCATCAGGAGATTTGGGCTGCAGTGTCACCAATATGCAGATGACACTCAGCTCTATCTCTCGTTTAAGTCCTCACCAGAGTTGGCTGTGGATACCATGTCCAAGTGCTTGGAATCCATAAGTGGATGGATGAAGGAGAATAGGCTGAAGCTAAATTCCGATAAGACCGAGGTGTTGCTCATGGGAGATAAGAGGAGGTTGGGAGATATAGACCTGGTGCTCAATGGGGTGAGATTACCCCTGAAGGAACAGGTCTGCAGCCTTGGGGTCATTCTTGACTCCCAGCTGTCCATGGAGGCTCAGATCTCGGCAGTGAGCCGGGCAGCTTGGTATCAATTACATCTGATTCGGAAGCTGCGACCCTCCCTTCCTATCCATCTACTCCCACGGGTGATACATGCCCTGGTCTCCTCTCGCTTAGACTACTGCAATGCGCTCTACGTGGGGTTACCCTTGAAAACGGTCCGGAAATTGCAGCTGATACAGAATGTGGCGGCACGCTTGATTAAGAACAGCCGTCGCTGTGATCATATCACTCCAGTGTTAGTAGACCTACACTGGTTACCAGTTGCCTACCGGGCCCAATTCAAGGTGTTGGTGTTGACCTTTAAAGCCCTACACGGTTTCAGCCCAGTTTATCTGAAGGAGCACCTCCAGCATCATCAATTGTGCCGCCTGACAAGATCAGCCACACAAGGCCTCCTCTGGGTCCCACCAGTCAAAATTGCTAGACTGGTGTGGACCAGAGAGAGGGCATTTTCGATTGTGGCACCTGCCCTCTGGAATTCCCTCCCTTCCGATCTTCGCCATGCCCCCTCCCTGATGGGGTTCCGTCAAGCCTTGAAGACCTGGCTATTCAGGCAGGCCTATAGGATCTCTGGGGTGGACTAATTTTTATGCTGTTATTAACTGGACGGGTGGTTTTTAGCTTAGTTTGTTATTATGGTATTTGATATTGTATTTTACTGTGTACTGTATGTCACCTAGAGTGGCTGTTAACTCGGCGAGATAGGTGACATAAATAAAATTTTATTATTATTATTATTAAAGCACATTATTTCCCTCAAAGAATCCTGGGAATTGTAGTTTGTTAAGGGTGCTCAGAATGGTAACTCTAGGAGTAAACTACAGTTCCCAGGATTCTTTGGGGAAAATAATGTGTTTTTAAGTAAAGGTAAAGGTGTCCCCGCACTTGTAGTGCGAGTCGTTTCCGACTCTTAGGGTGACGTCTTACGACGTTTGCTAGACAGACCATATATATGGGGTGGGATTGCCAGTTCCTTCCCCGGCCTTTCTTTACCCCCCAGCATATGCCAGGTACTCATTTTACTGACCACGGATGAATGGAAGGCTGAGTGGACCTCGACCCCTTTTACCAGAGATTCGACTTCCTCCTTTCATTGGAATCGAACTCCGGCTGTGAGTAGAGCTTCGACTGCATTACTGCCGCTTACCACTCTGCGCCATGGAGATACAGAAGACCTCTTGGAGACCAGGCCTGGCAACCAAAAGGTCTTCTGTATCTTTAAAAGTTGTGCAAGAGGAAGGGAGAATTCCACCTTGTGGTTTTTCCCATTACAGGGTTGCAAGAACACCTGCACTTGGCTGACTTTGTCTTCTCCTAAAGATACAGGATCAGTCTCAGGCCCTGAGCCTGGCAATCCTAGTCCATACATTAGTGCAGATTAGGCAGGTTCACCTTTAAATGTGAACTGAATCATATTTATCCCCATACCTAGGTGGCTCAAATGTTTTTGTTTACAAGCTTACATGCTTACAAGTTTACATGCTTCATTGCATCAGATTTGACAGCATTACATCATTGAAAAATAGGATTAAATGGCAGCATGGACTAATGAATCCTAGCACTGTGAAAGCAAAGGAGGAGGAGGCAGAGGAAAATGGTGTCAAGAAGAATAATGTTGAAGCAACATGAATATGCCAAATATTAACTAGAGCAATGCGCACATTTTGACATTCATTGAAAACAAATATTAAACTAATTGACTGGTTCCAGTTGGGGCCTAAAATGTAATACATCCTCAAATAAAAAACATCTTTCTCCCATTTAAGATGCGTTTAATTAAGACCAGCCCTACTGTCCTCATATTAGAGCTCAGAACTCCTATATCTACAAATCTTATACCTTCTGCAGATACAAGATCCATGGGTGAGCAAAACACTGCCAGCATTAAATTAGTAGGTCTTAGTCACGATGTGCTTTCCTATAGGATCCAATTTATTCAGCAGAAGCCATTTTAGTGTGTCACTTTTCGATTGGCATCTCAAACTGTTTTGTATCTGGGACAAATTGGTCTATTCAGCATTATGTGACAGTGAAAAAGAGAAGACGCAGTAAACTCTAGTTATTATTCACTAATAGGCAAAAAACCTTTTGATTTAAGAATTTTCCTATAGCCCACAGATATTTCTATCAAACTTTAAAAAGCAGGGAGATTGGGCAGCTATAGTGAATGCACCAGGGGAGCAGGAGACCTGACCTCCTCTCTGAGATATTGGACTGCCCTACAAATTTGTCAAAATGCAAACACAATTTGCGTTGGTCTTTCACAGTTCAATCCACTTGCTGTATAGCTTGGAATAATTTGGTAACATGTGCCTCTGAGCATATGGTGAGTGGTGGCAATACCTGCCATCTCCAAAGATGGAGAATTACATTTTTGTATGTTTGTTGGTGTTCTTACTTTGCTTCTTTCCTGTGTTACTAATGTTTCTACAGAGAATCTAACCTAGAAAGTTATATTGCTTTCATTATTCATCATAGAAATCTGTGTCAAATTTATTTTTATTAATTTCAAAACCTTTTTATTGGTCAATTGACAATGTCATATGATGGTGAAGACAGCCTTTTGTATTTCAAATTGTTGGTTATGTTCTATTTCTATTTTGAGTGCATTAACTGTTGAATATGAAACTGAAACTGCAGTTTGATGTAAAATCAGACTGATTCCGATATGTTGGTACTTCAGCAATGACTCTAGCTGTTGGAAAAAAGAGGATGTATGTTTTCAGCCTGCTATTTTTAAACCACTTCATTTAAGTCAAGGTGGGCACGGTCAATTAAAAACATAGAGCACACCTAGAATTTTGCTAGAATATATTTTGCCTCCCACTGTTTTATCTTGTGCAAATTGAGACACTCCTGAGGTCCACTGGAGACTATTCTGCAGAAGTCAGTGCCATTATTCCACAATTATGTTTGGAGTTTTTTTAGTGTAAATTTTGCAAAGTGTTGCTGTACTTCACATATTCACAGAAATAGAAACAAAAGAAAATCATTTCCTATAGGAAACTTCACTAAAATTGCAAAGTAAATCAGACATTTAAAGTGACCATCTGAACTATATCAACTGTCTTAATAATGTTGCTTCCTCCCTGCTAAAACAAGATCAGCATAGCACATGTCAAGTTGCAGGTGTTGCCACCACTCACCACATGCTCAGAGGCACGTTACCAAATTCTTCCAAGCTACACAGCAAGTGGATTGGACTGTGAAAGACCAACCCAAATTGTGTTTGCATTTTGACAAATTTGTAGGGCAGTCCAATATCTCAGAGAGGAGGTCAGGTCTCCTGCTCCCCTGGTGCATTCACTATATCTGCCCAATTTTCCTGCTTTTTAAAGTTTGATAGAAATATCTGTTGGCTATAGGTACATTCTTAAACGGCAAGGATTTTTGCATATTAGTGAATCGTTATCTAGGTTAGAGGAAAGAAACCAATCAAATTTATCCTCTTAACCACCGATGAAATCTTTGTTTCGTACTATGTTTTGAGCTAGATACATGCTACCATCTCAGAATGCTAATTTGTGATACTCATAGCTGTTTTTTTTAATTGTAGTAGCATTAAGAATAATAGCAACATTTGTTATTTGTCTACTGTACTTTGTAGAGGGTAATTCTTGTGTGATTTTTGCTGTGCCTATTAGTCTCTGGAACTGATTATGTTTTAAGTTATGTTCAGAATTTTATTTATGTTTTCAGTTATGTTCTTTGTATGCTTCTATTGATAAAATCATTAAAAATGTATTTTTTATAAAAGAGAGACTAATGTCTATAAATTATGCCTTAAATAATATTTGTCCTAAACCACAAAATCTATTTAAGGTTAAAAGGTCACAAAGTCTAATGCATTTATTAAAAATTATTCTGTTTATTTAATTAAAAAATATCCAAATTGGCTTACACTAAAAAAACTATAAAAATCATAGAAACAAGAAAATAGACTAAAATGCAAAAATAATAAAAAAAACTATAGTAATAACCAGCAGAGCACAAATACAAATAACTCAACAATGCATGTTTCAGCAGTAAAGTGTTTGGGTCAAAGTGTAAAGACACAGATAGAAGAACAGATAGAAGACTTTTTTCAGACAGTCCCGTTCATGCATACTGTAAATGCACGTGGTGTGTGGGGGTGGAAGTTGCACCACCCCTGTCTGTTCCACCCATGCCATTGTATGTCCTGGAGGTCCCATCCTCAACATCTGTGAGCGGAGTGTGATGTCTGTAAAGGGGACGCTAATACACTTACAGTCTTTCCATTACAGATAATCATTCTCTTGAAGATGTAGACATTGTGGGTTGGCCCTGCAGGGTACTTGACGGTACATGTCTAGAGAAAGCCTCAAGAAGTTGGCTACCTCCATGACACCACTCAGATCTATCCAGTTATTCCATTTTTCTGGTTCCTCCTTTGGTTTTGAAAAGTCAGTATTGTTGAACTGATCTCCTTGGACAATGAGGAAAAGGACTGAAAACTAGCCAATTGTAGGGACATCAGTAAAATGTTTGCTGTGTCATGCAGACAAAGTGACTTCCTGTTTCTCCAATTCCTGGCTCCATTCTGCAAAACAGGATTCCTACACAGGAAGTATGGAGCTAATCAAGTTATCCAAACTTGTACAAATCCATTATCTGATTGGTCAATATAAGCTGTTTTTTTTAAATCACAACATTATTCCTAAATCATTGCTGGAAGTTGCATGTTTGCACCTGTCTTTGAAAATCTTTCAGGAAAGAGATTATTTGGCAGTTTACCTAACTGCAGAAATTTTTCTATTGTGCATCATTGCTTTTCTAATGGTTAAGCCAGTGTGGTGTAGTAGTTAAAGTATCAGACTGGGACCTCAGAAATCAGGGTTCAATTCCCTGTTCAGCCATGAAGCTGACTGGATAACCTAGGACCAGTCATTGTCTCTCAGCCTAATCTACCTCACAGTGTTGCTGTGAGGACCACATCAGGAGTGGAAGAACCAGGGCTGGCCCCAGGCATGCTGGGGCCCTTGGGCATCAGCTTCCCCTGGGCCCTGGGGTGTGTGTATGTGTGCAGCACACACACAGCCCCCCCACTTGTCACCTGTCTTTTAGCATTGCCATTAACCAATATGGTCGCCATGGTTTCCCTAAGGGGATAAAGCCTCCACCGCCATCTTGCATTCTACGCACACACATCTCTGCCATCAACCAAGATGGCAGTAGGGGCTTCAGCATCTTAGGGAAACCTCGGCCGCCATCTTCATTAAGGGCAATGCTAAAAGGCAGGAGACAGGTAGGTGGGGCAAGGGAATTGTGGGCAGGCTGAAGCTCCTGCCCTACGATCCGTGGTTGCTGCTGCGGATCACGGAAGGTGAGCGGAGGGGCCCCTCAGGGGCCCTTGTGGCTCCAGGGGCCCTCGGGCCAATGCCCCACCTGGCCGCCCTTTAGAACCGGCCCTGGGAAGGACTATGTTTGTATGCCACCTTGAGCTTCTTGGAGGAAAGGAGGGATATAAATATAATAAATAAATAAATAGAAATAAATAGAAAATATAAATCTGTGTTCCATATTGTAAAGCTATTGATGCATATAATATCCACAAACGGGATAGTGAGCTATTGTTCCCCATCTTCCTTTCATCAATAATATTTTAACAAATTGTTTTATTTGAAATAAACACACCTTCTTCTTATTATATCTTTTATTATATCATCTTTTTACTTCCCCCTACTTGGACAAATTAGTTCATTTGAACTCCATTGGATATTTCTGTTTCTTCCTGGCTTTTGGCTTTTCCCAATCAGATGACCAAAATGAAGTATTAAAAGTGATAATAGTACATCAGTGCACATAATTGAACTCATGTTGCCATTTTCATGCTTTGTATTGTTCTTTGTTAATTCAACCTTGTATCTTACTAACTTTTCTGACCATCACTGTACATGGAGTACAGTTCTTAATTGTCTGGCTGACAATGTCTAGACCAGCCTTGTCCAACCTTTGGGCCACAGATGTTGCTGGACTACAGTTCCCATAATTCCTGACCATTGGCCTGCTGGCTGGGGCTGATGGGAGTTGCAGTCCAGCAACATCTGTGGCCCAAAGGTTGGACAAGGCTGGTCTAGACCTTTTCTTCAGAGCTTGGAAAAGTTACTTTTTTGAACTACAACTCCCATCAGCCCAATCCAGTGGCCATGCTGGCTGGGGCTGATGGGAGTTGTAGTTCAAAAAAGTAACTTTTCCAAGCTCTGCTTTTCTTCTCCTCCTTCTCGAGTGGTTACAAGTAATACAAAACAGAGTGATGCTTACAAATATGGGGGAACAATAGCTCATTATCCCTGGTATGGTTAGGTATATAAAACCTAGCATTTTTCATTACTGATAATTTTATACCCTGTTTTTAGGACTCCTTAAATTTTACCCTCAAGATGTTGGCCTTTCTTTTTAATAGTTAACTGCATCAGCTTAACTACACATTTTACTAATTCTTTACATTCAAATATTTTAAAAACACAGAAATAAGTTCTCCTGGGCAATCCCATAGGAACTCTGGCTGATGCCTGATTACTCACAGCTAGATTTACAGCTACACCTTTCCTATTTCTTACCTATGCTCATAGAACTGTGGAGCTAGAAAGTGACTGCATGTGGATAGTTTAGCACTATAGTTTAGTCCTATGGGAATAAGCCTAGACAAGCCTTGGGCCCACACACTTACCCCCATACCCTCTCCTCCTGTATCGCAGTTGCAAGAAGGTAAAAACCTTTCACTTCCATTTTCAACTAACTGCAGCTATTCATTATATCTGAACCTGGATAAACCATGGTTAGTGTCCAAACTGTGGCTGGCTTGTTTTCCTAAACCGGAGTGGGGAAACTTTTTCAGTCCAACGATCATTCCCTCCTGGGCAATCTTTCTGGGACCACGTACCAGTGTAGTCAGTGAAGCCAGGGCCAAACGTAGATGAGAGAATGGGTATGACTCTTATCTTTGCACAGCAAGCTACATTCCCGCCATACAAAACTCGGAGGTTTCTAAAAGAACCCCAAACCCAAACCCTCCCAAATCTTTCATTCTCCATCAAGGTAAACAGAGGTATTATCACATTTCAAGGCATATTCCAGCCAGGCAAATGCATTTCGGAAACTGGAGCAAGGCCAGTGAAGAATGTGGCCTGAGGAGAGTTCTGAGGTCCAGAGAGATGGGCCTGAAGGGCCACATTTGGCTCCCAGGCCTGAGGTTCTCTCTCTCCTGCCCTAAAACATAGTTAACACCAGGGGAGGCTGGTCCACTACCATTGCCCCACCAATCTCAGTCTGCCCTCAGCCAGACCCCACCTGCCTGCCTTCTTCCTTACATTCAGTCCAGAGGATGGCAGCACTGCCTGTTATTGGCTCTGGTTCCACCTATTGTTAGCCTCGCTGCTTTCCTCCCCACCAGTCTCAATGGGCATCAGTCATCACTGCTCAACACTAAACACAGATTACAGTTCAGGAATAACAATTACCATGGTTAGTTGAAAGCTTTTGCTTCTGATCTCATCCTCAAGACTACGCTAGAGGAAGAGAGGGGAAAGGGGAGCACATGAACTTGAGGCTTGTATGTGTCATGCTAAACTACCCATTTAGCAAAGCACCTGCCCTGATATCTTCCATACACATGATTGTAAATTTAGTCAGTGCCACAAGGAGGTCACAGGAACAGCCAAGGTACAGTGACAGGCTTGTCTTTAGCAAAAGGAATAATGCCCAAGCTGATGATTTAAGCAATGAAGGAGAAAGATGGAAAACACCAAGATTCATGAGCTAGTATGAACTTTGGGAGAATTTAATTCTCAGCCCTTAATGTGTTCAATCAAGTGTATCTGCAAAACCCACCAAACCAAACATTTAGTGCTTTAACATAATTCCAATATTTCTGTCTTTATTGCACTAAAGACTGCAATAATAAATATTTATGTCTTTGTTGCAGTAAATACTGCAATCTTAAATACTTATCTAAGTTCCATGATCTTTGTAGAACTTACTTTTTAATAAGCATGTTTAGGACCCAGCTGCATACTGATACATTTCTGATGAGTTCTGCTGCGATGTACCATGAATCAAATAGGCATCCATGTGGCATCCATAGTATCACTGTACATTTTACATCATAAACATAGTAGCAGACCAGTGGCACTTATTACATCACTCTATAATTATTAGTTTTTTAATATAAGCAACCACACCTAATCATGTGGATATAATCTAGCATGCACATTTATGCATTAAGGATGCATCATTGGGAATGGTTTGGACGAAGGGAGAAAATAATTCACCCTAGGGATCAGAGTGTCTTGATGACAGTAAATGATGGCTGTTGGCTGCTTGTTGTCAAATAGACTTTGTGCCACTTTTAATGTCCTGTGACTTGTTGAGGTTGTATTGCTTTGTAACCTATATTTTGTACAATCAGAGCAAATTATGAGCAAAAAACATAGAAGGAAGACAGAACACCCTTCAATTACAATGAAAGGAATCAGATCTTCACAAGACTTAATTTACAAAGATTGTCATTTGGATTCAAAGGGCTCTTCTTGGTCAATTGAGGGAGGATATTAATGGCACATTATATTTCTCCTGTACCTGACCTGTCAATAACATTCTGATGAAATTTTAAAATGAAACTTGGAGATTTTATTACCTGTTAATTTCATATCATGATAGAGTAGAGGTTAAACATTTCAGAGCAACTATAGAATCATAGAATCATAGAGTTAGAAGGGGCCTTGTAGGCCATTGAGTCCAACCCCCTGCTCACAGCAGGAAATCCACAGCTAGAGCATCTCCCGAAGATAGCTGTCCAGCCTCTGCTTGAAGACATCCAGCGAAGGTGATCCCACCACCTCCCTAGGCAGTCGGTTCCATTGCCGAACTGCCCTTACTGTCAAGAAGTTCCTTCTAATGTCCAATCTGAATCTACGCTCCTGCAACTTAAAACCATTAGACCTAGTCCTACCCTCTGGGGCAGCAGAGAACAAATCTGTACCCTCCTCTATGTGACAGCCCTTCAGGTACTTAAAGAGTGTAATCATGTCGCCCCTCAGCCTTCTCTTCACCAGACTGAACATGCCAAGTTCCTTCAACCTTTCCTCATAAGACTTGTTCTCCATACTGGCTATCATCCTCGTCGCCCTCTTCTGAACCCGCTCTAACTTGTCTATATCTTTCTTAAAATGAGGTGCCCAGAACTGAACGCAGTATTCCAGATGAGGCCTGACTAATGCAGAATATAGTGGGACTATTACTTCCCTCGACCTGGAAACTATAGCTCTGTTTATGCATCCCAAAACCGCGTTTGCCTTTTTTGCCGCAGCATCACACTGCTGGGTCATGTTCAACTTGCAATCCACTACAATTCCAAGGTCCTTCTCACACGCACTACTGCTAAGCCGGGTATTTCCCATCCTGTACCCGTGCATTTTGTTTTTGTGGCCTAAATGCAGAATCCTGCATTTGTCTTTATTGAATGTCATTTTATTAATTTCAGCCCAATTTTCCAGTCTATGCTATCAGCTGGTTTTCCACGACATCAAGAACTTGCAACTTCTCTGAGATATTGTTAACAAAAAAAGGGCAAATTCCATGCTAGGGACTATTAGGAAATGGATGGATGACAAAATTGTCAATAGGTTGTATTCAACTAAGTCCTACTTAGAGGAGACCCATAGAAACTTATGAAACTGTTGGCCATGTCTATTAATGTCAGGATGCAGGATTGGGACCCTGGCACTTCAGACGAGGAGGAGGAGATCATTTTCCCAGAGTTGTGTGAAGAGGGGGAGGGAGGCCTTGAAACTCCAGCAGACACAGATACAGACTCTGCTCAGGAATTTCCCACGCTCACCCCCCTTCCCGAGCCAGAGCTGTTAGAACAAGAAGGAGGGGGACTTCAACTCCCTCATCAGCCAGAGAAAAGCCCGCCTGATGGGCATGACGTTCACCCCCTCTTTCCCCAATACCAGAGGTAGAATCTTCAGAAGGGGAGGGGGCAGAACTTCCCCCTTCACCACGAACCCGGAGAAAACAAAAACAAGCAAAGGGGAGAGAGAGGAGGGGCGGGGAAGAGAGCACCCTAAGGCGGAGTGAGAGAATTCGTGCCAGAAAGCCCCCTTTATAAGGAAAGGGGGGGCTGGGATTCCTTGTTCTGTCAACTCTCTTGCATGTCGCTGGACACATGTATTGTGTTCCTTCATGAGAAGGCTATTTCTGTTTGGATATTACTCTAATAAAGACTGAACTGCTTTCACAACCTGGTCTGGTTTCTGAGTCCAGTCCTGGACATGACAGATTGACAGAACCACCTACTTCACCCTCAACGCTCCCGCCACTTGAACATGACAAGATGGAGAAGGGAGCAGGGGGAACAAATCCCACTTCTGAGATGGAAGAAGTGAGACGGCTGAGGACTAATGTGGCGGACCTACAGGCAGATGTTCAAACCTTGTTAGCGGCTGTCAGGACTCTGAAGACTGACAATCAGACCTTGAGAACCATGGTAGATCAGATGCGAGCAGCCCCTCCGGCCGCTGTGGTGAAGATTCCTATAGGATTACCACCAAAATATGCGGGACAGAGTGAGCAGCTCTCTACTTTCGTGGCTCAGTGTGAATTGTATTTGGACATCAGAAATGCAGAGTTTCCTAGTGATGTGGCCAAGGTGGCCTTCGTGATCAGCCTCTTGTAAGGAGAAGCTGCCAAGTGGGTGACTCCGTACTTGGTCAGAAAGGACGGCCTTCTGGGAAGATATAGAGACTTTATGCGAGCCATGACTGAGATGTTCCAGGACCCTCAAAGGCCGGAGACAGTGGCCAGGCAGTTGGGGGCCTTGAAGCAAGGGAAAGGAATGGTGTCAGAGTACACTAACGCTTTTAAAATTCTGTCCCAGGAAACTGGTTATAATGATGCAGCCTTGATGTTCATGTATAGGAGTGGACTGAGTTCTGAAGTCCTGGATGACTTGGCTAGAACCTCCCCTCCAAATAATTTGCCTGGACTGATTCGGCTATGCCTACAGATCGATCATCGGTTGGAAGGAAGGCGCCTGGAAAAGAAACAGGAGATCCAGAGATACTCAGTTTCAGCATCTCGCAGCAAGACCCTTTCAACCAGGAACATCAGGCAACGCGACCGAAGGTCAGGGGGGGGCTAGGCCGAAGCTGTCGGAAGAAGAAAAGGAGAGGCGTCATAAAGAACGTTTATGCTTCTATTGTTCAAAACCAGGCCACGTGGCTAGAGATTGTGGACTGAAGGGGGGAAAGACAGAGCCGGCGGGAAACTAGTGAACCCAGTCCATGTACAGGCCTGTGGACTGGGGGCTACGTTGGACAAAAGGCCTCCGGTGGCAAAACCTCCTTCAAGAGGAGTCTTGGTACTACCAATTAGGATTATAACTTCCAAAGGGGTCATGTTTAACTCCACAGCGTTAATTGATAGTGGAGCAACCACAAATTTCATTGATGCAGAGCTAGCAAAGCGTTACGGAATTTCCCAATGGAAATTGGACACCCCCTTGCCGGTGGAGACCATAGACGGGAGGCCCCTGAAAGGAGGGGGGGTATCGCGAGCAACAGAGGAATTGAAACTGCAAATCCCGGGACACGAAGAGTTCATTTCGCTGTATGTAACAGACCTTTCGACCTTTGATGTGATCCTAGGAATGCCCTGGTTAGTCAAGCACAACCCAAAGATAAAGTGGAAGGACGCTGTGGTGTGGTTCACTTCTCAGTATTGCCAGGAAAACTGTCAGGCAGAAGAAAAACCCGACACGTTGGCTGGAGCAGTGCAGGAAACCAAGCAAGTGACCGTTCCCTCGAAGTATGGGGAATTTAGAGATGTGTTCGATGAAAAAGAGGCAGAGACGTTACCTCCCCCACCGCCCTTATGACTGTGCGATTGAATTACTGCCAGGAGCCAGCATCCCATCGGGAAAAATTTACTCTCTCACAGAGAAAGAGAGAGAGGCCCTGAGGGAATTTCTGGAGAAAAAACTGAAGCGAGGATTCATACGTCCCTCGCAGTCCCCCGCTGGAGTGCCCCTGTTGTTTGTGAAGAAGAAGGGGGGGAGCTCAGGCCTTGCAATGATTATCGTGCATTGAATCAAATCACCATCCCTAACAGCTATCCGCTGTCCCTGATCTCAGAGCTGTTAGACCGACTGCGCTCTGCAAAAATCTTCACAAAACTGGACTTAAGAGGAGCATACAATCTGATCAGAATGAAGGAGGGAGATGAATGGAAAACAGGGTTTTTGACCTCTTATGGACAGTTTGAATAGCTGGTAATGCCATTCGGACTTTGTGGAAGTCCAGGAGTGTTTCAAAAGTTCATGAACGACATGTTTAGAGACCTTTTGGATAAGTAGATAATCTGTTATTTAGATGATATCCTGGTGTTTTCAAAGAACCAAGAAGACCATGATCAGCATGTGAAAACTGTGTTGGGAAGACTGAGAGAGAACCATCTGTATGCTAAGTTAGAGAAATGTGGGTTTGACCTATCGTCTTTGGACTTTCTTGGATATCGCATCTCAGCAAAAGGAGTGGAAATGGATCCAGAAAAAGTGAGTTGTATACTGGATTGGGGGCAACCGACCACTAAAAAGGATGTACAACGTTTTTTGGGATTTGCCAACTACTACAGAAAGTTTATTCCAGGCTTTTCCAGGTTAACAGCCCCTCTCACTGACTGCTTAAGGGGGGAAAGCAAATTCCAATGGACAGAGGACGCTGCAAGAGCCTTCGAAGAGCTGAAGGGAAAGTTTTCCTCTGAGCCCATCTTGCATTTTGCTGACCCTACCCGCCCTTTTGTTGTGGAAGCAGATGCTTCAGATTTTGCCATCGGGGGGTTCTCTTACAGATGAATGGAGAAGGAACGGACCTACACCCTTGCGCGTACTTCTCC
Source organism: Rhineura floridana (assembly GCF_030035675.1). Lineage (NCBI taxonomy): Eukaryota > Metazoa > Chordata > Lepidosauria > Squamata > Rhineuridae > Rhineura > Rhineura floridana. The sequence continues at coordinate 263,535,293 of NC_084480.1, read as the reverse complement.
AGAAAACTACAGGATGCTGAGAGAAATTATACAGTGTGGGAAAAGAGTTACTAGCCATTAAGGATTCTTTTCAAAACTGGAGACAATACTTAGAGGGGGCTCAACATCAGATAGAAGTACGTTCAGACCACAAGAACCTGGAGAGCCTACAGACGGCCCGGAAGTTGAACCAGAGGCAGATACATTGGTCGCAGTTTTTCACCAGGTTTAACTTCAAGATTACTTACCATGCCCATGCAAAAAACTAGAGAGCAGATGCCCTGTCCAGGCAGCCACAATACAAAGGAGGTGAGATTGACAACCAACCCCAGTACGTAGTTCCGCCAGAGAAGCTGGTGTTGGGATCATGTCAACCTTCTTGGGAAGAAGAGCTCAGAAAGGCACAAAAGGAGGATCCATGCATGCAACAGTATATCCAGGAGATGGAACAGAGCCAGGGCCCAGAAGTAAACTTCCATTGGAAAGATGGGCTGTTGTGGCGTAAAGCTGCCAGATATGTGCCGAAGGGGGATCTAAGACTCTGGATCCTGCGTCAATGTCATGACTCCATCACAGCTGGGCACTTTGGCATCTTTAAGACCATACAGAATGTAGCCAAGGACTTTTGGTGGCCTCAAATGCGCAGAGACATTGAGAACTATGTAAAATCCTGTGCTGTCTGTATGCGAGCAAAAACAGACACGGGAAGACCTTCAGGATTGCTGGAGCCCCTCCCTACTCCGAACGAACCCTGGAAGGATCTATCCATGGATTTTATAACTGATTTGCCGAAGTCCCAAGGCATGATGGCCATATTAGTCATCGTGGATTCCCTGACAAAAATGGCACATTTCCTCCCTTGCCCAGGGGCCTTAGAGGCTAAAGAAACAGCCAAGCTGTTCATAAAGGAAATTTGCCGATTACATGAGTTGCCAAACAGTTTAGTCTCCAATCAGGGAACCCAGTTCACAGCTAAGTTTTGGAGAGCAGTTTGGAAGCAGTTGCAGACGGAGCTAAAACTTTCATCTGCTCATCATCCCCAGACGGACGGGCAGACGGAGAGACTGAACGCCGTGTTAGAGAGGTATTTACGTTGTTATGTTTCTTATCAACAAAATGACTGGGTTTCCTATTTGCATTTCGCAGAGTTTGCCTATAATAATTCCTTGCATACTAGCACTGGACAGACACCCTTCTTTGCTAATTATGGGTTCCATCCCAAGGCCTTCCCTAGTAGTGCAGCAAGTGTGCTGGTGCCTGCAGCAGGGGAATTTCTGCAGGAATTACAGGCCGTGCAGCAGGTACTTAACAGCAATTAAACGATGCCAAACTGGAGTATAAATGAATTGCTGATCAACATCGAAGAGAGGGGGCCTCCCTCCAACCAGGAGACCAGGTGTGGTTGTCCACTCGCTTCCTCCAGATGCCGGGCAAGTGTAGGAAGCTGCAGGATAAGAGACTGGGGCCTTTCGAAGTGGAGGCACAAATCAATCCCGTGGCTTATAGACTGAAGTTGCCAGCTACTTTCAAAATACATCCTGTGTTTCATCGCTCGTTGCTAACGAAAGCAGCCCCTCCCAGCGATTTATGACCCGTGGAGGCCCCGGGGGCACCCATTTTAGTGATGGACAACAAGAGTTCGAAGTGGAACAGATTCTTGATTCCAGAAGGAGGCGTAATCAATTACAGTACTTAATTCACTGGAAGGGTTATGGGCCAGCTGACAGATCTTGGGAAAATGAGAGGGATGTGCATGCCCCAGAATTAGTGGAAGAATTCCATCAACGATTTCCCCATCGCCCTAAGCCGACAAGTGGGGGGGGCACAGCATGGGAGAGGGGATGGTGTCAGGATGCAGGATTGGGACCCTGGCACTTCAGACGAGGAGGAGGAGATCATTTTCCCAGAGTTGTGTGAAGAGGGGGAGGGAGGCCTTGAAACTCCAGCAGACACAGATACAGATTCTGCTCAGGAATTTCCCACGCTCACCCCCCTTCCCGAGCCAGAGCTGTTAGAACAAGAAGGAGGGGGACTTCAACTCCCTCATCAGCCAGAGAAAAGCCCGCCTGATGGGCATGACGTTCACCCCCCTCTTTCCCCAATACCAGAGGTAGAATCTTCAGAAGGGGAGGGGGCAGAACTTCCCCCTTCACCACGAACCCGGAGAAAACAAAAACAAGCAAAGGGAGAGAGGAGGGGCGGGGAAGAGAGCACCCTAAGGCGGAGTGAGAGAATTTGTGCCAGAAAGCCCCCTTTATAAGGAAAGGGGGGGGCTGGGATTTCTTGTTCTGTCAACTCTCTTGCATGTCACTGGACACGTGTATTTTGTTCCTTCATGAGAAGGCGCAGCCTCTGTTTGGATATTACTCTAATAAAGACTGAACTGCTTTCACAACCTGGTCTGGTTTCTGAGTCCAGTCCCGGACACGACAATTAACTTCAGTGGGTCTTCTCTGACTAGTATTGAATACCCACCCAATATCTTTACACAAAACCATGGTGTGACCACACATGAAATACTACATACAGTTTCAGTTGCTACATCTCAAAAAGGATATTATAAAACTGGAAAAGGTGTAGACAAGGGCAACCAAAATTATCAAGAGCCTGAGGCTAGTCCCCTAAGAGGAAAGGTTAAATTTTGGGACTGTAACGGCAAGTAAAAGGTGACAATATTTATACATGGTGTGCTGTGGTGACAGTGAATAGTGGTTTGTCTCCGTCTCATATAACCAGGTCATCCAATGAAGCTCATTGGTGGGGGATTCAGGACAAACAAGAGTAAATTCTTCTCCACACAGTGCATAGTTAACCTATGGAATTCAGTACCATAAAATCTGGTGATCACCTCCAGCTTCGATGGCTTCAAAAGGGGGTTATAAGAACATAAGAGCAGCCTGCTGGATCGGGCCAATGTCCCGTCTAGTGCAGCATCCTGATGGACCCATAGGCCAGATGCCTATGGGAAGCCCACAAACAGGACAGGAATGCAAGAGCACTCTCTCCTCCTAAATTTTCTAGCAACTGGTATTCAGAAGCATACTGTCTCTGACCATGGCATTAGAATTTAAAGGAGGATAAGGCTACCAGTGGCTACTAATGGTGATGGCTGTGTTAGGGGTGGCTAGCAGGCTTTGCTTACCTGGCTTCCCAATGTGAAGGTCACCGCCACTAACCAAGAGGGAGAGGGGCCAAGCAACTGGGAGATCAGTGTGGTGTGGGTGTAGTGGTGCAGCCAATCTGCCAGCCTCAAGGCTGCATCTGCACCTCATCAGCCTTCCTGCCACTTTGGCCCTCCCCCTCTTGGTTACTGGCAGCTGCCTCCACATTGGGAAGCCAGGTAAGCAATGCAGCCCAACCCTGCTCAGGCCTACCAGCTTCTACTAGGCTGTGTGCTTGCTGTCTCCAGTATTGGAGGTGCCATGCCATCCAGTTGTTGGGGAACAATAGTGGAAGAGGGCCACTGTGTTGTGGGTTTCCCATAGACTGGCCACTGCAGGAAACAGGATACTGGACTAGATAGGTCTTTGGTCTGATCCAGCAGAGCTCTACTTACATTTTTATGACAGAACCATTGCAGGAGAAAAATGGACCAACCTCAAGCCCAAGCATTGCTTGCATGGTTTCACATCCTCATCAACATGTTCAACTTGACTTTACACCTGAGTGGAGTTGACACAGAATTTCAGCAAAGTCTGCTGTGATGCTACTTTTAATTTCTGGGCAAATTCCTTCCTTGTAGACTGAGCATCTTTCCTGTCAACCACTCTGTAAGGAGCACATGTGGGGGAAGGGAACACTATACCTGTTCAGCCACTCTGACTGTCTCTTCCTCTATTATGTGTCTTATAGGGCTATACTACTTTCAGGGAGCAAACCTACCTACTTGGGGGAGAAAGGATGGGGGCAGAGATCTGGGGCAAGCAGGGCAGGAAGTGGTGGGGTTGGTAGTTTATTCTCTTTTGTTGTTTGTTTTTTTGCCCTTCCAATGGGAGGGAATTAACTTGCACCACTTCTAAGGAGCTTTTTGGAGGAGTGCCAGGGAAACAAGTAGCCATAGTGTCCTGCAGATCCACAACTTTGTGAGCCGCCTTGAGGGCCTTTTGCCCAAAAGGCGGCGTAAAAATAGAATAAATAATAAATAAATAAATAAAAGCCATATTTGCCAGAGGGTGCTTCAAAGTGACTATCAGGCTGAGCTTTCAGCTGAACATATTTTATTGTTATTATTACATGTATATCCTCCTTTTCCTCCAAAGAGCTCAAAGCTGCATGCATTTTATCTTCACAATCACCCAGTGAGGTAGGCTAGGCTGAGAGAGGATGACTGGCTCAAGGTCACCCAGATGAATAATTCATTCATCTGCATTTAAACCCGCCATGAGTTAACACCTTGTGATTTATAGGTTAGACCAACATTCTAACTACTACCTCACACTGGCTTTTCGGTTGCATTTCTCCCAGTTGCATCCCAGTTTTATTACATCAGGCTGTAAAAACCAACAGCAAAAGATTAATTATAAATAAACCTGACTGTGTGGTGATGTTTCCTTTTGAGACACAATGTGATGTCATGTTCAGTGTTGGGCTTGGGCCAGGTAGATCTGGATTCAAATCCTTGCTCAGCATAAAACTCAAGGTGTGTCTTTGGGCTAGTCACTATCTCTTATTTTAACCTTCCTCACAGAGCTGTTGTGGGATACTTGGAATGGTTTCATGTATCCTGCCTGCCCAGAGCAACTTTGATCAACAGGAGGATACAAATGTAATTGTTGTGAGCTGCTGAGACTCCAGTCGGTGCACCTGCCGCTGAACTGCAAGGTACAAGTAGCAGCATTTGCCTATGAAGTGAGGTACCCCCAGGCCCTGGACTGACTCTGCCCACCCAGAATGGCCACTGAATCCACCCTGGACAGGAAGGAGTATATAAGAGGGCTTCCTGCTCCAGTTGAGATTTCCTTGAGCAACATGGTCTGCCTGAATTCTGTTGTATTCTAAAACTGGGCTGAAGTATTTAGAGAAGAGGGAGCATGCATGCACACACTGTGAACTGAAGGTACTATTTTTCTTTCTGCAGTATCTGATGTGAGGGAGTTGATCTGCTGCTTGGTAAAAAATGCATATACTGTTTGCCTCTGCTTATAGTTGTATATTTGCAAATAAAACACATATTACAAAAATCCTGCAAGTCTCTTGTGTTCTCTCCTCCTAAAGAAAGCCAAAGCCCGGGTAGTGCTGCGGCTAAAACTTCTCACTGTTTTGGAAAGCGGGAGTATGTAAAACTGCATTAGCTTTAAATAGGAACCAGATGTATTAAGTTGATGTTTTCTCATTAGAGATATCCTATCATGTGTGATGTATTCTATTATTGCTCTCCTAGGATGTAAACAGAAGCAATCAAAACCAACTTCTCATAGCCACAAATGTCTTTAATAATTTATTCATCTGCAGTTAAACCCACCGTGAGAACACCTTCTGTTATTTATAGGTTAGACCAAGCACTGGGTTTGCACTGCAAAAGAAACAAAGGATACTGCTGATTGATCTGAACTGTAATGAACCAAGTTCATTTAGCCACAGAGCCAGAGTTCTAAAGATTTCCCCTTTGATTTGACGTTTGGGGGAGGGAGAGAGAAAAGTGTAGAGGAGAATATGCAAGACAGACTATGAAATCAAACAAAATAGAAAAGCTGTTGTAGAAAGGGGGAATTCTTTCTCTTAAGAACTGTTATCTTAATCAAGTATTCCTTATGCAGGTATCACTTTTATGTTAATGCAAAAGTGCAATCATTTATTTATTTTTAATATTTGGGGCAATACTGAAATTTTCAGTGCTTTCAGTCAGAGTAGGCTCTTGCTTCTTCAAAATTGTGTGAGCCTCACAAGCTGCAACCATTTGATCTTTTATGCCCTTAGTTTTGCTTTGTCCATTTGCAGGAATGACTTTGGATTCAAACCGCACCTGCTGATTTCAAAGGGACTCACTGGGAGAACTCTTGAACAAAGATGGTCCAAGGGGTGTGTGTGTAGATTAAGGATTTGGTCCACAGGCCAATTCCCAATCCCTGATATGAACCAATGAACAGCCATCATGACTAGTAGTTATCAATAATCATATCCTCTGTGAATTTGTTTAATCCTCTTTTTAAGTCATCCAGGATGGTGGCCATCTTGTGGCCGAGAAGTCTTATTGCACAGTCTGGGACTTCGGATTGACTCCAGTTTGACCTGGGATGATCTGGGGGCCCAGCCCTAATGCTTAATTAAGTTTTAAATCCTAATTAAATGTGTGGTTGGAAGGTGGGAAAGAAGATGCAGCATCCTTCCTCCCACACCCGCATGTTTAAGGAAGGGTTTAAAACCCTAATTAAACATTTAGTCGGGAAAGGGGCAGGGGAAGCTCTTCAGAGGATTCCACAGTTTTAACTTACGTGCTGCCTTAAAAAGTACTTCCTTTTGTCTGTCTTGAATCTTCCCACATTCAGCTTCATTGGATGACCCTAGGTTCTAGTATTGTGAGAGAGGGAGGAAAAATTTATTCTCTACCCACTTTCTCCATACCATGCATAATTTTATACACCTCTATCATACCCCTTACCTCTATCTACCCCTTGCTTGTTTCCAACTGAAATGTAACCTTTCCTCATAGGGGAGTTGCTCCAGGCCCTTGATAATTTTCATTGCCTTTTTTTTGCATCTTTTCTAGTTCAGTAAGATATTTTTTGAGGTGTGGTGACCAGGACTGTACACAGTATTCTGAAAGTGGTTGCACTACAGATTTGTATAATGACATTATAATATTGTAAGTTAGTTGTAGTCCGTTTCCTCACGGAACAATGGCATACATGTCTATTCAGAAGTATCTTGTTATGTTATGTTATGTTATGTTATGTTATGTTATGTTATGTTATGTTATGTTATGTTATGTTATGTTATGTTATGTTACGGTTTATTTCTAGGCCGCCTTTTGACCAAACGGCCACCAAGGCAGCTTACACACGAATAGAAAAACACAAATACAAATAAAAACAACACAATTTACAAAAATTCAAGCCAACAAAATCCTAGCATTTCTAAAAAGCAACAATATGCTTCTACAAAGCAAAATATGCAGTCTTATCTCAAATATTTTGAATTCTTTTTAAAAAAATCAATAGTTCTGCAGACTCAGAGTAAAACTACAAAGTGGAAGGACCATTTTTGTTTAATGTAGCTTACTTCTAGGAAAGTGAGTGCAGGATTGCAGGTTTGGCTTAGCTGACTTGGCTGAAGCCTTGGAGCTGTACTTATTTGCTAGTACAAAGATGCATCAGTCTTGTTAAAGGAGCCAAAATTTCATGTCTATGATACAAACGATAAGTGCTCGGATGCAGACATTGCTATATCTTCAGAACAGCCATGTGAGATAGGATTTTAAAGTTTTAAATCCTAATTAAACATGTGGTTGGGAGGTGGGAAAGGAGATGTAGCATCCCCCCCCCACAACCGCATGTTTAAGGAAGGGTTAGAGCTGATGACTGGCCAAGGGCAGGAAGTGAGCAAAAAGCAATGATGAATTATTTGAGTTTAAAATGTGAAACTGCACATGCTCAGAGTATTTGTTTGATGTTGTCTGTCAAGGCTGGCAAACTAGTTTGTGTTTGAGTTTTGCTGTAAAATGTCAGGAGTGGAATGTAGCAATCAAAGCATGGAGTGTATGTGTGTGTTGGGGGGGCTACTTTCCAGGAAGGGTGTGTGTATATGTGTGTGTGTGTGCGTTTATTTCTACCATCTCAGCACCTCTTTTTTCCTATAAATGGTATATAACATTTATACAGTTATAGATGTTCATTTTAAATATTTTAAATATAAAATAAATCATATATAATATACATATATAATATATTAAAATGCATTATAAAGTTGCCCAAATATTTGGTTGTTCTTGTTTACTCTAACATGTTATTGTTTTGACTCTGACTTGAGTTCTTTGCATGGTTTAGGGTTGGTATTGGAGGAGAGCAGGGCTCTTGTGCTTTTTACAGCTGTGTGGCAGACAGAAATTAAACAGGATGAGTCTTTTCTAGTATGGAAATACAATTATGGGGAAAGCTTCACCTGTTGACAGGATATTACTTGATTTATTTTTGGGCCCTCCACTCCTGCCACAAAAGAGGCATAAATTGGCATATGACAAATGTTATGCTAATTTGTAGATTGGGAGAGAGGTTTAATCCACACATGCTGTACTGGGCCCAGAAAATCCTATTGGCACCCCTGATCAACAGTGTGAGTTGAAGAACATGTATGGAGGGCATAGCCCTCCCCATGTAAAGATCCTGTGCATGCCCCTACTCATAGGGAGCCTTGTCAAGGCAGCCACACATATTTTCTCTATCCCCTTGCTACAGCAGCACATGATCTTGCACAGCAAGGCAAAGGACCCACATCTTCCCCAGATACTCAGCACTCCAGTCCCTTGTATTCAATTGTCCCTGGAGCTATCTACTGAGCTATGGCCCTGGGGGAAGGGGGGAATACATCCCTAGCCCTCCAACACTAATCAGTGGGCAGAGGTGATTGCTTACTTATCAGGAGGCTTCTGTATAATAAAGGCAGGCAAGCAGACTGTCGCACACAATCCCCAGAAACCAATATGGCTACCTTGATTATCAGGCCTTGCTGATTTTTGAAGGCTTACCAATCCCTTTATCAATATGCTGGCCAACAGAGTGAGCACATTTTTCCTCTCATTTGAATAATCTAGGCAATCTCAAATTCCTTCCTCTTTTCCTAATACCATTTTTCCATCTGTAAGGAATTAGTTATGTTATCATGGTAAAATTGATTTGAGATTGCAACAGATAGCTAGAAATTGTTGGCATCAAAATATGGTCTCAAAATCCAAAGGCTTGTTCAGACTTTTTCAATTATTAGAATTTTCTTCTTTTGTTACATTGGTGAGTTGCATTTTATTGACCATTTATTTTAAATATTTCTGTTTTGTTTTTTGTAACTCTTAAAAACCCTTAATAAAAAAACTGTGCAGTAAAGCCATCCATCAATAACAACAGCAAAACATTAATTATATCAATTGGCTAAAATCCTGCTAAAAAAGATTTGGCTTGCAGAATTTCCTAAAAATAAGCCAAGATAGACTAAACAAGTTTTCTTTAGGTATTGCATTGGGGCCTCTACAGAACAGTCCCCTGCTCCGAACCTTAGAAGTAATAATATGTCAAGGAACTATCAGACACAGCTGTTGGAGACTGCAGGAAAGACTCCCTCAAGTCAAGAGTTGCAGCCCTGGAAACATTAAGACTACCCTTTCTCTCAATGCAGATGGCATATGCAAAGAATACATTTGGTCCCAGTGTTACCCACAAATCCAGGAAGGAGCCAGGAAACCAGCTTGGCTAAATGCAGGCATAATTTGGACTGCAATGTGTACTAAGTGCATGTTGAAACTAAGGATGGGTTTTTCTGAAAATCTTAATATTGGCCTTATCTGCATGGATTTTTCTAATTCATGTCTTGCTCCCTACTCTTAATAAGAAGCAAGGGTTCTCCCTCCCAATTCTGCTAAAAATATAAACAATTGTTGCATATTATGCACATTATTATATATATACTATAGGGGTGGGATTTGCCCCCTGCCAATCCAATCTGCATGGATAAGGAGGAGGTGCAGAGAAGGACCCCCCCCAGGTGGAAGGATAAAGCGGCTGCTGCAGCAAAAGCCTCTGAGAGCAGGGCCAGACTGCAGAGGAAGAACAGCAAGAAAAGGCACCACACCACAGAGGCTGCAGACTAGGGTGGGTGAAAAATCTGCTTAATTCTGACCGGGGGTGGGTGGGTTAGAATTAATCAGATATTCACCCATTGCAGCCTGTCACTTTCCCCATGGTGTGGCACCTCCTCTTCCTGTTCTTCTTCCTCCTCCACAGTTTGGTCCTGCTGGGGAGGCTTTTGCCATGACAACCGCTCTATCCTTCCACCTAGAAGGCTCCTTCTCTCAGCCTCCTCCTTCTCCATGATGCCGGGGGTGAGCAGCGCAGAGCAGCGGCTGGGGGTGAAGCCCAACCCTTGTATATTATTACATGCATGTTATGCACATATATCCTCCAGGTTTCCTAAAGTAACCAGCACATAAACAGATACATACAGTAATGCATATAACTGTATAAAAATACATACTATTAATATACTTATATCATGGTGAAGAAATATAGTAGAGCATGGGGCTTCCCTTTCATACATTATATTTACATTACATATAATGTTGTATATAATTTTGCACATAATCTGCTATTTTTTAAAAAAAATTACCCTGTCCCTGCCCCTCTACAGCTCTCAAGAGATCACCCAGGATTAGATGCTTAGTATTTGAGGGATTGAATCTGGGCCTAATATAATAAAAGTTAAGGAAAATCTACTCTGGGTTTTTAATGTCACCCTTTTTGGATACATTTTCAAACTGGATTATAACTGATAAGATGACAGCTCCTTCATATTTGTACTAGTTTAGGATAAATGAACATGGCTTGGTTCGCTTACCTAAACCATCAAAAGCAATGTACTCTCTAAGGAACTTGATGGTTTGTTCCTAAACTCTCTTAGACTTGACTATGTGGGGAAATATTACAGAGGAATGTTCATGTCAGTTAGGCTGGAATTCCAACCTCACTTACCTGGGAGTAAGCGCCACTGAATTCAAGAGCACTTACTTCTCATTATACATGGTTAGGATTGTGCTGTTAGCTTCTGAGACCTCTTAATCTCCCACCCCCTCCGCTCTCCTATCTCCTGGTTTAGTGAGATATTTTCTTGTCCCTGCTGTTTGGCAGGAGGAAACATGAGGAGCCATCTGTCTGTCTATGCTATTGGACGCTTTACAAAAGCAGGATTGGAACATCTGTCTTATGAGACCAACAACTGTCACAACCTGGGCCAAAGGGCCCAAAAGACAGAGGTTATAAGGACCTTGTGTTTCCCTTTAACTATCTTTTCTATATACTTCCGTCTCCTGTTACAAATGATTCATACAGCAGGATGGGGAGTTTTAACCCGGACTGAATGAAATACATTAGCAGAGCTTGGAAAAGTTACTTTTTTGAACTACAACTCCCATCAGCCCCAGCCAGCATGGCCACTGGATTGGGCTAATGGAAGTTGTAGTTCAAAAAAGTAACTTTTCCAAGCTCTGAATGTCTCCTACATTATCCACCTCACCCCCTCACAGGTCATTGCATCAGTGTATTATTCTGCTTAAAGCTATTTTTCCTTGCCCACAAGAATATTAATATGATGGACTGAAAAATGTAATTGTTTTAAGTAAAATGCAATTAGTCTGAACTAATGACTTCAATCTGTCACATAAACTTCTGTGCTGATGCCACAGACAACAATCTTGGCAGCTCTATAGTTAATAGCCAAAGATGGACCCTGAGGTTTTGCAAAGATCTTTTACCATTAACATGCAGGAAGCTGAAAAATAACAGTAATTATTTCTTGGCAGTGCCTATAACTTCTTCTTACCAGCCATTTACTGGCCTGTATTAAATGACAGAGATTATCACAGGAATGTATGAGAACATTTAAAAATACCCTTCTGTTTTGAGGAATTGCTGGTAATCACATTTCTCAAATTAGAACTTTTTGGCAAGCAGTTTGACTTGATTAATATCTTTTAAACTATTTGCAGTGATTTTTGCAATCTCACATAGCAGTAATAATCTGCCCTTTACACCTATGTCTGACATTTATAACTCTTGGGTTAATAACGCAGTATTTATGGGCACCAGCTGGTATGGAAAAATTAGTTGTGAGAAAAGGATTCCCCTTCATTCTTTAGATTATTCAGTTTAGAAGGCAGAGCTTTTGTGATCACATGGCACTTACCAGCACAGTTGCATATTATTTTTTCTTCTCTAGTTTTTAAAAAATACATCATTGCAACTGTGGCCACAATTATCGTATCACATATCCACATATGACCAACTGTGTAACAGAATAGGCACTGAAGTGTTTCTTGTAAACTTCTTGTTTAAATCCTGCAGTATGTATGGGAAAATGAAAAGTCCATATCTGAAGCAAGAATGAAATGAATTCTTCATGCACAACTTTGACTATCACTTTTATCAAATCAACTCTGGTTGTGAAAACAATTACCAAATACTTGTATTGCCAAAAATATTGCTATTAACAATCAGCTAATGAATTGTGGGGGGGTTTTAATAATAAAAAATATAAGTACGCTATCTACATTTACCTACTCTGATCCCAGTTGGCTGCAAAAAGCAAAAGTATCTTCCTGCCGTAGTGATCGCGATTTTCCAGCACTCCCGGAAATCCATCAATCAGAGCTCGTTTGATCCCTGGATCATCAGCCTTAAAATTTTTGAACATATCCAGGTTCAGCTGACGGTACTGGAAGTATTGAGCCAGTAATCGGAAGGCATCTGTTTGGTGAAACTTTCTGGCTCGGAGAAATCTCAGGATGAAGGCATCATCTGTACGTAAAAACCCAATGTCAGGCCTTGTGATGATCATGTCCCTGACTTGTTGGATATCCTGGTGCAAAACATCTGGATTTTCATTAAGTTCAAGGCGGGCTTTCTCTATCGTCTCTGGACTGAGCCCAGCATGTAAATGGGTCATCTTTGCAAAAGTCTCTTTTCCAAATCCTTAACTTCAGAAATTTGATTAGAAGATATTCTGGTCCCATTCAACTAATAGTCTGCAGTAATCCATTCAAGGGCAATTAACTTTTGCATTCTTTTTGTAATATATTGAAGAATACAATTAGTAGGTATTTTTCATCAATATCCAAGGACATTCACATTCAGTTCATTTCCTAGGAATCCATCCAAAGAAATAAATCACTTGTATCATGATTCTCTGAAAAATAAATACATATATAAAAACCATTTTGATAAAGAGTGAACACATTTCCAAGCATTCCAAGTAATTTTTCTTTTTTTTTAATGATTGCTACTGCAGATCAGATTAAAATTTAAAGACCAAAGCTTAACAGTTTTAGAATGAGGTACTTAGTACAATGCTATGATTATATATCTTGCATACATAATATAGAAGCTTCATGAACACAGCTAGATGAATTTATAATTGAACTGAGCCTTTAGCAATGCTGAAATTGCACTGATTTAACATTATATTACAATTCCTTATTTAATTAGAACACAAATAATAATGGCACTTCTACATTCCAGCCAGGCAAAAGCACTCAGGGAGGGTGTGGAGAAGGGCTGGTGTGAGGTGTAACCTCAGGAGGGGGGAGTGGCCTGGGAGAGTCTTGATGGCCTCTTTCCTTATCTACAGCATGCACATGCCCTTTGTACAAATGCCACCAGCTGGATGTGCATGAGCTATTGCGGATCTGATTCAACTTCAGTGCCCACAGCCAATCTCACAAAAGAAGCCTGGAGAGCCAGTGACAACAGAGTTGCAAATCCCATTTGATGAAGCCAACTGGGTGGCCTTGGCTAAATCTCTTTCAGGCTAAACAACAGAAACTTCACAGCTTCCCAGATATGCAGATTCACACATTCCATGATAACTCTGGATTACTTTTGTTGTAACAATAACATTTAAAAAAAGTTTTCACTTTATCAGTGATAAGATTTATTTACTGGCCCATGGCTAAACTGTAAATTTCACTCAGGGGAATTTGTATTTATTTTAAGCTATGATTCTATTTCTAGACATATATTTCATTGAGGATGTAACATTCATTTAAATATGAGTAAACTGCAGAGTGCCTTTGAGTACTGATATATTATAATATCTTATTCTCTTGTACATTTCAGAACTGAGCAAGGTCTCATGCCACCAACAATCAACTGACAATGCTTAGCATTTTTATTCCTTGTAAGCACAGTACTTAGCCATTGTCTACAATGCATTTTCTCCTCTTTTATCTTAACAACTTAATTTGAGCACATTTAGCTATATCTGCATGGGATCAATTTGCTGTAAGTCAGATTGGCAAATATCTTTTGACCCACCACACACAACTCTTGCTTGTGGAATTCTCTAAAATAAGAATGGAAGTATTTTCCATGCAGACAGCACAATCATCTGATCTAGCAATGTATAGGAATATATGCATGGACATGGACGCACATTTCAATGGAGAGAACCACTCCCTCCCTGCAATGAAATGAGTGGAAAAGCTCTTGTGAGAGATAGGACTACATAAATGCATGGCAGTTCCTGTGCAAGTGTGCAGTGTATGTGCATCAGACTGCACATGAAACTCAGGTAAGCTTCTGGTTTGTTTAATTCTACCTACCGGTACTTTGATCGATTATTCAGCATTTTGAATAGGGCTGTGTACTACTCCATCTGATTCCTAGATACCAAACTGAATTGAGCTGATTTAGGTCATTCCAGGACTAGGTTAGATCTGGTCCACCCAGAGCAACCTGGGGCTCTCTAAAGGAGGAGTGGTCAGGTGACAATGAGGAAGAAGGAGACCCAGGTAGCCTGCCTGCATCTCCTTCTCTTCTCCCCCAAACTGCATTGTTACTTATGGTTTAAAACCTATTTGGGGCCTAGATTTGAGAGGGTTTGGTCCAGGACCATCCCAGATCAGGGCAACTCCAAAGCACCAGATCAGATCCAAAACTGGATTGGGGAATTTAAAAAAACCCTCCTTGCTGTTCCTTGCTGTGGCAAACAGGCAAAATGTGAAAGGGAGATCACCTTCTCCAGTCAGACAGTGTATGTGCATCATAGAACCATGGCCAATCATGACTAGGGATGGGCGAGAAATTTGATTCAGTTCACATTTCAATCTATCAATCTGTACTTTCCAAAACAATATGAAAACTGAAACACAGCCATCCTTCAAAATTCACACTTATTCAAATTTTGCAATGCTGTTTGGCAACCATACAATGCATATGTTAGGGGAAAGGGTGCATTAAAATGTCTATATGAGTGAAAACAACATGCAAAAATGCATTATATGATGACAAATTGCTTGCAAAAATGTGTACATTAGTCAAAACTGCCTACAAAAATGTGTTTATTAGGAGAAAGCAGAAAAATGTTGGAGAATTTTCATGAGGAATTTTTTTTTAAAAAAAATTGCAAATTGCTGCAGAAATGTGGAGAACTGAATTTAAGATTGGGAAATGAGAAACTGAGACTACAGAAACTGACAGAACTTTCCATTCCTTATCCTGACTCCTGAGTACATGTCCCTGCTGTATATTTACTGTTTGTTTGAGATGTGCATCTCACTTTCATAATATACGCATTTATTTATTGGAGAAAACAATGGTATAACCTTGCTAAAGATGACTATCTCAAAGTTTGAAGCATCTTGTCATAAAGGTTATTCCAGTTCCCTGTGATGGCCTAGGTACTAAAACTGATGCAGAAGTTTGGTTTGGTAAAGTAGGGAGCTTGTTTTGCACTACATCCTTTTTCAGCCTGAAGAATTGAGAATTCACTCAATGGGCCCATGTAAATGGTGGGCTGGGCCAGAGGCAAAAGCGGGCAGAGAAATGGATGCAACCCTTGCTTTGCACAGAAGACTACCTTCCAGCCACACAAAAACAGGTTGCTATACATATATTCCTAAACACAGCCCTTCATCCTCCAAGAAGCAATTCATGGACATATCCCAGCCAGGCAAAACACTTTTATAGAGCAGGACCAGTGAAGGATGTGGCCTGAGGAGGGGGAATGGCCTGGGGAGAATTCCTTTGGCCCCCAGTTCTGATTCCCCTCCCCAATATAATGCTTTGAAAAGGAGACAGTCTTGCTACAGTGAGAGCATTAAGACCGGTAATGATTTGAAATGAACACTGATGAAAGTTAAAGAGGAAAGCACAAAACTAAGACTACAGCTGAACATCAAGAAGACTAAAGTAATGACAACAGAAGATTTATGTAACTTTAAAGTTGACCACGAGGACACTGAACTTGTCAAGGATTATCAATACCTTGGCACAGACATTAACAACAGTCAAGAAATTAAAGACTAGGACTGGAAAAGGCAGCTATGAGAGAACTTGAAAAGATTCTCAAATGCAAAGATGTATGACTGAACACTAAAGTCAGGATCATTCACACCATGGTATTCCCAATCTCTATGTATGGATGTGAAAGTTGGACAGTGAAAAATCAACTCATTTGAAATGTGGTGTTGGAGGAGAATTTTGCAGATACCATGGACTGCGAAAAAGACAAATAATTGGGTGTCAGAACAAATTGGACCAGAACTATCACTGGAAGCTAAAATGATGAAACTGAGGCTATCATACTTTGGACACATAATGAGAAGACATGATTCACTAGAAAAGACAATAACGCTGGGAAAAACAGAAGGGGGTAGAAAAAGAGGAAGGGATGGATTGATTGCATAAAGGAAGCCACAGAGCTGAACTTACAAAATCTGAACAGGGTGGTTTATAATCAGGTCACTGATTCATAGGGTCACCATAAGTCATAATCAACTTGAAGGCACATACCAAGAACATCAAGTAAGAACAGATATGTGCTCCAGCACTCGCAAAATAAAGTTTGCAAAATAGAATTCTGCAATGGGGTATGTGGGGTAGTAGCTATCAATATGGTATTCATTTCTGACAGTGCCAACCATCTAATGGGCAGATACATACTGGTCCAGCACTGAATGAGGACCTTATTTTAAAAAATGAATCTTACTGACTTCAGTGGAATTTATTTCCAGATCATGGCTGTTCAGGATTACATTTTGTATGAAATATCCTACATTACACATGCGTTCTGTAGTAACTGTACTATAGTGGGTATTAGAAAGAAATTCTATTGTACACGCTGGTAAATCATTTGTTTTTACAAGCATTCTTTCATTCTAACATCTGGCTTTAAAGCAATATGCAGGCAGCCGGAATGATCAATATTGCTTTGAACAGCAGGGCTGTTTCCTGAAAGCATTACTGGGTGTTAACTACTATTGCTCCATTGAGATATGCTTACCTAGTGGCTGAACACTTGCCTGCCATGGTGTTTTCATTCATAAAAATGTCTCTGTGCACAGTAGACTGTTTCTCACAGAACTTTCTCAAATGAATCCTTAAATTATATTTTCAATAAGCTCATTCCAGTCCACTGGAGTCATATTGCCCATGCATGGAAGGATTCCCAGGGATAGCTCCAAATGTTGTTGGATTCTAACTACCATCAGCCCCAGTCAGCACTGTCAGTGGTCAAGAATTATGGGAGTTGTTGTCTGGCAATATTGGAGGGCACCACCTTGGCTACCCCATAAGGCACTACAGAACCCACCTTTTGCCCAAAGTGCATGCACTTCTTAATTAAGAAGGTACTATAAAATGTTATTATGGATCACAGGTGACATGTACATGCCTCCCACACCCCAATCCAGAAACCATAGGTGTGGGAAGTGGTATAGAAACGTAACAGTGAAAATATGATTCAGAGTAGATAGCAGTACATTATTACCCATCTATGTCAGTGCATTGCTTCTCAGTTTGTCTTAGTTTTAGGTTGCAATTGAAACTTTGCTGTGGGTTCCCAATCACATGTGCAGACCAAACACAGACACCCTCAGTTTTAAATCCCATCAATTAAAATTTTCCTGGGCTCCTACTGGGAGGAAGGGCAGGATATAAATCTAATAAATAAATAAATAAATACACAATCTAACAGTGCGATTCAATAAATGTCTACTCAGAAGCAAGCTCCATTGGCTTCAATGGGACTTATTCTCAGGTAAGTGTGTATTGGATTGCAGCCTAAGACTGCCACCCTATATATAGGGTGCTTCTAGATTGGCTGTTGTGGAATCAGTACTCTTCATGCATGTGATCCCCCGCACATAACATCTTTGTCATCAAAATGCCATTGTATATATTTTTTTTCTCCACATTTAATCCAGATGTATCTTTTCTGGGAGAAATCCAATACTTTTTTAAAAAAAATCCTGTTGCCAATTATCTCCACTATCCAGTTTTACAGTATGAAGTCCATGCCTGGAAGTATCCACAGTTACCTGAAGTGTCACTGAACTTAATGGAACTTATTTTTGAATAGACATCCACTGTTAATGACTCAAGAAATAATAGAGAGGAATTATTTTCATTTTAGTATTGTATATGAAATGCATGCTGGATTTATGATACTTGAATTACTGAAACTAGCTGGGCCTCTTTAGAAGACAGTGGAAGTAGCGAGCACAGAGATACAGATAATGGTGATATAGGAATATCACTTTTTTAAAAAAAACTCTAATTTGTTGGCTGAGGCCCATCTTAAAGTGTCTTCTGGACCATTGACACTACTTTCCCATCTTTGGATTATGATCTCATGTGTGCTTTTGCTTTCCTGCTGGCCTGCCCACTTGTAGAGCAATCCTAAGTAGAGGAAGCCAGCATAAGTCATCCTTGTTCCAAACTCTGTTCAGGAGTTACTACCAGCTGAGCTGGCCCAAACTTGGCAAAGGAAAAACAAACCTTTATAATGGAGTTTGATTTACACCATCCTTTTCACCAGTGCATGTTCTACCAGGTTGCCAGGTCGCATTACTGAGTTAAAAGAGATTTGGAATAGGAGTCTCTCGTTGCCCCATTCCACCATGCCCCCAGAATGCCCCTTTTGGGGGACTTGCCCAGGTGTACATTCTGCCACTTTAGATTCCATCAGCTGAGGCCTGGCTGAGCCAGCATAGCCCCAAGTTTCAGGACTTACGATGGCATATTACTGGCTGAGCTGGAATGAGGTTACGCTGGCATAGCCTCAGCTCAACCAGGACAACCCAAGATCCACCTGTTCCGCAGATCTTTGGATTGCGCTTCTAGTCATTTTCATTCCTTTTCTGATTTTCTCTGCCTTCGCAGACAGAGCTCCTGCATAACACTATGTTCACAATTGTCTCTGTAGTCTGAGCAATGCACTGAATAATGTTTAACTTCTAGTTGTGGTATGAGCAAGACATTGGACATTTTTTAAACTGTGGTCTGGAATTCTGCATGTAATAACAATTACACTTGCATATATGTATATCAGAGGTAGCTAATGTGATGCCCTCCATATGTTGTGGACTACAACTCTGATCATCCCTGTCCATTGGCCCTCCCAGGGTGGCTGGCAGCAGGGAGAAATAGTACTATGTACCTGGCCTCCCATCACTCACATGACTGGGTTTACTGGGAGGGAGAGGGGCTTGACGGCAGGAAGGTCCCTGCAGCATGGGGGCAGTTGCAGGAGCACCAGACTGGCTCCACAAGTACACTTGCACCACAGTATCCTTCCCACCACTCCACTGTCCTCCTTTCCCCGGTAAGCACAGCGACATGGCTGATGGGAGGTCAGGTGCACAGCACTGGATGCCCAGTACTGGCTACCCTTGGGCCATGCTGGCTGGGGCTGATGGGAGTGGAGTCCAACGACATCTGCTGGGCAGCAGATTGGGTACCCCTAATATACATGATTGTTGCTGTTTTTAAAGAAAGGAACACAGCCAAAGATGGGAGGAAAAAGTGGTAAATCATTCTGACTAAAGGAGGAGGACGGGGCTACAATGCCAAGACAATAACCAAAAATAAAGCTCATGTTTTTCTAATAAAAAAAAGAGTGTCCATAATTTTACAGCAATAATATATCATTTACATTGGGCTTTCCCTCTAAGTAGCTTCAAGTAATTTCCAAAGATGAACAACTATTCACATCATATAAAAGGGCAAGCAACAAGGACAGAGTACATTTGGTTTTCCACAAATGTGGTAAGTTCAGGAAGCTCCAATTAATGTAACAAAACTGCATCAGTGAACAGCACCAGCTAAGTGCTTGTAAGTGTGGTTGTTCAACAGGCTGTTGCAGTGATGCCAGAAGGGAAGTGTGTGGGCATGAAGGGAAACCAGACGGCACTGTAAAATGACTCAGTATTACAGGATATGGTTCCAACTGCAGAGCATTAGGTTAATAAATTACTTTATTAAAGTAATAAATTACTTTATTTCATTTTAATTGTATGAAATATGCAGGATAGAAACTTGACAAAAAGACCTCCACAATTACTTCCCAAGGGAATAAGACTGAGAGGCATCAGCTCCTTTACATACCCAGGGCCACTGCATTATGTATGTTAGTTCCATATGTTATAGTAAATGTTGAGAGGCTCAGAATACTAGACAGAAAACCCGAAAAATGCCAACACCTATAAATCTCAAAGCAAAATACACATTTTGCACAATTTTCCATAACTAACCAGTGAATGATGACATTTACCATGGTCAATGGTGGTAAATGTCTGAACGAGCCATTTCTAACATTTACTGATAAATCTCAAGGCCAACAACCAAAGATCACAGGGTATTTTTCCTACAAGCAGCCTGCTAGCACACTGCCTGTCCCCTAACTAGTCAAGTAATTAGTCCCATAGTATACTACTAGCAGGGCTTTTGTTGTGACTGTACTCACCAGTCTAGAGTACCTGCACCTCTTTTTTGCTGCCCATGCCAGCCATTTTGTGCTGGTATCCACAATACTTTTATCAAGATATGAGTACTGGCACCTCATTTCTTACCAAAAAAGCACTAACTAGTAGTATAAGATTATGAAGATTTGAAAGGAAGCAGTATTTATCTTCATTTTCTATTTCATTTCATCTTTTCTCATCTATTTCTTTTTTAGAAACTGCCTAGCTCCTCATTAAATCCCATATGCTCAGCTGCACAAAAACTTATCTCACACTGCACACATTTTGGCGCTGCACAAAATGTGTCTAGCTGCACATTAAAATAAACCCTGAAAGATCATACTCATGTCCATCTTTTACCTGTACAGATAAGTGTTGCAATACAATAATGGCTAACATTTACCACTGAATTGCAAGAACTATCAAGTGCTTTCAGCAAATGACAAGATTTCACCCTCGTTTCCTCAGTTGTCTCATCTTCCCCATAGTATGCATGTGTCTTGTGAAAGAATACTGCTTTATAGATTAACAGTTGAATACATATAAATGAAGACGTTGCAGTGGCTGGTATGACAAATACTTCAGTCTTTATTGACTTGGAAGTAATGACTACTGATTTCAAGATAACTAGGTTTCTTTGCTTTGGGGATAGGTAATAAGCTACTAATCAACAAAGCAAACAAACCTTTCTGAATAAAACAGTTTCAAATTACTTATTAATTTTTTCTGCATATGTATCATTATGTCAAGCATTGATCCACAAGCCCAGTTCTGCATTGTCTAATTATTGAACCCAATACTGAAACAGACTACATAAGCTATTGCTACTCTAGATAAGTAAAAGCTGAAGAGCAAAGGCTCTGTGAAAAGTAAAAACAATGTTTTATGATTGCACATCCAATCATCCTAATGCTTGTTTAAGATTATCACAGACTTTTATCATTCCTTTGAAAGGTCTGGTTCTTATACATTGTCTATGATTTTTAGAGAAGGAATGAGTCAACAAAAATGTGAGGATTATCAACAAATCTGTTTAAAATTACATTTCTAAATTAAAAAACATTAAACTGTGAGTTGGGTCTTTGCAAGCAAATCAACAAACAATTTTTAAAATGATAACCTACTACTGGCTCAAAGAGAAAATTCATACCTTTGCTGTTTGGTGCATGACATCATGATGTTATATAACGTCATTTTACTTGTTGGCACTGCACTAACTTTTAATATACCAGGAAAATCTCTGTTATCATCTGATTATGCCACAAAAGCCTAGAAAATCTCTGTCTGATTTGTCCTTTCCTTCCAAATATAAACCAGTTGCTGCCTACTTATGAACAAAGAGCAGCCATCTGTTCTTCAACTTTAATATTGTTTTTTTCTCTCCCACACCCCCGCTCCCAGCGAAATATTCAGCCACCGGCACAGGCCACTAGAAAAGATGTTCAGTAGTGGAAATGAATTGTGTATGGGGGGGAATGCTAACAGCATGCTTAGATGTATTTGGATTCGATCTGGGCATTAAAATCATGTCCTTAACTCTGCTTAACATCAGAGAGGCAACAAACAAACAAAACCAATATCTTTATACTTTCTGCAGTAAAGGATACAGAGGAGAATGGATGGAAGTGATTCACACTCCCTCCTCCCTGTCCCACATTAATAGTGACGCTTTCTCGTTGACAGGCGAATTCGATTGTCCCTGTTTGCTTTCTCCAGCCCATCTTTCATCTTCGGCTGTAAGGTGCCTGAAGGAAGAAGGCGCCAATTTGCAGCTCCCTCCTAATCTTTACAGCTACTCCGTTTGTCTGCCCGGGGAGGGACCGCACTATTTCACTCTCCACCCATAGCAACTCTCCCAGGCTTTTCCTTCTGCTTTCCAAATGGTATCCTTCACGTGAACTTCCCCTTATCAACTTGTGCCTTCTGCAAGGTGGGGGGGGGGCTGGTATGCATTCCTGTTTTTTAGCTGTCCCCCTGAGTAATGCACGAAGCTCGATTTAAGCAGATGGGGGGGGCTTTAAAAAGCAGAAAAGCGTAGATGAAAGGCAGCGGGGAGAGATGGGGGGAGGAGAGAAAAGGGACGTTAAGCACGGATGGGTTGCAGACAAGCGCTGTCCAGGCAGGATAGTGCTGAAACGCCGCAGCCATGGCATTGCAACAAAAAAGAGAGGAAATGAGGGAAAGCAGAAGCTACTGTGCAGACACAGAAAAGACCATCCCAAATACCTTTAGAACGCCATTTATAAAAAAGCTCCGCTTCGAGTGAGATCGTCTGCAGGAATCTTCGCCGCCGAGATGGCCGGGTGGAAAGGTTGCTCTTTGTATGCCTCAGCCTAAGATCCTTCTAAAGAACTGTGAAAGAGTGAGCTCTGGCTCCACGGGGTGATGCATTTTGGGGTAGGATGCGCGGGTGCGCCTTCTCCACACAGTGGCCTGTCGTCCCCCTGGGTCCTAAATACCTTCTGTCTTCAACCCAGTCCGGGAACAGCAGAGCACAATGTGAGAACACATGAAGATGAGATCGCTTCTGTGACAGATGCTACTACTAACACTGTTCACGAAGTACTAACCATTATATAGGAAGACTGGCCAAAACAATAACAAAAACAGACTCCCTGTGCAAAAAATAGTCACCTGCTACATCTCCCACAGGACAGCTCCTAAAAATTTACCATTTGCAGATGTTTATTGCTACAGGGACAGCAGTGGGAGAGATGGGAACAGAACCCACCTATGTTTTCCTGTGCTTTCATGGCAGAAATGGCACCCCCCCCCAAACCCTGAAAGAAAGAAAATTGCAGCCTACAGAGAAGCTATAAGCGATGTATGCTGCTCAGTAGCACGAGAGGTTTAGGATGGTGTCATTATTAAGCACCTTGTTGAAACATAAAATCTCCATTGGGCATCTTTCTTTTTCCAGTCTGCAAGGACTTAACAGACCTTCCAGGTGTAATTTCTGTGTGTACAGGACTAGGAAGACACTGCATGTTATCAGCTTCCTAATCAGTTTAATGCACAGATGAAAATGGATGGAAAGGCAAGGTTTTGCTGCATAAATTGAGCTTGCAGTCTACAAACAGCGTTGGGTCTGCTTCCCTTTATTCAAGAGTAGCTGTGCTGAAAATTCATCTTCTTTGTGCATGTGTGTGTTTGTGTGTGCGTGCAAGGGTTGGCAGCCAGGAAGGCTGCAGACTGGTGGATAAATGTTCACTGGAAAGAAACACACACACACACACCACTTTTGGCCATCTCAGAACAATAAGGTAAGTTCAAAACCCTGCACCCACAGAAATTGGGGAGGAACCCCTAAGTGTCCAATAGAAAATGGAAGCCTCTTCCACAGAGGAAAAAGCTTTTTGAGAAATTAGAGGATAGATTTTGGCACAGCACTATTTGAATGTCTAAACTTGCTTAAAATTAGGGATCTGGCCCCAAACCTGTAGCCAATGTTAGATCTCAAACCTTTAGTGTGTGGAATAATAATTGCGGAAGAAAGCAACTTTCATGAACAGAATGCCTTTCCATTACCATGAGTAATCATAACATCCCTAAGTATCTGGGATGGGGAACCTGTGTTGTTGGACACCCAATTCCCATCATCCATGACTGGTGGCATGCTGACTGGGCATGATGGAAGCTGGAGTCCAACAACATCTGGAGGACTACAGGCTCCCTATCCCTGGTTTATAGCAGAATGTGTGAATCTGAGTGAATCTGAGCCCTAGCATCTGTCCTTGTAGAAACTGAGTAGTATATATGTCAAGCCTCACAGAGCCTCTGCCTTAACCATGGCACCTGAGTTAATTGCAGTGACTGCTTCTTTCAGCAATGCATGCTCTTGGGAGATGAAATATGGCCATGAAGGAAACTGAGGCTGCATTTGCATTCCTTTCTTCCTTGTTAACATTGCATGAAGCTGAATAAGAGCTGGAAAATGCATTTCCCCCCAAAAGATGATTTGCTATAGATTGTAAAAACTGATGGTGACTCTTCTCAGTTTCATACTTTCAGCCATTGTGGATTACATTTGTAACTAGTTCTGGAAATGTGCATCACAGGTAAGTCATCTAAACCTGTCATCAATACTCTGGGCCCAAGATGAGAATCTGCATGATTGTCCACACCAGTGGAAGGATTTATGTGTCAATTTCTGTCCCTCATCTCCAATATTGGAAGGGGTATTGCAATAATTGAAACTAAAAAAGCATACCGTAATAGCAGGTGTCACATGATGTGGCTAAACTGTCCTTTTCCATCCTCACATACACACTTTCCACTGACCAATATCATCCTTTTGTTATATTTGTTTCTTATTATTAATAATTATTAATTTTACTTCTAACCTGCCCTTCATCCTAATGTTTCAGGGCAGGTCACAGCAATTTTACATACATAATTAAAAACAGTTTAAAGCAAATTACAATCACAAGAATAGGGAGGTCTATATAGAAATCAAGTATCAAAGGTCAGGGTAAAGAGATGTGTTTTCACCCAGACACAAGACACACCTCTGTGGGGAGAGAATTTCATAACTTAGGGGCTGCCACAGAGAATGTCTTCTCCTGGGCTATCCCCAAACTTCTAAAGGTGGTGGAACTGCAAGAGGGCCCCTTCTGCTGAATCATAACATCCAAGAGGGTCTGTAGGGAAGGATACTTCAGATATTTTGGGCGTAAGTCAATTAGGGCTTTCAGCACTAATAATGTGAGCATCTTAAATTGGACCCAGAAATGAATTGGCAACCAATGCAGCTGTTTTAAAACAGGTTATATGAGTTCTATATGGAACCCTACTCAGTAATCTGGCTGCTGAATTTTGGAGGAGTTGAAGTTTCTGAGTCATCTTCAAGGGCAGCACCATGCAGAGTACATTGTAATAATCCAGCCTGAAAGTTACCAGAACATGGAGTACAATAGCCAAGTCATTTCTATCCGAAAGGGGCTGTAGCCAGGGAACCAACTGGAACTGGAGAAGGTGCTCCCAATCACCAAGGGCACCTGGGCCTCCAGTGGTGATGTGGATCCAAGAGCACCCCAAGCTATGGAGGTATGAGATGAGTGGATTCCAGTCTACATTGTGGTGGGTACATGGTGAAGTGGCCCATTTACAGAAATGAATTGAGAACATTTTCCAAATCCTGCACAATAGCCCCAAACTACTCTGAGTAATCTAGGCCTACACAATCATCTTAAACAGGCATATACTGATCTGAAATGTAAGCTGAATACCTCATGCAATATATAAACTGAAGCTAACACAATATTTATTTCCTCTTATATATCAATCGGTAAGTGGCTTCATAACTACTGAAGTCATATGGGAGAAAATAGATTTGACTTCAGCTATAATGTAAATAACTATGTTGCTGATTCTATTTATTTTCTTAATACTGACATTATGTGTTAAATTCTGCCATCATATGGCTTTTAAATGCTATTCACTACATGAATGAGGCACTAGAAACACAAAGGTTTCTTTAAAATAACCATTTGGCAGATACCACCCTATTCCATGAACATAGAAGACACAAGGCAACAGCTCTGCAGCTTGCAAAATGTTAGTATTATACACTCTGTGATACACTCCCTGTATCATACACTCCACAGAGACCAGGGATGGAGAACCTCTAGCTCACAAGCTGAATGTAGGCCACCAGGCTTCTCAAAACAGCCCACCTCACTCTACCAGGACTCTGTCCCTCACCAGCCCTGCTCTCTGCTCTCCTTGAATTCCCTGTGATCAGGCTGGTGAAGCAGAGCATTGGGCATTGTTTGGAAAAGCCCCAAGATACTTGCCCTCTTTATTTTCCTTTAGTAAAGTGATGCTAGGGTGATTTTAAAAGTGGACTGGCAGCAAATTTAAGCATGTGTATGGGGGGGGAAGACAACAATAAATACTAATCTGCCATCCTCCTGTATCTTCAAGCATTTGTTCATAAAGCACGAGCGGTGAGAATCTGCAACTGATGACTGGTTAATTAACCAGAGAATTCATCTCTAACCTATAGTTGTCACTTGAAATTATTTCCTTTCTAATTAACCCTTTTGAAGGTTTAGATTTCAAATGACACTCACAAGTGTTTAGGAAGCAATAACTAATTCTTCAGTGAAGTTAAACTTTCTGCCATAATTTTCCAGTTTTGTAACATATTCCACATGCCTAGCTGTTTTTCATTAATGAAAAAAGTCACATATAATGAAAAAAGATATGTTAATAGCATGCTCTGTTGATGACATTTTAAAACAGAGAACCTCATTCTTCCATTTAAATTCAAGATTAAACAGACTGGACAATGGTGAGAGTGCAAACAGCGAAAGACATATTGCAAGTGAACCAAACATGAGTGAGACAGTGCATGATTGTGCCTACTGCAGGGCAGTGAAAGCAGCAGAAAAGGCCCATATCTCTGCCTCTGTTGCATCAAATAACTGTTCAGCTGAGCTTTTTTGTATTGTCTTGGGTCTATTGACATCTACTCCAGGGAATGGAGTCTTAGGCCCTTTGGAAGTGCCCTGTGGCTTATTTGCAAGGCACTTTGCAGGTAAAGTCACTTGCTTCTGTAGCAATCTTGATGTCACATCCAGTAGCAGCTAGTGAGGCAGTGTGGGTGGGACACTGCTACTCTCCCAGCTTCCTAATACAGTGGGTTACTGCTGCTGACTGAGAAGAAGGGCAAGGCATTGGGACATGGCATGGTGTGGTGCACAGTGGCAGAGCCAATCTGACATTCACTGCAGTCTCCAGTGCGGTGACCAGTACAACATCTGCTGCAACATTATGTGATCAGTTTCAGGTGATATGGTCTGATGATGTGCATAACAATGCGTTCTCTTGAACCTCTTGGCTTATTAAAGCTTGCCAATTTATTTATTCATTGCATTTGTATACTGCCCCAAAGCCGAAGCTCTCTGGGTGGTTTACAACAATTTATTTATTTATTTATTCTATTTCTATGCTGGCTCACAAAAAAAAAAATAAACACAAATACAAAATACACATCAGAAAAGAATACAGTGCACAAAAATTCAAACAACAAAATATTAACATTGTTTAAAAAACAAGGTTCTTTACAATTAAAAACATTAAAAACAAATATACAAATTTAAAAACACATTTTTAAAAAGCAATTTCAAAACACATGCTAAAATGCCTGGAAGAAGAGGAAAGTCTTGACCTGGCACTGAAAATATAACAATGTTGGTGTCAGGTGCACCTCATCAGAGAGATCATTCCATAATTTGGGGGCCACCACTGAGAAGGCCCTCTCCCTTGTTGCCAGACTCCCAGCTTCCCTCGGAGTAGGCACCTGGAGGAGGGCCTTGGATGTTGAGCATAGTGTACGGGTGGGTTCGTGTCAAGAGAGTCGTTCCATCAGGTCTTGTGGTCCCAAGCCATGTAAGGCTTTATAGGTTAAAACCAGCACCTTGAATCGAGCTCGGAAATATACAGGCAGCCAATGCAAGCGGGCCAGAATCGGTTTTATATGTTCGAACCGTCTGGTCCCTGTTAGCAATCTGGCTGCTGCATTTTGCACAAGCTACAGTTTCCGAACTGTCTTCAAAGGCAGCCCCATGTAGAGCACATTGCAGTAATCTAACTTGGAGGTTACCAGAGCATGGACAACTGAAGCCATGTTATTCCTGTCCAGATAGGGGCATAGCTGGGCCACCAACCAAAGTTGGTAGAAGGCACTGCGTGCCACCGAGGCTACCTGAGCCTCAAGTGACAGAGATGGTTCTAGGAGAACCTCCAAGCTATGGACCTGCTCTTCAGGAGGAGTGCAACCCCATCCAGGACAGGTTGGACATCCACCATCCAGTCAGAAGAACCACCCACTAGCAGCATCTCAGTCTTGTGTGGATTGAGCCTCAGTTTATTAGCCCTCATCCAGTCCATTGTCATAGCCAGGCACTGGTTTAGCACATTGACAGACTCACCTGAAGTAGATGAAAAGGAGAAATAGAGCTGTGTGTCATCAGCATACTGATGGCAACATACTCCAAAGCTCCGGATGACTGCACCCAATGCTTTCATGTAGATGTTGAACAGCATGGGAGACAGAACTAACCCCTGCGGAACCCCATACTGGAGAGTCCAGGGTGCCAAGCAATGTTCCCCAAGCACCACCTTCTGGAGCCAACCTGCCAAGTAGAAGCAGAACCACCACCATGCAGTCCCTCCCACTCCCAATTCAGCCAGTATTCCCAGAAGGATACCATGGTTAATGGTATTGAAAGCCACTGAGAGATCAAGGAGAATCAACAGAGTCACACTCCCCCTGTCTCTCTCCCGACAGAGGTCATCATACAGGGCGACCAAGGCTGTTTCCCTGCCAAAACCAGGCCTGAAACCCAACTGCAATGGATCCAGATAATCAGTGTCATCCAAGAGTGTCTGGAGCTGGCCTGCCACCACTCGTTCATGGACCTTGCCCAGGAATGGATGCCCAATGAGGGATGACCAGGCAGATTCAGGGTGTTGCCATTGCATCCTTGCAGGAGGGAGTGGTCCTGTCATCTTGAAAGAGGTGGTGATCCAACCACTTCTGAAAAAGCCCGCCCTGGACCCAATGGTTTGTGACAGCTACAGCTGGGTTGCAAACACCCCCTTTTGGGGCAAGGTGGGTTATGGCACAATAGTACTCTTGGGTGAAATCAATTATCTTGATCCATTCCAATTCAGATTCAGACCTGGTTATGGGACTGATTCAGTCTTGATTGCTCTGAGGGATGATCTTGGTTAGGAGAAGGATAAGGGGAGAGTGACCTTGTTATTCTTACATGATCCCTCAGCAGTTTTTGATACAAGTGGCCATAGTATCCTCCTAAACCAGCTCTTTGATGTGCAGATTGGACAGTGCTTTACAGTTGTTAGGAGACCTCTATTCCCCTCACAGAGCTACAATTCCCAGTGTTTCCTGGGGAGAGGGGATGATTGTTAAACTACTCTGGCAATTGTAAATCTGTGAGGGGAATAGGGGTCTCCTAACAACCCTTCACAGACTACTGTTCCTAGGATTCTTTGGGGGAAAGCCATGACAAAGTCATATAGTAGCTTTAAATGTATGGTGTAGATGTGGCCATTATTACTGGAGCTGTGGGGAACTGCATGATGAAACATTCTTGTCAAAAACTCCCTGCTCATAGAGCATTAGCACATCAGTGAGAAAGCTAAGTCAGCATCTGTAGCAGCTGCTGAATGTTAGGTTAATGAGGCTGCAGGTGTCTGTGTTTTTCTTTCCTCTTTAATTTTTATGTTGTACCTGCCCCCCAGCTGATCTAACTATACAGTGTTTAAATAATCCTTGCCAGCCTGACCATGCTGGAACGTTTGCTTGTATTGATATAGCGCTGTAAATTTTTGGATAAGGGAAGTTGCTGAAAGGAAAACACACAAAACTCCATGTCTTTTGGACCATGGCTGGTATTCCCCCACCCCATCCCCCAGTATCAGTGTTTTTAGTGAATGCAAAAGGGTTGATTTTGAGCAAGGGCTCAATAGGGCTTAACACTAGAACTTGTTGTGAATGCCACGGGTCAATTATAGAAATAGAATCTCTAAGTAAGACCATACTACTTTCTTCTTCGTCATCATCATCACTGGGTAACCATAAACAGCCTCCGTTGTTTGGGTATAGAGAAAACTCTTCCAATATGAAGGATGGGAGCTCCTCTTACTGCAGAAAGAAAGAAAGAAAGAAAGAAAGAAAGAAAGAAAGAAAGAAAGAAAGAAAGAAAGAAAGAAAGAAAGAAAGAAAGAAAGAAAGAAAGAAAGAAAGAAAGAAAGAAAGAAAGAAAGAAAGAAAGAAAGAAAGAACCAACAGGATATTCTGAATTAAAAATAAATCATGCACAGTTTAACCATGCATTACAGGCTTCTTCAGAAGTCTACAGCGAGTTGGGTGCCAGTACCAACATAGGCCAGAAAACATCATCTACCGTGAGGGTCAGAGCAGAAAAACCAAGAGATCCCATAAAAAGAGGAGAAAAATTAGGCACCAAGAAAAAAAAAAGAAGAAGGAAGATTCTGAGAGTTAATCAACAAGAATGCCATTCAATCAACATGCAAGAGAGCAGAGAGCAGAGATTTTTGTCCAATTGCCCCTTTCATGGCTAAACATTGTGTGGTACAAACCCCTATGGGTGCAGCATACCTTAAGGACTGCCTGACCAAAAGTTGGGCATTTAGTGTCACCATTCCCATGCTGTGGAACACTCTTCCAGCAGAGATTTGGCAGGCACCATCACTTTTGACTCAAGCGTCTCCTGAAGACTTTTTTTAATGCTGACAAGTCTATGGCTATGCAAGTCAGCTTAAAATTTTCTTGAGTAACCTGTCATTTTAACGATTGCTTTGTACTGATTTTAATGGTTACTTACATTTTTATATCACTGTACACCATCCCGATATTTTATGAGAGGGCAGAATATAAATACTTCTATAAACAAGCAAACGTGACCACACCTGCCTTTTTACTCTCTGAAACACAACTTTCACACACACACCAGAAGATAACTCTGAGCAGATTGGCTATACAAGCAATTGTTTGGGGCTGTCTCATCTCGGCATTCTGATGGCAGTAATGTGAAGGGCTTGGACAAACTGTGAGGATTAAAGGCAATTTGATGAAGCTCCTAAGATCCTCTGTCTGTGAGAGAACAAAACACTCAGAACAATGAAGCTGCTAGTATCAGGAAAGAAATCATCTCACATGATTCTTCCATTCCATCTTCCTGCTACAGCCTAAGAGAAACATGCTAGCTTTTCAGAGACAAGGAGTTTCACACATGTGACTCCACCCCCACATGCATTCTGAAGTGCTACAGTCCCAGAGGAACTGCACCACATTTTTCTGAATGTGTACCATCTGCTTTTAGTAAAAAATAATATTCATAAACCACCAGCTGGTTGTAAATTTTGTTGTATGACTGGCAGATTTTTAGGCAATATTTCTTAAAATGTTGTGTGCCTTGTAAAAATCATGAAGCTTTGGTTAGAAACATCATCACTGCATGATGCTTGCTACATAGAGATCTTGTGTATGTGTGCAAGATAACTTAAATTTCTCTCAATGCCATTGAGGATACAAAATAATTTCTACTATTTGAGGAGCTCTATTACACAGGGAATTCTGTCACTGAAATAAACAGATGGAGGATATGACCTTATTTGAAACCGCTGCAGTTTGCGTAACTGAGGTTGTCCAGCCTGTATGCTGTACTCTGGCATCAGTTCTTAACAGGTGAATCACAGAAAATCAATAGAGCTCTAACTGATTTACCCCTCCCAAGGACTGATTTATTTTACTTACTCTCCTCTGGAGAGAAATAAAGTTACCACTGTAGCAGCACATGTTAACTCTACATACGACAGGAAGTGAAGGGGTCAACAAACTATTCAAACTAATTATTTTCATCCTTCAAGTATACACATTAGAAACAAAACACATTAACAGCAGTATCATATTCATGAAGCTGAACATCTTTCAAGACTTTCAATGTATTTGTTCCTCTCCAGTAGGAGATATATAGCCTGATCCTAAGCACAAGTAAATCTCATTTATTTTGATTGCACTAATTCCCATGTGAGTGCACTTAGGGCCAAGGTCTCAGGGGCCAACAAAGCAGCAGTGGTCACTTTATGCTCCCAGGTGTACAAGAAACATTTCCATGTTTTTTACAAGCCAAGCCTGGTAAGTCCGTCTAGAACTCAGGCTATGGCAGCAGTCATTCCCTTTTCAAGCACATGCTGATTCAGCCATTAAAATGTGCATTCATCTTCCTTTCTGCAAACATAATTCTGCACAGAGGCTTTAATTAAATTGCCAAAAAGAAACCAACTTAAATCATCTGGAGTCCTGATTGGCAGCACTGCCAAGCCACACAGTAGCAGATCCCAAGCAACATGGGGAAGAATTGTTCAGTGGTACAACGTGCTTTATATCTACTATTGCCAGCACAGATTTTTCACATTATGCAATGTTAAATTGAAAATACCCTTCATGCCATTCTGCTGCTTCCCATAACCTCATTTAAAAACAAAACCTTACAAAACATATAGTCCTGAAGTCAGAAACGCTTGCTTAACAACCCTCTAAGTTTTCATGGGGATACACAAAACACTCAGAGAGAACTGAGGGTTCAAAGTGTAAAACAAGAGGGGGGAAATCAAGGCCCATTGGACTTTTTTCTGTTAGTGGTCTCATGTACTCTGTGAACAAGGCTGATTTTTAATTAATTTCAACAGCATACCTGTAATCCTGTTACTGAGCTTTGCCCCATATTCAGACCTTCCTCTTCTGCAGCTTAAAGTTTAAAAATGCCTGGCTGATTTTAATTAATTTAAGACGTTTAACATTGAAGTCAACGATATCCACAGGCATGCTCAGTAAGAATCAACTGCCAGTGTTCTAAAAGTCAGACTCACAGCTGTTTGCCTTGGCTAATTAGGTGACCACACCCATGGCAGACATTCATTTCACTTTAGTCATGGCTTCCCCCAAAGTATCCTGGGAAGTGCACTTTGTGAAGGGTGCTAAGAGATGTTAGGAGACTCCTATTCCCCTGACAGAACTCCAGTGGCGAGAGTGGTTTAACAGTCAGCCCCTCTTTTGGGAATTGTAGAGGAATAGGACTTCCTACACAGGAAGTGGATTGGACTGTGAAAGACCAACTTAAATTTTATTTGCATTTTTACAAATTTGTAGGGCAGTACAATATCTCAGAGAGGAGGTCAGTTCTCCTGCTGCCTTGGTGCATTCACTAACGCTGCCCAATTTCCCTGCTTTTTTAAGTTTGATAGAAATATCTGTTGGCTATAGGTACATTCTTAAACTGCAAGGTTTTTTGCCTATTAGTGAATCGAGACTAAGGAAGCTGTAGAAAAAAAAGATCTAAAAGCACTAAGTGTTTGGAGAAAAATCTATGGCTGCTTAGTTCAACTCCATATGTGAAATTCCCACTTAAATCCTGCCTCTTTTGCTTCCCTGTTCTACAGTCCCTGGACCCCAAAACTCAATTCCCTATCCACTATCAGAGCTTGGAGAAGTTACTTTTTTTAAACTACAACTCCCACCAGCCCAATCCAGCGGCCATGCTGGCTGGGGCTGATGGGAGTTGTAGTTCAAAAAAGTAACTTTTCCAAGCTCTGACTATCATCCTGTGAGTAGCACAAAGCCCTGGTACTTTCTATGTGCAAAACAGTTGCACTACCACTGAGCTACAGCCCTTCCTCCTTGCTAGTGCCCTAGCTTTCATCGAACATCAAAGAGATGGGACGAAGTTGAGCAGAACTGTGGTGACCACTCCTCTTCTTTTGGATTGCAAAATGGAAGAGCCTCCAGGAGAACCCCTTAGCTGCCTGCCTAACAGTTATTTAGAGGTCTCTTTCCATTAGGGAGATCAGAGTAAGGTCTAGTGGGGAAGTAGCAGCATGCATCACTGATAGGTATGCAACAAAGAAAAGCAGCAATGAGATCAACTGTGTTCTTCAGTGACCAGAAAAAGGAGCACACAGAGCCGGGTGTGGGTATGTGACAATATAGAGAGCATATTACTGCTGAGCTTTGGTTCATTTTTTCATTTACTGAAATATTTATAAACCACATTTTTATAGAAAATATAACAAAATGGTGAGCAACATAAAAACACAATACTACAGTAACAACATCAATAATATATCAATAAAAACTGATTGGTAAAAAAAATCACATTTCTGAACCTCACCGTTTTTTTAAAAACATCTGAAAGAAATCAGAGATGACTCTTGCCAAATCTCTGTTGGCAATAAGTTCTAAAGAGCAGGACCTACCACATTAAAGGCTTGGTTCCTGATACAGGCCAACTGAATCTCAGGGGAATGCGTCACGATTAAAAGTGCCCCATCAGAAGATCTCAGTGATCGAGGTGGAGCGTAAGGAATCAGGCAGTCCTTAAGGTACCTTGATCCCAAGGTGTTTAAAACTTTGTGAACTAACATTAAGAACCTTGAACCTGGCCCAGTACCAAATTGGCATGTGTCTCCACACCATGGCTACTTGCTATCACTGCACTGCAATCTTGGGTCTTGGTTGGGTCTTGGGTCTTGGCTGGCTCATTTTAGTACGAGCATTGCTTGCATGGATGGAAGGAAGCATATCGGGTTGAGGTCACTTGATCACACTACAGTGGAGCATTGCCTCTATTCCTAGGTAAAGAATTTACAGAATAGACTCAGGGCCATCATTTTCTAGACCATCTGGTCTCCCTCTGCCATCAACAATCATTTGTACATTTTGTTATATACCTCTATCCTGGTTTGTTATAGTCCATTTTCTGGCACCACATTTTCCAGCTAGATAGCAAGACTTATTTTATTGTTTTCTGTTCTCTCAAGCAAGGAAGTCAGCCCCACTCAACATGGCCAAAGGTCAGAGAGTTGTAGTTCAAAATATATCATAGAATCATAGAATAGTAGAGTTGGAAGGGGGCTATAAGGCCATTAAGTCCAACCCCCTATATGGAGGTCACTATGTTGTCAAAGGCTGCTGTACACAATTGGACAGTTTTGATTGCCATTTATCAGACTTTAACATTCTGGTCTTTGAGCTTGTCCATTTTGGTTTCACATGCATTTTGTGTGTTTTCTCATCACTGTGCATTTTCATGGTATAAATCCCTTTGTCCCTTTGAATTGTCCTAACTCACACTATGCCTCATTAACAACATGTAATCCAGGGGTAGTCAATGTGGTTGACTTCATATATGGTTGGACTACAGCTCCCATTATCCCTAACCATGGGCCATGCTGGCTGGGGCTGATGGGAGTTGTAGTCCAGCAACATCTAGACAGTACCATGTTGGCTGCCCCTGGCAATCGATCCTGCAAAAATTCCTCCCACTTTCTCTACACTAGGCCAGCAAAAGCAAACAAAACAAGCAGAGCCTGACCCTTTGATCTGGAAATGCACTTTGTTGTTTCAGACACCAGCACTTCAATAAGAATTTACTCATTAATTTGCTTTATGGATCAAGTTGCTTCCCTTTATGCATAAACTAGAACAAATTAAGAGAAAATCCAATAACAGTGTATTTCCTGAAAACCTCTAATTACACAAGCCTCTATGCTTATATGCATCTACTGTATTATTTATCAGCCTCCCTCATTGTTGGCTTGTTCTTGTGGGCTGTGATTTTCCCTCTGGATTACTTTCCCAGTCCACCTGTGTTAGCTAGGTGTTAGCATAAGAGACCACGGTATTAGATATCTGTGGACTTTAATTTGTTTGTCATCTTTAGTCAATCTCATAGAGAGAGATTTGCTGTTATTGTCAAAGGGCATGAGGCAATAAATGGGGAGGGATGGAGAATCAAGCTGATGAATCAACTGATCCACAGATCAAAACTTTTTAATGCTAGAGTGGGCCACATGTATTGGAAAGGATGTGCATTTCTGCAGCCTATTACCACATTGCTGGGTGGTGGCCAACAACATGGGCAGACGTTCTGCAATGGAAGTTTTGTTTCCAGCCATTAGGTAGGAGGCTGGCATGGTATTAGTATACACCCATAGAACAAGACTAGGAAGTTCAATTTTAGATGTAGATACTGTACATAGACATGGGAATATCACTGCTGATGTTACTGACTTGCAATACAATTCTATATATGTCTGCTAGAAGTAAGTCCCATTAAGTCAGTGGGGCTTGCCCAAGGTAAGTGGGTACAGGATTGCTGAATACATTACATACAAACACACACATATACACACACACCACCACCACCAGATTGCATAATGTTTCCTGGGCATTTTTAGCACCTTCCAGAAGCTGTATCAAATATTCTTACTCGTGAGGACAGGCTGCAATCACTTTTTGAAATTTCAAGATGAGTTGGCTCTTCAAAGTAGTAAAGCAATTATTTCCTGTACTCATTAATCTACTTATCATGAAGAGGATCCATTTCCCTTTCATAAATGTGACAAGGCTGCTTAGTGGCCAACATCTGCCCAAGAATATTAATCAATTATTACTGTAATGTGGAAGCTGCTGTGATTTGCAATTTAAAGAAGCTGGAAGGAGTATACTCTAAAAGCCAGTTTCATTTCTGTATTAGCCCAAGATACATTGATTCCAGTGGAAGAACATCATCCTCAAAGGTAGGGAGGTTAGGGCACACACAAATCACCCCCTTCACTTTATTTTAACCTTGAATTATTTCCCTGACAGGTTCAAAATTGTGGAACTGGTCAAAGAGGAATATTTCTTTGACCAAAACTCTACTGTCTAAAACAAGATTTATCTGGAGCTGTGAAAAATGCTTCTTGTTAAATGTAAAGAGAAGTCACCTGCTTGAATTCTGGACAGTAACATCCACATATGAATTTGACCTTATTACCTTTGTTTGCATTTCTATAATGCTGCCCTTCCCCCAAGTTTTCCACTCTTCAGATATGGTGCCTTTTTCGAGAGATTTGCAGTGTCCAAATGTTCGCTTATCCCAAGCAAGTCTGAGTAAAACCTGACAATTTTGATAGGGATAGCTGAAAACACTGTATCTGTGTGTCTTTCTGTCTGTACACACATATGTGCTGTTGAGGGAAATACCAGATTTTGTGTAATAGCAATTCAAGGCCCTCAGAGTTTCAATAGTGGGCAGATGCATCCTCTCAATTAATGTTATTTTTATTTTCAGCCCAGGAGCTATTTGTGGACAAATATCAGGAATTAGTCAGTATTCAGGAGGGAACAATTCTTTGAAAAACCTTTTATTGTAGTAAGAATTGTTATTTTATGTCTTTATTCATTTGCATTTTAATTTTTGTCCATCGTCCATGTTTCTGGAGAACTAATATCCTTTCTTTTGTGACAGGCTGAAAGAGAATGGCTGTATATTATGCAAAGGACAGATACCTCGAGATCTGTGTCAGGAAGGGGCTTACACTGATTTCAGTATGACAAGATTCATTTTGAAAATGTTAAGCAAGACACAGAAAGAGAAAAGCACTGCAAACAAACATTTCAAAGGCAGTTTTGTAGTGTTCCTGTTGCACAAACGACACGCAGCATTCTCTTTTTGAAATCAGATAGCATTACAAGGCAGTATATAAAATTACAACCAACGTAACACATATTCATACAACCACTCACTATCCATTCCATACAACCACTACAATCATTCACTACCTCAAACATTATCTCTGTCAACCAACCACTCATACATAAACTGCTTGCACTCAACAATGTTACAAATCACTGCCAAGTTCATGCTTTAGATGGTGAACAATCAGGTGACTTCTGTGGGATCTAAAGTGATCCTGCAGAACAGGATATATTGTGTAAAAATACATATTCAAAGGAAATAATTATGGTGAAACTTTTTTTAAAAAAAATACCTATGTTATCAATAAACAATAACGCCTCAATATTTTGGAATATTGATAGGCTTAGGCACGCTCCCAGATCACAAGGTTCCAATAAACCCAGGAACACGAAACAAGTAAGGTAAAATATGCCAAGTTTATTAGTACTCTTGCAAGAGGAGAATAGCCAGGCCAATTCTGCTTGGGCTGGGCGCAGCCAGCCTTTTTTACTCCCAGGAAAGTTACGTATAGAAAGTACAGCATATGCCCCTGCCCATTTCCCAGAAATCAGCCCATTTACAAGAAATCCCATACGTGTAGTTTCGTTCTCCCCTCATGGAGACCCCTGTTAAGGTTTCATATTCCTTATATGGTGTTGTTTTTCACTTCTTCAGGTTAGGGCGTTGGGGGGGTGTAAGCGCCATTATTCTAACATAGGAATGTGATGCCTAAGCAAATTAAGTGACCTTGACACACATCTTCCCTGATGCTACAGGCTTTTCTACAAAGCTACTTCAAGGCATTTCTCTCAGGGTGATGTGGGCATCTATTTCTTTTTTTAACATTTTAACAAACAACTTACAACAAAATTAAAATCATTTTCCACACCTATATAGATCTTAATCTACTCCATCATTTATTACTGTGATTTTATGTCAGAAGGTGAACATGCATATTACCCTTTGATTTTTCTCTCCACACTTTCAAGGATCTATTGACAACACATTGCTCAGTCATTTCACCGTGCAAGCTATGTAGCAATCTTGGGTGGTGGTGTCTGCCCCTTCACTGTTCTATAGGTTACACAATTACAGTAACAGAGCAATCCAAATACTGAGAAGAGGGGAGGCCAGTAGTGGAGGTGGCAGAAAGCTCCACAGGATTCTCCTCCTGCTTGGGAGTTGCGTGCAAGAGCCAGGCAGGAATTGCTGGCTCTAACAAACAGTAAGCGCTCCCTGTAGGCCATAATGGGGAATAAATAAAATTATTTTTCTGTGCCAGCCTCCCTTTGCAGGAGGATTGAGACCTGGGAGAGGACTCTGAATGTGAGGAGGATCTTGCTCCTCCCCATCACACCTCTGGAATGCCCCATTTTCAGGACTTCCACTAGCTTCCGTCAGCCCTCTGTCAGCTGGGCTGGCTGTTCCTGGTGGACCCCCGGTGGCAGCAGCAGGCTTCTGGCCACGGTGGAAGCCTGCTGCCTGCAGAGCCCAGCAGAAGCAGGAGCTTGCCAGTGCAGCCAGAGATCTGTGGCATCCAACTCACCCCAGCCCAGTGGAAATGTGAATTGGATTATGCCCTAAGCCTATGTAAACATCCATAAACATTGAATCACACATTCTTCTTCCTTACATGATTCACCTGGAGAAGAAGCTGACTTTGTAAATGGGTATAATAATTTAGAGGTACATGGCGATGTAGCCAACCCCATTGGGCTAATGTGC
This sequence comes from Rhineura floridana, assembly GCF_030035675.1. Classification (NCBI taxonomy): domain Eukaryota; kingdom Metazoa; phylum Chordata; class Lepidosauria; order Squamata; family Rhineuridae; genus Rhineura; species Rhineura floridana. The sequence goes on along the minus strand of NC_084480.1, from coordinate 263,496,098 downwards.
TTTGTATCCCTATTGTATGCTTGCTTGTTTGAAATATTTAAATCCCACATTTTCTGGAATTCGCAGTGGCTTAGAAACATGGGTCTCTGGCTTGGTAAATATGACATAATCTGGGACTTATGTGCATAAAAGGAATATGGGCTGTCTTCATGGCTTTTGATTTTCATGCCATTGGTTTTTACATTTTTTCATTATTACAAATCAAGTTTTCTTGTACCACTTTCACTGATGATTTTCAATTAATTTTATGGCAGGAGCGGCATATGAATTTAAACAAGATGCATACCTATTTCAGTCTTGGGAAGCAGTGTGCCTAAAGTGTATAATTATTTGTAAATAATAATGTTGTTCGTAGCTTTTTAATTCTCTGAAGAGTAGAAGATGTTCAAGGGGCAGCTTTCTACAGCAGGGGTGGGGAACCTTTTTGGCTCCGGGAACAGAATTTTTATCTGGCCCCACCCTGTGGACCAACTTTGACAGGTGGGAAGGGCAACACACCTGTCAATCACATGGTATCATTATGGCGACACATGACTGATAAGTGACTTGTCCTTCCCACCTGTCAAAATATTTTGCAATGAATTCCCAAGCATGGGAACAACAGCACAAGCTTGGAAACAACAGCGTAAAGGGTGTTACCATCCCTATGCTTTGGAAGCCTCCCTGTGCTTCTTCTTTCCATCTTCAATGTCAGATGTGGAAAGGAACCATGCTGTGTGACTTCAAAGAGTAGCACTGGGAAGGAGAAGCAATTTCCACTGGACAGATGTGGTTCCCCTTCTTGAGCAAGGCACACTCCTTTTGCCCATCAGCAGTTGGGAGCATACCTTTCTTCATCAAAGGAACAATAGGGAGCCCACTTTAATGTATGACATGAGTGGTAAGGTCAGTGGGCATGGCTTCCTCAAAATAGACTGATGGGCCAAATGGAGAAGCCTGGGCTACGGGTTACAAATGTTTTACAGCATCAGTTTCTTTGTGATGAGAGAGCAGCAGAGGAGTATTGCATTGCTGTAATATCTCTTTATTTACAAATATACACATTGAACATGACAGATCAAACAGGTACCCAAGAGGACAGTTGAGAGCAACTTCAGTTTCTCCAAAAGCAAACATAATCCCTTTTGAGCAATAAAGCCCATTATAAAAACCCAGATCTAGTGTTTTTGTTAACTACATTGCAACTTCTAAATTATTTATTTTACTCTCGGACACACACACACCACTAACCTCAGGCGCCATGCTGCCTCTTTAGTGTAATAGCAGCAACCATGCGTTAAAAGAAATGCCATTGTCCAAGCCACTTTCAGTCATTTGAAATGAAATGGACTGCCTTCAAGTCAATTCTGACTTATGGCAACCCTATGAATAGGGTTTTCATGGTAAGTGGTATTCAGAGGGGGTTTACCATTGCCTTCCTCTGAGGCTGAGAGGCAGTGACTGGCCCAAGGTCACCCAGTGAGCTTCATGGCTGTGTGGGGATTCGAACCCCGGTCTCCTAGGTCATAGTCCAACACCTTAACAAAAGAAAAGAGATTAGGTGATTTAATCATTTGGCAGTAGTTACAATGAATATTGCAATCAATTATTTTGGCATGCTCAGTGGCTGGTGTACTAAGACTATGCAGCGATCACAAGATTCATCCTTGCAACTGTATGTTTGGAAGCAGCCTGATTTGTTGGGATCTGCTCTGTCATTCCAAATTGATTCATTATTTGTGCCCAGATCTGATCTGTTAAATCTATTTTGCCACCATCTACTATATATTTTGAAAAGCTGTTTGTTCACCATGAATTTGGGCACCTCTTGAGATATTGTAACCAAATTTTTCATGATGGTTCCTGAGACCAAGGAGTAGGTCTTTCTGTATTTTAGAGGCAATTGGACATCATTTTGAATCAGGATGGTGTACTGAATCTTTCAAAATTGCATTGATTTTAACCACTGATTTAAAAACTGCACTGCTTTTTTTTTGTTTGTTTCTTAGAATTTTCAAGAAATGTTGGATAGAAGGCTGCTAGTTGACTGGAATGGGGAATCTTAAAATGGCTATAACATTTTTCCTTTTTACATAAGTGAATGAAATTTGGAGGCAAAAGAGCCCCTTCAGAGTGGACTAGGCCTCCCAAATTTCAGGCAGATCTATTCAGGGTTTTTGTGCTAGGAAACTTTGAAATTTATTTTTTTAAAAAACAACCTCTAAATTTTTATCTTATGCCAGACTTAGATGCAAATTGCAGGCATGGTCATCCTTTATGAGGGGATGAAGCCTACAGTATGTCTCCTACAAGGGCAGCCTTTATCATTCTGAACAGATAAAAATCACATTAGTTCCCTCCGCTGGGCAATAAGTTTGAAAACTGGAGAAATGAGGGAAATGCCCCTGGATAAAAAAAAAACTGCCAAATGTCAGACAAACAGGTTCAGGGACTATCATGCTGGGTAATTTTACCTTTATTATATATTAAAAAAACCTGGAAAAATACATTTTTCTCACAACAGCCATCCTTTCTGGGAGTACCCTCTGTGATGAAACAAGAGAAAGAGAACTGTTATTTTGTTAGGAAAAAGAGTGATGGGGGAAGGAAGCAGGCCACCCCAATAATCTAACTTCGCCACTTATGCCCTGCCCTCTCACAGGCAAAACTCTGAGAAGGATGAACCATGTGATGATTGATGATGATGATGATTTTATTACATTTGTATCTTACCCTTCCTTCCAAGGGTCCTTCTTTGCCCAGGGTGGCAAACACAAAAGTGATAAAACAATACAATTAAAAATAATATCAAAAGACATTTAAAACATTTAAAAAGAATTTAAAACTTCTAAAAACATTTTAAAACATTAAAAACTAAAACCATGTTTACTTTAGCCTCCCTCTCCCAAATCGCTGCAACTGGAGTTCATTGCGAAAACAATTCACTTGTGATTAAAAGCTAGATCTGTTTATCAAATCAGAAGATCCTTCCCCACCACCACCACCCCTTGGCCTCTTGAGCTGTGGGTATTTCCGCAATCTGCTTGATTTCATTTCTCAGAAAAGAGGGAGGAGAAAACCAGCTGTCCATTTAACTTTATGAGGAAAAGTGAAAGAACACAGATACTGTGTTGGCACTTCCCTGGCACAGAAAATTACAGTAAAATGTGAATAAGTTACAAAAAAGAAAATGTGATCCATAAGAAACATACAGATCCTGTCTGCTTAGCACTCCTCTCAACAGAAGTGGTCACTGAGTAGGGTGCAGCTCCTACTCTAGCTTCCCGGCAGATGGGTCACTGTTGATTACCAGGAGGGAGAAGGGCAAGAGAAGGGGAAGTAGGCATGGTGCAAATGTACTGGCAAGAACGCCAGATTAGCTCTGTGCCAATCCTCCAGGTGCCTCGCCCCTTTCCCCTCCCTCCCTCCCTCCCAGTAATCAACAGTGACCTACCTTCTGGGAAGCTAGCATGGTGGCTCCACCTTACCCAGTGAGCAGGATCTGTCTCTCAAGGCTTAACTGAAATGATATTGCACAATTGCAAAGTCTGTTTCTTTAGCTTAATAAGTAACTGGAGCATATAGCGTTGAACTCTTCTGCCTTAACTATGGCATCCATCCAAGACAGTATTCATCACACCAGTAGCCTACGCAACCTGTGAAACTCCCCAAAAAATGTAAAAAGGAATTATGACTCTTCTAACGGTTCATTCTCCTTCAGTTTTCCCCTTTGCTTTTCTAATATCATGAAAGTGAAATGAAAGATAAACAATGAAGAATAGGGTCACCATAAGTCGTAATCGACTTGAAGGCACAGAACACACACAAACTATGAAAGAGCGGGGGGGGGCTTAAAATTAGGCAATAAAAATAAACCTCTGGAAAGTGTGAGAGAAGCAAAGCACAACAATTGACATATCTAATTAAAATAAAAGCAAATTTTAATGTTTTATATTGCATCATTAAAAAAATACTTTGCTCTAAGTGGAAAAGATCAATCCCTTACCAGATGTATTTGCACTGATTACTGTAACATGACCTTGTCCAGCCTTTTTCCTTTGTATTAACTGTAGGTTCAAGCAGTGCAAGAAAGGAGGTGTCCCATAACGCATTTATTTTTGTTCCTATCTCATTATTTGAGCTTTCCATGTTCATAATCCACAGGCATATCTGAAATCATCTTAGCAGTCTCCTGTGGAGAAATACAGTACTTTGAGCTTTATGATGTGCATCAACCATTTTGGAGCAACTCAAAATAGGCTTGCCGTGCTGCACTCGTTTACAGCCATCTGCCTCTTGAATCATACATGCTGCTTCAATGTAGCATTAACAGGCACTGTTACGTATTCCAAGAAGAGAATAAATTTGCTTCATGGGCCTTTGTTCCATATGGGAGACGGAGCCTTCACTTCCATTTTCCATTTGGATGGAATGTTGCCTTATGTTGCTCTTTGCATCTTTCCACATCATTTTGATGAGGTTCATTTCATTTCATGTCACTGCTTGATCTCTTTGACTTTCTTCATCCCTTCTTATCTTTGAATTCTAGCTGAAAGCTTGGCTTGTTATAGAATTCATGGCTTGCCACTATTTTTGTATCTTTGACATTTCTCTTTACATCCTGGTCTTAAATGTTTGCATGATTAACAGTATATTCACCAGATTTCTTTCTGTAAGATACAGGTTCTGTTGTGCGGTTAGCATTCAAATCATTTCTCCTCTCCCCCCCTTTTTTATGAGAAAATATTAATTTTCCTGCAGCTCACACATCCATCATGATTTCAAGCACTATATGGAATTTGACTGCATGAGTGTCACAGGCAGGCACAGACTGGTTAGTGCCTGTGATGCTGCTGGTTAGTGACAAAACTGTGCCTTCATGGATTTGTGACTTAATTATTTTTTTCTCAGTAGTTTAAATGCAGAGTACTTGGTATACCACTCCAGGATGGGAGCACTCACTGTATGAACAAAACAAGGAGTTTTGTTTAAGTCACCCATTCAGTATTCCATTTGTTTGTAACATGGTACTTCCCTTGAACATGAAATCTTCCTTGAAATACAGTTATTGAAATGAAAGGGAGTATGCCTGTTCAGGACATAATTCCAGGAGTCAGGATTGAACACCAGCTTGATGACTGCACCATTTTTCAAGAGGGGGCATGACAGATGCAATATACACTATAAGGGGATATACATGGATTATATCTAAATATCAGATATAGCTTCACTAGCTGTGTATTCTGGACACTGAAAATAATAACGCTTACTTTTCAAATTCTATATGCTGTGCCAAAGAGCTACCTTGAGAGTCAGTAGCTAGTTTCAGTTTTACAGAGGTGCTTTATTGCTGACTTGTCTCAAGGTTTAAGTCCCACCCTCCTCATAGTTGATACAGTTTAACCCTCATAACACCTCCGCTCAAACTGGACTAAACAGGTGCATTCATATTTTTACTAATCTTCTAGTTTGTTGTTGTTATGTGCCTTCAAGACGACTACGACTTATGGCGACCCTATGAATCAGCAATCTCTAAGAGCATCTGTCGTGAACCACCCTGTTCAGATCTTGTAAGTTCAGGTCTGTGGCTTCTTTTATGGAATCAATCCATCTCGTTTGGCCTTCCTCTTTTTCTACTCCCTTCTGTTTTTCCAAGCACTATTGTCTTTTCTAGTGAATCAGGTCTTCTCATGATGTGTCCAAAGTATGCTAACCTCAGTTTCATCATTTTAGCTTCTAATGGTAGTTCTGGTTTAATTTGTCCTAACACCCAATAATTTGTCTTTTTCATGATCCATGGTATCCGCAAAGCTCTCCTCCAACACCACATTTCAAATGTTGATTTTTCTCTTATCCACTTTTTTCACTGTCCAACTTCCACATCCATACATAGAGATTGGGAATGCCATGGACAGAATGATCCTGACTTTAGTGTTCAATGATACATCTTTGCATTTGAGGACCTTTTATAGTTCCCTCACAGCTGCTCTCCCCAGTCCTAGCCTTCTTCTCATTTCTTGACTATTGCCTCCATTTTGGTTAATGACTGTGCCAAGATATTGATAATCCTTGACAAGTTCAATGACCTCATTGTCAACTGTAAAGTTGCATAAATCTTCTGTTGTCATTATTTTAGTCTTTTTGACATTCAGCTGTAGTCCTGCTTTTGTGCTTTCCTCTTTAACTTTCATCAGTATTTGTTTTAAAACATGACTGGTTTCTGCTAGTAGTATGGTATCGTCTGCATATCTTAAGTTATTGATATTTCTCCCTCCAATTTTCACACCTTCTTCGTCTTGGTCCAATCCTGCTTTCTGTATGATATGCTCTGTGTATAGATTAAATGAATAAGGTGATAAAATACACCCCTGTCTCACACCCTTTCCAATGGGGAACCAATCGGTTTCTCCATATTCTATCCTTATAGGAGCCTCTTGTCCAGAATATAGGTTGTGCATCAGGACAATCAGATGCTGTGGCACTACCCATGTCTTTTAAAGCATTCCATATTTTTTCATGATCTGCACAGTCAAAGGCTTTGCTGTAATCTGTAAATCACAGGATGATTTTCTTCTGAAGTTCCTTGCTCCGTTCCATTATCTGTAGTGAAAGCCGGGAGGGCAAACCCCACCTGCTACCACCATATAGTGAAAGCGGGGAGTCTTCCCTGTCTGCTCTCACTGTCCCAGGAGTCAATTCCCAGCCTTGGGCAATTGATCCCAGCAAATCCTGCTTTGCCAAGGTTGTGCACCCTCACACCAACCCTGCAAGGTAGTAACTGCCACCACCCTTCCAACTGGATAACTACTCTGGGGCCAGTTGAGCACCAGAGCTTCTCAGAACAAGAGTATTTATACCCTGCTTGCCCCTTCTGAAGTCTCAGGTAAAACGTTACTTGTTACATGGTAGTTGTAGTCGAATGGCAAGGGCTGAATTCAGGAACTGACCCCTCTCTCTGAAATGAACACACATTGGTTAAAGTAATTAAAGTTTATTAAAAAGAAAAATAAGAAAAGCATAAAAGTTTTACAAATAACAAAGAAGTGCACAAAGTAAGTTTTAGCAGCAAATTGAATCCTGTTACCATACACCCCAAACAGGGCAAGGTTTAGTCAGAAAAACAAGTAAGATAGTTTTTGGCACAAATCAAAAATAACAAAGCTTTCTTGCCTAAGCTATACTCACATACCATAGGATCTACAGATAGATAGCCTTCTCCCCTCAGGGATTTGTGAGTCAGGATGGAAATGGAGCCACAACAGAACATCACCCAAGAGACAAGGTGGTGCTCCGAAGTGGGACACAAAAACCCAAAGTTCTGAGCTCCTTCTTATGGAAGAAATCTTCCCCCCAGCCGGAGACAATTAACCAATTAGGATTTTATCAAAAGGATGAAAAAACTATGTTCCCACAACACCAGGCGCCTCCTCTTGGTTTCCCAAGGCAGTTCCTTGAATTTTATGGCCTTGACGGAACCAGGCCCCTTCTACTGATAACAAGGTGTGAAGCTAGCTTGTAATCTCATACAGCTGGGGTTGTAAATTGCCAAGTCACAGCAATGAGGCAAAACTAAACATTTAACTGCCTGCTGGCAAGTTACAGAAAAAGTTGTCAAGGGGGAAAATCCCCATAATGCTTTGGTGTACAGCCATTTTAAATACAGGCCAGGGCAAGACTGGCAGGCTGGCACTACATTATCCAACATATGTTTGCAATATGATCTCTTGTGCCTCTTCCCTTTCTAAATACAGCTTGGATGTCTGGCATTTCTCGCTCCATATATGGTAAGAGTCTTTGTTATAGAATCTTAAGCATTACTTTACTTGTGTGGGCTATTAAGGCAATAGTTTGATAATTACTGCATTCCCTGGGATCCTCTTTCTTTGGAATTGGGATGTATATGGAACACTTCCAGTCTGTGGGCCATTGTTTAGTTTTCCATATTTCTTGAAATATTTTTGTTAAAATTTGGACAGATTCAGTCTCAGTAGTTTGTAGCAACTCTGTTGGTATGTCATCTGTTCTTGGTGATTTGTTTCTGCCAAGTATTTTAAGAGCAGCTTTCACCTCACATTCTAAAATTTTTGGTTCTTCATCATACGGTTCCTCCATGAATGAATCTGTCATCCTGCCATCTCTTTTATAGAATTCTTCAGTGTATTGCTTCCATCTTCCTTTTATTTCATCTTGGTCAGTCAGTGTGTTCCCCTTTTGATTATTCAACATCCCTCCTTAATTTCCCTTTAATTTCTCTAATCTTTTGAAATAGGGCTCTTGTTCTACCCTTGTTGTCCTCTTCTATTTCTAGACAATTATTGAAATAGTTCTCTTTGTCCCTACGTACTAGTTGCTGTATTGTTGCATTTAGGGTTCTGACTGTGTTTCTATCTCCTTTTGCTTTCCTTCTCTCTAACCATTTTAAGAGTTTCTTCAGTCATCCAATGACATCTTTCTCTCTTTTTGACTAGAGGTATTGTCTTTTTGCATCAAGAGGAGTGAATTTTTGCTTTGTGATTTGTTAATGTATTTTATTGGATGTTGTAACTGCTGCTTTTTGTAAATTGTATTGTTTTTATTGATGTATCTTTATATTTGTGTTTATTTTTTTTGTAAGCCACCTTGAGGGCCTTTTGGCCAAAATGCGGGGTAGAAATAAACAACAACAACAACAATAATTCTTCCCTGGTAATGTCTCTGACTTCAGTCCATAGTTCTTCTGGTTCTCTGTCAACTAAGTTTAAAGCCTCAAATCTGTTCCTTATTTGATCTTTCTATTCTTCTGGGATGTTATTTAAATTGTATTTTGGCATTATGATTGCTTTGTTCTTCTTCTTTAGCTTTACTCTGATTTTCGATACGACCAGTTCATGATCTGTACCGCAGTCTGCTCCTGGTCTTTTTTTCCCAGAAAGTATGGAACTACTCCATCTTCTGCTATATATTATATAATCAATTTGATTCCTATATTGACCATTTGTACAGTTGTCTTTTCGGTTGCTCGAAAAATGTGTTTGCAAGAAACAAATTATTGGCTTCACAGAATTCAATAGTCTTCCTCCTGCTTCGTTTCTGTCTCCTAAGCCCCATTTCCCAACAATTCCTAGTTCTTTTCTATTCCCTACTTGCACATTCCAGTCTCCCATGATTATCAGCACATCTTGTTTTGATGTGTGATCAGTTTCTTCCTGTACTTCTGCATAAAATGTCTCCAATTCCTGTTCTCTGCATTTGCTGTTGGAGCATAGACTTGGATGATGGTTATGTTAATAGGTTTCCCGTTAATAGGCTTCATTGATATCACTCGCTCAGACCTTGCGTTGTAGCTCCTTATTGCTTTTGCTACATCACTTCTCAATATTAAAGGAACCCTATTTCTTCTTAATTTCCTGCATAAAATATTTTGTAGTTGCCTGATTGAAAATGTCCCATTCCCGTCCATTTTAATTCACTCACACCAAGTATTGTAAAGTTGATACATTCCATTTCTTGCTTGACAATTTCTAACTTTCCCTGTTTCATCTTTCTCACATTCCATGTTCCTATTGTGTGCGTCGTACAACTCTGGACTCTCCTTTCGCATCTGTGTGCATCAGCCTCTGGACTTCCTTTCGGCTTTGACCCAGCTGTGTCATTAGTCACAGCACTACTCATATTTGTCCTTTGTTCTTCCCCAGTGGCTCATTGAGTGCCTTCTGACCTAGTCTCATCTTCAGCACTATCTCATGTTGCATTTTGGATACTCTGTTCATAGGGTTTTCGTGATAAGAGATATTCAGAGGTGGTTTACCATTGCCTACCTCTGAGTTTGCATGCATCTTAGTCTGGTGTCTCAGCTTTGACAATCTCACTTTGGGAGCCCCTGCTAGGAATCTAGCCTCTTGGTCTAGACTACTGATGGCATTGCTCTCAGCTCCTTCCTGCTCCACATACTGCTTGAGTTTTTCCTTTAGCATGAATTTACTCCTGACTGGGCAATGCTGAGGTTTCCGCATAGTGGAGCCTTCCCAACCAGCGGGACCTTTCTCTGCCAATAGAGGCTGGTAGAGAGGCAATTACACACCGTCCAACCTGCCAAAGTCATCAGTGTGGGGAGAGTGTTAGGGCTCTGCTGTGAGTTTTTATGGTGTTGGCTGACTTTTTATTTGGTTATTATTCTGATCCTCTGTGCTGCTTAGGAAGAGCAAGAAAGAGGCTAGTAAATTTAAATATAAAAGAATAAACATCGGATTGTTGATTTTGTGGAACATGATCATCAGGGGTGTAGTGACAGGGGAACAAATGAGGGCATTGCCCCCCCAATGAAATTTTCCTTCAGTCCCCAAATTTCTAGCATTGCAGTAACTTAAAACTTTAGTTGAGCTTTTAGAAATACAGTTTAGGCATCCGAAGGGGCACAGGGCAAAGTTACCAAGGGAGTGTGAATGTAGCAAATATAAGAGTTAAAGGTGTGAATGAAGTGGGTGCAAATCTTGATAGATGGGGGAGGGAGTTGGCAAACACAAGGGTTTGCAGTTGGAGGAAGGAAAGATGGGAAGGACAGTGTTGTTATGCACTGCAGAGCATCTCGCCCTCTCTTGTAGTGCTCAGCCAGCCTCTGTAGGTGGTGGGTGTTATTACTGCATCTAGTGGGTGTGCCTAGGCTTTTGGGCCTAGACTATGCAGCAGCCTAGCTTAGTCCAGGGCAGGACCTGAGAAGCAGAGAGGTGAGTGATTTAGCTCTCCAAGGCCCAGGAAGCCTAATGAGACCTTACTAGCTTACCCAGGCAATGGGAAGTTGGAATAGTGTGTGTGTGTGTCTGGGAGGACATTTCTTTCCTAGTTTGTTTTTTAAAAGTTGAAAAAATATCCTTTCATCTCTTTCAAGTTGGTTCCATTTCAAAATGGTTTTGAAGAGTATAATGTGGCTAGAAAATTTGTTGCAACAGTTTTAGATCTCCAATAAATTAACCCTATTTAGCTTGTCTAATGTGAAATTATGTACTACCAAAACATGATGTGTGAGATTTGCTGGTAAAGCCATCAGAAGCTTTATTTGGCTGGCCCAGGGACTTTCTGTAGAACAGAGATTGTGTGCTTGTACAGTTGATTCTAGCACCTGTAGTTTGGAGAGACGTATAGTTCCTATGTGATGTGCTGTCAGGCATATTCTTATTAAAAGTGATGTTTATAGGTATTAATTTAATTTTTAAAGTGAAACTTCTCTTAATTGCTTTCCTGGCATGGCAAAGGTGACCAGAGTAGTTAGTTCTGGAAAGCAGCTGCCTCAGGAGAACTGAACTTACAGGTCATGAGCTTACTAAAACAGTGTACCTGTACAGAAAGCCTTTTCACGCATGTACACTTTGTATGCTGCAGTACTCACCTTTGGTGCATCTACAGCCGCCTGAAAACATTCATTCTCAACTTTGACACATGTTGACACCATACAGGTGTTTAATGCTTCATCAGTTAGAAGTTAACTTAGTAATCTTGGTTTTTGAAAGTAACATATTTGCAGGAATTTCAAGTGTACTGTTCCTCTGCACTTTTACAGAGAAATCATGGCGCATTAGATTTTATTAACAGTTCACATCATTATGGTAAGATGACTTGCACAATATACATTTACTTCCTAGTCACTGTTACTTAGTTTACATAACTATTTTGCACGTGGAAAATATGGTCTTTTAAATTGATTTGCTTTTTTGTAAACTTCATAAGTCATAGTTCCTAATTAATATTCATAAATTGGGGTTTATTTTTGCCATTAGCCATAAAAACCTTTCTCCTGAAAAACCTCTTTTATAGTGACCGATGCCCCAAGCCTTCCTCCCCCCATTCTTGTCTCTGCCTACCCAAAGAAAATTGTCTCGCTACACTCCTGAAGAACATCCTGTTCCCATTTGAGCTACAAGGCAAAACCAGAATCAGTTTCAATTTCAGTGAAGGCCAATGATACAAGCAAAGGAGGAATGAAGGTTGCCTCTCCCTTTGTGTGTCAGCAGAGGCCACAAATTAGCACAGTGTGTTTGTGCCTTTTGATATCAGTATGTTTAAGGCTCCTGTCTGTGGCCACAGCAGTGTTTTGGGACTATATGAGGTCACAATAGCAAAAAGAAAGGTGTCCAAACCTCTTTGGTTGTGAAGTCTTGGCAAAAAAAAAAAAGTTTTCTGTGCCTTTGTTAGCTCTTTTCACTTTCAAGTACGATGTTGGAAAATTCCAACAAAAATAGAAATAATTACCAGTGTCTATTTATTCCTCCCATGTCCGGTATGGAAATCAATCTGTTATTGCTGTTCTCAGTCTACAAATGATACATAATTGAAGACCCCCCCATTTGCATTAAAATGAATGGTGTTGAATAATTATGTAATGATAATGCAATTAATTGCATAATTGCATAATTAATTAATTAAAAATATTTCTATCCCACTTTTCTACCCTATAATAGGGCACTCAGGGTGGCTTATAAAAATAAAACTAAACATGTATATAATAAAATTGTAAACAGTGAAATCACAAAAACATTAAAATAAATTAAAATACATAAAATACTAATATATATATATATATGTAGGGATTGGTACTAAAGGGACTACAAAGGTAAAATTTAACATATAAGGCATAAGACAGTAGGTTGAATAACATATTTTTTGTCAGAAGCCAAACAGCAACAGAATGGAAACAGTGCTGCATGTGACAAACACAGGTCAGAACAGAAATCGATGTCTTATTGCATTCATAATTGCAAGTAGAAATTCAGTAGGTGCCCAGCTCAATATGCTGCTAAAGTGATTTCAAGGCCAGCATCTTCATAATCCTACCCCTTGTTTATACACTTTTGTGATGGATTGCCAGACCAAAAAAGTTTCCTGTTACTTTAATCACTTTCTGTATGCAGCCTACCACAACCTTTATTTCACCACCTGCCCAGCATCCTGCTTCAGCAGATTATAAACACCAGCTGAATATGCAAAAACCACAGCACACAATGAAGGCAATGCTGCTGTGTTATTAACACCCTGCTGCTTTCTAACACAATAAGTAAGCCCAGAGCCAGCTGCTGGATGCAATGGTGGGTTGGATGAGGGCCAATGAACAGGGTGAAGATGGAGGCCTCTGTTGGTAGGTGGTTTTACTGTCTGGGATATAACATAGTAAGACTGTGAAATGTCTTAACTGGATGCCTAAAAGAAAAAAGATTCTGGGCTAAATTATTGTGTCAGGGAGAGGATTTGACAGATGGAGTGCCACCACAGAAGGGCTTGTCCCCAGACAACATTGACTAAGCTTCTGAAGGTTAGAGGCATTTCAGAAGGTGTGGGGCATCTTGCTGATCTCAAAAGGCAGCTGAATTAGTCTTTTTTAAATGAGTTAGTTCACATATTCAACAGCTGTCATAAAGTGAGAAGTGTTTGAACAATACCAAGTAATGTGCATGTATGTATGAATGTGTCCGTAAGGAACTGTTATAGATAGATTATGATGGTGGTGATAAACCTACCTACTTAAGACCCATCTGCACCACACATTTAAAGCAGTATTAGACAACTTTAGACAGTCATGACTTCCCCCAAAGAATCCTGGGAAGTGTAGCTTGTTAAGGGTGCTGGGAGTTGTTAGGAGAACCCTGTTCCCCTCACAGAGATACATTGTCCAGAGTGGTTTAACAAGCAATCTCTCTTCCCAGGTAACCCAAAAAAATATAGCTCTGTGAGGGGAACTGGATTCTCCGAATAACTCTCAGCACCCTTAACAGCCTACGCTTCCCAGGATTCTTTGGGGGAGGTCATGACTGTTTAAAGTAGTATAATAGTGCTTTAAATATAGAGTGCAGATTGGGCCTTAAGCCTAAATCTTTTGGGCTGTGTTTTTTGCTCAACTTTTGTGTCTGTATTGGAATTCTTCTAAAGATGACTGCCACTCCCCCTCCCCGCTTACCTACCCTCAGTTGCTGTGCATAATAGAAACCTGGCGGACACATGGCCTTAAGGATGGGAGCTGAGGCCTCGTCCAGCCAGGTCTCCGTGATACACACCAGGTCTGCACACTCATCCAATATCATGTCATGGATGATAGATGTTTTTTGTGTCACAGACCTGGCATTACACATCAGCAATCGAAGGTTGGTAGGAATCCTGCTTCCCCCAGTTAACTTCTGGTTGTGGGCTGACCTGGAACATGGTATATTAGAGGAAAGTGTGCATAAAAATGAATACATAAGTGAAAATAACATGCAAAAAGGCATGAAATGATGAGAAATGACTTGCAAAAACATGTACCTTTGTCAAAACTGCCTACAAAAATGTTTATTTGGAGAAATTTGCATTAAAATGATGGAGAATTGTCATGAGGATTTTTTAAAAAAAATTCGCAGGTTGCTGTAGAAAGGTAGAGAACTGAATTTAATATTGGAAAAATGAGACACTGAATCGAAACAGACAGATTTTCAATCCCTAGTAGGGAGGGAAAAATATATTCAAGGGGGGGAGGAGGGGAGAGAGAGAGTGTGTGTGAGTGTGAGAGAGAGAGATGGTGTTTCAGCTTTCAATTTTATTCTCTCTGTGTGTGTAAGAGTGATGCATGGTACTATGAAATGCAAATGAATATGAGAGAGAGAGAGAGAGAGAGAGAGAGAGTGGAAAGGCTACACATGGAGATCTGCATTGATCATTGCAATGCATCACTAAGGCAAGTCCTTCAAACAAAGCAAGAGATTGAAAGCTCATTTTATTGTATAATCTTAGAAGGGGACATGGCTATCATGAAGGGACCCTGCACTTCTGAATTTGCCACTACACTATTGACCCAGATAACTTCCCAGTCTCCTGCACTATGAAAAAACTACTCAGGATGTCTCATTCCTGCAGTGCTGGCAACTCCTAATCCACTGGACACCTAGTCCATGCCATGACCTATGTCTGTGTTTCTCAGACAGTGGGATGGGACACACCAGTGTGCCTTGGGCCACTTTTAGGTGGGCGTCAGTGCCAAAGCCTGCCCAGTGTTTCCTCACTAGCCAGGCCATAGCGTTTTGGTTGACTGATTCCAGCACCAGCAACTCATTGCATGCTGAGTAACGGTGGCCACTGGCCAGGAGACAGAGAAATAAGGGGGGAGGGGGGGAGGAAGTGGAAAAGGGCCAGAGGAGGTGTTCAAGGAAATTAGAAAATGAGACAAGATATAATCATTTATTTATTTCATTTATATACTGCCCAATAGCTGAAGCTCTCTGGGCGGTTTACAAGCAATAAGCAAACAAACTGAATGTAAAAGGATGAGGGAGGGATTGAAGAAACTTAGATTTGGAGTGGGGGGGATATGGTTCATGTTGAATGTGAAAGGAGAATGGAAGAAGAAATTACAGAAGATAGGTAAATTGTGGGGGTGGGAAGCGAAAAATATAAAAGAAAAAAAGCCTTTTCCATTTAGAGCTGGGTTCAGCAAATTCTGCCCAAAATGGGGAGGCTGAGTCACAATATCTCCAGAGCAAATGTCGGTACTTAGCTTGAGGAAAGCTGAACTATGGAACTCCTGCCCACAAGGAAAAAGCTGTGGCAAAGAACTGAGCAATTTCTAGAGTTGGATTAGGTATCAGTAGAAAGTTGTCAGTGATTTCCAGCTGATTTTGCCAAACTCTCCCTCCACCTGCCACCATTTTGAGACTGGTGGGGCTCAGTAATTTTCAGCTGTCTCGAGTGCGCTCTAGGGTTAGAAAGTGTGAGAACCCCTGATTTATGAGGTTTGCAGGGATAGAAAACAGCAGCAGCTTTACTGTCTATGATTTTATTATAATAACAATCAGTGGTTCAAAGAACTGTAAGATGAAGTGGAAGATCTGTCCAAATCCACTGTAGTTCAGGAGGAAAAAGAAATTCTGTTCTTGATAGATGGTGTCATTTCCACCTATCATTTCGTAATATCAGTCAACAATGCAATTCAAAATTGAATGATGATTATGATGTTGCTTTTCTTGTTAATGACTTACATTAACAAGTTAAGAATAACGAGAGTCAATAAAACCTAAAAACACTTCTGACGATTAAAAAGCACAATCAGTACAAATAAAGGACAGGTATACAGGTCCCACCCGCTAGAAGAGGCCAAAAATAGCCAAGACCCTACACATCAAGGGCCAAAGGTCTGGGAAAAGAGAAAGGTCTTTGCTTGGTGCCTAAAGATGAATAAAGATGGTGCCAGGCTGCCTCCCTTGGGAAAGCATTCCACAGCCAAGGGACTACCACTGAAAAGGTCCTTTCTTGTGTTGCCACCATCCAAACCTCCCATGGCGGGGACATACAAAGAAGGGTCTCCGATGATGATCGCAGGGTCCAGGTTGGGTCATATGAGGAGAGGCAGTCCTTGAGATATTGGGGTCTGGACCCACATGTGGTTTTATAGTTCAAAACCAGCACTTTGAATTGATCCCAAAAGCTAACTGGTGTCCAAAATTGGTGTTATATGTTCAGACCGACTCACCCTGGTCAACAATCTGGCTGCTGAATTCTGCACCAGCTGCACTTTCTGAACCATCTTCAAAGGCAGCCCCACATATAATGCATTGCAGCAGTGTAACCTAAAGGTACCTGGAACATAAACAACAGAAGTTAATCTGTCCCTGTCTAGATAGGGATGCAGCTGAGCCACCAGTCAAAGCTGAGATCACTGAGGCCACTTGAGCCTCAAGCAACAGTAATGGATCCAGGAGTACCCCCAAGCTACGTAGCTACTACGTAGCTGCTCCTTCAGAGAGAGTGTAAGCCCATCCAGAGCAGGTCACATCCCATCCATCCAGTCTCAGGAACCACCCACTCACAGTGTCTCAGTCTTATCTGGATTAAGTTTCAGTTTATTGGCTTTCATCCAGTCCACTGCTGAGGCAAGACACTGATCCAGCACATCCACTGCCACACCTGCAAATATAAAGAAGTAGAGCTGTGTTTCATCAGCACAACTGACAAAGTCCTCCAAAACTCCAGATGATCCCACTGAAGTAGTTTCATCTAGATGTTAATAGCATAGCAGAGGGATAGGAATGGGCGAGAATTCTGCTGAATGCAGATTTAGCACCGGATTTTTCACTGGTCCGCATATTCTCCATCCTTACAGAGCAATCCTGTTTGTTCCAGACTTCAGTGGCTTTCCCTTGACCCTGGCCTTTCCCCCCTTGAATATTTCCTCAAATGTATTGTTCTTGTACTGTTTTTACTCAAAACACAGCACTCCAGGGCTCTTTCTCTCTCTCTGTCTCTCACCCACTCTCCACCACTCCAATAATCCAAACTCCAAACAGGAGGGAAGAAGCTAAGTCTCAACCACATTGACTCTAGGAGAAGGGGGGGCACTGAAAGCTGCTTTCCTCCTTAGCTGGTCTGAGCTTGCTCACTAACCTGAAAACTGACAGCCTCAGTCACATCAGAGAAGGAGGCATCAGCAAAACTCCTTTCCTTTCCTTTCTCAATATTTTCTTTTCAAATTATCAGTATTTTCTTTCTTTCAAAATACTGGTATTTTCTTTCATTTATAGATATTTCCTTTCAAAATATCAATATTTTGAAATAAAATATCAATATTGAAATAAAACATCAATATTAATATCAATATATTTGGAAGAAAAGATCAATATTAATATCAATATTTTGAAGAGGGGGAAATCGGACCAGTTAAAGCAGCAGGAAGTGGACAAAGAACGAACTCGAATCAATACTGCTTGTTAGGTTGACAGAATGCTTTCGAAGTGGCACCAGCTAACAGTTCCCATCCCTAATGGGGGATAAAACTGAACCCTGTGGAACCCCACAATGAAGGCTCCATTGGGCTGAACAACATTCCCCAGGCATCACCCTCTGAAGACAACCATCCAAGTAAGATTGGAACCACTGCAAAGCATTACAACCTACTCTCAACTTGGTCAGCCACTCCAGGAAAATACCATAGTCAATTGTATTGAAAGCTGCTGAAATCAAGGTGAATTAACAGGGGCATTCCTCCCCTGCTCTCTCCTTATATAGGACATCATCATACAGGGTGACCAAGTCAGTTTCTGTGCTGAAACCAGACTGAAATGGATCTAGAATCTAGTATTTGCATTGTTTTGTAATTAAAAAAAACAAGGATATCTTTTGAAGGAAAGCACAGGCATTGGGGTGGGGTAACCACAAGGGTGAGCTTAAGTCATGTGAACTCTGCCCTGATTCTACTGATGGCGGCGTAAGTGTCCTTCCTCAATAATCCCCCTTTTTCAGATCCAAAAATTGTTCGCAGTGAATGTGTTCTGTAATATTTGAAACTAACCTTCATGGTGATTGACATTCTCCAAATAGTTATTTTAAATGGGGAAAAAAACATGAGGATGGCAGGAGAAATCAATCCATTTTAGTGGCAGTGACCTCAGAAATCAGATAGAATCCACTCAAGAAAGAAAACTGTAATCACTCACCTATGCCAGCCAGCTAGTGTATTCTTAGTGTTCCTAAGAGGATTTACCTGTGACATGTAACCCTAGCCCAGAGGTAGCCAATGTGGTACCCTCCAGATGTTATTGGACTACAACTCCCATCAGCCACAGCCACTATGGCCAAGAGACAGGGGTAATGGGGGTTGCAGTCCCACAACATCTGGAGAGCACCACATTGGCTACCCTTCCCCTAGCCTGTACACCTTGAGCCTGTATATGGACCCCTGGAGTATGCGCCATGCTGCTCTTGAAAGGGGCTATAGGAAACTCATTGCGGAATAGACACTTTGGGAGCCTAAGAATCTGAATCTGAATTCTGTTTCTGGTTTCTTGTTAAAGCAGGGGTGAGAAAACTTTTTCATCCCATGGGCTGCCATTTCTCATTGCCAACCTTGTGGGGGACCCATGCCAGTGGTGGGTGGGACCAGAAACAACACTGAGTAGGGTCAGAGACAACACTGGCCAGGCCTCAGGCACATCTTCATGCCCCAGGTTACAACCCTCACTGACCTCTAGCCCTGTGCACTCCTGGGATGCGGGCCCCCCAAATGTGGGATTGTGGCCCTTGGACTGAAAAGGTTATCCACCCATTTTACGCAAGTTTTTTTACTCTACATTCTCTACAGGCCAATATGGTTTTGTTTTAAGTAAATTGACACTTTGAGTTGCGTTGCATTAGAAACATTTTTTCAAAAATAAAAAACCCTAAAAGTATATTTTTAATTAAACATCTGTTTTGCTGTAATGGAAAATATACATCTAGCTTAATTTTACTGAATGTACAGTAATGGCTGGGATTGTCTCATTGATGGATGAAACTTCAAAGGCACTTGTGCTGTTTCTGCTTACTGGAAGAATAGCTTCTCATGCGCTAGGTCAGCACTTTTGCCTCCATTTGCCTTCTGGAAGCAAAACAGCAAAACAGGGCAATAATATTTCATATGATATAAAAAGAACACCTTTTTAGTTTCCATAAAATGAGGTGTTTCCGGTTTCAGTGCAAAAATGTACACATGAAAGCTGAGTGTTCTCTTTATGCAGCTTTTAATCTGACTGGATCATCCCTACAAGTCATTTTTTTGACTCGTGTGAAATGATGTGGATGGTTTCTCTTTCCTACATATCAGCAGAAGCACAAGGCAGCTTTTATTTGGTGTAAAGCATGTCTGTGTTCCCTGAGGTTAAATGATTTATTATACCAAGCATATCTTCTGCAAAATGATGCATGAGGCCAAGTTTCCTTAATGAAAAGTGATGCCTGAAGCAAAGTGTCCCTGGCGTAAAGGCTATAGGATGCTACTTGGGGTTTTTGCTATCTGCACTGATGCATGAGGCACAGTTCCTCTGATATCTAGTGATGCATAGAGCTGTGTTTCCCCAGTGTAAAGATTTTCTTTTTCTTTCCTGTTGATAACATGAGAAAATTTGTCTTTTATAACAAATTTTTTAAAAGTAGAGACTATCTTGATAAAACAATAATAAATAATATCCCAGCAATCAGCAAGTAATTTAGCCAGCTCTATTTTCTAAAGAGGCCCAGAAGCCATAGGGGAAGTAGCAATGAACTTTGACGCTTGGTGAGCGGCACTGACAAAACTCAGGGTTGAATTCAGTGTCGTGCTAAGCTGAAAATTCCTTCAGCAGCAGCACAAAGATTTTTCTTTGTGCAGTGGAATGTTCTCCTCCTCTCCTCCTGCCATGCACCCCTGAAATCTGTTCTTGGGGTTCTCCCAAGCTTCTGCAGCAGATTTGTGAATGGTGCAGGGTGTGCACATGGGGAGGAGAGGGAAGAAATCATCTCACGCTAGTTGAAGTTGTTCCACTAGCACAAGAGTTTAGTTGAATGCTACCCTTGGTTTTGTTTGTTCATGTATTTATTTTTGACATTTGTTTGCCATCCTATAACTTGACAAGTTCTCTGCAATTTACAATAAATATAAAAACAAATTAAATACAAAATGAGACATAAAACCATAAAAACAACAACATAAATGTAAACAAAACAAAACTCACCAAAATTAAAGCATAGATGTAAAAATCTGAGAGGCCTAGACTACATAAGTTATTTAAAAGGCCTTGGCAATTAGAAAGGTCTTTGCCTGGCCTTCAAAAACACGAGGTGAGATCAGATGAGCGTATCTGAAAAGACTGTCACATAACTGAGGAGCCACTACCAAAAGGCCTTAACCCTAATTCATTTGGCAAAGATACCCAGACCAAGGCCTCCAAAGAAGATCTTAAGGTTTGGGGAGGTGTATATGGGAGGGGACACCTGTGACGTTGGTAGTTTCATTTCATGGAGAGCGCTGGCAGGTAAAGATTAAAGTAGGGGTAGTCAGCATGATTCTGTCCAGATGTTTTGGGATTATAGCATGCTCAATGTTCATGAAATATGGAAGTTATAGTCCAATAACATTAAACTGTGGTTGACCAGACAGTTGTGTGACTGCAGAAGTCAAACTCCTCTCTGTCCATTATGCTGTTAAATCAGGATATCTCATTGTTTCAGAACATACTACTAGAGCAAGTTGCTAATAGAAAGTGCCAAATCCCCTTCTTTTGAAATTTTAGCAGAAGGTCAATTTAGCATCTGTTGTGGATTATCTGAGAGTTAATTCAAACACTGAGCAAAGACATCTGACACAGTCTTCATAGGAACGTGCCATGATTAAACTGCACGGTTAAATGACTTTCCATAACAAAATCTCCGTGCATGTGCAAGGGTAGCACAGTTGGGGAAAGGCTTTTAGGAAGGTTTGGGATATGGGAGGCTACATCTTTCTCCCTGATATGTCAGAAAGTCTTTTGATGCAACTTCCCTTGTACATTCTGAGGAGGTACAGTCCCAAGAGGATTGATCTATGTGCTCACGATGACAACATTTGAATAAGCTCTAAGGACTTCTACATATGATGGCATTGCAGCTAAGAGACTAGCAGCACAATCCTAACCATGTCTACTCAGAAGTAAGTTCTATTGAATTGGCTCATGTAAATGAGGTTAGGATTGCAGCCCAAGCCATGAACCAGGATGTCTTGGCTGCAAATCAAGCTTTACAGAATCAAAGAAGTAATCTAGTTAACCACCCACCAATGTAGGAAGCATACTGCTACAGCATCTCTGATAGGTGGTCATTCAGCTGATAGGTGCTCATTCAAAATAAATTTGGTCCATCAAATACAGCTATCATATTACCTCATAATCTTCTTCTCCACACTAAACATACCCAGCTCCTTCAATTTTTCCTCACCTCAGAGGACTTGGTCTCCAGGCCAGTCATGATCTAAATCACTGTCCTCTTTTTTTCTATTGTGCTAGAAACACTGGTGTCCAACAAGCCCATTTCCTATTACAAAAGTATGTCCAGAATGAAGATTGACCTGCATCTCTTTACAGTTTTAGGCGGCTGGTTAAGATGCACCTTTTTCATCTGGCATTTGGAGGAGGAGAGGCCTGATTAGATGAATGAATTAGTTGCTGCTGCCATTAGTAAAGTACTGTTTAGGATGCAATCCAATACATGTCTACTCAGAAGTAAGCTCCACTGAATTAAAAGGGACTTGCTCCCAGGTAATTTATTGAACTTGTCAAGGATTATCAATACCTTGGCACAGTCATTAACAAAAATGGAGACAATAGCCTAGAAGAAGGATAGGACTGGCAAGGGCAGCTATGAGAGAATTAGAAAAGGTCCTCAAATGCCAAGATGTATCACGGAACACTAAAGTCAGGATCCTCCGGGTACCAACCCATCGTGAAGCCCGGAGGGTGGTTACTAGATCTAGGGCCTTTTCTGTGGTGGCCCCCGAGTTGTGGAATAGCGTCCCCGAAGAGGTACGCTTGGCGCCTACATTATTATCTTTCCGGCGCCAGGTAAAGACCTTCTTATGCTCCCAGGCATTTTAATCTTTTTATCTTTTTAATCTTGTAATACTAATCCTTTTATCATCTTATATTTTGTTTAATTGTATTTTGTTTTCATTGTCTTATATGTTTTGTGATTTTATTATTATGATGTATGTATTTTATCCTATTCTGTTTACCGCCCTGAGAGCTACTTGCTATGGGCGGTATATAAATGCAACAAAATAAATAATAATAATTAAAAAAAAATTCAGACCATGGTATTCCCGATCTCTATGTATGGATGTGAAAGCTGGACAGTGAAAAAAGTAGAAAAGAGAAAAATCAACTCATTTGAAATGTGGTGTTGGAGGAGAGCTTTGCAGATACCATGGACTGCAAAAAAGAAAAATAATTAGGTGTTAGAACAAATTAAACCAGAACTATTATGAGAAGCTAAAATGATGAAACTGAGATTATCATACTTTGGACACATCATGAGAAGACATGATTCACTAGAAAAGACAATAATGCTGGGGGAAACAAGAGATGGATTGATTCCATAAAGGAAGCCACAGACCTGAACTTACAATATCTGAACAGGGGGGGTTATAACAGATGCAATTGGAGGTCACTGATTCATAGGGTCGCCATAAGTCGTAATCAGCTTAAAGGCACATAACAAAAAAACCAGGTAAGTGTGTATTGGATTGCAGCCTTAGTGAGCTGTTATGAGTTGTACTATTATGTATTTTAAGGACTGTATTATTTTATGGATTTTATAGGTTCTTTTTCTCTTATTTGATTTCATTGTAAGTATATAAATAATAAACATAAATGAATAAATAAATTATATTTATTGTTATGGTAAGGATATCAAAGCTTATATGCACTCTGTTAAATGATCATCATTGCTCCCAACCACCTGTATGCTTCATCTTACATCAAGAGTAGGGGAACCTCTGCTCTTCCAGATGTTGCTGAACTACAGCTCCCATCAGTCCCAGAAAGCATGGTCAGTGGCCAGAGGCGATGGGAGTTGTAGTTCAACAGCAGGGCCAAAAGTTCCTGATCCCTGACTTGCAGTTCACTCATTAGTGATTGTCAAGAAATCCCTAGTTTCCATACATTTGTATCATGAATCATGAATTAAAGGACAAGATGTCACACACAGAGAGAGACTCATGCCTATATACAGAAGGTTAGGGGGCTGCAGCAATGCATAGACACCTTGCGACTTATCAGAGAAGATGAGGACTTCCTCGATAGAACACAAGAGGAATTAAGGGAGCGACACAAAGTACAGGAAGAAAGTGACAAGGAAGAACAGGACTGCAACAGCAACAAATCCCCGTGGAGGACTGTCACTGTAAGGGCAAGGAAAAAGACAAGGGATTCAGAACTGATGCAACTAACAAATCGCTTTCAGTGTCTCTCGGCAGACAGCACCCCTGAAGAGCCTCAACAAACTCACCTGCATCAAGAGACACTGACTGCAATGGAAGACTCCACACCCCAGAAGAAAGAAGCTGATGCAACCACCGCTCGTGGCAAAAAGAGGAGGGTGCTGGTGGTTGGAGACTCATTGCTCAGGGGGGTAGAGGCACCAGTATGCCAGACGGACAAAATGAATCGGGAAGTCTGTTGTCTCCCTGGGGCGTGCATCTGGGACGTCGCTGACAACCTGCCAAGGCTCATTGGGAAACAAGATAGGTACCCCTTTCTCCTCATCCATGTGGGCATGAACGACACAGCCAGAAACACCTTGGAACACATCACCTCGGACTATGAGGCTCTGGGTAGGAAGGTCAAGGATTTGGGGGCGCAGGTGGTCTTTTCGTCAATTCTTCCCATGAAGGATAGAGGACTACAAAGGGAAAGGAAGATACTGCAGGTCAACGACTGGTTACGCAGATGGTGTCGATGGGAGAGGTTTGGATTCTGGGACCATGGTCTAAGCTTCTTGGAGGGGGGACTGTTGGCAAGAGATGGGCTGCACCTCACGAGGACTGGGAAGAATCTCTTTGGCAGAAGTATGGCAAAACTCATCAAGAGGGCTTTAAACTAAAGCCTCTGGGGGATGGAGATGATAGCTTAACTACCAATCCAAAGACAGTGGGTTGTAAACGCAATGATTTGAAGGGTACAGCAGACACTGGGAGAGAGAAAGGGATGCACGGCAAACCTCACGGTATATTAACGGAGGAATCCAATCAGGACAAAAGAGACTTCTGGTGTCTATATACCAACGCGCGGAGCTTGAGAAACAAGCAAGGGGAGCTTGAAGTCTTAGTGCATCAAGGCAAATATGACATCATAGGGATAACAGAAACTTGGTGGGATGACTCCCATGATTGGAATATAGCCATTCAAGGATATAAACTCTACAGAAAGAATAGAAGCAACAGAAAAGGAGGGGGAGTAGCGTTATACGTCAAAGACAAATACACCTCTATGGAAATCCAAGAAAGCAAACAAAGTGGTCCGGTAGAGACCATTTGAGTAAAAATAAATGGAGAAACAAATAAAACCAACATGGTAGTAGGTGTCTACTACAGACCCCCTGGCCAAAAAGAGGTGGTAGACGAGGCCTTTCTCAAACAAATCTCTGAAATCTCAAGGAGGCAAGAAGTAGTAGTGATGGGGGACTTCAACTACCCAGATATCTGCTGGGAGACAAACTCTGCAAAGCACAAATTCCTGATGGGCCTTGCTGATAATTTCCTCTTTCAAAAAGTAGAAGAAGGAACAAGGAGATCGGCAATCCTGGACCTGATCTTAACTAACACGGACGAATTGGTCACAGGAATTAAAGCGGTCGGTACCTTGGGGGAAAGTGACCACGTAATGCTGGAATTCGGGATTCTGGGGAAAGCCAAAGAAGAATATAGTCAACATGTACCTTGGATTTCAGGAAAGCCGATTTTAGCAAGCTCAGGGAAATGATGGGTAGGATCCCATGGCTAGATAGACTAAAGAAAAAGGGAGCCCAAGAAGCGTGGGAGTTCATGAAGAACGTATTACAAAAAGTGCAATCGCAAACAATTCCAAAGAGGAAGAAAAATGGAAGACATCGGAAAAAGCCAATGTGGCTACACGGAAGACTGGTGGAGGAGGTAAAAGTAAAAAACAGCGTGTATAAAGAATGGAAGGAAGGACGCATCACCAAGGAAGAGTACCGACGAGCGGCTCGGGCTTGCAGGAATAGCGTAAGGAAAGCTAAAACCCAGAACGAGCTGAGGCTGGCGAGGGAAGCGAGGAACAACAAAAAGGGGTTTTTCAGATATGTTCGAAGCAAGAGAAAGACCAAGGAAACGGTGGGACTGCTGCTCAATGAGGATGGCAAAATGTTGACAGATAACGAGGAAAAAGCAGAACTGCTCAACGCCTATTTTGCCTCCGTCTTCTCCCAAAAAGGGAACAGTGTGCAACCTTGCATCGGTAGCAATCTCAGTAAGGGGTCGGGATTGCAGTTCAAGATTGATAAGGAGATAGTCAGGAAATACCTAGTTAACCTAAATGAGTTCAAATCTCCAGGGCCTGATGAACTGCATCCCAGAGTATTGAAGGAACTTGCGCATGTACTCTCTGAACCTCTTTCCATCATCTTTGATAAATCCTGGAGAACGGGAGAGGTGCCGGAGGATTGGAGATGGGCAAACGTCGTCCCGCTCTTTAAAAAGGGTAAAAAAGAAGATCCGGGGAATTACAGGCCGGCCAGTCTGACTTCAATACCGGGAAAGATATTAGAACGGATAATAAAAGAGTCCATTGGCAACTATCTAGATGACAATGCTGTGATTAGAAGGAGCTAGCATGGGTTTGTCAAGAAAAATTCCTGTCAAACTAATCTCATCTCTTTTTTTGATCAGGTCACTAGCTTAGTAGATGGTGGAAATGCTGTAGATGTCATCTATCTAGATTTCAGCAAGGCATTTGACAAACTCCCCCACAACCTTTTGATTAGCAAACTGGTCAAATGTGGACTACATGGAAATACTGTCAGGTGGGTTCACAACTGGTTGGAAAACCGTACTCAAAGAGTGATCGTTGGTGGCTCTGCTTCGGACTGGAAGGAGGTCTCGAGTGGAGTGCCACAGGGTTCTGTCCTGGGGCCGATACTCTTCAACATTTTTATCAATGACTTAGATGATGGAGTGGAGGGAAGCCTTATGAAGTTTGCGGTTGATATGAAACTGGGAGGGATAGCTAACACAATGGAAGACAGGAATAAAATCCAAAGGGACCTGGATAGACTAGAAAATTGGGCTGAAATTAATAAAATGACATTCAATAAAGACAAATGCAAGATTCTGCATTTAGGCCACAAAAACAAAATGCATGGGTACAGGATGGGAAATACCCGGCTTAGCAGTAGTGCGTGTGAGAAGGACCTTGGAATTGTAGTGGACCGCAAGTTGAACATGACCCAGCAGTGTGATGCTGTGGCAAAAAAGGCAAACGCAGTTTTGGGCTGCATAAACAGAGCTATAGTTTCCAGGTCGAGGGAAGTAATAGTCCCACTATATTCTGCATTAGTCAGGCCTCATCTGGAATACTGCGTTCAGTTCTGGGCGCCTCATTTTAAGAAAGATATAGACAAGTTAGAGCGGGTTCAGAAGAGGGCGATGAGGATGATAGCCGGTATGGAGAACAAGTCTTATGAGGAAAGGTTGAAGGAACTTGGCATGTTCAGTCTGGTGAAGAGAAGGCTGAGGAGTGACATGATTGCACTCTTTAAGTACCTGAAGGGCTGTCACATAGAGGAGGGTACAGATTTGTTCACTGCTGCCCCAGAGGGTAGGACTAGGTCTAATGGTTTTAAGTTGCAGGAGCGTAGATTCAGATTGGACATTAGAAGGAACTTCTTGACAGTAAGGGCAGTTCAGCAATGGAACCGACTGCCTAGGGAGGTGGTGGGATCCCCTTCGCTGGATGTCTTCAAGCAGAGGCTGGACGGCTGTCTGCGGGAGATGCTATAGCTGTGGATTTCCTGCTGTGAGCAGGGGGTTGGACTCGATGGCCTACAAGGCCCCTTCTAACTCTATGATTCTATGATTCTTGGTCAACATTTAGGCAACGCACTGCTGATATCGAGCGCCAACAAGATTTGGGCTTGTCCTCTAACTATGACTGAATGGATAGAGCGCTACATTTCAATAAACCTGCAAATTATTGTTTTGCACTCTCGGTGCAAAAACATCGCAGAGCTTTCACCTTGGCACGTTTTAATGTCCTTCCTTCTGCTGTCCTGGAGGGCAGATATCATAAAAAACACTACTACTATCGTAAATGCCCTTGTGACGCTGGAGAGGTGGAAACAGTGACCCACATCCTCCTACACTGCCCATTCTATTCTGATCTACGAAGATCTTTAATTGTACCTCTGCTATTGAATACCCTAGGACGATCAGATGCATTTTATGTCCTCCTACTTCTTTCTGATCAAAATACTTCTATCACCTCCAGTGATGCCAAATTTTGTGCTGCAGCTATCACAATTCGCCACAAACTGACTCTAGCCACCTTGTAATTCTTGGTTGTTTTGTTTTGTTTTGGATTTTATAACCATGGCTTTACAATTCTATTTTATAGTATTGTGTTTTAACAATTTTATCTGACTACCTCATGCTGGTCATTGACCGTAACAATAAAGATTATTATTATAATGTGCTCTTGATTTCTGTTTGAGAAGATTATGCTTGTGTCTTTCATAAACTGAAATGCATTCACTCGTCTTCTGTTGATGTATTTAAAATAAATCTTTCCAAACAGATTTTAGCCTCTTGTGCCTTGTCTGGTCACTATTCTCTCACCCATTGGGGCAATTCAGGAACCTGATTTTCAGCAGTGTGTGTATTGGGGCAGAGTCACCCTCCTGAACCCAATATTTTTATTTAATTTATTTAATTTATTTATTAAATTTATTAGTCGTCCATCTGGCTGGTTCTCCAGCCACTCTGGGCGACTCACAACATAAAACATACAATTCACATTAAAACCTTAAAATTCCAACAGTAACACTAAAACCTAACCCACCCCAAAGGCCTGCCTGAAGAGCCAGGTTTTCAGGGTCCGGCGGAAACTCATTATGGAGGGGGCATGCTTACCTGGATGGGGCTGAAACAAGGTGTCAGTGAGATTGGGGCCATGTGATTGCACTAATGGAAGTGTCGACTCCAATTTGGTGCTCCCATTTATTTTATTTATTTATTTAAAATATTTCCATCCCACCCTTCTACCCTATAATAAAGCACTCAAGGCGGCTTACAATAAAATCGAGCCCGTACATAATAAAATTGTACACAATAAAAATAACAAAAACATTAAAATAAATTAAAATACATAAAATGCAATTAAAATACATAAAATAATATATATACATATACACACACATATACGCATATATTGTGCAATTGTGCAGCCCTGACCTCACTGCTGTCCCATTCCAGCCCCATCCAGTAACACTTGCATCAGGAGGGCAACCCACCACATGTGCTACTACTGCTTTCAGCAGAATAAGGAGAGCCCTCAAATACAGCAGGGCTGACTTGCCACATTTTAAAGTAAGTGAAGTAATACACATTACTATCTAAAGAGCATCCCTCTCCCCCAAAGCCATTGTGCAGAGCCTAAAACGAACAGCACCACTGAGCAGCATCAGTCCTTGCCATTAGGAGAACAGGGCACACAGGTACCCATGCTGTGCTTATTTGGAAACACTGAGTCAGGTGTGATGATAACATTCTTTAAGAACATTCAGAGTTAATTACAGCATTGGCATATTTATCTGGGATTTTGGCAGCAAGGGGGACTCATTAATATAAGGCAATGGGAGAAGCCAGATGTAGGCCACTACAGCTAATTGCTACTTGTCTCTCTCTTACATTTTATAAGCCTTTTCTTCTTGGATTCTCCTGTATTTGGCATTACGTTTTACTAAAGAATGTAGAGGCTTTTTCTGAGACCCTGAGGTTTGTGTTAGGGCTTACTCCTTCTCTAGATGCACACCCTAGGGATGCATCTTTCACACTGTTAGAATCCTGTTCCTAAAATCTGGCTTTAAATGAAATACTTACTACTAATTATCTGTAATCTAATTAACACAGGCTTCTTTCACAAATGATGCTGAAATGCTGTTTTGTTTCTAATGTGTCTTTTTAATTAACTTATTTCTATGGCTCAGGCAGTATGTAACATTTTTAATTTGAATGATACATATAGAGAAGTAGCTTGTGAAATACAGTGCATGAGTCAGGAGCAACTTGCCTGGTGGAGCTGAACCACAGTAATAGCTGGAAATGAAAAGGGAAGGTAGCAGCATGGTCAGGGCTGCATGGGCACATCAGTGGAGTCAATGTGTGGTATTCAATGCTAGTCCCATTAAAGAGTAGTAGACCTATTGAAGTTATAGACATGACTAACTTAGGTTCATTAATTTCAATGGGTCTATGGGTCTTGCAAATGGTTTAAGGAAAGGGCTTCTTATAGGAACAGATAGTACTTTCTTGAGCTGCAAGCGTCTCTTAACTAATCTATGTGACACTGGCGAGAGTGTAATTTCAGATTCAGAAAAACTATCCTCATTGTTTTCTTTAGCTTTTCTGTTCTAAAGCTAGATCTGGGCTGGGTGCCAGTGGGAATTCCTTTCTCCCTGTCAGAGATACTTAGGGAGGTTGGTCAACACCGATTAACTCATCAGATTCAGAGTTGCCAGAGATTTCAGGAAACATTTCCGTGTTTTCCTCAGCCCTCTCTATGACACTTGTAATACATTCTTCATCATCCCAGCCCTGCCAAAGGTTCTCCTTGGGGCCCATGACACCAGCAACATTTCTGAAATATTCCTGAAGATGATGTGTGAACATCATCCCTGCAAGTTTTCTGTGCAAAATTCCTGGTTTGCATTCATTAAGCCAGCTCCCATTACATCCCCCAACTCCAGGAACAGATATTGGGCATTTCATGAAGCTGAAGATCAAGGGAGAGGAACCTGTGACCCTCTATATCAACAACATCAACATCAACTACAACGCCCATCATACCTGATGATTTGGTAAGCTATCTGGGATTGATCAAAGTTGGAGTCCAACAACATGAGGAAGGCCACAAATTCCCTATCCTGGAATGGTGAGGAAGGAAACCCAAGTTCCATGAATATGACCTTTTTTCCATGGAAAGATAATTAGGATCAAAGCCTGGAGTCACCATGAGGTGCTCACAAGCTCCTGAGCCCTGCTGCCTCCATTCACTGCCTTTGTTGTGAGGGGGTGATGGTGGTTACCTTTTTTTTTTTTGAAAGTAGACAGAGCTGAATGAGGAAGTACAAAGAATGATGTTCTTTCCAACTTCCAGCTCTATGTGCCCCTGAGCTGCTGATCTGAGTCTTGAAAAGTGCATAAAGGCAAAAGAGGAAGAGTGTCACTCTTGCCCACTTCCTCTCTTGTCCACTTCCTCTTTTGCTATCTGTGCTTTTTAAAGCTCAGATCCATCCCTGAGCAACAGAACAGAAAGGGAGCTGGGAGACTGGGAAGGGTGAAATGGAGTAGCCAGGGGGAGAAAGAAGGATGCCAAAGGAGTTAGAAGAAAGAAAATGGAGTGCCAGAAAGAGAGACAGAGATGAGGTGTCTGCATGCACACAGAAACACACGCGTACACGGTGGATCCAGTAAAACAGATCCTCTTGAAATTGCATTTTTTACAAGCTACCCCCAACCATCAACAAATCACATATCACTTCTGAATCCACTGATTGAACCTTAAGAAGAATGGCTCCAGAGATTTCTAGTGCTTCCATGGCACAAAAACATGGACTTAGCAGTTCAATGCATGTAATGTTTACAAGGGATCCTCTCAAAACCACCATCAAATGCTATGTCACTTCGGTATACACAGAGGTGTTCTCAGCTGTGGTAAATGCATCTTTGCCTGATGGTGTGTTGACTGTGCCCTGAAAATGGCAGTGGTGCATCCACTTCTTTAAAAGCCCACTCTGAACCCAATGGAACATAACAACTATAGACCAGTCACCAACACCCCTTTCTTGGCAAAGGTGATGGAGTAGGTGGTTCTAGAGCACCTGAAGATATTCCTGGATGAGACTGATCATCTAGATCCATTACAATCTGGATTCAGATGCGGTTTTGGAATAAAATCACCCTTGGTTGCCTTGATGGATAACCTTTGTCATGAGAGAGACATTGGGAGTGTGACCCTCTTACTTCTGCTTGATCTCTCGGCAGCCTTTGATACCATTGACCATGGTATCCTCCTGGAACGACTCAGTGGGATGGGTGTTGGAGGTACCGTATTACGGTGCTTCCCCTCTTACCTTCAGGGCTGTGTCCAGAGACTAGCACTGAGTGAATGTTCCTTAGTCCCTTGGCACTTGTGTTATGGGGTTCCGTAGGGTAATATTTTGACCCTAATGCTATTTAACGTTTTAATGAAGCCATTGGGAGCAGTAATTAGGCTTTTGGAGCAAGGTGTCATCAGTATGCTGGTGATACACAGCTCTATTTCTCCATAATATATGAATCAGGAGAGGCTGTGAACGCTCTGGATTGGTGTTTGAATGCTGTAGTGGAGTGGATGAGGGCCAATAAACTGTGCTTGGATCCTGGGAAGACAGAGGCTCTTTGGATGAGTGGTTCCCATGTCCGCTTCCTCTGAAGGAACAGGTCCATAGCTTAGGTGTTCTCCTTGATTTGTCTTTGTCACTAGAAGCACAAGTATCCTCTGTGACTAGGAGTACCTTTTTTCAGCTTTATCTGGTCCAACAGCTATGGATGTTCCTGAACAGGAATAGTCTGACCACTGTAGTCCATGCTTTGGTAACCTTGAGGCTAGATTACTGCAATGTGCTATGTGTGGGGCTGCCCTTGGTTTCAGAAATTCTAGCTGGTGCAAAGTGGCGGCCAGATTGCTGATGGGGGCACAAGGCCAATAACGTGTGACACCACTGTTAAAACATTTTCATTGGCTACCTATGTACTACTGAGCCAGGTTCAGGATATTTACAAAGCTCTGATAAACTTAGGTCCAGGGTACCTTAGGGACCACCTGAACCTTTATATCCCAGCTCGGTCACTGAGATAATCTGCAGGAGTGGTGCTGATGGTCTCCCAAGCTGGCAAGGCTCATATAACATTGACATGAAATTGAGCCTTCAGTGTTATCAGCCCAGTTCTCTGGAATGCTCTGCTAGCAGCGATTCAGCAGGCATCTTCTATTTAACCGTTAAATGCCTGCTGAAATCCTTTCTGTTCTGCCATTCTTTATGAAGGCAGTTAAGATGTCTTTTTGCAATAGTTGACCTTGTTTTTACTGTATTTTTTAATGTTCTTTATTATATGGTTTTTGTTGTTATTGTAAACCACTTTGATGCCTTTTGAGATGAAACAGCGGTATATAGACATGTTTATTAAATAAATAAATAAATGTGCTCTGTGATGTTTTTGGTGACTTCGTTGTCATCCTATGTTAAAAAAGAATCACAAAGATCTATAAGGATCCATGCCTTGGATCAATGTTTTTGTGATGCTGATAAACACCAGATCTGTGGTTTTTCACTGTGTAGCCTAGTACTGTAAGCGTTCATTTGATAGTGATTGTTTGGTCACCCCATGCAAAATCATGTACATTCAAGAGGATCTGTTGTAATTCTGCTGGATTTGATTTTTACCCAGATCCCTTGGAAAAGCAAAGAAAGTGTTTTTGGGTCAGCATGCACACATGTGCATTCTCTTTTTGTCTGTTGGAGGGTGCTGACCCAGGGTGGGGAGGAGAGAGAAGAAACCAGAGAAGATTGTGTCCATGACACTCTCAGAATTCCAAATGTGCCCACAGACCCAAAAGGCTGGCAGCCCTGATGCCAGCCATAATATTGGATGCATAAAAGCATAATAGTAGATGAAATGTTTTGTTTGTTTTCCATTCTGTACTGGGAGATCAACTGCCACAAAGATTATTTTGAGGCAACAGGAGGAAAAGGGAGAAGAGTAGAATGAGGAAGACATAAAACAGATTTCAAAGAACTAAGACAACTTCTTAATATTTGCATTATTTCCTGCCTAGACTATACATATTGCCTGAAATTTGCCAAATAGTTAAATGGCAAAGCCAGTTCCTTATGATTAATTGCCATAAGAGGCAACCCATTATTTGGATTTACAGAAGCAACCCAAAATTTGATCCAAAGTTAACATAGTAGTTTGCCATTAATCACTAACATGAAATAGCCTTACGAAGATCACTCTAAAGCGAGACTGTTTCGTTTTGGGAACGTACACAACTCTTAAGTTTAACATTGCTTCTTGACCTTATTGGCACCCTGTGAAAATAAGTTTCTAAATTTTCAGTTAGTGGATCTGATCAAGACCCATGTATACACTGCCCAACTCTGGCCTATGTATCAACCCTCATTGGAGGTTCATCACCCGGGTTCTATTTACTCAACAGCAACCTTATGAAATGAAGAGCAAACCACCAATTCAGGACTGTTAACTGAAACAAATACAGGCGGGCCCCGCTTATATGGCAGGTTCCATTCCGGAATGCCACTGTAAAGCGGAAATTGCCGTAAAGCAGAACCCATTGAGTATAATGGGGTGCGTCACGCAAAAATGACGTCAAAATGCCGCAAAAGCACAAACATGGCTTTAAAATGGGGAATTTCCCCTAATTGAAAGCCGCTGCATTAGCGGAACATTGGAATGCGAAGCGCCGGTAAGTAGGGCCCTACTGTACATCGGTTTGAAGTTCATAAGGTATGAATACAAGGTGTGAAGTTCACAAGAATTAGATTTTGTAATAAAAACCATGATACAATCATAAATGATGGCACAAATTAAAATAACTGAAACTTACTTTTGGGGTATGGGATTAACAGAAAACAAAACAATGATAATACTATGACATTACAGCAACTTAAAATGATGTGATATATATTTTTGCATAAGCTAATTAAAACAATAAAAATATGAACTATCAGAATAAATCATACATTTTCCTCCTAAACTCCCTCCAGCTCCCTACTGGTATATTATTACTCTACGTTTCCTAGAATATTAGAATAAAGAAAGACATAGTTACTTATGAGTGGGTAGGCCTGAAGCCTTCAGCTTGGCAAAGCATGCAAAAGCAGGGCAAAGAGCAGCAACAAAAGAAGAAAAAGTAATTTAAAGACTATCCCTCCCCAAGAAAAAACTATTTTCCTAACATAAATACATCCCTTTATATCACCCAGCAAACTTGGATCAAGGAGGTCGGAATTATCCAATAACTGAACATAAATTTCAATAATTGTGAGTTGAACCTCATAACACATAGACCATGAATTACCATAATCTGTTTGGAAGGGAGACAAAATAAGTCCCTGACACCCTTGCATCAATGATTTTCCACTGACACATTTGACAGAGTTTCAAAAACACATTTGTATTATTCTTTCACTTCAACATTGTTTTGGCTATCCAGCAGCTTTGCACCAACTTCTTATTTCTGCTTTGTGCTGGCAGTAGAAGGTGCAATATTCACAAAATTACAAGCAGCCTTCAAGCCAAAAATGACACACACAGCATGAAATTGTCCTCCAATATATAGACATCTATTTAGGTTTGAAGGTCTCCGGTTCATAGGAAAATTGTCAGTTAATCAAATATGAGACAACATTGGCACCCAGTGGCTGAATAGATTAATCACAGAAGATATTCCCTTGAGTTTGTGTGCCCATTTTTGAAATACCATACTTTCCATAATGTATTTTTCTCCAGTTGTGTTTTATTTAATTATAATTGAACTGATGATGAATCTACTATGGAATGCCCAGGGCTTCTTTGTTTTACATATATGTATGCATACATGCATATAGCCTGTACCCCATAACAGTAAAATAGTAGTATTGTGGCATGCAATGAGTGTCAGACATATTTATCTACAAATCACCTGTTTTCATTTGGTAAAGTTTAGTTTAACTATAGTTTGTCCAAGTTGTCATAATTCTCCAGGATTCTGTGGATAATTTCTCAGATGTAAATAGTACTGAATTAAAGTGGATTTACCCCTTTATGATGTTTAGGATGGCTGCTCAAATTCTAAATTTAACAATAACTGAGTTACATGAGCCAATTTTTAAATGATTCACTCATCCAATCATATAAAAAGCTCTGCAGAATGACACATCATTAGCCAATGTGCTGATGTACCTCTTCCACCAGGCTTTTGGAGGCTGTTATATTGATCAGGATGAGACCGAGGATAAAATAGAGCTTCTTTGTTTAATAATTCTTAAACAGTAAAACATCTGAGCTTGTTCTGTGCAAGGCTTCACCCAGCACACACAACCCTGACGAGCTAACTCCAGTAACTAATCAGTCTAGCTCTCCCTAGGATGTGTAATACCCTCAAGAGAAAGTTAACTCTTTCTTTGCTGTGCATGTATCTTTAAGACATATTTCACTACAGAGGCAAGAGGGTGTAAGTTGTTGAAGTCAGTTTGTCTTGTACTCACTGGTATCTCATGTAATTTTATGCTGTGATTATTTTGTATTCATGGTTTTGGTTTTAAAAATACATACTGGTGTATTTTAATGTGTTTTACACTGTCCTGTGACTGTATGGTGAAGGGTGGTATAAAAATAAATAAAACAAAAGTTTTTTTTTTAAATATAGATCTGGAGGAGGGGCAAAACATCCAGCCAAAGTTAAGCACTTTTAAAAGTCCCATCAACTTAGAACAGGAGCATTTATATGCATCGTGTAGGTCAATTTGAACGGAACTCGCTCTCTCCCTATCCCAAGCCAGCCCAATGTGTGGAGGAGAGAAAATGCATTTATGAGTATTCATCATCAACCATTTGATCCATACATTTTGTATATATGTTCACCCCATAAATTGGACAATCCATCCCCATAGGCACAGGTGGGAACAGTATAGGCACTTACTTCCCTCCACGCATTGGCCTGGTTGGCAAGGTTTGCATTTGTGCATTTTTCTGCTACTGATTTAGATGGTGTATTTATAAGGTTCTGTGCAGATGTGCATGCTTTAGCAGCCCCCATCCCTTTTAGGGTTGCCAGGTTCCTGGCCTGAGACTGATCCTTTATCTTAAGAAGAGAAAGTCAGCCAAGTGCAGGTGTTCTTGCAACATTGTAATAAGAAAAACCACAAGGTGGAATTCTCCCTTCCCCCTGCACAACTTTTAAAGATACAGAAGACCTCTTGGAGGCCAGGCCTGGCAACCAAGAGGTCTTCTGTATCTTTAAAAGTTGGGCAGGGGGAAGGGAGAATTCTACTTTGTGGTTTTTCTCATTACAGAGTTGCAAGAACACCTGCACTTGGCTGACTTTCTCTTCTCCTAAAGATACAGGATCAGTCTCAGGCCAGGAACCTGGCAACCCTTATCCCTTTCTGTCTGATTTTTATGCTGGGGTAGGGAATGCATGAGCAAAGTTGGTTTTGCTGTTCATTTGGTGTTTTGTTCAGTGCTATTAACATAAACAGTGGTGCCATTAGAGCAAGACTTGGGGCCAGAAGTCCAGGCTCCCATTCAGCATAATGAACAGGAGAGCCCCCAAACAAAGCATGGCTAACTTGCCACATTTTGAAATAAGTGGAGTAATATACATTGCTTTTCCTGGAGGTGAGGCAAAGTCTTAAGAAAACTGAGTAGAACAAGCATAGCTGTGGGGACTTATATATCAAGTTTGAGCATTTTTGTCTCGCAATTCCCTTTTTTTCCTTTAGGTGGCAGTATGTCTTTACAGCTCTTAAATCACAGAAAGAACGAGAGAGGGATGTTGAAACTGTGTGGGATGATTGCTTTGTTGCAGTAATTTTACTTTCTCAGAAAACAACAACAACAACGTAAGCAGTTAAAAGATATTTTTTAAGGGAAATGTCTCTGTGGCTGAAGCAAGTGAGCACTTGTTGAAGAGGATGCAGTCTATTTATTCTGAACAATGTGGCTCATTGGATGATTGCCTAATCTGGCCTTGATTTCCCCTGCCTCTCCCTCCCCCACCCTCTGCACTGTCTTAAAAAGAAAATCGGGCGAGGGACTACAACACAGGCCTCCAGTGCTAGGCAACAGTTAGCTGTGCTGCAACGTATGGGGAAAGGCACATATGTCCCCTCCACCCCTTTCCTGTCTTAGAGAGGTGACTGCTACTAATATCATAGGGTGTTTTCAGATGTCCAACAAAAGCACCCAGAACAAGCTGGTGCCATAAACCCAGTGCCTGCTCCCTGCCCCCCGCCCAGTGATTGTGGCTATTCAAACAAATCAGCTTAGGTTAACTGGCCTGTTTCCAGATCCACCAGGCCTCATATGTTTCCAAACCACAGGATGGTGGGGAGTGTGTTCACATTTGCATTGTGTGCCCTTTCCCACCTCCTGCAGAACCTTCTGATCCCCTGTGTTGCTCTAGCTGTAGAGGTGAAACCATCTCTGGCAGCCAATTTCTCCTGCAAATGTTCCATCTGGATTATTGTGGTTACCCTTTATGAGCTGAGCCCTTTTACTTCACTAGTGCCAATCTATAATCATATTGATAAGAAAACTCAATATCTTTTTTTTTGCCCGAGCTGTATGTTTATCCAGAAAAGCTTTCCTGTATCTGTTTATCTCTGACCACCTGTGTACCTCCTGCCCTTGTTAACCGCGTCCTCCTCATTAGCAAAGAAATA
The DNA here is from genome assembly GCF_030035675.1 of Rhineura floridana. Classification (NCBI taxonomy): domain Eukaryota; kingdom Metazoa; phylum Chordata; class Lepidosauria; order Squamata; family Rhineuridae; genus Rhineura; species Rhineura floridana. The sequence goes on along the minus strand of NC_084480.1, from coordinate 263,458,151 downwards.
ACAGCATGGAGTCCCTAAAGGCAGTATTCTATCATATTTATTTACAATGAGTGAGTAAGACCTGTGTGCTATCTGCAATGCTATTTGTGGATAAGGTGCTTTTCACAAAGAATACCCTAGCCCCAACTGTACTAGAAGTCACATAGCCTATGCATTACTTTAACATCTTGCTGTAACCCATTTCACTCCTGCCTTTATCACCGCTTCATGCCAACCGTTTTTTCTCCTTATTGTTATTAAACATATTATATTTTTAAACAAAAAAAAATGACAAATAGAAACATTAAAAGCAGTGAGGAAGAGGAGCTTCTAAGCTCCAAGATATATTTTCAAAGGAAAGTATTGTTGAAAGTGCTGGGGAGAGAGAGAGGGAGGGAAGAACCCCTTGATGCCATGGATTCATAAACACAGAACATTATTTTTTTGTGGCTTTATTTGAGTGAGAGAGTGAGTGAGTGAGAGAGTGAGAGAGAGAGGTAAATAAATCTGTCAAATACATACTTTTACTCTGTAAGTTTAGTTTTTGTTTTGTTGTCTAAACATGTTTAGAAATCTGGTTGGTTTGTGACACTTTAGAGCAATGAGCAAACCATCTGAGATGCTGGGGAGCTGTCTGTGACCCAACATTAAAATAAAGACATTAAAAGCCATTGGGATTCTGGTTCTGATTTTATTATGTTTGTAGCCTTTTCCCAGCCTCCCAACTGCAGGATGAATGGCAATGGTGAAGAGCATAAATGAGATCCAGAAAATGGCATGGATGATTCAAAGAACACAATGGATTTGTGGGCAAGCAGGAAGTTAAGCATGGATTTGTGGGCAAATTGGTTTAAGTATTTTTCTTATCTGAGCAAATTAAATCTATAATGGTGCACAGTTTGCAATTTAAAGTTCAGATTCTGCCAAAAACAAACAAAAGAGACCATTGCCAAATCCTAACTCTGCATAGGGTTGCAGAATAGCTATAAAGATCCAAGTAGGTCTCGACATGGAATATTCAGTAGTGCATTTCATGTTGAGGTAAAGATGTGTCATTCTCTTGACAAGTTCATTTGGACCCTGTAAAGCAGGTTAAATGCAAAATGATATATGAAAATAGTAATCATAAAGCTGGATACAGTGAGATTAGCTTGCATATAGCCAATACAAACGCCCTTTTCAGAGAGAAGACAAAGTTCAGCTTGTCTCCATTAGTGTGCCCACCAAAGGCATAGTTGTGTGCAAGTTAAGTAGTTCACTGTTAGCAATAAAGGATGCTCACACTTCTTTAGGCTATAGCAACTAAGACTGTCTTGCTGTGGAAACAAAAATATGAAACAAAAGTCCAGCCTTTGTGGGGTAATGGTTATTACTTCCCCTCTTGCTAAAAAGAGAAGAGAACTTGGCATTATTATTTTTAAAAGGACCAAAACTGTATGGCATCTAGACTCACTAAATGATAAGTTCTGTGATCTGTCTAATCCTTTAATTTTACCTTCCACAGCAAAGTGCCTTGCTATCTAGCACTTTGAATTTATGACATGTAGTTACTAAAAGGACTCAGCACTGGCATTTACCTCCTGTATTAATCCTTTGAATCCCATTTATTCTACATTTCTGCTGAATGACATAAAAATAATGATTTGATTTCATTAGCAAGCAAGTTGTAATGAGGTACATTTTCTCTGTCATTCAGAAAATGCCTGAATTAGCTAAGGCACGTTTGCATAGAAATAAGCTGTAAAAAACCAATAGGGTTTTGCCTTAATGGGGAGAGGAATATTTCCTCCTAATATTTATCAAAACTGCTAAATTCACTGGGCAGCACTGTGAACAGTATATGTTAAGGAATGTATTCACAAATGTGGTGTAATGGTTAGAATGTTGAACTTGGACCTGGGAGACCAGGGTTCAAATCCCCACTCACTATGAAGCTCAGTGTGTGATCTTGGACCAGTTGCTGTCACCACCTAACCTACCTCATAGGGTTGCTGTGGGGATAAAATGGGGAGGGCTGGACCATGTATGCTGCCTTGTCAATAGCAGACAGCATGGTAGTGCTGCAGTGCTCACCTGATCTCTTTCTAAGTTGTTGCAGCATACTGGGACAGAGAGCAGGAGGGGCACAGCAACAACGAGGTTGCCGTGATACAAATGCATTGGCAGGAATGCCGGATTGGCTCCTCTGGGGTATCTACACTGTGCCAGCCTCATCTCCCTCTTTTCATCACAGTACATTGCAGTGACCCAGCCGGGCAGAGGTCACACGATCCGCTGCTGCACCTTGCCCTCCATGGAAGAAAGGTGGGATAACAACCTAACACATCAATAAATTTACATCTCAGTGGGCTCCTCATTTTCTCCCAAAATGGGAAGGTCTCTGCTGCATGCACATATATGGATTCCTAACTACAGGTGCTTTCAGACTGTTGCTGTTTTGTGGGTGGGATTCAGCTACATACTGGCAAATTCAGGTTGCACAATGAAAGTGGATTTGGTGCTTTTGCATGACAAACTTGCTTCCTCCAAAAGCTGGACTTTTTGCAGTAGTGAAAGTGGTAGGAAAATGCACTGGGGAGTATGGGATAACACACTCATAATGTGCAATAAACAGCTGGTGCCTCATAAGCTCCCCTCAAACTTTGTGCAAACAAGTCAGGATGAGTGCTCAGTCAACAGGTCATCTGTGTGTGGAATGTATCCCACACAGAAACACTGAAAAGAAGGAGGTCTGTGTGCAATGAATTGCTTCAGGACCACTTGCATTGTATTTAGGTTTAAAGTCCAGATCTGGTATCAACAAATACATCCCGACTCCACTGAACTCAACAGTATAATTTTCATTGATGTCAGTGGGGTTAATATTGCACCCAATCTTAAAAACAGTTTGCATCTTTTAGTTTATGCCAACAACAACTTGGCTTTCAAATAATGTGTCCTATGATAGGGATTGTATTTTAACATAAGAGCTTAAGGAATGGTTCCTATGATCCTTTCAATGTGCAGCATCTTGACAAAAGTGATGGTTTCTTAGTGCTTTAACAGATTCCTTTAGATCAAGTGTGGTAACCTCCAGATGTTGCTGGACTATGGCTTCCACCGTCCCTGCCTGGGGCCTGATGGGAGCTGGAGTCCAGTAATGTTTGGAGGGCCACAAGTTACCCATTCCCTCTTTAAGGTTAGACTCCTTCAGGCTTCCTCTGGTAACCACCTAAAAAGCAGACAATCTTAGCTTTCCAAGCACTGTAAATATGGCCTTCCTTTAGCAACATTTCATTTAGAACCTGATTTCTGGCCTACTGAGTGCAAATCACTGTAGCTTTGAAGGGACCAAAACTGTCCTAGATTAATATCTTTTACCCCGCTTACGGAGGATGATCTGTGGCCTCAAGTGTCTTGCTGTTGTTTTGTTTTATTGAACATAAGTGTTCTCTTGGTTACTTTATTCTATTTCCCCGTGTACTAACCCACAAGCAAGCCTAACATGTTGTAAAGTTACAAGTTATAGGGCTCTAGGTAGCACTTTTCTGTTATAAATATAACCTTACCTATTAGATACTGACAGTTGCATCACATAATTTAAACGATTCTCTTGATCAAATGCCTCCAGAATAAACAGGATAGACAGTGCACTCTAAAAAAATAAATAAGAAAATCATAATAGCTGGCACCACACAGGCTCATAAATACAATCTCAAGGCCCTTTACCAAGGGTTCTATATATGATCTGGCAGGCACTGTTATAATTCAGGAGTAAATACAATGCAGCCACTGTGGCTTTGGTGGTGTAAATGTGTTGTCTTGTTACAACTGAGACGATGAACTGGCAAAACATACAGAGTTCCAGGGATATTTTCATGATATGTAAAAATATATAAACACAAGCTGTGCAGAAGAGGCAATAATAGAAAAATAGATCTAGTTTTTCATTTTTCTGAAGTGAATATGCCTACATTATTTCTTAAAAAAATAGGTTTTATGCTGCTTTTATAATTGTGTTTAGCTTTTTTTGGGTTTGGTATTTACATTTTAATTGTTTTATTCTTTTTATAAACTGCCCTGGGAACATGATTGGGTGGTATAAAAAGGCTTATAAATCATCAATCAATCAGTCAGTCAGTCAATAAACACATTGTCCTGTGTGCTTGCATTTCAGAAGATTCGTTCCAGCAATCTCCATTTAGGACTGATTCTGTGATGTATAAATTTTACTTGGCATTATCTACAACTTTTGGGAGTAATTCTAGTACTAAGGCAGCTGAGTTTAAGACAAGGCCCACAGCATATCCCAGCTTCCAGCTTCCCACAGAGCAAGAGCTATGTTCTGCTCCTTCATGTAACCAAACAGTTCTAAGATGGCTGCCACTACAGGCCAAAATATTGGGCGTCCAACATGGGAGGAGGGAAGTTGGGGGATGGGGGAGGAGCTAATGACAGGGCAGGATCAAAGAGTGAGGAAGAGTTTAGATTTAACTAAAGCCTTGCAGCTGATGCACCCCTGAGCATTTAAAAGGCTGTACAGACATAAAGAGAGCCATTACCAAAAGCTGCACTCTTTTATCATATCCTCCTTTTGACCTGCACAGTACTAAAAACCCTTGTGCTGGTCACAGCTGCAAAGATGAGGCATGACCAGAAGGAGCAGAGTGTGGCCTCTGCAAAGGGAGCTGGCTCTCCAATACTTCTTGACTATGCTGGCAAAGTCTAGAATACTCAGTCTAAAGATAGATGCGACCTAGTGCAATAACCTTTCATCTATCCTTGGCTGTGAAATTTATGTTCTCTTACTCATTATGGATAGCAATATGAAATACTGAGCTTGAACTCACCCCTTCCACAAACATCCTTTCAGTAACAGCTGCCTCTGAATAACGTTTCCATTTGAGTCCTATTTGGATATAACATGAGAAGCAATTCCATTTTATTTCTTCCAGTAAGTTGGACAGAAGTGTTGTCATAAGGAATGCAATAAATGTCCATTTGTCTTAGAGGACACTGAACAGCCGTTTAGATTCATTCTCCACAAGCAGCATTTATCTTCAAAACTCCTATAAACCTGGAGAAAGAAGGAGATACCCATGACCTTTGGCATTTTAAAAGAAGCCAAAGTCCACAATTAAAATATCCATAACTTACCAGAAGTGGAAGGACGTTAAGCACTATTACCAGCTGTCAGCACCTGAAAAAAACTAAACTGAAAAGCTAGAGGAATGAGATATGAAAACTAATGGAGGGGGGATTATAAGTGTCTTTGTGGTTTATTGCCCCTGTGTCATAGGTTATATGTTCTACCAAATTAAGCAACCCAGAGGAAACAATAGCTCTGAGATAAAATGTAACACACCAAATATGAACTGGGGCACTGAAAAAAGGACTGGCTCCTCCAAAGGAGATGATGCATAAAAAGCACTGGTTTACAAAAAGTCAAAAGCAGAGCAGCCTGTGCAACTCGTTGCTTTTTGAGTCAGACTACTCTGCTCTGGGCGTTTTCTAAATGACTGCATCTCTTCTACATAACTGCCAGAATAAAAACAACAGAGAGGCACCTCAAAAACTAACAAATGTTAGGCATAGGCTTAAAGATGCAACCCGCCTCCTTATGCCAGACTAGAATGAGCAGAGATGCTCCCCCACCCAGGTCTCCCAGCAAAGTCAGCCTTCTGCTGGTCTGTCCATTGATGGAATCATGTGTCAGTTCAGTACTGACCTCCCCCTTTTACGTACCAGGTGGATGGACTGCTTGTAGGATCTCCACCAGTGGGAGTGAAAAGCCCCAAAATGGGGCATTCTGAAGGGGTGGATTGGAGCTAGCCTGGGATCCTTTGGATCCCAAGCCAGTTTCCTTGCTACCGTAGAGTCTAATTGCTATGCTAGTTGCAGACTGGTGCAACAACCTGCCTGCTCCTAACCTTCCACCCTGGCCTCTGTGTGTGGCAGGGCTGGGGATGTGGTGGTAGCCCCACCACTCTGTACAACCCCATTGGTGGGGGAGAGATTTGGATTGAAGTCTTAGTCTTTATTTTTATTCATTTTAAATAGTTAGTTATGTCCTACTTTTCAGCCTTATCTCTAAATCGCCCAGGGTAACATACAACATAAAAAACAAATACAAAGTCACATAGCAATTGTAAAAGAAAAGGGAAGGGCCATTAGTCAGGGGTAGAACATCTGATCTGCATGTAGAAGTTCCAGGTTCAATCCCAAGCATCTCCAGGACAGGCTGGGAGAGAACAATGTCTAAGATCTTGGAGAGCTGCTGCTGGTTACTGTAGACCAGACGCCCCCAACTGTTTTAGACTTGGTGGCGCATTTGGAAATATGAGAAACTGTCATGGACACCACTACAACCTGCCTAGTCACAAAAAGCTGTTGTGGGGGCCTGCATAAGTAACAAAAGTTTGCCCGAGAAACTAAGTACAACCATTCAAAACAAAAAGCTGGCAAAACGAATACCTCTTCTCTCTCCCCCCAAAGCAGGTAAACCGTACACACACACACACACCCAAAACTATGCAAAATGCACACACCCAAGCTCTTTCAAAGCAGGCAAAACACCCCAAAACAGGCAAAAGAGACACCATCCAACTCCACCAGACAACACAAGCAGTCCAAAACCAACCCCCAAACCACCCCGAACAATAAAAAACTCCCACAAAACTTAGGCCCCAAACGCAGCCTGCTTTAGCTGGCCCTTGATGCTCTCCCCACACCACACACACACACCTCAACAGTCTACGCCCTTCACCAGCCATTTCCTTGAGTGTTTTTGGCCTGGGTGGAATGTGTTCTTGAACTCTTATAATACCTCTTGCTTGCCTGATGGAGGATAGCAAGGGGTGTGTGTGTGTAGAAGACTAGCCTACTGTACCAAGGTAAAATCTATATTTATTGCTCCACCCACTTTTATAACTGGCCCCTTCCACCACTGGCATGTGGCCCCTGGAAAATTGCCCAGAAGGAAATGTGTCTTTCAACCTGAAAAAGATTCCTCATCCCTGCTTTAAGTGGAGATTCAAGAGACTGAAGCTGAGCCATTATGCTTTCAAAGAATGTGCTCTACCCACCAAACCACATCATTTTCCCATGGTTCCGTGTAGCTAATTCAGACATGTGGGACCACACCTTGATGTACATTTGCACCCCACTGTTTTTCTATACATAAATGGTTCAGATGAAGCATTATTTATTGTTTGTATGAAAGTTCCCTTTGAAGTCGAACTCACCCAACGTGCTTCTCTCTTGCACAACTCCCTCAGGGCCCTTTCCTGCATGTTTGTTATGCTGACACAGTAAAATGTAAACTCTGCAAACCTGCCCTCTTGTTGGCACAAGCCACATATATTTTCTCATTGCTGTCTAACATGAAATGAAGAACTGAACATACTTGCCACACATGTGCCGCTTTCCTGCAGATGGAACAAATTAATCTTAAATGTATTTTTCACTAGCCTTCTACTAGGGAAGAAACTGGTTCTGAGAAGAAATTATTAGGAAAGAAGGAAGGAAGGAAAACTTGGAACATCTTATTTCTGTGCAGTTGATGATGTACAAAAGGACATTAATGTTTCCATAGCACCTAAATTGCCTCCTCCCTATTACTCACTCTAGGAGTGTGAAACCACAAAAGGGTGTAGAGGCTTACCAGATTAGGGGATTTTCCATGTTGCAGGTTCTCACAGATTTTTCATCATTCAACCAGTTCATTCAGGAGCTGGATTGACCTTAGTCCTGTAAGTACAGTCAGACCTCTACAATGACTCTACATTTCATATGTAGCATTTGCTTTTTCAGCATGAATCCTCAATATAGTTTTTCTCTTTTTAAACATTCTGTTATTTTGAAGGGGGGGAAAACTGGTGTTGTCTTTTTTAGGTTTGACACATCTTCATTTGTCATATATTAAACATGTGGAGAAGAGAGTCATTGTGCACACTGCCTCCATGCCAGACATCCATGTGTTCAGCTTAACATGTGCCTAGAACCTACAAACATGCAGACAGATCCAGTTGTACATGTGCATGGTTCTTTCCATGCAATCAAGAATCCTTCAAGAACCCTATACATGTACAGTTGCATGCATGTAGGATCTATGTGCATATTAAGCTGAACACATGCTGATCAGAATTCAGGCCTGGCATCAGCACCTGGCTTTTAGAGGATTTGCCAGGGCAACAGCAGGGCCCACTAGCACTGACACCTCCCCTAGGTGTCCCACATCAGATGGCTGAGTCTGTGAGCCACAATTTAAATCTCCCATAAAATCCTGACTGACAAGGCTACTCAGGGGCATTGTGAGACATTGTGTGCGGCACATTGTTGCTGCCACCACCACTGCCAAGTATGCCCAATGGGACACATCAATGTAAGATGGAGCCCACCTATTTGCCTAGGACCCTTTCAAACCTTGAGCCGATCCTATAAGATTAGGGCAGCATACAGAAACCTACAACACATGTGCTGAATGTACTTTGTGGAAAGTGCATTGTTGTTGGAAGGAAAAAGAAAGCAACTGCAAGGAGAACCAAAAGGAACAGAAAAGGCAAATACAGCTTTATAGCTACAAATCTTATCACATCTTTTGAATCTAACTCAGCTAAATGGATCATTAATATTGCAACATCTAGGTCTGTGGCCAAACAAGTCGCGCAAACTCTCTTGTTCTGTTATTGCAAGGATTTATATTTGCACAATGAAACTTACCCCCTCTCCTCCACCTGTGCACCCCTAAATCTGTTTGGGGGTTCTCCCAAGCCTCTGTCAAAGGCCAAGGTAAAGAGGTGCATCTTCAGCATATGACAAAAGCTGTGTAATGAAGGTGCGAGATGCACCTCTTTGAGGAGGGAATTCCACAGCCTGGGGGCTGCCACAGAGAATGTCCTCTCCCAGGCCACTACCATCACTGCAGAGCTTCTGGGGATAGAGGAACTACTAAGAGGAGCCCCTCCCATAATCTTAACATCCAAACAACTGTCTTTTCATAGGGCAGTGGTACAGAATCATTCTGTGGTCAAGAACTAGTGAAGCTGGCACTTCAACACTGGCTTCACCAGAGCTTTCATGGAGAAACTTGTTAAGGTTGAGATGGAATGATGTACTACTGTTCACCAGTGCTGTTCACCAGTGCAGCACCTTGGGCAGCTCCTTGAAAGTTTGGACTTAGATATATATATGGTATATATCTCTGTCCAAAAGGGGCCGTAGCAAGTGAAATAGCAGGACCTGGAAATAGGCACTCCTAGTCACTGATGCCACCTCAGCCTCCAGTGACAAGGTTGGATTCAGGAGTGCCCCTATGCTATGGACTTGCTCCTTCTAGGGGAGTGCAATCCTATCCAGGACAGGGTGTGTTAATAAATGATGAGCCCAAATATTTGATTTCATTCAAAGAGGTACTGTGTAAAACCTATATATCTATCTATAGGTTTTACACCGTACCTCTTTCTTGTTATGGAGTTGAGAGAGTGTCAGCTGGATAATCTCCTGGGGTCCCCTCCAACCCTGTGATTCAATGATTATCAGAATGGACAACTGAAGATTAATGGCCCTAGAATGGATCTCCTTTGTTACTGGACACTCTCAAATATGCAGATTTGTGATATCTAAATGTAAATACACATATTTTCCAAGTAATGTCGATTTTGGATTTCCAACATTCTTTAATGTGTTCCTTAAAGTTGTTGCTCAAGCATTTGGTATGTAATGAAATTTATCTGTAAATAAAGGGGGTATCTCTTTTTTGACCTACCTCTCTTTGAAGAGCCACTCTCTCAAATTTATTGAAAAACCAATTTCCATCTGACAAATGTTGGAGAGAGTCTGCTAATATGCTTCCCCTTTAACAATGTAATGTGCCAAAGAGTTTCAAGCCTTTCCATTTAATGCTACTTCATAATAATAAATCATTATGCACACAACAGAGAGCAAACTTTTCTTCTCATCATTTTGTAGCTTGAATCTCAAAATGCTCAAGAGAACATTGAAACATCTAGTAAGAGAACACAGAGGAAACTGCAAATCCCTCCCCCATAAATAGCACACTGCTGCCCATCTATAAACTCCACCTGCTGACACATTTTCATGGGTAGACATGGTAATATCACCCCAGGGACAAAGGAGGAAACCAACAGTGGGACAGGAAGAAGCTAGGTAAAATATTAGTGAGTGTGTAGGAAGCAATAAAAGTGTGTAGAAAGAGTAAGGAAGTCTAGTGTGTGACTTCCTTTAGGAAATCAACTTTAAACACGAGCTACTAGCTGCTTGTGTGTGTGTGTGTGTGTGTGTGTGCATGCGTAAAAAGATTGCTGCTCACTTCTGTAAAATTTAGGGTGCTTCCAGAGAGGAGGTTATTGTGGCATTGATGCTTCTCAGGCATGCAGGTTTTGTGCAGCGTCTGCCCAAGTGCTGTTGGCCTTAGAATGCCAGCCCGTGTTTCCTCCTTTTAATCTGTATTTACTCTTCCTGTGGAAAATCTGGTGGTTTTTTTATAAAAAAGAACTCAGTATGTTGCCAACAACCCATTTGTGATATCTGAATCATCTGATTGCCATATTGTATGAAATCACCCTTATTCAGATGATGCATGCCTTTTTTCCTGCTTTGCACGCATTCCCACTCACTTGAATCAGGATATAACTGCAAACAACGCACACACATTTATAGTATCTCTGACAAATATGAAATACCATACAGGGAAAAGGTCCCACAAACTCGTTTAAGTTGTGGTTAAATAAAATTGAATTAGGCCTAATTTGTTCTTTTGGTTCTTGCCTACAGCAAGCTCTGGCAGACAGATGGTGTTTGTGCACTACAGAGCTGGTTTGACTCTTTGGGTGAGGCCTCAAAGATGCCTGGACTTGTAGGATTTACCTGCCTAAAACTAAATCCATTTTTTTTTTGTTTCAAGTTTAAATAGAGGAGACAAAATGGGAACACATAAAGAGAAATGTTTGTAAAGCATCTCTAGAGGCTAGCCTAGAGAATAGGTCAAGGGAACAGGGTCAAACATATATTTGACAGTATGGGGTCAATGTACTGAAAACCAGGTCCCAAATTTATACTAGGATTTTAAATCATCACCATTATTATTATTATTATTATTATTATTATTATTATTATTATTATTATTATTATTATTATTATTAAATTAAGTCAATGTTGTGTTTATAGTAACTGATGTTGAAACAAATGTCTTTTTCTGTGTCTGTCAAGTGCTATCCCTTTGATCCTTTATTATGAGACATAGTTCTGATTAAAAGAAAGAGATTGAGTTGACTGTCTGGCAAAGCGGGTGTCAGAACCACGGGCTCAGAACAGTGTTCAATCTACAACTTATCTCGATATTGTACTTAGTTGACAAGACACACATATTTAGCAAATCTCCTTTTCTTGCCTCTTTTTTTCTCTACTGAACACTCAGTTAATTTTTAGAATTATTTATAGGGGCACAAACACCATTTTGTAAAAAAAAAATGATTTTATTGAATTACCAGGATAGAAAGGGAAAGGAATTACCAATAAGGGGATTAAAAAAAAATAATCAGAGTATGAATACAAGCGTGTTCCACTGGAAAAATTAAAGGATGTGCACTCCTATATTACACTCACACAGATTTCTTAAATCCCAGTGAAGTCTATATGTCTGAAGTAGTCCTAACTATGTACAGGATAACAGCCAAAGTCTTTGTTAAGGCAGTTTGAACAAATGAGATATCAAGCCCTGATAGAAATGCACAGCAAATGTTTTGCTGCAAAGCACTGTAATGACTACAAAATGAGGAAACAGTCCACCAAGTGAGGCGTACTTTTACAGGACTGGAGAAAGAGAGAGGAGGGAAAGGGGGGGATGAGATTGCAGCCAGGAGTACGTGGTCGGAGATGGGGGACAGAGAGAGAGAATGTGTGCTTTCGGAAGGACCCAATAGGGATGCCGAAGCGAGATTAATGGCCACAGCAATAGACTAGGAGACAAAAGATTTGATTTCAATTGATGCAACTTGGTTTCATGACAGAAAGAAGGGACAGATGGCTAAATTCTGCTCTCTGTCCCACCCTTTTAAATTTGGGGTGCCTTCACTGACTTTGGGCAGAATTGCTTCACACTTGCTTTGACCAAAGAGAGAAAAGAACTGGGCTTGAATACCAACACCACCATCCTTCCACTGCCAGATTCCATATCAGTGCAAAAGGGAATAGCAGAACTCATATACGCTGAGGATATGGCTACTAATAATTATTTATGTCCTCTTGAAATTTAAACATTGATCTTATTGTTGATTTGGGTAGAACATTGGACTTTCAGAAATGATGGATTGAAGTTCATTTCCATATGCATGATTTTTTAAAATAAATAATCATTAGCAACACTGTTTTATTTGCTAACAGCTGGAAATAGAGGAATCAGTGTTTATCTTTCCATGAACCCCTCGGTTTTCAATGGCCTCTGTTCATTTCAGCTGCTAAAAAGGAAGACGCCTCGAATGCATGGCTGAGCTGCCTCTATAGGTCTCTCTTCCACTTAATGCATTGCAGGAACTTCCCCACCACACTGGCTACATAGCTTGTTTGCAGATCAGGGGGGATAAGAAAGTGTTAGGCTAAACACTAATACAGATACATAAGAAAACACAAAGAAAACTCTGTGAGGAAGGAGACGAAGAATGAAAGGAGTGGTGTTACATACCCTTGAATATTTGACAAAGAAAAAAAAGGCACATTTGTTTCAACAAGGAGTTTGTCGTATGGGAGTGAACAAGCTGCTTCCATAGGGTCTGGTGACATGCCCCACCAATGCATTTTTTTATGGGAGGGAGGGAGGGATATAAATCAAATAATAAATAAATAAATATAGCCTGGTAGCCAGTGCAATTCTTTCAGCAATGGGGTGACATGTTGATGATACCCTGACCCAGTGAGCAGTTGTACTGCCACATTTTGCACCAGCTGCAGCTTCCAGACCAACCTCAAGGGCAGCCCCACATAGAGCGCATTATAGTAATCCAGCCTGGAGGTTACCAGTGCATGGACAACAGTAGTCAGGCTATCCTGGCCAAGAAACAGCCGCAGCTGTCTTACCAGCCAAAGCTGGTAAAAGGCACTCCTAGCCACTGAGGTCACCTGGGCCTCTAGCAACAAAGATGGATCCAGGAACATCCCCAAACTATGGACCTGCTCTTTCAGAGAGAGTACAACCTGATCCAAAGCAGGCAACTGACCAATTATACAAACTCGGGAACCACCAACTCACAGTGCTTCCATCTTACTAGGATTCAGAGTCAGTTTATTAACCCTCATCCATCCCACCGAATCCAAGAGGTGGTCCATGGCTTGCACGGCCTCTCCCGGGTCACATGTTACAGAGAAATAGAGCTGGGTATCATCAGTGTACTGCTGACACCTTGCCCCACATCTCCTGATGACAGCTCCCAAGGGCTTCATATAAATGTTAAACAGCATGGGGGACAAGATGGTATCTTGCAGCACCCCACAGCACAACAGCCAGGGGACCAAAAGACAATCACCCAATGCTATTCTCTTAAAACAACCTTGGAGACAAGATCAGAACCACTGTAAAACAGTGCCTCCAATGCCCATCTCACCAAATCAGCCCAGAAGGACACCATGATCAATAGTATCAAAAGCTGCCGAGAGATCAAGTAAGAATAACAGGGTCACACTCCTCCCATCCTTCTCCCGATAAAGCTCATCCATCAGGGCGACCAAGACCGATTCACTCCTATAAGCAGACCTGAACCCAGACTGGAATGTGTCAAGATAATCTGTTTCATCCAAGAATACTTAATTGCTGTGCTACAACCCTCTCAATCCCCTTCCCTAAAAAGGGGGTATTTGTGACTGGGCGGTAGTTGTCACAAACCAATGGGTCCAGGGGCTTTTTCAGGAGTGGTCGAATTACCGCCTCTTTCATGGTGGCTGGAACCACTCCCTCCTGCAATGATGTGTTGACCACACCCTGGATGCACTCGGTCAAACCCCCTCAACAAGCTTTAACAAGGCAAGAAGGGCAAAGGGCAAAAGGACATGTTGCTGGCCGCATCTTCACATGCACCTTGTCCACATCATCAAGCCACATCAACTGAAACCGATCCCAAGAAGTTGCAGCAGACATTGCATTGGACCCCTCACAGGGGACTACAGTAGATGTTGATGGGGCATCAAGATTGCTATAGAGGCGAGCAACTTTACCCTCAAAGTGCCTTGCAAACAATTCAATGGGCCTCTGAAGGGTCTAAAATTCCTTTTCCTGGAGCTGATGTCAACAGACCCCTGACAATATGGAAACGCTCCACTGGATGGCTACTTGCCATAGTGGCAGAGAAGTGGGCCTTCTTCACCGCCCTCACTAGCACACAGTAGGCACAGTTATGATGTTTTACTCGTGCACTACCAGCCTCACTGCACATCTTTCACCACTTGCACTCTAGCCGTCGTCCAGCCTGTTTCATTGCCCTTAGCTTACTGGTGTACCAAGGTGCAAACTGGACTCCATAATGCCAGAGAGGGTGCTCAGGGGCAACCGTGTCAAGAGCCTACTGCATCTCACTGTTACACAGAGTGAAAAGGGCTTCAACAGGGTCACCTGCTCTATCTAATGGGAACTCTCCCAGAGCATTCAGGAATCCTGTGGACCATATTAATCTGTCCACCACCCCTGCAGGAGAGGGTCAGAGTCATAAGTCTAAACTTCACCAGGAAGAGTCTGATCATGACTGTGGGATGACATTCACACATCCCCCATCTCCAGACCACCCCTTCCTCTATCTGGAGCCCTGCCCTATGCATCAGACTGGTGACAACTTGAGATAGCCCCATGGTCGTCATGGAGGCCATGAAGTCCCGAGCTGGAACACCAGAAGCAGCCTCATTATGAGCATTGTAATCACCCAGGACTATTGTTCTGGGCTCCTCCAATACCACAACCAAGACGGCCTCCACCAGCTCAGTCAGAGAAGCTGCTGGGCAGCAGGGTGGATGTTACACCAGCAGCAACCCTAGTTTCCTGTCTCCTTGGCTTGACACCAGG
The DNA here is from genome assembly GCF_030035675.1 of Rhineura floridana. Taxonomy (NCBI): domain Eukaryota; kingdom Metazoa; phylum Chordata; class Lepidosauria; order Squamata; family Rhineuridae; genus Rhineura; species Rhineura floridana. The sequence continues at coordinate 263,443,132 of NC_084480.1, read as the reverse complement.
TGCAGGCCCTCACAGCCAGCTCCAAGACAGAGTGGTTTCCTGGTGACAGAGATGGATGTTCTGTGGACCACAGCAACTCCTGCCCCGTCTCTGCAGCCTGTACTGATGTCATACCAAGTATCCAGGTGGGCAACGTCGGGTCAGATCAGCTCCTCCCAGCTTCACCCACCCAGGTCTCAGTAATGCACACCAAATTGGCACCTTCATCCATGATCAGATCTTGTGGTCTTATTGTGTACCGATCTGGTGTTAAACAACAGCACACACAGGCCAGTGGGCATAGCAGATGAGCAATGAGGAACCTGTCCATGGGAGGAGTAGGAGTGAGGAATAAGGAAAAAATAGCCTTGCCCTTGTCTTCTGTGGTAGTTCACCACCTCCCCATGGCTATACCTCCCTCTACCCATGATCACTGAAACTAAGGTGGCATCATCCATATCCCTCTTTACTAAGACTCCTGATAAGGACACAATAATAGCCCACCAACAAAACCTACCTGAACCGGTTATCCCAGTAGGCCTCTGTCTTCCTCATCCTGGTGCCATCCAGATTTTCTGGAATATAACTCCCATCATTCGTGGCCATTGGTTGTGCTTGCTGGGCTGATGGGTGCTGTCATGCAAAACATCTGGAAAACTCCAGGATGAGAAAGAGCGTCTTACACTACAGATTTAAGCCAGATTTCATGAATTTCCAAAATTACCTGGAAGGAAGTCATGACAGTTTATAAATTGTGCCGCTCTGCTGATTTTCAGCCTACATATGGCCCTGAAATCTACAGAGAAAGCTTCCCTGCAGCCACTCAGAAACATGACACTCGCCCAAGCAAATTTGATCCATATAATCTGAATATATAAATATACATACATATGCACTATCAGTTGTATTATATCATGATAAGGCTATCCAGCTATACCTTTTCTCACTTCTTCTCTTGGAAGGGATACGTGACTCATACTCTGAAACAATTGCATCTATATTTTCATTAGGGCCATTTTTCAGTTCTTAGCATGTAAAGTGGATACCTTATTGAAAAGGGGGAATATCTAATATACCTGCATGCACAGTTGGAGATATGCAGTGCCTTGCAAAAGTGAACAGACCCCTGACCAATGCTCTCATATTACAAATAGTACACTGTAATTTCATTCTGTATGATTTTTTTATTTTGAAACACTGACACTCAAAATCAATTATTGTAAGGTGACAATTTTTTTATGTTTTAAGGATCATAAAAAAACTGAAACATGTTGCTTGCATAAGTATTCAACCCCTGTGCTGTGGAAGCTCCCAGTTGACACAGATGAAAGAAATTGACCTATCGAGGACACAATTACCTTGCCATTGGGCTCCACCTGTGAAACATTAAAGTTGCTGTCACATTGTCAGGATAAAAACCCCACTGTTGAAGGATCATTGGTCAGGCTGTGGATCTGAAGGAAAATGAAGACCAATGAGCATTCTAGGGAAGTGAGAGATAATGTAATACAAATGCATAGATTAGGAAAAGGGTACAAAATAATATCCAAGTGTTTGAATATCCCAGTGAGCACAGTTGAATCAATAATCAGGAAGTGGAAACTGCATCACACCAACCAGGCACTGCCAAGAAAAGGCCGTCCCTCAAAACTCAGTGCTCGAATAAGACTTGTGAGAGAAGCCACAGAGAGGCCAACAATCACTTGGAAGGAGCTACAGCGTTCAGTGGCTGAGAGTGGAGTAATGGTGCACCAGTCAACCATATCAAGAGCTCTGCATAACACTGGCCTGTATGGGAGGGTGGCAAGAAAGAAGCCGTTACTCAAAAAGTACCATCTGAAAGCACCATCTGAAAGCACATCTGGAGTTTGCCAGAAAGCATGAATGTACCCCAGTTGTGATGTGGGAAAAGGTTTTGTGGTCAGATGAGACCAAGATAGAGCTTTTTGGCCACAATGCAAAGTGCTATGTGCAGCCCAAACCGAACACTGCCCATGCCTCAAGATGCACCATCTCTGCAGTGAAGTATGGTGGTGGTGGCATCATGCTGTGGGGGTGCTTCTCATAAGCAGGGACTGGGCATCTTGTTAAAATTGAAGGAAGAATGGATGGAGCAAAATGCAGAGAAATTCACTAATAGACAAAAAACCTTGCGGTTTAAGAATGTACCTATAGCTAACAGATATTTCTATCAAACTTTAAAAAGCAGGGAAATGGGGCAGCTATAGTGAATGCACCAGGGGAGCAGGAGACCTGACCTCTCTGAGATATTGTACTGCCCTACAAATTTGTAAAAATGCAAACACCATTTGGGTTGGTCTTTCACAGTCCAATCCACTTCCTGTATAGCTTGGAAGAATTTGGTAACATGTGCCTCTCAGGGCAGAGAGGAGGGGAAGGAGGGGATTGAAAGAGAAGGGGAGGGGAAGGGAGGGGTGAAGGAAGGGGGGAGGGGAAGGGAGGAGTGAAGGAAGGGGGGAGGGGATAGGTGGGAGGAGGAGGGTAGGGCAGGTTTATTCATTTGCATGCTTTTTGAGTTCACTGGGATTTATTCCTGTGTAATCATGCTTAGGATAGGTGAAACTGACCCGGGGGAGGAGGAGGGCAGGAACAGGGAGGGAAGGGGAGGGGGAAGAGATTGAATGGGTGGGAACTGGGCAGAGGGGAAGCCCCTTTCCTTGCTAAAAGGAAAACATTGTGAACAGTATCATTCTTTTTCAGGGTTTCCCCCACCTTTTTATTCTACAGCAGGCACGTGTAGCCTCACACCCAAATTTAAACTAAAGCCGTCCCTGGCCACATCCACACCAGACCTTTATTTCACTTTAGACAGTCATGGCTTCTCCCAAAGAATCCTGGAAATTGTACTTAGTGAAGGGTGCTGAGAGTTGCTAGGACACGCCCTGTTCCCCTCATAGAGCTTCACTCAGAGTGGCTGACTGTTAAACCACTCTGGTCACTGGAGCTCTGTGAAGGTAATAGGAGTCTCCTCTCAGTCCCCCCACTTCCCAGGATTCTTTGGGAGAAGCCATGACTGTCTAAAGTGACATAAAGATCTGGTGTGGGTGTGGCACCCTGATTAGCCAAGCCAAGCAGCTGTGAGTCTGGCTTTTAGAACACTGACACTTGGTTCTTACTGAGCATGCCCGGCCTTATCATTGAGGTCAATGCTACATTTCTTAAATTAATTAAAAATCAGCCAGGCAGTTTTTAAACTTTTTAACCGCAGAAGATGAAGGTCAGAGTATGGGGCAAAGTCAGTAATAGGATTACAGGTACTCTGTGAACATGGCTGATTTTTTTTTATCATTAATTTTTATTCAAATTTTTCAAAGACAAAAAACAAAACAAAACAAAAATAATTAAACAATAAAATAAAATGTCGACTTCCGATTTGTCGCAGATCAGTTATAGGTCTACAATATATAACAATCCTGTCTCTTAAATTATATTATAAAATCACTTTCCTCCAGTAGTTATCTTAATTAATCATCAAATCTCATAAGCATTACTTTATTCTTTCCACAAAAAGTCAAAGAGAGGTTTCAATTCCTTGAGAGATATATCTTTCAATTTTTCTCCAAATAAACATGTCGATTAGTCCATCTCATCAAATCTGTTAGGTCCAATAATTTCAATAGCCATTCTTCCATTATCAATATTAATTCCATCTTCCATCTTCAATAATCCTGTTAAGTCCAGTAATTTCAGTAGCCATTCTTCCATTATCAGTATCCCATAATAATCTTGTTGTCATAGCCATAGTCCAAATAAACATATCGATTAATCCATCTCATCAAATCTGTTAGGTCCAATAATTTCAATAGCCATTCTTCCATTATCAATATTAATTCCATCTTCCATCTTCAATAGTCCTGTTCAGTCCAGTAGTTTTAGTATCCATTCTTCCATTATCAGTATCCCATGATAATCTTGCTATCATAGCCATAGTCATATAATAAGAGTCTGATGGGGATTTCCTTTATCAGAAATATTTCCTTGCCATCAATTCTGAATATGTTGCTGAAATATTGTTGTAAAGTCATATCTCTGTTCTTCTTTTTTACAAAATGCACTGGCTCATCGCTTGAGAATTTTTCCATTGTCACATATCTGTAGTTAATTCCATAGATTTTTTCTATGTCAAGCTCCATCACATCATTCCAGTCCAGAAAGTTATCCAAGACATTGATAACTTTATCACTAATATCTTCATTAATTTCTTCAGAGACAACGTTGAGTTCCAAACAGTAAACTTTATTTCTAATATCCGTAAACTCCAGATCTTTTTCCAGTTCCACATTTGTTCCAATCTCCAAGGCTTGTATCTTCCCTTTAATTTTTCTTTTCTCATCTCTAATCTCAACAATCTCCTCTCTCACAGAATCCCCTATTTCTTTAAGCTCCTGCGTCATTTTGCTAAGTTCAATTTTCATCTCCTGTCTACCCTGTCTCAGGGTTTGTTTCGTTATCACAATCTCATCCATTATTTTCTGAAACATAATTTCTTCCATGGTCTCAGTCACTTTCCTGGTTGCCATTCTTTAAACCACAAAAACAAAAATTATTTCAGCCACAATTGGGTTAATATTCCAGGCTTACATCAGAGTGTAAACTGTACAGCCTGCCTTATCTCTTATATGTTCAGGAATACAAAACAAGTTTAGTTCCCAGCATCAAAACAGTTAGTGGCGTCGTGAACAAGCAGATTCGTCAAAATGAAATAGACCAAAAAGAAAATAGTCCCAGACATATAATACTCCAAAGTTCATAAATCAAATTTATTTGTGTTTTTTCCCTCTCGAAATAGAAATCCCTCTTCCGTTAGTATCTTTAGAATGCACTTCCAGGCCAGCTTTTTGCAATAAAAACACAGATAAGCTTTTTCAATTTCTTTCCTCCTTAATTTCGTAAATAGAAGAGAAGAGTTATAACTCACCAGAAATTCTTTATAGCTGATTCATTGACAAATCTCTTTTTGCTGTAACAATTTAAACCAAGTGAAGAAAAAATAGAAAGAAGGATGCTTGCCTGTTAAAGTCCGTTTTTCTTTGTAGAAAAGATAAACGTGTCGCTAAATCAGTTAGAGCTTGCTGGAATGTCCGTCCGGCATTGCTGGCTGAACCTTCTCTCATAAATTAATTATGAAATCCAGTCCTCCCAACAAAAACAGGCTTTGTGGTTAATCTCTACGTTTCTCCCTGCCCGGGAGAAAATCTTTACCAGTCAAAAAGAACGTTCTGACTGATTTTAGAACTGAAAAAGCTTCTTCTGAGACGAAAGCTTGTCTCAAAAAGCAGGCACAGGCGAAGTCATCCTTCCCGGAAGTCAACATGGCTGATTTTTAATTAATTTCAACAGATTATGAGAACAGAAAAAAGTCCAAATGGGGTTTGGATTTTCTCTCTTTTCACACTTTGAACTCTCAATTCTCTCTGACTGTTTTGTCTATCACCATGAAAATTGAGAGGGTTGCTAAGCAAGCATTTCTGAGTTCAGGACTATACGTTTTGTAAGGTTTTGTTTTGAAATGAGCTTATGGGAAGCATCAGAATGGCATGGGGTATTTTCAATTTAACATTGCGGAATGCAAAAAATTCATGCTGACTATAGTATACAGCCATTCTCATGGCTGTATACTACTGCAAGATAACCTGCTTCAGTCTGCTAAAAAACTGAAGCTTGGGAGGAAATTCACTTTTCAGCAAGACTATGATCCCAAGCACAAGGCCAAAGCAACATTGGAGTGGCTCAAGAACAAAAAGGTGAATGTCCTACAGTGGCCCAATCAAAGTCCTGATCTCAATCCCACTGAGAATCTATGGCACTGTTTGAAAATTGCAGCCCCAAAGCCACATCCAACCAACCTGAATGACCTGCAGCGAATCTGCCAAGAAGAATGGGCCAAAATCCTCCGACACTGTGTGCAAAGCTAGTACATACCTACCCCAAAAGACTTAAAGCTGTTATTGCAGCAAAAGTTGGCTGTACCAAATATTAATGGGGGGGGGTTGAATACTTACACAAGCAACATGTTCCAGTTTTGTATGTTACAAACATTTCCCAACCTAAACCAATGTCACTTTACAATAATTGATTTTGAGTTTCAGTGTTTCAAAATAAAATATCATACACAACAAAATTACAGTGTACTATTTGTAATTCAGTAATATGAGAGCATTGGTCAGGGAACCGAATACTTTTGCAAGGCACAGTAGATATAGATGCAGATAAAGTGTCTGAGTTAAAATATGCTGCATTACCCAGCGTTACCTCCAGTTCAAATGAGTCAGGTTGAATGTTTCTTGGCCTTTTCCTGCATGAACCTGCCCAGATGTTGATGTCTTCCTAGGCCTTGTGCCAAGGCTGTCTGCCGTTGGAAGTGAAACATGCAACAGGAACCAAACTAAGGATGGGCAAATCTGTCAGTTTTGGTTTTTTCCCCATTTCTCATTTTTCCCCGCCAAGTTCAGTGCTTCACATTTCGACATCAGTTTGTATATTTTTTAAGACTTCATGAAAATCCAATAGCATTTTAGTGTGCATTTCTCCTAATGCATACATTTTATATGAATTTTTGCCTATTATATATCTTTGCAAGCAATTCTGCCCAACATAATACATTATGTATGTTATTTTCACTAAAATACACATGTATGTACACTTACTCCTAGCATATTGTAAACATTCTTTGGTTGAAGAACTTCATGGCAAAATTTGAAGAAGTGCAAATTTCAAACTGTGGCTGTGTTTCAGTTCACATATTGCTTTAGGAAGTACAAATTAGGTAGATTTGTCTTTAAATGCAAACGGAATCTTCTTCCCTATCCTTACATCAGGCAAGGCTTCTTCTGTAGTGGCACTGACCCTGCCTGGTCCCATCTTTATTTTCTTTTCAGTGCCAGGTAGAAACCTTTATATCTGCCCAGGACTCATGGTCCCATGATTTTTTAGGTGTTTTGCTTGTAGATTAGGCATTGGGAACCTTTGGCCCTCCAGATGTTGCTGAACTACAACTCCCATCATCCTTGGCCATTGGCCATGATTACTAGGAATGATATGGGTTGTAGTTTAGCAACATCTGGAGGGCCAAAGGTTCCCCATGCCTTGTAGATATTAGGCTGGTTTATGTTCTGCTGCATTTTATGTTACTTTGGGATTTTAGTGTTTTGTTTATAAGCCATTCTTTGGATGAACAGTGGCTAATAAATTCCATAAAACAAATAAATAAAATAGTCAATTCTTCCTATAAGAATAGAACCAAGACTATTGCTGGAGTGCATTCCACACTGCTTGGGTCCTAGATTTCTAATGAAGCAGCAATTGCTTCTTGATGTTGATTGCTTGTACTGAAATAAATTACAAACTGCCTATCAGTCCCAGTGTTCCTTGTGCATAGGCAGGAAGGAGTGATAAGGTAAATACCCCCTAACATGTTATAACCTCCAAATGTTTTGTCACGAAAATATCACCGCCATCTTGGCACGCATGCATTTGCTGTCTTGCTGTGTCCATGACCTTATAAGGTAATGTTCTTTTGTAACAGTTTATAACTGAAATTATGGGATGCCGAGACACGGCCTGCACAAAGTGTATAAATACTTTCTGTTTCTGTATTTTTGGCGCGCTGTTGGCTGAGCTTGACTCCCTAGCGCCTTGCTGCAGCAATAAATCCTTTGTTGTACCTTTCTCTGGTCTGAATGTGTCATCGTCAAGTTCCCTTAACATTTGGCACCCCAGATGGGACTCTGACGAGACACTAATAGGCTGCGGTATTCCGCCCTCCTGAAGTGGACGGACTGGTGTGGAGAGGAAGACCGAGCGTTACCAAAGGGAGCGCGCCGACCGGTAATTTTCACCGATCGCCTTGCAGCACGGGCGGTCTGTCTCTCTGCCGGAACCCTCCACCGGGAAAGGAGTGAGACAACAAACGGTTCCTGTGAAAGACCAGCCGGCACCGGAATAGGGACCACCCCACCACATCAGAAAGGCAAGTATAGTGAGTCCCTTAGACAGTTCTGGCCAGTCCTTAAGGACTGAAGGGGGGACAAGGCCAGTCCCTCACCTGGAGCCGTAGGAAACGGGTTGGTGGGTTTCCTGTTGGCATGATTGTTGTGTGAAAGGTGTGGAATGGTTGAAAGCAAAATACCCAGTGACGAAAACCTGGAGTAAAGGTACCTCTGGACCTGGCTAAGCACTAGTGTTTCCTGCTCCTAGTGCCTCTGGCTCCAGGCCAAGTATCACCGAGGGTTAGTAAGCGCTAAAGGTACTCTGCCGGTAAAGCGGAATCCACACGGCCTATAGAAATTCCTTCTGTGTATCCTCCCCGTAGAGACCCCTTACTCTACGGTGCCTGAAATCCCTCTTTTGTTTGTCTTACTATCCTACTGAGTGAAAAGGACAGGCAGGATGGGGAAAGGACAAAGCACACCCCTAAATATGGCCGTAACCCATTTTAATAAATATTTTGATCAGTCCAAATGTAACCTGACAACTATGAAACAGAAGTGCCAAGAAAAATGGCCCAATATGGCCCCAAGCTTCATCTGGTGGCCAGAAGAAGGAACCTTTTATGTCCCTGCTGTCAGCCGTTTGTTTAACTATGTGATAGTGGACTCTAATCCTGGAGTGGATCTTGTTGGCGCTGACTACGCTTTGGGCTGGCTAGAAATTAGTAAACACCCCCCAAAGAATGTTAAAGCCATGCAGAAGAAGTTAGGAGATCGACCTGCCCGTTTGATGCTAAATTATAGTGCCTCTGAGGCTAAGGAAAGGACTAAAAGAACTTTGAAGAAACTAACGCCTGTTTTAAAGGAATCAAGTCAGCTAGAACCAGAACCACCTCCTTATGTGGCCACAACAGTCCTTAGGCCACACCCCCCACCTCTGCCCCAAGATCAAGACCAGGAGCCAGATACAGCTCAACCATCGCCTCCTGTCCCGGCCCAACGATTATATCCACAGTTGTCAGGGGCCTCTGGGAATGCCGAACCTTCGGCACCCCCAATAGAGGGAAACCAACTTACCCCTATACAAAATCACCTTCGTCCACGGCAGGTCAGGGAACCTGCCTCAGAAAAGGTCTTCACTGCACCAGTTCGAGTTACGGTTGGCATTGTGCCCCGAACAGACGATAACGGCCAGGTACAAGGTTTGGTGGTGGAGACTCGTTCTTATGTGCCTTTTTCAACATCAGACCTATTAAATTGGAAGAATCATGGCCCATCGTATGAACAGGACACCCGTAAATTTATAGATATGCTTGAGGGCATAGTTCAGGCCCAGAATCCTACTTGGGCCGACATTCAACAGTTGATGGCGTACCTCCTTACCAGTGAACAAAGAAGGACAGTTCAGAGTAATATGGAAGAAGTAGTGCGCCAAGCAGCAGTAGCTGCGAATCAGGCAGATCCTACTATCTGGATCAGAGAAAGGGCACCGGTCACAAACCCTAATTGGGCTTTGAATGCCATTGAAGGACAAAACTCTCAGACAATGTACCAGACATTGTTCCTAGATGCAGTCAAAAAGGGAAAGAAGAAGTTGATGAATATGCAAAAAATACATGATGTGGTCCAGAAGAAGGACGAGGCCCCAGGAGAATTTTTAGAGCGTCTACAAGAAGCATATCGAAAACACAGTCCCCTAGACCCTGAAGAGGAAGGGAATAGGTCTATTATTGTGATGAGTTTTGTGGCACAGTCAGCTCCTGACATCCGAAAGAAGCTACAGAAGACTGAGGGATTTGAGGGGATGCCCTTGTCACAGTTGAAGGCAATAGTAGATCGTGTATATAACAACTGTGATGCAGAAGAGGTTAAAGACAAGGAGAGGAGGATGAAGGAAAAAGCATGTTTGTTGGCAGTGGCCCTACAGGGGCCATCGGGACCAGCGGTTCCAGATTGGAGACGTGGCAGAGGAAGAGGAAGAGGAAGAGAAGTGATGGGAAGGAGTTCGTTAGATCGGAACCAGTGTGCCTACTGTAAAGGGTATAATCACTGGAAGAATGAATGTCCAGAGAGAGAAAAGAAGTTCAAAAGACAGATAGAAGGAGAAGCGACTATGAAAGGAGCTAGAGGATTGTTACAGGGAGGACTATATCATGGAAGACCATCGGAAATCGGAGGCAGGATTCCTTACCCCCAAGAGACAGAACCAGAAGAATCGTATCCCACACGGCCATAGGGCTGCCTACGGGCGAGCCCCCCCTGAGCCCGTAATGGAAATCATTGTGGGGGGAACTACTGTTACAGGTCTAGTAGACACAGGGGCACAACGGTCTGTTTTAAATATTCCAATTGGAACAGCTAGTCAGAATAACACCAGTATAATTGGAGTGTCAGGAAAAGCCACACTTGCAGTGAACTTAAAGAGCCAACCTGTTGCAATTGGATCTCAAGTTATTTACCATGAATTTTTGTACATACCTGAGTGCCCAATCCCCTTAATTGGTAGAAATCTTCTTTGTAAGATGCAAGCAACCTTGGAGTTTGCTCCAAATGGGCAAGTAAAGATGCAATCCCTACACTGCAGGGCTCCTATCTTGTTGTGCCCAGTACAAGAGGCTTGGAGGTGTCAAAAAGCAGTAAAAGCCCTCTCTGTAAAGGAGAAGGGGGTAGGTGAGTGGAAACTAATTAATTTAGTACCTGGAGTATGGGCAGAAAATAACCCAATTAGTCTGGCAGTACAGGCGGTACCAGTCCGGATAATCCTGAAACCTCAAGCCAGGCCAGTACAAGTTAGGCAATACCCGATCCCAACAGAAGCAAAAGAACCTATTCAGAACCATTTAGCCCGTCTTTTGAAATTAGGCGTCTTGATCGAAACCGCCTCCGCCTGGAATACTCCCTTGTTACCTGTGAAAAAACCTGGGACAGAGTGTGACTATAGACCAGTACAGGACTTGCGGGCAGTCAATGAATCTGTACTCCCAATGACACCGATTGTACCAAACCCTTATACTCTATTGGGAAGAATTCCTGGTAACAGTTCAGTTTATACTGTAGTAGATCTGAAGGATGCCTTCTTCAGTATCCCCCTTGACAAAGATTCTATATCTTTGTTTGCCTTTACTTGGGAGGATATTCGGACAGGAATCACCTCTCAGCTTTCTTGGACGCGGTTGCCTCAAGGGTTCTGTCATTCTCCCTCTATTTTTAGTCAACAATTGAATAAAGATCTGGAACATTGGCAAGAAACCAATGGACCCCTCCTTCTGTATGTGGATGATATCTTGCTCCCATGTCCCGACTTGAATAGTTGTAAGGAACATACCCTATCACTACTGAAGGAATTAGAACAATTAGGTTATAGAGCAAGCCAGAAGAAAGCTCAAATATGTCAAGAGGAAGTGGAATATTTGGGCTTTATAATAAGAAAGGATCAGAGACTTTTAAGCCCAGCGCGCACCAAGGCCATTACGACATTGCCCTTGCCCCGCATGAAAAAGAAATTACGAACAATGCTGGGAATGGCGGGTTACTGCAGAATTTGGATCTTGAATTTTGCCTCAATAACTAAACCCCTGTATGCTATGTTGCAAGGAAATTTACCGGAGAATGTTCCACTTGCATGGGAACCCATCCAGTTGAAAGCTATAGAAACCCTGAAAGCAGCTCTCAAAAGCCCACCAGCTTTAGGAATACCAGACACATCCAGGCCCTTCAAACTGTTTGTAGATGACCGAAAGGGAGTGGCAGTGGGAATGCTAACCCAAATTTTAGGCTCATGGGACCGACCAATTGCATATTTGAGTAAAAAGTTAGACACAGTTAGTCAAGGATGGCCAAGTTGTCTAAGAAGTATAGCCGCCACTTCTTTACTTCTAACTGAAGCATTGAAACTTACCTTTGGACAGACCATTTATGTCACCGCCTCCCATTCAATCAAGAACCTACTAGAAAAACAGGGTCCCAGATGGATGACAAGTTCCAGGCTTGTTAAATATACTGCTCAGCTCTGTGAAAATCCTAATGTAACTATTCAAGACCGATCTACTTTGAACCCTGCTACCTTAATGCCTGTACCAGAGCAGGAACTTGTGCATGATTGTGAGGAGGTAATGACCAAGGTATATTCCAGTCGCCCAGACTTGAAAGATGAACCACTGAAAAAAGGCCAAATTTTAGTCTGTGATGGGAGCAGCTACATAAAGGAAGGCTGCAAGGTAGCAGAATATGCTGTGGTGGAGCAAGGACGGATGGTGAGAAATGGGAAATTGCCTGCTGGAACTTCAGCCCATAAAGCTGAAATTATAGCCCTCACCCAGGCCTTACTAGAAGCAACTGGACAAGAAGTCACTATTTATACTGACAGCAAGAATGCTTTCTTGACTCTACAAGTGCATGGAGCCCTGTATAAAGAAAGAGGATTCCTAACCTCTGAAGGAAGACCAGTAGCTTATGCTAGTGAAATAAGGGCCCTCTTGGATGCAGTGTGGAAACCGTTAAAGGTGGCAGTGGTTCACTGCAAGGCACACACCAAAAAAGGGGGGCCTGTGCCAGAAGGAAATGCCATAGCAGATCAAGAAGCAAAGAAGGCCGCTATTTCTGGGCCTCCAGTGACTCGAAGTTTTGCCCACCTGTACTATGCAGAGATACCTGTTGGAATGAGCAAACCATATTATTCCCCTGAGGAGGAAAAAGAAGCTCAAGACTACGAGTTCAGGGACATAGATGGATGGAAAATCTTGGAGGATGACCGAGTCTGGATACCTCAAAGCTTAGCCTATGAAGTTCTGTCTAAAATCCATAACCAATGTCACCTGGGAAAAATAAATCTGGAAAGATTAGCTAGAAAAACTCTTTATATTGACCATTTATACAAATGGTGTAAATTAATAACAAAAGAATGTCTTACCTGTGCACAAGCAAATCCCCGTCGAGGACCAGGACTAACACTCGGGACTGTCCTTAAGGGTACACGACCGTTTCAAGTCATACAGATAGACTTCACCCACATGCCCCTAGCATATGGATTCAAAGTGTTGCTGGTGGCAGTTTGTACTTACACCGGATGGATAGAAGCTAGACCGGCAACAGGGGAGACAGCAGCAATAGTTGCTAAATTTTTATTAGAAGAAGTTGTGCCTAGATATGGACTGCCTTTACAAATAAATTCTGATAATGGTCCGGGATTTGCAAACGCTCTAGTAGAACATGTTTCTAATGCCCTAGGCTTAACATGGAAATTACATTGTGCTTGGAGACCGCAGAGTAGTGGAATGGTGGAACGAGCAAATCAGACTTTGAAATTACATTTGACAAAATTGTGCATAGAGACTAAGGAAAAATGGGTCCGGCTACTGCCTCTAGCCCTGTTGCATCAAAGATGTACACCTCGAAGTTCTGGTTATACTCCATATGAATTGATGTATGGCAGACCACCACCTTTACCAACAGGAGTAGAAATCTTAGGAGAGCAGGGACAAGTAACTTTTCAGAGGCAACTACAAGCCTTAAATCGAGTTATAAGAGAATTGCAGCAATATACTGATCCCAGCCCATTGCAAATCACCACTAGCATGCATAATTATAATCCAGGGGATAAAGTCTGGGTAAAAACGTGGGAAGACAAATTGCTACAACCTAAATGGAAAGGTCCGTTTGTAGTAATTATGGTCACCCCTACAGCCCTGAAAGTTGAAGGACAGATCCCATGGATCCATTGGACCAGAGTAAAGCCAGCTGCCAGTCCAGAATGGGAAATTGTTGCCATGTTACCAGAGACACTACGGATGAAGATCCGGAAAAGGGCCAATGTGGGCCGAAAGGATGTGACAGGAGAAGCCTCCTTGGGACCGGCAACCAAGTGAGCGAAACTCAAGAGGGTGTTGCATCCCCTACCGACCAGGAAAGAGTAGTGGGACACCACCCAAAGATACAGATTTGCCCAGCTTCAATTAAAATGCCCTGTTGCAAATTATCTTATTTAATTATGTTGTTCCAGTTTGGAGTTATACTAATACTGTTATTGTTCCCCCCCATTGCAAAATCGGTTAGCCCTAGATTACCTGTTATCTAAAGAAGGAAAATTGATGAAAATGGGGGGATTGAAAGGAATGATCATTACTATTGCTGTACTGATACTGTTACCATGCACTATGCCTATAATAATCAATGGATTGAGAAGTATAATTTCAGGTGCAGTAGAGACTCAGGTTGCCCGACAGATGGTGTTACAAGCTAACCGATATCAACCAGTACCCCATGAAGAAGAGAATAATTTGTAAAACAGTGTTATTGTTATGTAATACTTTAATCATTATAATAAGAAGTTAAAGTATTAAAGGGGGGAATGATAAGGTAAATACCCCCTAACATGTTATAACCTCCAAATGTTTTGTCACGAAAATATCACCGCCATCTTGGCACGCATGCATTTGCTGTCTTGCTGTGTCCATGACCTTATAAGGTAATGTTCTTTTGTAACAGTTTATAACTGAAATTATGGGATGCCGAGACACGGCCTGCACAAAGTGTATAAATACTTTCTGTTTCTGTATTTTTGGCGCGCTGTTGGCTGAGCTTGACTCCCTAGCGCCTTGCTGCAGCAATAAATCCTTTGTTGTACCTTTCTCTGGTCTGAATGTGTCATCGTCAAGTTCCCTTAACAGGAGGAGTAGCTGGTAGGAGGAAGAAAACACCATAATAATCAGGGATATGATGCCAGGAAGCCAGTGCTGCTAGTAGGATTTAGAGACCCATAATATATGTGAGCAAATGTCTAGCTCACAAAGACAGACACACCATACTGCAGGGCTGGGGAGCCTGTGCTCCCCCAGATGTTGTTGGACCCTGACCATAAGCCATGCTGGCTGGGGCTAATGGGAGTTGCAGTCCAATTAACATCGGGGGGGGGTCATAGGTTCCCCATCCCTTCTATATTGCTGTGTCTCGCTATAAGGGAGATAATACATGATTCTGTAATGAAAACGACCAGAAACATAAAGCTTTTAAGTGAATTGGTTTGTTTATAAAATGTTTGTGCTGGTCTCATATAGTAAACATCATCAGGATATCTTTATTAGAAGGGTCCGTGCTTCAACTTGGGTGCCTTGAATAGATCCTTCTTCACCTTGAAGACACCTGGAATCTTTCCAAAATACTCCACTTCAGCTTGGAATTTTTTCATCTAAAGCTGCTACACAACGCACACCTCTAGTAACAAGTAATGTTGGGTGAACTGACTCTCATAATTCACAATTTGCTTGCCAAGTCACAAATCTAACATAAATTTGATCAAAAGTTCTCTTTTATTGTATTTTCAAGCACCTTCTAATTTAAATTTAGAGTAGCCTCCCCCAACCTGATGCTTCCATATGTTTTGTACTCCAGTCCCATCATTCCTGAACATTGGTCATGGTGGATAGGCCTGATGGGTACTATAGAAAGTGGCTGAAAAGCCCTTGGACTACTTCATATAACTGTTAGTTTAAATTTGAAGATACTTTAAAATTTCATTGTTAACCAAGAACTTTTAACCAAATTTATAATGCTGGATTCATTACTTGTCAAGCAAATGGCATATTATGACAGGGCCAGTTCATCCAAAACGTTTCTCAAGTCACTCTAGACAGATGAAGAATACTTGAAAATTAGCTGTTACAGATTCTCAACCAGTTATCTAGCTTATTATGGCTTACCTGGGCTTCAGCCCTGGCATTTATTTTCAGCGCCAGAATTTAACCCAGGAATGTATGGAGAGAGAATAGATGAAAATGCCCCTGAACAGATTCAAAGTGTACTTTCCTCATCCCTTAGGATAGAGACCATCTCATATGACTTGTAGGTTTACTAATAAGCTCTCCGCCCACACATACACATAAATACATGAAGATCATGCAAGTGCAGAAAATTTAAATTAACTCAATCAATCTTAATTTGAATTACAAAAATTGTTAGATCTGAGTCAGGGCTTGATATACAGTTGAGAATCACAAACATGCTAAATTCAGCTTACAAACCGACTAATTTTGAGCTTCAGCAGCATTGCTAGCAAGAGGTGGAGTATGACTGTTCTTACCTAAGTGAAGGACTGGACCTCCAAAGCCCTCACAATACTTTCCAATTTGGATGTCAGTGTCAACTTTTTAAATGCATTTTCTATTCCATCCTCCAAACCATGCCTGAATATAAGAAATGGTTCTGGATCAAGAGAAAGTTGTCATGCTCCACTTGTTACATTACACTAGACATTACTGTACAGCAGGCCTGGGGAACCTTTTTCAGCCCAAGGGCTGAATTTCCTTCTGGGCCAATGGTGGACGAGCCCAGAGGCAAAATTAGGTGGAGGAAAGCATGTACATTTTACCTCAGTAGAGTAGGCTAGTTTCTACACACACTCATGCATAATCTCTATCCTCCCTCTGGGCAAGCAGGAGGTAGATCACAGCTCAAGGACACATTCCAATCAGACAAAAACACTCAAGGAGTGGCCAGTGAGGGGTGTGGCCTGGGGAGAATAGCTGGGGAAAGGGGATGTGGCCTGGAGAAAGTCCTAAGAGCCATTTAATTGTTGTAAACTGCCCAGCGAGCTTCAGCCATGGGCGGTATACAAATGCAATAAATAAATAAATACAGAGAGGCCTTGAGGGCCACACTTGGTCCCTGGGCCTGCGGTTCCCCACCTCTGACCTACAGAATGGTTTCTCAGCCAGTTATGTATACAACTTATCAGGGCTTGCTTGGGCTTCATTCCTGGCATCTAAGTCCCACGTAAAGTAACTTATTTTAGAAAACCAACTGATCTGCATATATCAAACTCCTTGTGATGTGGCAAGATACTACAATAAACAGCCAGCGAACTGGTTATTCTATGATATCTGTATGCATGAAATGCTAAATGCTCTGTCATTATTAATTCATTAGGCATTCATTGTAATTATCCTTCTTGTAATGAATTCATTTAGAATTAATTTGGATGTCGTATGTACAGTGCTGCAATAAGAACTGCCATACAATTCAGCATTAATTAATCTAGTTTTAAAGTGAAATGTTAATAATCAATTCACATTATCAGGATGTTTAAACTTCTGGCAGCATTTTTATGATGATGATGATGATTATTATTTATGAACTGAAGTAGAACATTACACAATATTGCCACTATCTTTTTTTCCCTCTCCCTGCTTGAGACAGTACTCTTGGCTTCTGTGTCCATATATTCACATGGCCTTGCCAACCTGATTTGTCTAATCAATACTAACCCACCTTATCTCTAAAGAAGTCACCTTGTATTTATAGTTATTGGCAAATTATACATAAAGAGATATCTGAACCAGTTCTTTCTTTTTATGACTGAAACATATATATTTTAGCAGATTAGCCATTTGCTAGAGATATTCCAGAACTGGAGGAAATAGCTTAGACAGTGTTTTAACATATTTAAATACTGATCTTCATTGACAGAATTTATTTGGTTAATAAAATAACACTTTGTATAGGACTTGGGGTTCATTGACAAAAAGATGCTTGGCTGACAGCAAAGGATGGTGTTTTTGCTTCCACATCAGATAGTTCTGCATAGTGCTATAGTCATCTGGGGTCTTGGGGGGTCTTAGACCCCTTACTTTTTTGGGAGCAGGGTTCCAGCAGGGTCCCTATGTCTCCAGCATCCTACAAGCTGATCACCATGAAAGGGGAGTGTGTTAGCCACTGAGAAGAGTCTTTTAACATGCTTCCTTGTTCTTTCTTGCTGAGTAAAGCCAATCAGAGTGAAAGGAAGTAAGTCAGCCACTGAGAAGACTCTCTTCAGTAGCTAACACTCTCCCCTTTCATGCTTATTGGGTCCTAGGGGGATTTGTTGTGGTGGGAGAAGGCACTAACAAAGGTCTCATTCTCAACCCACAGCAAAAAAGGGGGGCACGGCTGTGACTATCCTGCACTTCTGAATTTGCCACTACACTACTGGTTCTACATTTGCAGTTGTTAGTGCAAAAGGATTGACTGCTGGCTATTCTACTTCTACATCTGAAGAAGCAGACACTGAAACCTACCAAAATTCATGGTGTATTAAAGATTAGCTATTCTGAGAAGGTGCCACTGAATTCATATTTTGAATACTGCCATCTAGGACTCACACAGCTATCAGAATAATCTACGGACAGTGCTTCCTGTTCTTATAAACAGCATCATATCCTCACTTTGCAAAACTGAAAATGTAGTTATCAAATTATGAAGTCCTGTTTTAGAATATGTAGGGATTATTTTAAGTTATATGTAAATCAAATAAAGTTTTTAGAAGAAAATTAATTTACGGTGGATAAAATTAAGATACGAGCCTGGATCCAAAGAAAGGTGGTGACACTTAAAGTGAGTCCTATTAAAATAGATGAGACATGTTAGTCCCGTAACTATTTGTATTATTTTAAGTGTTTTTGTGTTTTGCAAGTGGGTAGCATATAAATACTTTCATTAATAAATAAAATAAATAACTAATCCAAGTCCAATTGATTACAATGAGACTTAAGTGTTACTAACGTTCTGTGGATCAGTACCATAGAATGTGTGTTATGCATAGGCCAGAATGGAACAAATGCCACCATTTTTGTAGCCCTCTTATTGCTAGATTTTTTAATCCTGGGCATAAAGTCCTGACACTGAGATCTTTTGTATTCTTTGGGAGAAACATCTTTGATGCAAACCATCAGCTTGCATATGGTGAGTCCTGGCTTAATCATCCAGTGATGTGCTTATTGAACAATACAGGATTAATATTAATGCACATTTTTAGTAGCTTTTATCAGGAATACAGTGTGAGTCGCCTTGAAAGATTGTCTTTTTGTGTGTGTGTCCTATTCTTGGGATATGACAGTATGATGTATATGACCTATCACGCTCATTTCCTTCACGAATTCTTAGCCCTACAGGAGCAGCCTCAGACTGATGGTAATCTTATGAAAACACAAAATGACTTGTTTATTACTGAAGGTTTATTTAAGACTGTCACCATGACCTATATCCATTAGTAACCTCAGAAATTCTTAAAGGGACATTGGTCCCATTACCTGCTATTTTCAGCTCTGCCCTATCACTGTAGAGAACTAAGGCGATTACTTCTAAGAGCCTCTTACAAATTTTATCTATGAAGTCCATTCCCCCCCCCATCAGCATTCCATGCTTGATGAGAAATCTTGCCTGGAACAGTTCAAAAGCTTTGGTGTGCCATTCAATCACCACCTATGTGAGTGCATCACATTTAAAGAAACCGCCTATTGCTAAGTACATTTCATTTACCCTTTTCCTGCCTGTTCCTCATCTTCCCTGTTTCATGCTGCCCACATGAGAGGCAATCTAAGTCTACTGTAGTAATCTTTAGGTAGAGCCAATTCAAGATGTTTCAGTGAAAGATGTAGCAGTGTGTGTGTGTGTGTGTAGGTAGGTAGGTAGGTAGCAGTGGCTCAGCCTGGCTAGGACAAAAGAAGGCCCTCTGGTGACAGTGGTGAGCATGTCCTGTCTTTCCAAAGGAGATCTTCACACTCCACCTCTAACACCAACATAATATGGGACCCCCATAACGGAGTTGCATGTTGAAGAGTGGAAGCTCATTTTGTAGGGATGATGTAAGATGGCTTATGGTAGTTTGTCAACTTAGATGAGGGCAAACAAAAAAATACTCCCCTCTGGGAGCGTTTTCACATACTAGTCAACATTTATGTAGATCAGGAGTTGCCAGTGTGGTGCCCTCTAGATCACATTGGACTCCAACTCAATCAGCCCCAGACAACGGAGCCAATGGTCAGGGATGATGGGGACTCTAGTCCAACAACTTCCGGAGGACATCAGATTGGCTTCACTTGCCTTAGATTCATATTTACAGCCAGGGCCGTTCCTACCATTAGGAAGAGTGAGATAGCTGCTTAAGCAACTGATTGTTGATATCATGAAAGGGCAGCAAATGGCTAGATATATGATATTTGATTATTTTTACTACCAAGGAGATGTGTTTGTGGGATTTTCTGACTCAGGTATCAAAATAGCTTGCCTTGCTTTAGGTCCTATACACTCTGACTTGGGGGGCAGGGAAGAGTGTGCCATTTGCTGCTACATCTTAGGCAGCACAAATGTTGGCCAATTCTATTTACAGCCATACATAATAACACAGAAGGGACACATAACATATGTTACACACCAAATACACACACACACAAACTTCTTTCCCCCAGTTCCCAACAAAGAGGATTGATGCCTTCCACAATCCACTTCCAGTTAGATTTCTGCCTTTTTCTAGCTCTCTTGGCTTTTTCATCCACCCATGGACATCAACCTGAGGAATGGGAAGAGCAGAGGGGGCTGTACACGTCAAAGAAAATCAGGCTGTTGCACCTCACCTTTGTTGGATGTATATCCTTGGCTGCTCCACTGCTGCAGCCAGGCTCACACACCTCTTTCTGCCTTGTCACAGCACACTGAGGTGAACTGAGCCTTGGCCCTGCTCACAATGTTCCTTAGATGTTGGCAAACTGGTTGGCCCCTTGTGCTGCGGGTACTGTAGAGCAGGGACAGGCAGAAATTAGATGGAGATCCACTGGTAGACAGTAGCGTTGGTGGACCAGAGCAGGCAAGCCAGCATTGCTCACCTGGCTTCCCAAGGCTTAGGATCACTGCTGGCTGCCGAGAGGGAGAGGCACAGTGAGTTCAGTTTGGTGCAGGCACAGTGGCAGGAGTTTTGTATTGACTCCACTGCTGTGCCCACACTATATTAAGCTCCCTGTACCTCGCTCCTCCCCCCTCTTGGTAACTGGCTGTGGCACTTGAATTTGGGAAGCCAGGTGGGCATTGCAACACCACCCTTCCTGTGCCGCCTCACAGACCACTCCTGCTGGTAAATCAATAGATGATTTGCAGCAAGAGTTTCTGACTCCCTATTGTTTCACAATGGCAACAAACAAAAAGGTTTCCTTCCTTCAAGATCTGTCAGAGTTTCTGATCTGTAATAACTCAAATTCAGATCTGAATACTCCCCGATCTGTAGCATCTCAAATATAGATTTGTACTGGTTTATGTGAGTCATCCCAGTGTATGGCTCAAAGGATGCAGAAGGTAGTTGGATCCACCCCCTGAGCCACCATTTTTCATATGTCTCGATTTGGTGACTCTCAGGGTTCTAGTAAAAAAAGCAAACCTGAAGTCTACCCTAACCTTGCTGTAGAGCCATCCTAGTTCATCTCATCTCCAACCAGAAGAAGAAAAGCAGGGAATATGCCAGTGGATGCAATCCACAAAGCACTGCTGCTCTGCAGCACTTCCAGTGCAGCTCCCATTCAAGTCCCACTGAGAAACATAGATGCTATTCAACAGATTTCTAACTGTGTAGTTGAGTCAATAGTAAACGTGGATGGTCTTCCTTAAGTTCCAGGCTTAGGGGAGAATGTTGTCCTCAAAACAGAACAGATAAAGCTGACTTTTTCTTTTTTCTTTTTGCTTGGTTATAACTCACTCAAGCTGAAGAGGATATGCTAGCAGACAGAGCAGACCAAAATGGTACTGAAAGCACGCAGGTGGAGTTTTTTATACCAAGCAGCTTATTCCCCCCCCCTTTTTAGGCAGTGCGTTACTTGCAAGGGGAAGCAACATTCATTTTTAGTCATACTTAGCCCTGCTCAGGGGTGCTACCATTTCAGTCACAGCAAATAGCCTGCAAGGGCCATCTGTTGCTCTGTTGAAATCTTTGAATAAGAAGGAGAAAGAGGAGGAGATGGCTGATAAATCAGAGCTCTCCTGAAACATTTATATGCATAAATATTACATCTGAAATGGCTACGTGCAACAGAAGAGAACAAGGGGTTCTTTTTATACAGTGGGTGGCAGGAAACAGCCAATAGAATGCCCCCTATCTCCAAAACAATAGGGGATCATAGGCCTGAAATGGATTGACACATTTCTTTAAAAATAAAACACTGACAGGTGTCCTGTATGCAAAAAACTGAAGTTTGGGGTAGCTAACAGAGCAAGCTGCCTTACACGGAGAAAGACCATTGGTCCAACTAGCTCAATATTGTCTGCACTCACAGATTTCAGACAGGGATCTTCCCAAGCCTACTGGAGATGCTAGAGATTGAAGCTGGGGCTTCTACATGCAAATAATGTGCTGTACAGCTGAGCTTCAGCCCAGCAAAATGTGGAGTTTGGGCTTGAGGATAACATGGGTCCAAATCATCACCAAAGCATGAAACTCATGGGATAACACTGGATGAGTCACCATCCCTAACCGCAATGTACCTCACAATGTCATTGTTAGATAAATGTGATGAAAACTTTAAAAGCACATTTTATTTGCCATACTCAGAGGTACGCTGCCTCTGAACTCATTTAGGTAGGGGTGTGTGCTTGTATCTGCATCTGTGTATTTTAAAAAATTCTGAACTGTTTCTGAGTCACTCTGTGCTCTCTCCACTTTGATCTGTAATTTGGATTCTGAGCTGCTCTGTATAAAACAAAGCTCCTCACTATAATGGGGAATCTAGAAATGGCTATAACTTTTTCCCATTTTGGCCAAAGTGGATGAAATTTACAAGCATAGGAGCTCCTCAGAGTGGATAAAGCCTGCCAAATTGCAAACAAATAAGTCCAGGGACTTTTTGTGGGTTGGCTTTCACTTTCCTCCATAATCCCTTATGGGGGGGGGTTATCTTTAACTAAGAGATGTCTGAGTGATGTGTATTTTGCAGGTCGAAACTTTATTCTACAGACAAAGGCCTTAACAATATATACAGAATAAAAAAAGCCTTCTTGCACAAAGCTTTTATTAAAATAAAGATCCATTAAAAGACTGAACACTCAAACGTTAAAGATGAAATTTTATGATACTGCATAACTCTTAATGTGGTTAGCCCTCAACTTCTTAGCAGTGGATGCAAATTGGGCTACCAGATATATAATATATAAGTATTTATCAGCTAAAAGTTCCACTACCACTTCTTGGGGCGTTCGGTCCGAGAACATCCAAATATATCTGACAGGAGTGATGTGTATTCTTTTTTGTACATTTTAAAAAACTTTGCAACTTCACACTGGTCTTTCTGATGGTTGTTTGTATCCTCTAATAGACCTTCAAAGGCCTCCTGATAGGCCTTACAATATGAGGCTGTCTAGAATGCTGCCTGTGAAGTTTTGAAGAGCTCTGGGTTTGTTTGTTTGTTTGTTTGTTTGTTTGTTTGTTTGAGAAAATCAATGTAGGATTTTTTTAAAAAAAACTAACTTAAAAAAAAATCCTCTGCTGCTGTGCTTTAACAGAAACTTAAACCAGAGTTCTTCCATGCTTTCCCAATGAACCTAGGGATAACATAGAGATTTATAGGAAATATTGCACAGAAAAGCACAGAAACAGAGCAAAAGAGTGGCATGAGACTTTGTGGGGGGCCCAACCTGACTGTGAGGGGGTTGGCATCACATTAGGCAGGGGAGACCCCCAAATCACCCCAATTCACCTTATTATTCCTTTCACACAGAGCCAATGGACACCCCTATGTTTATCTGTTATAGCTCATAGCCATTGAAAGACTAACCTATCCTTCATGAATTCGCCTTTCCATTCTAACAGTCCTTTAAAAATGCCATCTAAAGTGGTAAACACATCTTCCAGTAATGAATTCCATAAGTTAATAATGAATTCCCTCACTTACCTCACTCTACTAGCCTTTCTCTATACACACAAAGCACCCACTCCTCTCCCTTGCTGATATGCCAGCGCAAAGCAAACTGCATCAGCAGAAGGAAGGAAGAAACAGGTTGCTATGATGAGCTTGAGGATGTGGCACAATGTACTGTCAGCATTCTTGCTTTCCCTTTCTGCAAAAGCACCCTGTGCTATGCTACTCAGATGCACTGGTCCTTCCCCAGAGGGCTAGTGTAGCAGAGCAGATGGCAGCTGCTGCTGTCTCAGCAGCAGATCTAGGTCTGAGTGCTGGAGCAAGAGAATGAGCTGTCCACTTGCCGTTGCACAGCAGAGCACAGAGCAGGGCAGAGAAGTATTTATTTACTCAGCATAAATAAATGGATATGGATGAAATAAGCAATTCAACAACAATCCCATTGTTCTGAGGCACAAAAGGTTGATTAAATAGTGCATTTATTTTAGCCAGCAAAAGACAATTACTTCTGAGATTTAATTTTTTTCCCCTCCACACCAGCAACACATGAATGGTAACATAAATGCGATTGTCATGGAGAGACCTTTTCAAACTTGCAGCCTCTGCCTCTAAAATAAATGGCCTTTCACCAACTCACGGGAAAGATTGGCACCTGGTAATGAAAGTATTGCTTCCTGGATATGTTGGGTAAACATCATTTTGATTAAATCATTTGGAGTTTAATAAAGAAGAATTGAGGCTGCCACTACACAACAAAATTGGCTGGCTCATGTCAGGAACAGAGTAGATCTTCTGTTTGTGAATTTTCACCAATCCATCTCAGTGTTTTCGAGTTCTAGGATAATTTTAAAAAATCTTCCTCAAGAATGCTGTTGCCATGAACTTGGTCAAAAAGAGCTTTAACCCACCAATAACTTGCTTATTAAATTTTTGACCAGGATTGTACAAGCTACAATGTGCCACCCAACTGGTGTAAGATGACAGATTCACAGTGCAATCCTGAATACATATTTACTCCAAAATAGGTCCTATTGAGTTCAGTGTGTATAAGTATGTACAGGATTCTAGGATTCCATGCAGTCAGTGGAAAGAGGCACCACCACACACCTGACCTCCCAGCAGCAGAGTCACTGCCACTTACCAGGAGGGAAAGGGGGAGAGGTGAGGTGGCAAGAACATTGGCACTTTGTGGACGCCCTGGCAGGAGTGCCAGATTGGCTCCATCAATGTCCCCACACAGCACGGGCTTCTCCATCACCTTGCCCTTCCCACTCTCCCTCCAGGTAAACAGCAGTGACTTCACTGCTGGGACGTCAGGTGCATGGCACTATCCTCCCCTGCCAGCCACCAGTGCATGTCTTGATGACATTGACATGTTATGATTTTCTTTACATCTAATCACCAATCCCTAAACTGTTGCTGCTCCAGCATGGTGGGATTAAAAGTAGAGCTTCCCATGATCACAAGGGCAGAAAGGGAGACACACATGCCACTTTGTTTTGATTCTTCAAACTAAACTTCAAATTATCTCAAGCCAGGATAGGGAAAGGGAGCTTTAAGAGTAACTCATGTAATGCCTCAGTTGCTACGACTCTCATAGGATGAAGACAGGTAAGTCCCTCCCACACAGCCATCCCCACTGCACAGACAATGGGCTGTTGGTGATCAGCCCAGGTTTTCCAAGCTTCTCCCAGGTCTTATTGGACTGAGGGGCAACACTGACCATGTGGAAGGGGATGTGCCTGGCTGCATTCCAAAGAGTGATGGGGCAACTCGAGTCATTGCATGGCATACTGAGACTCCCCTCCTCACTGCCTTACTTTGAACTACATATCTGTAGTTCTACATATCTGTAGTTCAAAGTAACATACGTATCTGTGTTGCAATTGGTTTCTAAGATGTTTTTAACCCTTTTTTAAAGATGTTTTAAAGCTTTTTAAAAAAATGTTTTTAAAGATGTTTTGTTTTAATATGTTTTTAAGGATATTTTTGTTTTAATATGTTTTTAAGGATATTTTTGTTTTAATATATTTTGAAGTCTTTTTAATGAAGGTTTAAAGTGTTTTTAGTGCTTTTGTTTGCCGCCCTGAGCTCCTACTGGGAGGAAGGGCGGGATATAAATGTAAATAAATAAATAATATCAGCATTTGTCTCAGACTGGCTGAGTTTTGGACCCTGTTCTCTTCTCGCCTCTGTTATGTACTGGAGCAAACAGACAACTGAATGAAAAATATCAAGATCACTTTTCAAACTCTGAGGAGTCCTGTATTTCAATTTCTTGGTCTTTGTTATTTAAATGAATGTATTGAGGAAGAGGCTTATCAGTTTGCTTTGGGGTTCACTTCTATGGGTGGTGGTCCTGTTAGATTTCTTTATTTTTTTAGTGGCATGAATGTGAGGTAGGGAAAAAAGTCCCAGTTGTGGCTTCTCAGTGGTAGCAAAGAAGGCCCCAGCCAGCTTTTGAATCACCTGGTTTCCTCTGGGTATGTTTATAAGTGATTTTTATAAATGAAAATTGTGAGGTTTCTTAACACCCCCTTTATTTCCTGAAACTGGGAAGGTGTTTCCCCTAATCCCAGACTTACTTATTTAATTGATTTTCATACCGTCAACAACAGTTTTCAGGTCAATTTATAAAATGACAAAAACAAAAGACATCAAAATATAAACTACAATAATAAAAAAAAAGAAATCAGGATTAGCAAACAAAAAAATCAGATAAAGGATTTTAAAACATGTAAGGAGGCTGTTTGTGATTATTTACTGGTAAGAGGTATTCTGCATATAACTAGAGGCAATTATTCACAATTTCAGAACCGAGACATAGCGGTGGGGGGGGTCTGCCAAGTTTGGTTTCTCTCCATTTCTCTTTTTTCCAGTCTTCAGTTCTCCACATTTCTACTTTAATTTGCAATTTTTTAAAAAAGTCTTTTTAAAAAAGCAGCATTTTACTGTGAATTTCTTCTAATATACATACTTTTTGCAAAGCATATTTTCCCTAATAGTTATATTTTTACTAATATAATGCATTTTGTATGTTATTTAATTTTTCACTAATATATGCATTTGGGGGCACACTTTACCTTAATATACTGTATGCATTTTTGGACACATTACTTGGCTGGAGAACTGCACTGCAAAATTCAGAAGTGCGAATTGTGAAGGGTGGTTATGTTGTGCTTTGCATATTGTTTCAGAAAGTGCGGATGAGACAGACTCGCTTTTAAATGCAAACTGGATCAAATTTCTCCCCTTTGCTTATATAACAGTGAAAATAGGCCTTATGCTAAGCTCTGATTGGTCCTAGCTGATATTAAAGCAAGTCCTTCTCTTTGTCCATGTTAACTTTTTTCCTGCTATTTTTTTTTAAGATGAAAAGTAGCCACAGGAACTGAAATTGAGAGTAAATAACCAGATCTTTCTCCCTGTGGGTCTAAAATCAGCTAGAGAGGGAAGTGACTTTGAGCAGGCAAGCAGCAGAAAGAGAAAGGGTTAAGAGGCCTCTTCCCTGTTACTGCCCTTCTGCTCTTGATCTCACATCTGTGTTTCATTTTTTTAAAAACATCAGGAAGATGAATCACGGAACCTCCCACCATGCATAGTATGGTCCTCCGTAGCTTTTTCAATATCAGAAAAGAGTGGGTTGGTCAGGGCTAGCCCAAGAAACTTGGAGGCAAAGAACAACAGACGCCAACCAAGCTAGCAATTTACTCTTATTTCAAAAGCGGCAATGAGACAGCACCCTCCACTACATTAGAAGGCAGCAGGCTACCTTACTGGGTACAGGGCAGGGCAGTATCATGGTCTTCCACTCCTTCTTCCCCTCAGCAGGTTTGGTTTGTGAGATGTTTAAGGCGGGGCAGGGGGAGCCTGTATGCAAACAGGAGAGAGTTATATTTCTCAAACTTTGTATTCGTACTTTGGTTTTTGACAGAATCTCTGTAAAAGGTATGAATTCAAGAACTTATGCTGTGTGTCATGGATTGATTCCTAAATGGAGCTGAGATTCAACTTCATCTGAAAATCATGATAATTCCCTTTCACAGGCAAGCCATTCCATGGGTGTGCAGAGTATAGCTGATGTTTCTTAGCTGGGAGAGCCTGGGATTCTGCACATACCTAAAAGTGCTCTTTCATTTATTAGTGCTTTACATGTTCAGTGTGGGGAAAGGAGGGGGTTTAGCACTGCAGGCCCACCAGCCCCCAAAGCCACCAGCCACACCACTGACTCACCCAGAGGTATACTACTTCTGTCCATGAAATCCTCCCCACAAGAGTGACTCTGTTCTAAATGTTCCCGGTAGATGGTGCTGAAGGCTGCAAACTCAGCTAGCTAGCTGAGCTAGCATTGGGCAGCACAATAACATGGTATTTTGATTCATAAAAAAAAAAGGCCTACAGGATGAATAATAACAGGAAAATGAAGTGACTGCTCTCTTTCCCACAAACATATTATACAGAGAGAGAGAGAGACAGAGAGAGAGAAGAATAAATTTTGCAAAGGAACAAGGAGATGCTTCAGCAAGTAGTCTGATTTACTTAACTGACAATTGCACAGTTTGTCTCCACTATAATATTATTTTCATCAAGGTTGCTTATTTAGGTATTATAGCTTCCGAGGGGCTTCTTCTTAATGTGACTTCCATTCATAAGAATGATCATTTGGCCAGCATAGATAGACAGATATTAGAAATAAAATAAACACTATAGAAAATATGTACCATAGGAAATGTTCTCATATATGTTGTATACAAAGGAGGGGAGAAGTATATAGAACTGAGTAGGATGACTTATTCAGGAAGCAAATCTTCAGGAGAATCCAAATGTTCAGAAATACAAAAAAGCAGACAAGAGAAAACATGAGTATGTGTGATCAAAACCATATAGGGCACCACACTGTACGAATTCTGAGACTGAAAATTTACCTTTATGATGTTCTTAGCTTTTTAAAAAAAAATCAGGTCAAACTTGTCTAAATTATTTTGTTGGAAAAAAACAAAGCATGTTGCATGATAAGAAGGAAGCACCCACCCAGCACCAGTCAGTAAAAGAACATGTCCAAAAATGGGACAGAAATACATTCAATAGATTTCTTTTTGCAATTGCATTGTTGGATGTGCACTCAGATCCAATGTATGTCTGCTCAGAAGTAAGCACTGCTGTGTTCTGTTGGGCTTATTCACAACTTCCAAGGATGGCAACCTGATCCTTCTTTATCCTGTATGAAATCTGGGATGTATGTGCTCCTATCAGATTTATTCTCCATATATTCCAACACAAAAACCAGGGAATTGAGCCTTTTCGTTCAGTCTCCCCTGCCCCTTAAGGCAAAGGGACAAAACTCCCATTGGTAAAGGCTGCTTCCCTATGCACCAGGGCACACACTTGCTAATGCTCTCACACACGCTTGCACGCACACACACACTGAATCTGCTGTGTGCACTACTCCCCTATTGTTTTCACTATAACTGATTTTGGCAACAGCTCTTTAGCACTTTGGAAGGGCCTTCATTAGCACTGGGACACTGTCCAAAAGGAATCCAGGGGAAAAAATCAACACATGGCTGCTCTTGTTCTTATGAAAAATGACAGTCTCGGCTGAAAAACAACAACACTAAGGAGGCAAAATACAAACCAAAAAAGCAACAAGGGTAGCCAAAATGTGAGTCAAGGAAGTCAGACATAACTAACTTAACTGAGATAGAGAATGGGCTCAAGAAGGAATGAGTGAGGGGCCAGAAAGGGGCCAGATTGGTACACATGTGTGTGTGTTTAAGAAAGGTGGCTGGAGTGATGGATGAACAGTTGCCAAACTGTGTGCACAATATAGAATACAATGTTCCCTTTGAAAAAAATTGGGTCATCTTATAGAGAAAAATGAAAATAATAAGGGTTTGGCTACCACATCAACACATTCAAATTATATGAAGGGAGGGGGAAATATGGAGTCATTGTTCCACTAACGAGCCCAATCCCAGGAGCACTCATTGCATCACTCAGTGCAAAGGAGACATGCTTACATGATGCCACAAAATAAGGAACTAATGGTGACATTGTGGGGCCATCCCATTTGCAACACAAGCAGCTATATCTAGATTCTAGATGTTTATATATTAGTGTGAAGGTGTCAAGCCCCCATCTATCCTAATTCTAGAAGTTTTCCTACTTTAGCATACAGATGGGAAAGAGACATTTTAAAAGTAAAAACTGGGAATGTGTTAAATGTTTCCCACCACAGATTCGTCTGTGTGTATGTGTTCAATCAAATATTTTTGTTTTCATTCATATCTGTATTGTTGTAAGGTCAGGAATGTGGAGAAAACTAATGGGGGAGGGGAGACTAAAAAGTGGTTAGGTAACTTTAAAGAGAAATTTGTCCAGGACTCTTAACAAAGATTTATCTTAACTTTTTTTTTTAATTAAAAAACTTACTGCCAACAATTTCCTTAATTGTAGGTCTGCACTAGATAAAACAATTAAAAAGATATATCACAAAATTTAAAAATCAGTAACAATTTTGGCATGCCTAATGAAAAGTAAGTCCCACTGAGTTCAGAAGAGCTTACTCTCAAGTAAATAGGTTTAAGGATTGAGGTTTAGCATTGGCCAGAAAATGAGACATTTTGTAGAAACAACAGAATATTACAGACATTTCACCTTTTAGTAAGGTCTTCCAGCATATATTACAAATTACCTTTTGGGAATCTACCATATGTTATCTTAAATCTCTAGAACCTCACTATAAAATTTGTCCTGTAGAATCTGAGTTCTCTCACACTGTGCATAACATAATTTTCCCTGTGTTTTCTGAGCAGCATTGCTCAGCTGAGTGAGTTTCCTCCCGTTTCAGCCTGTACAAACTCAGTGTATGGTTTCCTGACCTTTTAAAAAATAATTTTCAAATACAACAAAGTCAGGAAAAACTGCATCTCCTTGAAATGTGGGCGTTTTGATTAAAATTGTGAAAACAAATTCTTCCTCTTTTTTTTTTTTTTTTGCCCTAAACATTTGTGACTGAAAACATACTCTGAATCATGGGCTGTTGTAGGCTGCATACATAGATACGCCTGTGAAGAGGAATGGGGGAGGAGGTGCTGTGGGGTGACTTCTCTCTCCTTCCTCTATTGACACATGTATTCTGAAATGTCCAAACACGGCTTGCCTTTCTTCAGGTGCTAATGTGGAGTGCGGCTTTTAAGGATGGGCACTTTATTTAATTTTAGCTTTTTTTCACACTTTGAGAACTGCTCTAGGATGGGGAGGTATTGTTGTTGTTTGACTAACACAGGCTGAATCCGGACTAACTCGGGCTAAACCAGCAGAATCGATTCCCCCTAAGCCTTCTCCAGGTAAGAAGACAGCACATGGTTCAGAAACATATTAAGTAAATTAACCTATGCACACACCCCAAAGTAGCCATGTCAATCCATAAATCCATTAAAAAGTAAGCTATGACATTCCTGTAATGAAACACTTGTCCTTTGTCTTCTGCATGGCAAATGCATTCACCAATGGTCCAGGGAAGATCCAGAATCATTATAGAAAACCAAATGTTCAGATAAATGGAAAAATCACATTGGCACTGGGAATGCATGGAAGCTATCTAGTGACAGCTCCTGTCCCCAGCCTATGTAGTTCAATTGAGTATCTGCATGGAGACTGCAAGCTCTCCCTGTGTGATCAGGAGATTTGGAAAAAGCAGGGTTCCCTGTGGCTCAGCAAGAGAGATATGGCAGTACATGCCTAGGCTCCATGCATATGTTCAGCTCAATATTCATAGGCTTACTATACAATTGTTTGAACAATTGCATGGCCCTTAGGCATGCATCCTACTGAATGTTTGTGCAGGTCATCACAGTGACATGAAACAAACTCAAATCCCCATTGTAGTCACAGTTAAAGCAAACAGCTAGCAGGACTGACGCATGAGGAAAAGCTTATCATTCCACCAAGTCAGTGATGTTAGTAGCTATAAACCCACAGAAGAGGAAGTACCTGTCTGCATCCTACCATTACGATATACTGGTTAGAGTGACATCTGGAAGCACCCTAGCTGGCTGCCCTCCAATGAAATGCACAACAAACTCTACTGCATCACAATTCAGTACATTCAGTTCCCTAAAATACACTGAAACAGACAATGAGAAAAACAAAGATTTTATTTCTTCTTAAAATCCTTATGCACCCCAAAAGCATAGGCATGACACATTAATTACATATGGCTATTCGCACATACCTGGGAATAAGTACTATTGAGCAGCTTACTCCCAAATAGTTCTGCATAGGATTGCACTGAAAAGTTATTAAAACTCAGAAACAGTAAAACAGCAAAACACGATCAAGAAAACAGGCAAACAATAAAGTTTTGCATCCAGTTTTGCCTGTGTCTCATGCAGAATTGCATTGTTCTAAGTGCAATTCTACATGACAGACAAGATAGAACTAAGACTGCATACACACAACACTTCATTAGATTCAATGGAGACTGTTCTTTTTTTCTACCTATTCCACACATAATCAAGACCTGTTGCAATCCCCCCCCCGAAAAGCGCTTCTTGACTAACTGGTTTTACTCCAAAAATAAAAGCTCATTGCAGATTGATTCTGCATTACCCTGCAGTGTGTCCATTTGAAAACAGATGTTGCTGGTCCCAGCAGTCGGGAGTGTGTCCACATCAGCCCAATGACACTATGGGTGG
The DNA here is from genome assembly GCF_030035675.1 of Rhineura floridana. Classification (NCBI taxonomy): domain Eukaryota; kingdom Metazoa; phylum Chordata; class Lepidosauria; order Squamata; family Rhineuridae; genus Rhineura; species Rhineura floridana. The sequence goes on along the minus strand of NC_084480.1, from coordinate 263,410,864 downwards.
ACATATACCAAGATCACAAGGGAAGGGTTTTCAAACACATATCTAAAACCACACCCATTCATCTGGATGGCAGGATCAATAATCAATCTAGATTGAAAGTAGCATGTTGAGGATGAACAATTCCATATTGAGAAAAACTACATTTTTATGCTACAAATGGGTATGTGTGTATGAAGTCTAAGGCTATCGTTATGGTGAAACGGGAGGCAAATCTGAATTGATTCTAACCCTATTGAGGGGTTAAGATGTGGAGATAAGATTGTGCACGAACAGGCTAGCTCTGTCCCATCATCCCCCAAGTGTTGAAGGGTGATGGTCTTAAGTGAGAATGTATCCTGTACTCATGGAGGCTCCCATGCATTTTGGATCCCTGATTTTCCAGGGATCCAAAATACATGGGAGCCCCCATAAGTGCAGGATAGTAAGGCTATCAGTGGTTACTAGCCATGATGGCTATGCTCTGCATCCATAGTCGGATGCTGGACTAGATGGGCCACTGGCCTGATCTAGCAGGCCTTTTTTATGTTCTTAAGAGGCTTTCCCACTGCAGACTGTCACCTTAAACACAGGCAAGGCAATGGGGGGAGCCCTAGCACACTTATGCACACTCTTACCTCTTCATGAGTTTATGTAACCCCCATAATGAACACCTGAATAGGGCGTCTGTTTTGCACTAAACACAAAACCAGGACATTATTTTCTTGAAATACATTAATTTATCTGTCAGGTTTGTAAAAGTTAAAAATCAAAGGTGACTACAAGGACTCAGGCAGCTCCCTTCTGTAATGCTCAGCTGCTAAGAACAATCAGCCAATATATACTTCTAGATCCCCTTCATGTCCGACCAATTAAATTTTCATCAAATTGGTACATCCAGTGATACGAAACAGGAGTCTTCCCTAATGCAGTCTGAAGTTATGGGCTGCCTCCTGGGAGAAGGACAGATGCCTGATGGGCCTTAACACAAAAGGAGTGGTTGCTGTTTTCCCTGCATTATGCCATTAGTACACTTGTTCACTGACTCCCCCCCCCCCACGAGCCATCAAGAAGGCTTATGCTTGGCAGCAGGCTGGGATCCCTGCCTCTAAGCTTGAAAGAGGGTCCAGCTATTTGCAGAAATAATGCCTTCCAGACACACCAAACAGCACTCTTCTTTCCAGATGGAGCTGCCTCACTCCTCCTTCTAGCCATTTATTCACCTGCTGTTCTGACTTGTCACTCTCCCCACTTTTCACCTCCTTATGGCCCACTTGCCTTGTGTTTTGCAGACTGGAATTCTGCACTCTGGAATTCAGAGTTTGGCATGAGTCACACCCGTAAGAAGATGATGCCACAAATAGTTGGAAGAGAACCCCCTACGCACATGCACGCACACACGACAATGCAAGCCAAAGGAAACAGGACGGTGAACAGGGGAAGCTCTTCTTGCTTCAGCATTTGATTCCTCTACCTAACAGATTTAAGAATGGAAAGGGGGTTTTCTCTCCCTCTTTTTTGGCACTTGCACGGCCTGCTGAAAGTGAAACCAGCTTCCAGGGAGACAAAAAGGCAGAGAAAATGAACAGTAACCAGGCATTGTGGAACAGCAACTTTTTACTGTCCCATGAGGTCTGCAAACTGTCTTGTCCAATGAGTTAAGGGCTAAGAGCCAAGCCTTGAAATTGATGTTCTTCTGTAGATAAGCACAACAGGTTAGATTAACCCTGACTGGGTCAGCTGAGTCACATGATTTAAAATCAACCTGCCAATTTTTGTTTTTGTCATAGCATAGGGAGAATGGACTAAATGTGGACTTTGATTTGGTCAGAAGAACATAAACAGTGGCTCTGATTCAGAGATAATATGACAAATATAAATTCAGAAAGTCCCTTTTCGGTTAACTAAATATTTAGGAACATTTCCTAAGCTGTCAGTGTATGGCTTGGGAGAGACAAGTATATGGAGGGGTGACATCAGGAGACCACAGAGGACCAATGCACAGGAATCCCACAGATGAAACAGCCATTAAATTTGGCTGTGTGGCCCAGTGCAGACCCAAACTGGATTTGTTTCCTATCACAAAGGTGGATTTGCCTTGGTAAGCAAACTTCTAATTCTTTAGGGGATGATCCTTTCACACAAAAAGATGCAAGTTGCTGCTCAGTCAAAATATAAAGCAGGTACCCACCGAGCCCCACATTCTTGAGGTTCACAAATATCACCAATGGCTCTTTTTGAACATTGTTAGTAGTCCAGAAATGCACTGGAATATATTTGTGATATGATGTGATATAATATGATATCACTTGGATTATTTAGTAACTGAAGAAGTAGGGAAAAAAACATTATATTCAGCTGCAGTATGGGAATCTTTATCTGGCAAAAATAATAGGTTTTTTTTGTGGTATTATCAGCTGAAAATAAACAATACAAAAACTTCCAGAGCGGGGTAGCTGTGTTAGTCTCTTGCAGCAAAAAATAAAAAATAAAGTCTTGTGGCACTTTAAATATGAAGACATGGCATAAGCTTTTGTGGACTGCAGGTCACTCCATGGGATGCATGCAGGGTTATCCTGAGTTACAGGTACATATATAAATGGGGGGCCAGGATGGATTGTAAACAGTGAGGTAAGAAGGAAATTAAAAACAGAAAAGTACATATGGTGTTAATTACAATATTAACAGTGACTATTCACAATAAAAATCAGGAGTTGATAACACATAAATGCTGGCATTGGTAAGCCACTCAATACATGTAGTTCGTTGTGCTGATTCAGTCCGTAAGTGATAGCATGTCTTGATGCTGCAATTCAACAATTTCAGGTTGCAGTCTCAGGATCTTCATGATTACAAAACAATTAAGGCCGCAATCCTATGCACACTTTCCTAAGAGTAAGCCCCAATGAATACAATTAATATTTACTTCTGAGTAAATATTATGGGATTGCATTGTAAGATCCATTCTTGTTAAATCAAACAAGGTATTGGTACAAGGATAAAGAAGGATTGGCTGCATCATACATCATATTACATCTGAAATATTATGCCTAGCTTTGGTGTGGAAAGCTATGCTTAGGAAAGATGTATTCAACCATTAACCATAGAAGCTATCATGGGAATGGAAAACTCCCTTACCATTGAGTAGAAATAGGTGAATCTGTCAATTTGTTATCTATTTCTCATTTTTCCAGTCTCAAGTTCAGTTCTCCACATTTTCACATCACTTTGTAAATTTATTTTAAGTTGTCAGAAAAATTCATCAGCATTTTAGTGTGAAACTCTCTGAAATGCTCAGCTTGGGTTTGTGTTATTCAATACTGGCTTCGCTGCTGCCTTGCAGACACCCACAGCCCCTTTACATCCCTGGTAATGAGAGATTCCTTTGAGCCATCTTGGGCAAAAGCGGTAGCCAAAAAAGTTATCTCAGTAGGTCTCTCTCCCTCTGATTTGCTCTCTATGGAGCTTGGAAGTGCCAAGGCAATAGTTAAACAGAGGCTAGTGGATATTGACACCCAAGAGCTCTCGGCAGCTGCCCAGGGCCCCTGCTCCCCCCTGACATTGGGCCTATCTGGACTTCCTTATAAAGATGGAATGCCTTATCGTAGCTGGTTATCTGTTTCCAAGTATAGGAATAGGGCATTTTCATTGGCCCGATTTAATGCCCTACCATCTAAACTCTTGGAGGGCAGATACAATAAAATCCAAGCAACAATAGACGCTGTCCCTGCGATAATGTCGAAATGGAGTCTATCTTACACTTTGTAAATTTATTGTAAGTTGTCAGAAAAATTCACCAGCATTTTAGTGTGAATTTTTCCTAATACACAAATTTTTATATTCATTTTTGCCTAATATACATGTTTTTGCAAAGCAATTTTTCCTAATACAATGCATTTTATGTTATTTTGATTAATATATGCATTTTATGTATACTTTGCCCTAGTATATGCATTTTTGTACATATTACTTGGCTGGAACAAGAAACCATTTTGGTTTTGCAATGTAAGTCAATGGGATTTCTGAGGATTTGTAGTTGGGCCTGATCTGTATTTACAAATCATAAATACAAATTGGATCAAGGGTACATGCACAGTCCTAGTTTTTCTGGGCCTTGCTTTTATGGACTGTTGTACATTATATGGGACTGCATATCTTTGGGGATTATAGGGTTAACTTGCTATATCTGACCTGCCCTGGGGCTCAAATGAGAAGGCAGTAGAACTCCACTGTTTATGTTAGAGATGGTATGTATCCTGTCTGAGGGCGGGGAAAATTAAAAGCTACAAACTTCCTGGTGCCTCTAACCTTCTAGGTAGATTGGCAGGGAGCAGGCAAACAGAAATTGTATCTGCAGGTAGCTAGCCTGGAGGTGGGCAATTCAAGGGGGAGCTCAAGGGACATCAAAGGCTTTTGTACACCAGTCGGCAAGGAGACCTAAGGGATTCGTACTAACAAAGGATGTGCAATTCGCACTATGACAGCTGCAGGGTATGCCATTAAACCCAGGGATAGAGGACTGCATTTAATGCTTTGTTTGTTTTTTCTTTTGATTCATCGGGGGATATTATGATTTTTCCGTAACCCTTTTTACATAATATCTTTTCCTAAAACTCCTTATTTTTGTCTTACTAAACTTTAGATTCTGTTGCACAAACCTGTAGTAGTCGCCACTTATTTTAAACACCCATATGCCAAGAAACTATAAACTACGCTACCTTGAGAGGCTTCAGGGAGGCCCTATGAAGGTTTCTTAAAGGGCAGCCTTATCTGGTGGAAGCAAGTTCTTAATATTTATTTATTTATTTATTTATTTTATTTTATTTATTAGTTGCCCATCTGGCTGGTGTCCAGCCACTCTGGGCGACGTACAAGATAAAACAATACATTAAAACATTAAAATTTAAAACCATAATAGTAAGAAACCTAACCCACCCCAAAAGCCTGCCTGAAGAGCCAGGTCTTCAAGGCCCGGTGGAAGCTTATCATAGAAGGGGCATGGCGGAGATCATTTGGGAGAGAATTCCACAGGGTGGGGGCCACTATTGAAAAAGCCCTCTCTCTAGTCCTCACCAGTCTAGCTGTTTTAACCGGTGGGATCGAGAGAAGGTCTTCTGAGGCTGATCTTGTTGAGCGGCATCCCTGACGATGCTGGAGGCGCTCCTTCAGATAGACTGGGCTAAAACCGTATAGGGTTTTAAAGGTCAAAACCAACACCTTGAATTGGGCCCGGTAAACAACCGGTAGCCAGTGCAACTCCTTCAGCACTGGAGTGATGTGATCTTGCCGGCGGCTGCCTTTAATCAGACAAGCCGCCGCATTCTGTACCAGTTGCAGCTTCCGGACTGTTTTCAAGGGTAACTCCACGTAGAGCGCATTACAGTAGTCTAGGCGAGAGGCGACCAGGGCATGTACTACCGGTGGGAGCAGATGGTTGGGAAGGTAGGGGCGCAGCCTCCGTATCAGATGGAGTTGATACAGCGCCACCCGGCTCACAGCCGAGACTTGAGCCTCCATGGTCAGCTGGGAGTCAAGAATGACCCCCAGGCTGCGGACCTGGTCTTTCAGGGGCAAACGTACCCCATTGAGCACCAGGTCCACATCCCCCAGCCTTCCCTTGTCTCCCACAAACAGTACCTCGGTTTTGTCAGGTTCAGCTTCAGCTTATTCCTTCCCATCCAGCCACTCACCGACTCCAGGCACTTGGACATGGTTTCTACAGCCAACCTCGTGAAGATTTAAATGAGAGATAGAGCTGCGTGTCATCTGCATACTGATGACATTGCAGCCCAAATTTCCTGATGATTGCCCCCAGCGGCTTTATATAGATGTTGAACAGCATCGGGGAGAGGATGGAACCCTGTGGCACCCCACAAGTGAGAGGCCAAGGATCCGAAACCTCATCCTCCAATGCCACTCTTTGGTACCTACCAAAGAGGAAGGAATGGAACCACTGCAATACAGTGCCCCCCATGCCTAACCTCTCAGGCGGTCCAGGAGGATAACGTGGTCAACAGTATCGAAAGCCGCTGAGAGATCAAGGAGGACAAGGAAGGTGCATTCGCCCCTATCCCACGCCCTCCTCATATCATCTACCAAGGCGACCAAGGCTGTTTCAGTCCCATGTCCAGGCCTGAAGCCCAATTGAAATGGATCCAGATAATCCGCTTCCTCCAAGTGCGCTTGCAACTGTTTTGCCACCACCCGCTCAATCGCCTTGCCTAAGAATGGCAAATTTGAGACTGGGCAAAAGTTGTTCAGATCTTGGGGATCCAAGGAGGGCTTCTTTAAGATTGGTTTTATTACTGCCTCCTTGAGCGATGATGGCATTACTCCCTCTTCGAGAGATGTATTTACCACCATCTTGATCCCCTCACCCAGTCTATCTTTGCAGCTCATAATGAGCCACGATGGGCAAGGATCGAGTAAGCAAGTGGTTGGCTTTAAGGTTGAAAGCACCTTGTCCACTTCATCAGATGGAAGAAGCTGGAACCGATCCCACACCACCAGAGCACCACTGGTCACCTCTGGCTCGCTCACTGTGTCCATAGAGCACGGAATAGCACTCTTAATACAATCAATTTTCTCTGCAAAGTGTTTAGCAAACTCGTCACAGGAGGCCTTAGCATGTTCCATTGGTTCCGGAACAACTGGACCGACCAGGCTCCGGACCACTTGGAACAGTCTCCTGGGACAGCACTCTGCAGATGCAATAGAGGCAGCATAAAAATATTTTTTTGCTGCCCTTATTGCCACATGATAGGCTGCCGCAGCCACTCTAGCATGTGTCCAATCGTCGTCAGAGCGAGATTTCCGCCACCGGCACTCTAGCCGTCTCACCTCCCGCCTCAGAGTTCGCAACCGTAGGGTGAACCACGGTGCCGTCTGAGTTCTATTCAGGGGGAGAGGGCGTTTCGGAGCCACCCGGTCTAATGCCTTGGCGATTGCGGCATTCCACCCCTCCACCAGGGTCTCAGCCGAGTGGCTGTGTGCATGCTCCAGAGAATCCCCAAGCGCATTCAGGAATCCATCAGGATTCATCAAATGCCTGGGGCGGACCATTTTAATAGGTCCTCCACCCCCACGGAGGGTTTGTGGCACCGAAAGGTCCAACCTCACCAAGTAGTGGTCTGACCATGACAAGGGGGTGATGGATGTACCCCCAATTTTCAGATCACTCCCCTCCTCTCCCGAGACAAACACAAGGTCGAGTGCATGACCGGCTACATGGGTGGGCCCCATTGTAATAAAGTGCAGCTCCCAGGAAGCCATGGTTTCCATGAAGTCCCGAGGCGCCCCAGTAAGGTTGGCCTCTGAATGTACATTGAAGTCCCCCAATACCAGCAGGTTTGGGGACTGTACACGCACAGCCGAGACCACCTCCAGCACCTCGGCTAGGGAGTCTGTCGTGCAGCGGGGTGGGCGGTACACGAGCAGAATCCCTAGACTGCCCTTTGGGCCCAACCTCCAGTACATGCAATCTGCCACCTTGGTCTCACAGAGAGGAGGTCTGGTGAGAACCAGGGACCTTCGGTAAATAACCGCCACTCCCCCTCCCCAACTACCGACCCTCGGCTGCTGTGCATACGAGAACCCAGCCGGACACATGGCCGCAAGAATAGGAGCAGCAGCCTCATCCAGCCAGGTTTCTGTAATACATGCCAGGTCCGCACCCTCATCCAATATCATATCATGGATGAGGGATGTTTTTTGGGCAACAGACCTGGCATTGCACAGCAGCAGTCGAAGGCCAGAGTGTGGAGTCAAGAGGGGAAAGGGTAGACAGACAAAGGGGTACACTTTTTGGTGGTCGGAGCCCTCTTCTCCAGGTGGCACAGGACCTAAGGTGGCTGAGAGGATGCTGTCACAGTTACCAATAGGGAAGAAAGAGCAACGAACAAAGGCAGGAAAGAGAAGGATGTTGCCCCTTAGAAACACCATTTATTCGCTCAAAAGGGGAAAAAAAGACTGGGGGTGGATATTATTATCATTGCTTATATAGCACCATCAATGGGCATTATGTTTTACAGACTAGCATAAGCAAAAAAAGGCTGTCTCCTTCCCCATGAAATTTAGGTAAGAAAGGTAACGAGTAAAGAGACAGAGAAATGGGTGAGCCTTATGTGATGTGATCTTATGTGACGAAATGAAGGCCACAGACACACTAGTTGCTTCAAGACACACTGTTTTCTCTGGCTGCATTTTGAAACAACGCTGCCCACAGCTGGACACATCTCCCTTCCCCACTGCTGATTAGGACCACCCACAGCAAAGTGTTAGCCCAAGCACTGTGTCTGCCTGAACCTACATCAAAGCGTTTTCATTGGACACACCTGGAATGGCAATGGGGTTGATGGCCAATCAGTTTTGAAGCTTTGTGAACCTGAATTCAAGGAAAAACATGCTGGAGCTGCAACGTCCATGGTTTTGGAATGAAAGAGAGCAGAGTTTGCCTGCCGTTGTGTGTTGCCACATTCAGAAAATGGAGGTGGAGATGCACTTAAGCTAGCACAACCCCAAGCGTGTCTCTACCCTAAATCTCCCTTTCTGGATCAAAAACATAGCTGATAGTGACTCTCAGTGTTACAAGGGATGTGCAATTAATTTTAAAAACAAGCCACTCAGATAAAGCATGTATAGGTAAACCTTGTGTGCCCAAAGCTAAAGTGAGAAAGAATGCTTCCTCTGTGTAACAAGGCACTCAAAAACACATCTTAAGCTTGCAACTAATTTAGAATCACTTCATACAGCAAAAGGAAAAGGAATACTCAGAAGAATGCATGTGGGCATAAAGAAGCATCCCCTTCTCTCCTGTCACACAGTCCAGGCATTTTGCTCATTCAGGGTAAATACTGTTATAATCTTGGATCATGATAGCCTGGCTACTGTAGTCCATACATTGGTGGCCTCGGGACTGGATTACTACAATGAACTGTATGTGGGACTGACATTGAACCAGATCTGGAATCTCCAGCTAATGCCAATGCAGCGGGACTGCTGATTGGGGCAGATGGCTCATAGCAAGTGACACCTCTGCTAAAACATGTGCACTGGCTGCCCATATGCTACCAGGCCAGATTCCAGGTACTTATATTTATAAAACCCTGAACAACTTGGGCCCAAGATACCATAAGGACTGCTAGAGTCCTTATATCCCAGCTCAATCACTGAGATCATCTGGAGGAGTGCTATTATTGTCTCCCATGTTTCAGATGCCTGAGTAGCTTTAACTTGAAGTCAGACATTTAGTACTACCAGTCCCATGCCATGGAGTACTGGTCCATGCACTCCTTCATCCCCTACAGATTTTGAGGCCTCCTGTGTTCTTTGGGACACCTGAAGATGGCTAGAGATAGGCCCTTTTTGGTTGTAGGCTCATGGATGTGTAATTTTCTCCCTGGGGCATCAATATAGTATACATTATATGGCCTCCAATACTGGCTCTTAAATAGGCCCTGAAGACTTTTCTCAAAAAATGTAACCCACTTTTTCATATGTGGTGCTCTGAATTGTTTTAATGTATGCTGTTTTAATGTGGTAGTATTTTTTTTATTGTGATTTTACTGTTTCTACCTTGGGAGGGTTTTCCCCTGAAAGGCAGCCTATAAATTATTGAAATAAAAAATGAAATGAAATTTAAAATGATCTTCCACACCTCTCTGCTATTTATTTATTTATTTATTAAATTTAACAAAATGTGTATACCCTTACTCGACAGGCAGTCTCTAACCACAGAAATCTAAAACAGGTATGGGGGAATCTTTGGCCGTCCGGATGTTGCTGAACTACAGCTTCCAACATCCCTGGCCATTGACCATGCTTGCTAGGGCTGATGGGAGATATAGTTCAGCAACATCTGGAGAGCTAAAGGTTCCCCATTCCTGATCTAAAATATGCATTAAAACTACTGATAAAAGCAAAGTTTAAAAACAAATTGACATTTTTAAAAATCAACACAATTGTAAAACAATTATACATAGTAAAATTACATGTTATATGGCTGGGTAGGCTTGCCAAAACAAAAACAAAAAAGGCCAAAACAAAAATGTTTTTAACAGACTCCAGAATCAGTACAGCAAGCAGGGAGTTGCCCAGAGTAGCTGCTGCAACACTGAAAGATAGATTCCTTGCAAGTGCATAATGAACATTATGTGGCCAGTTCCACTGATCAAAGCGACTGAGTAACCACGTGTGGTGCTACGTTAGCCATTTTTTTATTTCAGTCCATCGTGTAACAAGAATCAAGTTGCACTAGTAACTAAGAATTCCTATTCCCTGTACCAGTCTGGATGGCCAAGCAAATACTTTCGCTGGAAACAGTTTCTTCTAAAATAAGAGATGTCTGTTATACTGTGAAAACTGTGATATCCTGGAATACGGAACAATGTATCAAAAGAATGAATCCTTTTTAAAAGGCACTCCATAGCCTAACCCCTACTTAATTACCTTTTGTGAACCAGGGTTAGATCATTTCAACAGGAACTTGAGCTGATTCCCATGTGCATATTGACTACTTGTCTCATTAGTCAGCACTCTAGCCCTTTTCACTTGTTAAGAAGGGTGTGCATAAAGAGGGGAGGAAGATTATGCCCATTTTCCTCTCTCATGTCCCCTACATGCATTCAGTGTAACTTGTGAAAGAGCGCAGAAATGACAGGATTCCCTATTGCACATACAATGCCTATACACAAGCATCAGGTTTTTATGGCTTCAGCTCTTTCATGAATGGTTCATGGACAGAGGTCATGGCTTCAATATTTTTATTCTGCAGCAGTCACATGTGGTCTCCCACCCAAATTTAAACCAAAGCTGTCCCTGGCCACATCCACACCAGACCTTTATTTCACTTTATTAATTATTTATTATTTAATTTATATCCTACCCTTCCTCCCAGTAGGAGCCCAGGGCGGCAAATAAAAGCACTAAAAACACTTTAAAATATCATAAAAACAGACTTTAGAATATATTAAACAAAGCATCTTTAAAAACATTTTTAAAAGCTTTAAAAACATCTTTTAAAAAAAGGTATAAAAATAGATTTAAAAAAATGTTTGAAAACATATTAAAAAGACAGTCATGGCTTCCCCCAAAGAACCCTGGAAAGTGTAGTCAGTGAAGGTTGCTGAGAGTTGCTACGAGATGCCCTGTTCCCCTCACAGAGCTTCAGTCAGAGCAGCTGACTGTTAAACCACTCTGGTCACAGAATAGGGAACAGGAGTCTCCTCTCAGCACCTTTCATAAACTACACTTCCCAAGATTCTTTGGGGGAAGCCATGACTGTCTAAAGTGAAATAAAGGTCTGGCATGGGTGTGTCAACCTGATTACCCTGACCAAGCAGCTGTAAGTCTGCCTTTTAGAACACTGACAGTTGGTTCTCACTGTCCGGCTTATCATTCATTCCAATGCTACATTTCCTAAATTAATTAAAAATTGAACAGGCTTTTTTTTTTAACTTTTAAACTGCAGAAGATGTAGGTCAGAGTATGGGGCAAGGTCAGTAATAGGATTACAGGTACTCTATGAACATGGCTGATTTTTAATGAATTTCAACAGATTATGAGAACTCTGACAGAAAAAAGTCCAATAGGGGTCTAGTTTTTTCTCACTCTTTTAACACTTTGAACTCTCAATTCTTTCTGACTGTTTTATGTATCACCGTGAAAATTTAGAGGGATGTTAAGCAAGCGTTTCTGAGTTCAGGACTATAAATTTTACAAGGTTTTGTTTTGAAATGAGCTTATGAGAAGCATTAGAATTGCATGGGGGTATTTTGAATTTAACATTGAGGAATGTGAAAAATACATGCTGGCTATAGTATACAGCCACTCTTGTAGGTGTATAATTTTGGGTTTCCCACTCCTCTGCATTTTGCAGTACAGTTCTTTGCTCAAAAACAAAAAACCCAAGCCACTCTGCTACAAATCATGGTCAAGAGAAAAGTGAGACACAGAGACCCATAGCTACATCGGAAGTTGCCCTGCATCATCTCAGATTTGTTAATCTAGCCCAGTATTGTCTGACTGGCAGCAGCTCTTCACAGTCTCAGACAGAGGTCTTCCACACAATCTGCTACCTGAGCTGTTTTAACTGGATGGCGATGTCAGGGATTGAACCTGGGATCGTCTTCGTACAAAGCATGTGCTCAGCCACTAAGCTATTGGCCCTCTCCTTGTTCAGGCATGCCTTTGACCTTTTTTGCATGAGTGGGACCACAGAGATCCAAGCTCTGTTTAGGTAATTTAATCAGAGTTCTAGCCGAGTCTCACTGAATGTGGTCAGGTTGTTCCCCTATCTTCCTGAATTCCAGCACTACTATTCCAGATATTCCAGGTCAGGTGTTTAAGGAAAATGGGATATTTTGCTTCAGGCAAACTACACACACACCTTCCTAACCTACTCCTGGCCTTGATGGGTCCTTTGCACTCCTGCTACAAATGTGCAGTCAAGATCTGAAATGACACATTATGCTTGGAGGGTTTGAAGATTCCTCTTAATAGGCCTTTTTACTAGTAAACAAAAAGTTATCCGTACTGCGATGCCTGCTCTGACCTGCAAGTTTGCAGACAATAAATCTTAATTACGGTTAAATGTCCAAATCTGCAAAGACGGAGGAAACATTAGTCAACTGTGAATTGGTCCTGACTCCTGCTTCTACTTTGCCTGGAGATGCAGCTGCAGGAATACATAAATTAGTTTTTTATTTGTTTGTGTCACTACCATCAGTCGTAGCTGTTTTCTTAAGAGCATGTCCAGTATTAGTGGGCTTACTGGCATTCATCCTATTAGCATCTCAGATGCAGGTGGCATCTGGAAAGTTTTATTTTAAAGGACTTTTAGCATTGCGCTTAGGTTAATGAGAAAGAGCTACTTTAAAATATCTCGGCAGTTTTCCAAAGAGCAGCTCAGTCTCACGACATCTGCTCAGTGGATACTTGTTACCTTTGGGTTTATTCAAGCAACCTTCTGAATAACCTTTTTGTTAGCAGCTTTCATTATAGGCTCTGCGGCAGGATAGCACTGGAGAGCAAGCGCAGTTGCTGGTAGAGGACATTTTATATGCTGTACCGAATTCACAAACTCTTTGGTATTTTGAAATTGACATCCCGTAAACGTTCAGTAAGGCTACCTTTGCCTTCTTCTTTTCTTCTTTGTGGTGAACATATCCACCTACACATTTAATAGCTGTCCGGAAGGGAGAATTATGGGAAGTGCAGCTTTTTCTGACTCTGCATGACAGGCCAAAACTCCGTTTTCTGCACAGCTACTGACACCCTCCCCCCGTCTTTTAATCTGGTCACTCTGACCTTTAATCAATTAATAGAATTTATCATAAACATAAATTGATTTATTTCTTTCTATCTTGGAAAGGGGCATTTTAAAAAGAAGTTTAAAAACTACCAATCTTGAAAACAAGTTGTTAAGAAATTACCCAACCCCAGATTAGGCCAAGTACATGTTCATTAAAATGTGTTGGTTGAAGTGACAATAATGTGGTTTGTTTGTTGCAAGAGAGGAGACCATAGCACATAGGGGTTAGTGTGTTTCAATTTCCCTCCCCACCCACCATGAGACTTAATTATTGTGTCTAGATTGTGACATCATCTACGCACAGTAGTGTAGTGGCAAATTCAGAAGTGCAGGATCCCTTCATGTTAGTCATAGCCACACCCTCACTACCCTTTCTTTGCTGCTGGGTTGAGAATGGGAACCTTGTTAATGCCTTCTCCCACAGCACATACGTACGTTGGAGCTAATAAGCATGAAAGAGGAGAGTGTTCACTACTGAAAAGAGTCTTCTCAGTGGTTGACTCACCTTTCACTCTGAATCAGTAGGAAAGGTCAATCAGCTCCAATCAGCAGGAAAGGACATGTTAGAAGACTCTAATCAGTGGCTAATACACTCCCCTTTCATGCTAATTGGCTCGTAGGATGCTGAAGACATTGGGACCCTGGTCCCCAAAAGGTAAGGAGTCTAAGACCTCCCAAGACCCCAGATGTCTACACTCCTGTCTGCACATAGAAAAAATGTAAGGTTCATGAGAAGCCTCATAACCATTACTCCACATATGGTCTTTGGAAAAGGAAAGTACAGGTATTAGTGCTCCAGAAAATTCAGATAGCCAATCCTCCCAACAGAACAGAACATTTATGCAAAACCTCAGTGATTAATGTGATGGAGTATCATTGACATCTTCCCTTTTCACACATGGGATGCGGCATAAGATGAGTAAAGTGTTACAATGAAGTAGGGAGAGGACCACTAAATGAAACACACTTCATATTCATGATAACACTATGAATAAAATTCTTTGTTGCAGCCTAAAATATAACCCTTTATGCAGTTCTATTTTACTCAAAATTACAAATAAACTTGCATCTGAAAAAATACAAACTGGCATTGCAGGAACATTCATAAATTAAACTGAAAGAGTACCCTGTCTCTTCTAGAGGATCAGAAAGAGATTGGATTATTATTTGGTGCTGTTCCTCTCAAAACACTAATCACACAGTACAGCTTAATCTGTTATAGAACCATAAACATAAACCAAATCAAGGCAGCTGCAAAGGTCATTTCTCTACATGGTGCTGCAGAAACTGGGTTAGGAAACCTCAGATTGCTCTCAAGAAATAGCCTTGGAGTGGTTAAAATGGTACATATCATGCTAATATGATGAAGTAGGGATTCCCAGCCCAAAGCAGGGTCTCCGTGAAGATACCTGGGCAGTTACTGGCATTCCAGACAAATGGGGGGGTGATGTCTATATTAATGTAGCAAATGGAGTATCCAATTGTTTATTCACATCACCAATCAGTGAGAATTAAATGAAATGCGGTGTGAAGCCATGCTAGTATTCATATTAGACAAGCACCTCTGTAGCATTGTTTCCAAGGTGTGCTAAAAAGGTTTTGGTTTAGGCACGCCTACCCAGACATATAATTTTATTATGAATATTTGCTTTTAAAACTGTTATTTATCTATATTTTGATAACGTCATTGTGTCTACTTGTTTTTAGAGTCTGTTGATTTTATTAGAATTTTGTTTTGAATATTTTATATTATTTTATATATAGACCACTTAGAGATTATTAGTTTCTTTGCTTAAGGAATATATAAATCTTGTTTAATTTTTTTTTTTTAAAAGATGAGAATCCCAGCATCGTAACAGGAAGGCTTGATCAATTGCCTGTTGTAAGGAGAGCAGGGGAGAAGTGTGTTGCATACACTAATACACATAAACACACACTAAGCTGCCAATACAAAAAGAAAAAAAATGAAGGTATCAAAGTTGCAATCTTATCCACTTTTACTTTAGCCGCATTGAATTGAAATGGACTGACTTCCTAGTCAACATGCAGAGGGTCAGGCTGCACATCTCACCTCCATTCCAAGTGCTATTAAGGAAGTGGCCAATTATTGGGATAAGATGCTTCTCATAATGACTTATGGCATCAGGACCAAATTTAGGATGGGAATAATTAACTGTGCCTATTGTATTGCATTTGCTGCAACTCAGACAAAGGGGTTTTGAAGGGGAGGGAAGGAGAGGGAGGTGTGTCACACACAGCATTCTTTCTTTCATCCACTTTTGCCTATGCAGACTTTTGGCTGCCCAGATATTTTGTAGGGAAGGAAAAATGCCCTTACAAAGGAAGAGCGGCATTGTGCTCAACCACTTTTGCCCTTTGAGAGGCCCAGCTGGGTGCTCTGATGGACTTGCTTCCTTCTCTTTCCTCTGAGATGTTGCCAGGTCAAACTTCAAAAGTAAGGGATACTGCAGATCTGGTATGTTGGGTATATGGAAATTAAGGAATATCAGTGTCTCAGAAAATGATCAACCATTATTTTTAATGAATATTCAAGGAGCAGCATTTAAATTAAAAGATTTTCCTGGGGAAAAAACAGGTAATCTGGAGGCAACCCTTCCTCCACCCCTATTTACAGAGAATTAAAGGAATCCATTTTCTTCTGCTGTGAATCTGATTGTTTTCAACATCAAAGTGTTTCCTTCCATTTTTAAAAGTGCCTATTTTGTTTCCTTCTTTCTTACCTGGTCCCCCTGTGTAATTTTGTGGATTCCATTGCAACCTTATAATGTCCCTGAATGCTAAATTACATTGACCTTGGCATAAGATAAACAGAAAACTTTCCCTACACCAAAAAAGTGCCAATCTGTGCTTGCTTTGTTGCATTTCTTCTGAGTAAAGATACCCAATTAACCTCAGCAAAACCTACTTCTGGAAAGTTCTCGCTCTTCAGGAAATCAAGCCAGCCATCTATGTATGGGGGGGGATTTAATGCTCAGGCCTATTTGGAAACAGACACATGAACCAAAGGCTACACCAAAAACTATGGAGCTAGAGGCTACCATTATTTTATGGGGGGAGGGGTCAAGGGCATACCTCAAATTTAGGATTCTGTAATCAAAGATGGTTTAAAGTGTTCTGTTGCCCTGGAGTAGAAATGGAAAAATCTGTCAATTTCAATTCTCTCCCTTTCTCATTTTAGAGTCTTAAATTCAGTTCTGAATCAATTCGAGATTAAAAAAAAATCCTCATGAAAATTAGTCAGTAATTTATTGCGAACTTCTCCTAATAAGTATATTTTTGTATGTAGTTTTGACATACACAGTTTGTTTGCAATTTCCTTTAATATAATGCACTTTTGAATGTTATTTGCACTAATATACTCATTTTAATGCACATTTTCCCTAACATATTTTTATGTAAACATTCTTTGCTTGGAGAACTGCATTGCAAAATTCAGATAAGTGCAAATGTTGAAGGATGGCTGTGTTTCAGTTCTTACATTGTTTTGGAAAGTGCACATTTGAGAAAATTGGCTTTAAATGCGAACTGAATCAAACTTCTCTCCCATCCCTACCCTAGAGCAGTTCACCCAACAATTTTGGACCAAGCAGCACATTTTTAATTTTGACTGGCATTGAGGGTGCCAGTCACAAAATGGCTGCCATAGGGGTGTGGCATGATGACACATCATAGTTCAATCCATGAGACTGATCCTGTATCTTTAGGAGAAGACAAAGTCAGCCAAGTGCAGGTGTTCTGGCAACTCTGCAGTGGGAAAAACCACAAGGTGGAATTCTCCTTCCCCCCCTGCACAACTTTTAAAGACACAAAAGACTTCTTGGTTGCCAGGCCCAGCCTCCAAGAGGACGTCTGCATCTTTAAAAGTTGTGCAGGGGGAAAGGAGGATTCCACCTTGTGGTTTTTCCCATTACAGGGTTGCAAGAACACCTGCACTTGGCTGACTTTCTTTTCTCCTAAAGGTACAGGATCAGTCTCAGGGATTGAACCTGGCAACCCTACATAGCTACCATGGAGGACATGGCATGACACAAAATTAGAGATAATACAATCATTGCTGCTACTCCCCCCCGAACAACCTCATGTTTACCATGGGGAGTTAGCTATGTCCTACAGGCAGGGGCGTCACTAGGGGGGGTGCGGGGTGTGTGGACCACACTGGGTGACACCATCAGAGGGGGTGACTCTCAGCTTTAATTAAAAAAAAGTTTCTAGGTGGTCCGGTTCTCGAGATATACATAAAAACGTCAGCCACCCCCTTTAAATCTTTTTTTAAACTACTGTATAGCACTTTGTAGCTTTAACCCCGCCCATTCAGGATTGCAGCCAATCAGTGAAGTGTTTGTTTGACCTGTGGCAGTGTCTAGTAAACCTCATTGCAAGGCCAGAAAATGGTGGTTCCTCCCCCCCCCCTGTTTATCTGAAAATCTCATAAATTGGGTAAGTATATACATTTCAGTTTTTTCCCCTCTTGTGTGTAGGAGTCAGATCCTGGGCAGTGTTTTCAAAACCTTCCCAATACTTGCTTTTGTGGGGGTAAAAGCATTGCTAATCCCATATGTCCAGAGTAAATCCCATTGAATTCAATAGGATTTACTTTTGAGTAGACATGGTTGTGAATGTGCTGAAAATCAATGGGACTTTGGAGTGAATGTAAAAAAGAATTGTGTTTGTGTTCTCTTTCTGTCCCTCCCTCCTCCAGTCCTATTTTAAAGCAAGTAGGCAGGGCTTACTTAGGTATTACAGTTTTTATTCTGTAGGAAACGAATACTGATTTTTTAAAAACTAATACTGATTTTACTGCAATGACCAACTGGTTTGACAATAAACTATTATATGGGCTGTATGTATTTATACATCTGCAGTGTGTGTGTGTGTAGTCTTTCCAACAACCCTGTGAGGTAGGGTTGGAAACCAAGGCAGCTCACAACAAGAAATAAAGCCATTTAAAATCCAATAACCATAAAGCAAGAATAAACAGTTGGAAAACAGCCTAAAGAGGCATGATTCTGAAT
This sequence comes from Rhineura floridana, assembly GCF_030035675.1. Lineage (NCBI taxonomy): Eukaryota > Metazoa > Chordata > Lepidosauria > Squamata > Rhineuridae > Rhineura > Rhineura floridana. Next base: position 263,392,546 of record NC_084480.1, on the reverse strand, counting down.
TTGGGGTTGGGTGAATGAAGTTTATTTATTTATTATTTGATTTATATCCCGCCCTTCCTCCCAGTAGGAGCCCAGGGCGGCAAACAAAAGCACTAAAAGCACTTTAAAACATCATAAAAACAGACTTTAAAATATATTAAAACATCTTTGAAAATGTTTTATAAAAGCTTTTAAAAAAAGAAAAGGCTTAAAAACATATTAAAAAGCAATTCCAACACAGACTCAGACTGGGATAAGGTCTCAACTTAAAAGAACAAGTTCCTTTTCACTTGAGGCTGTAGTTCTCTGCACACTTCCCAGTTTGAGTAAGCCCCATTGAATACATTGGGACTTGCTTCTGAGTAAACAAACATCAGATTGCACTATAAATATATTTACAGATTGTGTAATTCATAAACATATTTGAGAGTCATGTTTATATAAATATTTCTTCATACTGTGTCCCAATACGTATTTGATTTCACACTATGGTTGTAGATGATTTTTTCCTCTACATTTTAAGTGTGCCCTTCTTCCTGGGGGTGGTCATGGTTCTCCATTGTTTTCATCCTGAGGGGAGGATAGGCTGAGAGATGGTGAGTAGCACATTTAAGGTCTCTTCACCTCCCCCCCTTTTTCATTTGTATTTATTTTATATTTCTCCAATATCTTCCCCTGGCTGTTTTTATGTATTTTAAATATTTTTAGATTAAATAAATAGGAAATCATAATTGTGAACCTCCCTAAAAGCAATTTACCTATCCTTATGTTTTGGCAAAGTGATGGTGTGGAGGCATGCTGGTAGAACAAGAGACCATGTTTGAGGCATGTTATAAGGTGTTTGAGGACTTTGTCACACATTACTTTTTGAGACCTGTAGATTCATGTCGGAAAGAACACGTGCACGTATTGAATGGTGGCTTGGGTGCTGTTTTTTCAGTCTATGCTGCATGCGTAGGGAAGGTGATACATCATCTGGCAGCTAGCTTCATAACGGGAGAATGAAAAACATTTGGATCACCATTCACTTGTTTACTTTTCTCACTATTGAGACCACTTCATATATTACTTTTTCATACACAGAAATTTAATCTTTGTATAGGAAAAAGTATTTTGTAAAATGTGAAGGACAGCGGCTGCCCAGTCAGTATAACCACTGTACAAGATCTACTCAGCCACTGTAATTACCTTTTTGTTTTGAGTGCCCTTTTGTCTGGGACTTGGTTCAGGTGTGTATCCAACTTTGATGTGCTTATGGAAGGGGTGTACAAGTAGTGCCCCCCCCAAGTGTGGAGGCTTGGACAAACATTGTGTTATGGAAAACCAAAGTCTGTGTGAAAGTACATATTTGGGAATGCCATCAGTGTAATCCTAAACACAATAAATAATATCGAACTTGCACTTTACAAAATATATTACGGTCATGTCCATAAGCACCAGGAGGGTAGTCGCCCAGGGGATCTTAGTCCCTCTGCTTTTTTGGGAGCAGGGTCCCTATGTCTCCAAGCATCCTACAGTCAGCATGAAAAGGGAGTATGTTAGTCACTGAGAAGAGTCTTCTAATATGCTTCCTTGCCTTTTCTGCAGATTGGAGCCAATCAGAGTGAAAGGAGGTGAGTCAGCCACTGAGAAGACTCTTCTCAGTTGCTAACGCTCTCCACTTTCATGCTGATTGGCTCCTAGAGATGTTTGTTGTTGTGAGAGAATGCATTAACAAAGATCTAATTCTTAATCCAGGAGCAAAAAAGGGTGTATGTGGCTGTAACTATCATGAAGGGACTCTGCACTTCTGAATTTTCTACTAAACAACTGATAAATACCTATGTAACTTTGTGTCTGGAGACTTATTATTAAGAATCACTTTCCATGATTGTAAGGAGGTGTGTCCACACACAAGCATCCCAGGCCCCTAAATGAGGGGAGAGAGCAGCATAGGGACATAAGCAGGTGTCTTATTCCAGGGGTTCCCAAACCTTTCTTCTACATAGACCACTTGAAAATTGCTGAGGGTCTGAAAATTTACTATGGGCATATGCAAGATAATTCCCATTAGTAATAAGAGCAAGAATTTGAGCTGTGCATATGATATTGTAATTCAAAGGTGTAATTTTAATTTTGCTAGTTGTTTATGTCACTACTATTGCCATTACATTCAGTGATATATGGGAATTACGATTTATGAGTAACATTAGTACAAAAAACATTACTAAGGATTCTGTATGGTCTGATACGGGAGGAGGTCCATGGGGGTGACACCATGAGTTACTGCACCAGGTGACACCAACCCTAGTGACGCCACTGCCTACAGGTCCTGATTGTGGAGATACAGATGTTAAAGGCACAAAAACCCTGTTTCTCCCAATGCCAATCCTAAACCAAAGCCTAGTCTGCCATTCTGTATCTACTTGCCTGGGAATAATCCCTATTAGACACAAAGATATTTACTTCTGAAGTAGACATGTATAGCATTGTGCTGTAAGTTAAGCATACAGTGAATTCTTAATGTGAGTGCCTGGATATCAGCTCCTGCACAGCAGGAGACATGCATACACTTCTTTGTAAAGTTTTCACATTTTGCATTTGCCATTTGTAGAAGGGATTCTTTAACATCTGACCACAGCACTCTCTCAGAATTTGAAATGTATGCACTGATCTGAAAAGGTTGTTGACCCCTGCTCTAGGGAGTACCTGATCCCAAGCAAACACATCACAGGAAAGATGCATCCTGGCTGCTGGAAAAAAAGAAGAGCAATCTATGGAGCAGGGGTTGCCAACCTTTTGGGACTAGAGGGCACATTGCAAATTTTGAGAGAGTACAGGAGCGGGCATTCACAAAATGGTTGCCATGGGGGCATGGCATAACACAAAATTAGAGTGTAGTCATAATGAAACTTTCCCCATAATTGCATTTCTATACTAGAAAAGTGTTAACCTGTTGAATTTCTGCCTGCCATACAGCTGTTAAAGGCACAATAACCCTTTTTTTCACTATGGAAGTAATCCATATTTTCTGTAGAAGTAATCCATATTAAACAAAAAGAGACTTTCTTCTTAATAGAGATATATACCATTGTATTGTAAGTTAATTGTACAGTGAATTTTTAATGTGTCCCTGGTCATTAGCTCCTTCAAAGCAGGAGAAATGCCTGATCCTCATTGCAAAGTTTTCACATTTGCCTTTTGGGAAGAGGGGGATTCTTTAACATTCACCCACACTTATTGTGTAGTAGTATTTGCAGAAAATAACTTCTGCACACTACCTCAGGTGGACGCAGCCCAGGAAAGAGGCATCCTGCTTGCTAGGGAAAAAGGGCAAACTATGAAGATTCCAAGGACTAGAAAAAAAGGCAGCAGCAGGAAAAGTGCCATAAAGGGGAGGGGAAAAACAGCAGCTCTTTAGGACCCCAAGGATGCCTATTGCCTGGTGTCGAAACAATATACTTATCAGACACAGCTCTGACTGCACTCATTGGCTAACAGGACTGATAGGCAAGAGCAGTCAGGCTGGCTCATTTCACATAAATTGCTTAGAAGGGTACCTGCACATTTTGCTCCAAAACTTTATTTCTAGAAGTGCTACAGACTTAGTTAAAAAAAAAGTTCTGGTTCTGGGCTACCTTCTGCGGCGCTACTGAAGGCTTCCACAGGTGCCATGGTACCTATGTGAGCCAGGTTGGCAACCCCCGCCCTAGAACACAAATTCACCTTTTTTAAAAAAAAGTACTTTTTACAGTTAGGAAAGCACCTGGGAAATGAACTGAAAAGCGTAGGATGAATGAATGATCAACAGGAAGATGTATAAACACCCCACAGCAAATCTGGATGAATACTCATTGTCATATAAACTCCCCTCAAACAAATCAGAATGAGTGCTCAATAAAGACCAGGTGTAATCTAGCCTCCATGTAAACTTTTGCAAGCAAATCAGGATGAATGCTCAATAAATAGGTTGTCTGGAGGAGCCCTTAAAATCCCATGTGATAATACCTAGCAAATCTCTGATATTCATGGTTGCTTGTCTGTTGCCAGTAACAACTCAGTATGTGCTAACTTCCAGTCACCACAGCATCACATGCTAAGAAGATTGTGTAAATGCACTGGGTGGGTCATGCTTAGCCTTGTGTGGACTGGCTTGCTGCATGCCATTGCAGTTGAACATGATTGGAACTCTGGAATGGCATGCTAAAATCAGTAAACATACAGAGCTAAACATATGTTGGTGCCATGGCAGCCACATGAGACTCATCTGGAGCTCATTGCACACTATTTTCTACTGGCAGCCCTACATTAAGGGGATAATGTGAATGGATACAAAGCCCCTCTACATACAGGACATGATTGTTGTTCTTCCTGCACTGTGTTTAGAAAATAAATTTAATGGAGGTAGAACCAAGTGGGACTTTTGGAACCAGATGAGTCCAAGAAAACAGAATGTCCCTCACAACAGTGGCTATATACAACATGTAGTTAGAAAGATAAGATCTTCCACATTTGTGAAAGGGCAACAGCTCCAGAGTTGCCATTTTTTGTCTTGCTCCTGGACCTACAGCAGCTTCATAAGGTGAAGCATTTCCCAACATGCAAGTTCATGAACAGGGAAAAGCTTCATTTGCTGAATTTCTGCTTCATTTCTGGAAGCCCTGCAAAGGAGCGGGGAGAGAGTTGGCAAGCCTAAACCACAGAAAGAGCAAGATGAGCACAGTCTCCTTTGGCCAAATACCTTCCCCATAGTGCATAGCCTGATTTGGCTGGGTTTCTCCATGATATTGTGCTTAGCATAAGGCCAACTTGATCTTGTGCTTTTGCACTATCTTATAAATGTGTACAAAGTCGGAACAAACCTGAAAAATTGGCACTTAATGTTGAGGTCAATCAAGACAAAGTTGAGTCCAACATTTTTTGGCACATGAACCAATCAAATAGGTGAGCTTTTTTACACTGGAGCCATCCATCTTATTTTCATTCTTTCAACCTATCCTGTAGTCAGCAAGCAATATTTTGTTATTTGGAATACAGATCTGCTCTGAACAGATGGAGCATATGAAACACCATGGCCAGCATCCTCCTTTGATTTGACTATAATCAGCACAGATTTAACAAACTGTCTTTAGGAACAGAAATGGTTGTTTTAATTCAGTTTCCAGCTCAAGCTGCTTCGGTCTGTTCACCTGTTCTGGTAGCTTTCTACAGAATGAAGTATTGCATGCAAGAATGTCCTACAATTGCCTCATAGATGCTAATTACTAAACTTCCCAGGATGCCTAGCTTGCCTGTATCCCAAGACTCTTTCAGAGCTTCTAATCATTAGAATTCCCTCGGTTTCTAACTCCGTTCATTGCAAGCCATCTGGTCTCTCTGAACTACAGCTGTAGCCAGTCCTCTTCCCACCAGTCACACCTGATCTGTTGACACGTGCACCTGAAACAACCATAGCTCTGTCTATCAAGCATCGTAACCTTCAATAATTAGCTGGGCTTTTCCAAGCGCTTGTATTGGCGGCAGGGGAAGAATGAAGGCAGTGGGAGGAAACTGCTTCTTTTATGCCACCCTAAGTCCAGCATAGAAATGAGAAAGGATGGGGTGTGTGGAAACAACACAGGATTCTCAATAATAACCTTTAAGGAGACCATTAAAAACAAAAAAGCACACATGCTTAGAACTGCATGTGGGAAGAAGCAATTCACAGATTTTTGTGACAGTCTTTCAGAGCCTGCTCCCTTTCATGCTGACTGGTGGGATATTTTGAGTGACATCCGCCTTCTCCTCCCACACAGCACAAACTGACAGCGGCATCCAAAGATAAGCAGGAGGAGAGGGGCGTGTGTGGAGACAGTAGTGGTCAAACAGCAGCAGATGAGGGTACTTGGAGGGAGGGCGCCACAATGAAGGGAGGACAAATGGAGAGGACAGTGACAGCAGGTCCTCCCACTCCCCCCTCTAGTTTTCCGCTGAGCTTTTGATTGATGATCTTCACAACGCAGCTGTTTTTGTCCCCATTTTTGTGCAGACACGTCACACATTTTGGGGATATAATAGAAAGTGACATGAATTGTTCTTAATAGCCCGTGTTCACAAGAAGAAAGGTAGATGCTTTCTTTGCACCTACCAATATGGGAACACAGGAAGTTGCCATACTGAGTCAGACCCATTGGTCTATCTAGCTCAGTATTGTCCACACTGAATAGCAGTGGCTTTGCAGTCTCCAGCAAGAAATGCCGAGGATTGAACCTGGGATTCTGCGTGCAAGGCAGATGACGCTCTGCTGCTGAGTTATGGTTCAGACTGTCCATGTCATTACCTGTCTCACTCCTGAACAAATTCAATATATTCATACATAACTCTGTGACACACACTGGTGAAAAATAAGGCAGGTATATGGCCGGGTTCAGATGCTGACCCAGGCAGCAACAGGCTTTGGGGTGTGGATTGGTGGGCTGAAGGTCCTTTCCCTTCACCATCCATATAATGTCACGTCTGGTACAGGTGCTCCATCTGGACACCTGATTTGCACAAAAGTCTTTATTTTGGGGAGAAGGAATCACTCAAACCAGTTATCCACATAATTGATCTGTCGCCAGTTTTGGAATGTATGCATTGCAGTCTGGATCACATTAACTGTCTTTGGCAATGCAGTGCAGCATGAGATGCATGATTTTATTAACACATGCACATACTTTATGAATGGGTGCACAAGAAGTAGATGGCATTTTGTTAAAATGAGCTAATAGGATTGAAGCAAAGGAGGACTGATCACTCTCAGGTGTTTATGAATATCTCAACAGCAGTGGTTTCATCTGGGTAGGGTTTGGGGGCAGAAGTCCAGGGCCCCATTCAGTAGAATGAGCATAAGGAACCCTGCCCCCCAAAATGTAGCAGGGCTGACTTTTCACATTTTAAAATAACTGAATATGCACATCACTACCTAAAGAATGTGGACCTTGTGAGACCATTCAGTCCAGATTCAGAAATTACCTGAATGGACTACTGCTCAACAGGTGTGACAGCATGGCTCAGAGTTCTGTTGAAGTGTTAGATATGCTCGACACAGTGCAGCAGTTCAGGCATTTCACCAGGCAATGATAAACATGTGAGCATTGTGAGGAGTAGGCCATTGCATTGGAAAATGTATGCCCACCACTGTGTTAATAATGTGGTGTGACAACTGAATATTCATTCATCCTTCTCCCCTTTGGGACTGAGATGGATCATTTGTGTCAGGTGATTTGCATATAGATTTGTAAATCTGTGAACTGGATACCATGATGATTTGGGAGCAGACATACACTGTCCTGAGGTACAGGCCCCCTTTCCACCATATTTAGACTATTTTAAGAGCCAGTTCTTGCAACATCTTGGACTTCATATCAGGGGATTTGCTCCATCAATTCAATTCTCTCCCTTGAACTCTCTTACTGCTCTTAGGCAAGTCAGCTTGAGTTGAGGATATTGCTGACCTACCCGCTTTGATGAGGGTGAATGGATAAGATGGTTTGTTGTGGTTTTTTTATGATAGCATTCCTAACAGAAAATAGGAAAACAGGGAAGATACATTGGTCAACCCTATCAAAACAACCATCATAAAAAAAGAAAATGCTGTGAATTGATGGTATAACTCTAAGATTGCCAGTCAGCAACTCAGAGATTCCCTTTTTACCTTTGCATCTTCTGCTGAATAATGTTGTGTACACCCCAATCGCCAAGCAGTGAGAGACTTCCAGGGGTTTCAGTGCTTACCTAGGGTTTGGTTTCCTTGGAATGAAGGTCACTGGAGACTGTGGTGTCTCCAGAATACATGGTGTCTCAATGGCACCCTGCAGACTGTGTCCATATTTCTCCCCAAGGATGGCAGCAAAAAAATCATTCTCACTATCTCCAGAGTAAGTCATAGGCCCAAAAAACAGGCGGTTAACTCTCCCAGTGCCTCTTGCCCTCAAAACTTACAGGACCCAGGATGACCCTTGCTTCTAGAGCTTGCTTAAGAGCTGCAACCACTATAGGGTCCAAACCCACCATATAAAGCCATTATGGGGCACCCAAGGGGCAAAGTCACTCAAGGATTTTATCTCACCCATTTCCCCAGGTGCTGGGGGGTCCTCTTGCATATGTGCACACGCCTCCAGCTTCTCCTGCTGCACTTCTCCTTGCACAGCCATTTCTTCAGGCACTGGTGGCTCCTCTTGAACATGTACACACGGCTCCCTCTTCTCCGCCTGCACTTTTTCTTCCACAGCTGGCACAGCAGCTCATCTCCAGCCTGTAGCTCACTCTTCTGCAAAGCACCTTCCCCTCCTCCTCTGGCCTGTCCCCCTTCAGTTCTTGGGGCCTCATCACCATCTTTCTGGTGGCTTCCCCACTGGCAGGCTCCTTGACAGTCAAGGTCTTTTCCACCTCCCCCACTGACTACAACCCTACTGTCCAAGCCCTTCAGCTGCTCATCCACTCCCTCGATCTCTTTAGCCTCTGAAGTGCATACTCTGCAACTGGGATTCTGGGTCACTCTCAACCTCCTGCAGTGGCTGATCAGGCAGGGCTTTCACCTCCTCACATGGGGTCTCCTTTTTCTCTTCAAATATGCTTTTCAACATCTCTGCTTGCTTCTGGCATTCCTCACACATAGCATTCAGGCCGTCTTCCTGTGAAACTGCTGCAACTCCAGCTCCCTTTGCTGGGGTTCGAATTCCTTTTGCTGCTGGCCCTCTGGGTACATCAATTTAATCTGTTCCAGGAGTGTTGCTATTTCTCCCTCCATCTTGACTCAGGCACACCTTGCTCCCAATTCTTCCTCTGGGAAACTCTATCCCACTTTTTACACCAGTGTCCTGTGTATCCCTATCTCTGAGTGGTGAGAGACTTCAGGGATTCCATTGCTTACCCAAGGTTTGGTTTCCTTGGAATGAAGGTGACTGGAGACTGTGGTGTCTTTAGGATATATGGTTTTATTTACACATATATAAACCTACGATGGAAGGGGCTGATAGCATTAACACTCCAGCAGATTTTGTTTCCTCATTAGGCTTCCAGGGAGGCCTCCCAAAGCCATGGCTTTGGATTCAGACAGAGTGCAAGGTAGGCTGCTCTGTCTTTTCCTAGCACCTAGCTTCACATAGACTAACCTAAACACACACAGATTACCTTTTGACCCCAGAATGGGGAGGCCTATCCTCCTTGAAAGAGCATCATCAGCCAGTGGTTCCTATGGCAACCCATGTCCTCTTGATCAAGTCCTTAGACAGGTTAAATCAGGTACTTAACAGGTCCATCAACTTAACAAAGCAATTGGCCTGACCAGTGCAGCAGATTTCTCTACTGTGGATCCCAAACTTCCAGACACAGAATTACAAGCTTGGAGGGTACCTAAAGACATCATCCAGACCAACCTGCAGTCCTATGACAATATAGATATGAAGTGGTCATGTCTTCTTCCAGCTATTCTTTCCCTAGTCCTGCTGTTTCTTCTTCCATCTGCTGTGCAGCACATCTGGAGGCTTGATCATTTTATCAAGGGGAGGGAGATGGATATAAGGCCCAGAAGTGTGGGTGAACGGATGGAAGGAGCCAAGGTGGCATCATCTTCTCCCAATTCAGACTAATTTCAAGAGTGTTGCTATTTTGGGGTGGGATTCAATCACATACTGGCAAATTCAGGTTGCTCAATTAAAGTTGATTAGCGCTCTTGTTCAACAAACCCTCTGCTCCCCAAAACAGAGCTTTTTGTAAGAAGGAAAGTGGCAGGAAAATGCACTGGAAAGTGTGGGAAAACAATTGCTTGATGAAACATTGTCTGACCTCTCTGCAACCAGATCAGAATGAATGCTCAATAAATAGCAAATGTTGTCTAACCTTCCCACATATTTTGTGCAAACAAATCAGAATGAATGTTCAGTAAATAGCTGATGCTGTCTAATCTCCCTGCAAACTTTGTGCAAAGTAAATCAGGATGAATGCTCAACAAACAGGTCACCTGGAAGCAACCAAGGTAAATGGAGAATCTCTGGGTTGCAATTTGTCCCACAAATTCATAGCATTAATGAGAATAAATAATTTACGATAAGTTCCTATTATTTTTAGGCTGGGTAAGCTAACCTATTTTTGTTTACCAGGATTTCTTATGCTTGACCTAATGATAGAGTTGACCCTTATATCCTCCCTTTTTCCTGTGTTTTATTAAAAATGCTAGCAAAAAAGGCAAGAGAAGTAGAAATGTAAGAGAAGCCATTGCTGAATATTAGCAGAACTTAAGCACAGATGTGGCCCTGTGGTCCACGTATCAGATCACTGCAAATAAAAGGAAGAGAGTTTTGTTAAGCCACATTTCCTGTGGCCTTTATATTTGACAGAAAAATGCTTTTTAGCAATTATATGTAAGATTAATGAAAAGTTAAACATAAGTCAGGCTAAAAGAGACTGCTTTTCACCAAGGCTTTTGGCAATTTTGAAAAGCACCCCTATTTTTGGGAAGGTGGTGGCATCTCATCTTCAGGCAGTTTTGAATGAAACTATTTATTTATTTATTTATTCATTCATTCATTCATTCCATTCTAGTTTGCTTTCAGACTGGTTATGGATGGAAACACCTTCAGTCACACCAGGGAATAAAACACAAAAGCCCAACTGGATTAGGCCAAGGGCCCACCTAGTCCACCATCCTGTTCTCACAAGGCCAGCCAATGCACACAAGCAGAACCTGAGCGCAGTAGTGATTTCTACCCACCTGTAATTTCTACCCATTGGGATTCAGAAGCCAATCAATGGGGTGGATAGGATGTGATCCTGTTGGTTCTTGTAGAGCTCTCAGCAGCTTTTGATATATTGGATCACAGTGTTGTCTTTCTGGGGTTGGTTTAGGGACAGTGTAATGCTGACTAGTTTTTTCTAGAGGGTGTACCTAGCCGGTGTTGCTTGCAAGCTTTTGCTCCACCTCCTGCCCACTGGCTGTCCATTAGCTACTGGGCCAAGTTCAAGGTTCTAGTTTTGGTGTACAAAGCCCTATATAGCTTAGGACCAGGATACCTGAAAGATTGTCTTACCCCTTAAATACCCAGTTGATTACTGTGCTCTGCAGGTGAGGAACTCCTACAGATATCATCTTATCAAGAGATCTGTTCTGCACAACATAGTAAGTGGACCTTTAGCATTGTGGCACCTACCCTTTGGAATTCCCTCCCCTTGAATATTAGACAGGCACCATCTGTGTTATCTTTTCAGTGCCTACTAAGGACCTTCCTCTTTCACCTTATCCCAGTCTGTGTCTGTGTTGGAATTGCTTTTTCAGATGGTTTTTAAGTTTTCCTTTTTTAAAAAAAAAATGTTTTTAAAGAAGTTTTGTTTTAATAAGTTTTTAAAGATGTTTTGTTTTAATATATTTTAAAGTCTGTTAAGATGTTTTAGAGTTTTTATGGTTGCCGCCCTGGCCTCCTGCTGGAAGGAAGGGCAGGATATAATAATAATAATAATAATAATAATAATAATAATAATAATAATAATAATAATAATAATTCTATCCTGCCACCCATACTTTTTAACATCTACATGAACCTGCTGGGGCAAGGCATCCAGAGGTTTAGACTAAAGTGTCATCAGTATACTGGTGCACAGCTACTTCCTCCTAATTTCAGGGAGGCTAGGGAACTCCTGAACAGGTGTCTGGGGGCAGTTCTGGGATGGAAGAGGGAATGCAATGAAAATTAATCCAGACAAGATGGAGATACTGATTGTTGCTGATAGGATCCCACTCCATCTAAAAGACCAAGTTTGTCGCCTGGGGAGTTCTCCTGGACTTGGTGCTATCATTGAAGGCACAGGTGGTGCCAGTGGCTGGGAGTGCCTTTTAACATTTTATGATGATAAGCCAGTTGATATGCCTTGAAGAATGTTCAGAAGCTTCAACTAGTGCAGAATGCAGTGGCCCAGATTCTGGTTGGACAAAGTGTTTTGATTACAATGATTCTGAATTGGCTGCACTGATCGTCTATTTGCTTCCAAACCCAATTTAAATGTACTAGTCCTGAATTCTAAAGCACTGAGTGGTTTGGGTCCCCCTACACTCATATGAACCTGCCCACACATTAAGATCAGTTGCAAAGGTCCTACTTATATGCCTGTCAGTATGGGTAGCCAGGATAGTGAGCACAAGAGACAGAGCCTTTTCAGTTGTGGCCCCTTATTTATAGAACTCCCTTAAGAGGTGTGATTAGCTCTTTCCCTGTTTTCTTTTAGGTAAACCCTGAAGACAGTTTTCCTTGGTGGCTTGGAGTGAAAAAGTTCTACTGCTCTCTGTGAATATTATTATACTTTCTTATACTGTGTTATTATTATACTTTATACACAACCTTGTAAAGATATTTATATTTTGCAAGGGTGCCCAGAAGTCTATTAAATCTATTCATCATCACCATCATCATATTTTGGGGGAGGAACCAGGACAACTAGTAATGGTACATACACATCCAGAATGAGGGAAGGAAGCACTGCCCTCACATTGAATTAAGTTTATGACATCATGATGTAGTCAAAAATCTGATTCTCTTTTTGCCATCACCATTCTTCTGTTTCATAGACTGGCAGCCCCTGATTGGCTGGGACCATGCGACTAGCATGAGAGAGCTTCTGTTTTTAATAAATGACACTGAGGAAGCAGCTTTTCAGGCAGTAAACAGCCCTTGATCTAGAGCAAAATAATCAAGCTAGGTGTTACCATTTTACTTAAAAGCTATGGTAAGTCCAAGTATTGTTACACCAACTGCTGTCATAAATCAGCTGCTCTCACTGCCCTTTAGGGGATGCTGAGAGTGTCTTTTGCCTCATAACACTTTTGACAAATGCAGGTTTTGAATATAACATGCCCTCCTTGCTAGCAGCTTACATTTGATTATCATATCCCAAAGAGTCAGTCTGGGGCTTTTCTTACACTCAGTCATGATGGTGAAATCCAAAACCACCACTCTCAACAAAACATCCCAGGTCTTTCTCCAGCCAAGTCCAGAAGTGTCCTTATTACACAGCTGATAATGGTAAATGTACTAGCAGCTATCTGCTATTTTGACAATGTTCTGCTACTACTGGAGGACTGTGTTCATACCTTTTTCTCACAGCAGTTGTCCAGTTATGTCAAAACCTATGAATTAACAAGGACCTATCAGCAGAATAGTACAAGGTGGTCTCTTTGCAATCTGCAATGGATCCAGTTTAAAAGCATAAGAACATTGCATCATTATATACACTTACACACACACAAGCATATATATGTTTTCACACACAGATACTCTGTAGGAATTCTTCCTTTCAGCAACAGGAAGAATCTGTTTGACAAAGCTTTTATTAAAGTTTTAGCTATTTGCATTCCTTACTATCAAAGGATATGGAGGAGGGAAGAGGTAACTGTCAAAGTGATTCTATGTAGGATGGTTATTTAAAACTAAAGTGCTATTACTGCACTGAAGTTCTCTCTCAATGCTATGGATCCACAAAAGCTTTGTTCCTATGGAACTCAGTCATGCGAGGGAGATCAAGAATTACAAACACTTTATTCCAGTCCTGGCTATTTGTTCTGGCCACTGAATTGAACCTCTAAAGAGATTTCCTTCTGTGATGAAACCATTTTCCTGACACTAATGCACAGCATGCAGCTAATCTACTTCATAGAAAATAGTCTGTAACCTAATCATGGCTACCCCTGACCCTAACTTGCATCTGCAGATACTCCTGACCTGATGCAAATTAACATTGCAATCTGTACATGCCTACTCTGAAGTGAGTCTCATTGAATTCAGTTGGACTTACTCCCAGATAAGTGAGTATAGAAGTGAGTTCCCCTGCACCACCAACTAGATTCATCCTACCAGAAAGGACCAGTACCACCATAAAATCGTATTCCCCCATATAATCATATTAATATAATCATAACCATGTAATAGTATTCCTTAGTCTGACTAAGCAATCCAGAAGGACACCATGAATTATTGTATTTAAAGCTGCTGATGTTGTTAAAAGCCATGAGTAGAACTTGATCCAGAGCAAGTTAGTCACACTTAGAGGTCCCACTGAAATCAACATGAAAAAAATAGTCCTGGTACATTAAGTCCTATTTATTTCAATGGCACCTAAGTATGACTTACGTGCTCAGGATCCATCTCTTTATTTATACCTTAAATCTCATCCTAGTAATAATGACAGCTGCGGAGAGTTAAAGCTGCAGGAAAAATCCCTGCACCAATCTCAGTGTGGCAAACAATTTGCCTGATCTTTAGCATAATTATTTCGAATTAAATCCCACTGAGTTCAATGGGACCTACTTCCTAATAAGTATGCTTAGGATGCTTGTTTGCTTACTTATTTACCTGTAGTTTGGGGCAAAATGGCTTAGCTAAACCTATGCAGAGAAACCTACATGGGCATTCCCTTACATTATCTACATACATATAATAATAACTCTATTCTCTTGATTGCAATCTGCTTTAACTGTTATTAATTCTGTGTTTTTAAAGTAACCCGCCTTATTATTTATATTTATTATTTCAATTTATATACCGCCCTTAGCGAAATAGCTCTCAGGGCGGTGAACAAACAAAATAAAATACAATATATCATAATAAAAATACAAAAACATATACAAACAAACCACGAAAAGCACAGCAAAAACAAAATAAATACTACAAAAATTAAAATACAGATTAAAAGATTTAAAAAGTTAAGAAGATTAAAATTATTTATTTTAGCCTTGGGATTTCATGGTGAAGGGCGGATAAGAAATTGAAGAAATCAGGAAAGGGCTGTAGCTTAGTGATAGAGCAGCTGCACTGCATCCAGGAGGTTCCAGCTTCAATCCCAAATGGCATTTCCAGGTAGGCTGGGAGACAACCCTGCCTAAAACTCTGGAGAGTGGCTGCTAGACAGTATAGACAATACTGAGCTCAGTGGACAATGGACTGAGTCAGTGAAAGGCAGCTTCCTGTGCTCTTAAATGATGATTATGATGATGATGCTCATGCCTAACTGATGGCATTATAAAATTGTTAAGGTACTTCCACAAAATATAGAAAGCTGACATTTGGCATGTGTGTCATTAAAAACATCCTGATTACTAATAAAACAAAAGAAAATCTGAAAACAGAACACTTGTTCTTACCCCTCTCAGAATTCAGAACCTAGCACAGAACCAATGGAGGCACAAATGAAGGGGAATGTTGAGATCGTGGGACTTCCCCCTTTGCACACAAAGAAGCTAGAGAGGTGCATGGGTCGAGCGGGGGGAGTCTGTTCATTTCTTTAATTGTTCAGATCTACAAGTATTTCCATAATATCTTTCTCTCAGACAACTTTCATTTGTGTTTTGTTAATTCAGATCTAGTTCATTCATTTAAAAACAATTAGGAAAAAGCTGGGAATGGAAAGCCCCGCCCCACAGCAAGGATAAGCTGAGCTGAACCTGTGAACATGACTGTGGGGAGGAAGGAGCTCATCTCTCAGCAAGAACCCCTGGGACAACAGGGTTCTTGCTGGAAAGGGCTTTTTCTGCAGACTATCCCCCCCCCGCCACATGCACATGAGTGGAGATAGTGATTACAGAATGCACAGCAAACAATTAAAATTAAAAAAAATCTGAATAAAAATAAACCAGAAAAAGAAATCAGATTTTTTTTTTTTAAAAAAGTCAGAATGAATTCATTGGGATTAATTTATTTTCATTCATATTTGTTAAATGCAAATTGAACATGAAATATCGCTCTCTCTTGCAAGTCATTTGCTCCCCACAGGCCATAGATCCCACACTACGAACTCCTTTGGATCTTAGCCCATGTGAGAACCCTATGCAAAGGTATCCAAGAACTCATGCCTAACAGCACTCTTTGCAGCTTTATCCCTGGGAAAAGCAATAGTAGGACAAAGAAAGAGCAATGGTAATAATATTCCACCTGTACTTCCCATCCAAATGGTCTGAGTGTTTCTTACACTGCCATAGGCTTATAATCTGCAAATGTGTCAATTGGCTTGCATGGTCCAGAACACAAGAATCCTATTCTGACAGTCAAATAATCGCATGACGGGGAATGAAGTGACACCCTTAAAATCAGGATTTGGAACCATCCATGAATGAGCATCCAGAGACACATATTTTAATATTAATAGGTGATGTCGGAAATGGCCTTCAGTTTAACTGAGATTTCTGAAATTTTCAGAATATCATGCTTTTTTTCCTGTTTGAAAAGTATGAAAAGAATCAAATATTGAAAAAGGAATTAAAATATCTTAAAGGAGGTGATGGTAGTTGCTATGCTCCTGTGTTGGTATAAAGCTATTAAAATCAGCGTAGTTACAGTGAAACATCAAAATAAACCAATGGAAAGGGTTAATAAAATCCAATGCATTATAAGAAGTGATGGTAACATTACAGCCTAGATGGTGGCACTTGATGCGGGATCAGAATATTCATTCTACTGCCCGTGGCTGCTGGAAATATGCAGGGCTAGTGTAAGAACTCCCTATGTAGTTGGGGTACCATGTGTCCGGTTAGGAACATAGGAAGCTGCCTTATACTGAATCAAACCGTCAGTCGGTCTAGCTCAGTATTGTCTATAGTGTCTGAAGAGCTGACAATCAGCTTTTCATATATGACATCAGCTGTAGGGTAGGTGAGCATGGCTTGGCCAAAATAGCTTTGTGAACTAAATGGGGAGTCCTGGTGAGCCTAATTAGGCCCACAGGCTGGAAGTTCCCCAGTGGCCTACACTGGCTGGCAGCAGCTCCACAGGGTCTTTCCCAGCACTATCTGGAGATGGTGGGGACTGGGACCTTTTGCATGCAAAGCACGTGCTCTACCACTGAGCCACCATGACCCTTTCCCAATGTTTCTCAACATGGGACCTGGGTGATATACTACCACCAGACAACTTATTTCTGCAGACTCCACATGAGGCCCAGGACACAGACCAAGATATGCTAAAGGTTGGCTGTGACAGAAATTAATTTTACTCTTTCTTCTGCTCATTTTCAAAATCCCATTCAGCTGAAAGATCATGGAAACTCATACACCTAAAAATATTTTAATAAATCTGAATTTTAAAACATAGCACACTTCTCCACTTGGATTCAATAAAAAATTCTGTCCGTTCTCAGTGATAAATTTTACATTACATTTGGCTTTCCAGCCACCTCTGCCAAAGACTGCACACTTATTCTGCAAAGTCAGATTGCCATCACTTGTCCTTCAGAATGGAATTTAGCATATGTGCTATGTATTCTTATAGACGCAGTGATTTCTGAGGTATCTTTAGAATTCTCTTTGTCATTTCTTGCAGAGCAGATGACCCTGACAACTGTGTGGGTGCTGCCCTTCTATGGCCAAGGGAATTTTAGAAGATTGGCTGTCCAGAGAGGGGGGGAACTCTGATAAATGAGGAAGGGCTGTTTCTTCTTGTCACATATGATTTGGCCTCTTTTTATGCAACTTATGTTTTTGGGCACTGGCAGAGTTGGAGTCTCCAACTGTGTGTACGATTCAGTTCAGCAGACAAAGCCATGGATATATTCAACGTGCAGCATTATGGTTTATAAAGTCATTCACACAAAGAAGCATGAATAATACTAATTTCCATAAAGCTACACTGTCTCTCTTTTGGGGACATTAGTCTGTCACAAAAAAGCATTGCAAAATGTTCCCCTTTCCTGGCATAAAGCAAGAAGTGCGTGCAGTGTATGCTTATCAGCATTAATGTGTTGCTTTGTTTACATGTGAAGCTTTAGAATAATAGTTTTTATTTTCCTGTTGTTCGGTATAGGATCCATTGTTCGGTTGTACACACATTCTTCCCCCACCCAAAAAATTACAAAACATGCACCAGCGAACTCAGATAAGCAAGTGCTTCACAATTTTCAGACATACTGAAAGCGCAGACACTTCATATGTGATTTTGCTCTGTCATCTCCGTATAATGAATATGTTGTATATGAAGCTGCCCTCAGCGGCTGGCATGCCATTTGCCTGTCTCTTGCTTCTCCAGGACCCAGACAAGATATTTTTGCACATCAGGCAGGAAAATTCAAGTGACCTACACACACATGCGCAGAGCAAGCATGTTGTTATGCTTTCCCCACTTTGAATTGTGACTGGTAAGAAGTCCCAGGGGTGCAGCGCTTCTCCAGGTTTGGTGTCCTTTGGAAGGAGGTCAATGAAAGATTATGGTGTTTTAGAATATATGAGTTCATTGACAAGCACACAGTTTGAGCATAGATGGGAACACAACTTTAACCCTCCAACAGACAGCCAAATCCATTAAGCCACATCAGATCTCCAGAGAGAGTTACCCCTGATGCTGATCCAAAAATCAGCTCTCTGTCTCTCTCACCTGCTTGTGTCGCTCTCTAAGTCAATCTGTAGTTTCTATTGTTTTTGTTCTCAAAAAGACACTTTGGGTAAAACCCAGTGCAGTCATACTCAGAGTAGACCCATTGAAATCAGTTAGTAGTGACCAACAATTGATTTCAGTGGGTTTATTGCTCTGAGTATGACTTACGGCTTATCTACACAGTGGTTTACTATGTGTTTGCTGCTACTCGCATCTCCTCTTAATTTGCATTGTTCACATGACATTACCTGCAAACAGAAGCTATCACACAGTTATCCCCCTGTAAATACATACGAGCCCAATCCGCTGATAATAGGAAAAGTAGAGAAAAATACGTCTCCACTCCACTAGTGGTTGCAGACACCATGAGTTGATGTTTTTAAGTGGATATACCCCCTTCCATGCCCATCGTTTCCTCCCTTCTTTTGTTTTCTGTGGGTTGACAAGCAACTTCTGGCTGTTCTCCTCAGTTCTGCTGGCCTTTTGTATGTTGCTACAAACAGCCACACGGGGCAGACTATGACAGTAATTTCTACAGCTATTTACTGCAACAAGCATCCTCGCTTCTTGGCAGATGAACGGTGCCTTTATTTATTTTTTCCCTAACTTGTGCTCAAAGGTGTAATACTGCTCAAACAAATGTTTGTACTTTCAGCTGTATCAACTCAAAATAAACTTGTCCAGCTAGTTTCTTTGCAATTGCCATGCTGGATACCTGATTTAATATATCTAAAGGCAGATGATTATCTGGTGGTGCATTAGGAGGCTAGCCCTTCAACAGCAGCTTGTTGAGGCGCTTAAGTAACTTTTGTGTAGATGAAAGTTGAAAAGTATCAATATATAAGAACTAAAAGCAGAAATAATAGCAGCAATGCAACTAAACTGAAAAGTCATAGATCATCTAGCAAAACATGTTACAATTGCTAAAACAGGAATAAAATCAATTAATTTGCCCACAAAGACCATTGGCAATATGGACGAGGTACAAAGTAGGGGACAAAGTTTGAGAACTCCTGATGTAGAGTGTTTACACTAATTTTCGGACCTCCATCCATGGAGTGTTAAAGGAGGGACATGTGTTCTTTCTCCACCCCCTTTTGCCCACCATTTTTATTGTTTTGTTTTTTTAAGGAACCTACTGCAGCTGGTAAAATAAACATAGCATTCTCAGTTCCCTAGCAACCACAAGGAGTGGAAATGTAAAATTAGAGGGCGTAGTCATTAGGAAACTGCATGATTGATCCTTCTTAGAGGGAGCACTGCTTGTGTGAATGGAAAAGACTGTATTTGTGGCTAGCATTGAGCCTCACTAGACTGTGCAAATAGAAAATGGAGGTAAAAACAGTATCTCTAATACGAAGTAATGCTCCCATGTGGATAAGCTCTTAGTCAGGCACCACTCTTAGACTGCATCATCCTTAGCTTAGCAGGGACGATGTCTGATTTCACCCCGTGATTTTGATCAAGAAAATGGTGGGTGTGGACATGGTTAAATACCACTCCTCCACTGCTAAAATGAAAATCACAACGGCCAATCAGATGCATATGGGAAGCCTGCAAGCAGGACTGAGTGCAACAGCACTCTCCCCTCCTGTGGTTTCCACCAACTGGTATTCAGAAACATACTGCCTCCGACTGTGGAGGTAGGACTTAGCTATCATGCTGGTTGATAACCTTATCCTCCATGAATTTGTTTAAACTTCTTTTAAAGCCATTCAGATCGGATACCGATGGATGGCTGCCAACTAAGCCATACACATAATTCTTTTATGATGCACTTGGCAACTGAACTTTTTTTTTTTTTAATGATTTGTATTAAAATTATTTTATCAAAATAAAATTTGCTGCCTGATTTCATATGGGACATCTTCATAGTCAATGTTTTATCATCTAATTGGTTACACACTGCAGTCCTAATATGCTCCCTGAGATGAAGGGATCCCCTTCTCTGATGATGAGCACAGAGCTGGCCTTAACTTTAGGCAGACGGAGGTTGTTGGGGGGGGGGAAGAGAAACACATATGATGTGGTAGATCAGTGACTTCTCCATAACATTATGGTTTTCCTGGTATTTAATTTAATTTAATTTATTAATTTAATTTATTGGATTTCTTAGTCACCCATCTGGCTGGCCATCCAGCCACTCTGGGCGACGTACAACATGGACAAAATGACACACCAATACAATAACATTAAAATCTAAAAGCGATAATGATAAAATGTAACCCACCCCAAAGGCCTGCCTGAAGAGCCAGGTTTTCACGGCCCGGCGGAAACTCATTGTAGAGGGGGCCTGGCGGAGATCATTTGGAAGGGAGTTCCATAGGGTGGGGGCCACAATTGAAAAAGCCCTTTCTCTAGTCCTCACCAGTCTAGCTGTTTTGACTGGTGGGATAGAGAGAAGGTCTTTTGAGGCCCATCTTGTTAGGCGGCATAGCTGATGATGCTGGAGGCGCTCCTTCGGATAGACTGGGCCAAAACCGTGTAGGGATTTAAAGGTCAAAACCAATACCTTGAATTGGGCCCGGCAAGCAACTGGTAGCCAGTGCAACTCTCTGAGCACTGGAGTTATGTGATCTCGCCGGCGGCTGCCTTTAATCAGGCGCATCGCCGCGTTCTGAACCAGTTGCAGCTTCTGGACCATTTTCAAGGGTAACCCCACATAGAGTGCATTACAGTAGTCAAGGCGAGAGGAGACCAGGGCATGTACCACCGATGGGAGCAGATGATTGGGAAGGTAGGGGCGCAGCCTCCGTATCAGATGGAGTTGATACAGTGCTGCCCGGCTCACAGCCAAAACCTGAGCTTCCATGGACAGTTTGGAGTCAAGAATGACCCCGAGGCTGCGGACCTGGTCTTTTAGGGGCAGTTGTACCCCATTGAGCACCAGGTCCAAATCCCCTAACCTTCCCTTGACTCCCACAAACAGTACCTCGGTTTTGTCAGGGTTCAGTTTCAGCTTATTCCTTCCCATCCAGGTACTCACCGACTCCAGGCACTTGGATAGGATTTCTACAGCCAACCTCTTTTATTTTGGATCTTGTGCATTCAGTGACAGGTTTTATGCTGTATTTTTATTGTTGGAACCCGCCCAAAGATTATTTGATGATCAAGGGAAGGATGTGAGTTCCGTAACTAAATTTAAATAAATAAATCCAGTCACTGGTCTACCACATCACACCTGTTTCTCTACCCCCCCAACCTCCTAAGGTCCAGCAATGACCTGATTAGCATAAACAGCTTCCTATGTTCCTACTAGCAGTCATCACTTGCTAAGGTCCCAAAAAAACCCACATCCTATTTACCTCTGGGAACTTCACAGCTACCATGAAATCAACAGAATAGCCAAAAAAGACTCCTTGTAAGCTGTAAGTGAGCATCCCATATTTTGCAGAAACATTTGCTGTAACTGGTGTTTCTTGCTTAGTGCAATCTGTTTATGCTGCTGCATCGTCTACTTCTTAGGGGAGGGAGGGAGGGAGGGCTGGTATTATTTCCTGGAGACTGCAATTCTTTGGGGACTCTAGAGAAGAAAGTAGCAAGCTTTCAGCAGCTGGCTGCTGTACCTTGGGATGCAGGGAAGAATAGAGTAGAATCATCTGTCTGGGATGCGTGCTAGGTCTTTAGTCCTACTTTTCACTGCAAAGTGCCATTGGACCGCTGGAAGGTGGGGAAGCAGAACACTCCCAGAGCTATAAGCCACCTGGATTTGAGGGGAAATTCCTTCCATCCAGCCCCAGTATTGTAAGCAGTCAGACTGTGAACCTTTGGGCCAGGATAGAAGTATAGGGTGTGCAGACTGTGCAACCATCCACATACAAAATGTGTTGTAAGCAAAGTGTGTAAATGATACACCAAGTTATTTATCATCAATTACATGTTTATCGTGCTGTTCCTTCATGGAGCTCGTGGCTGAATACACCCCCCCTTCCAAATGTTATCTTGTCAACAACCCTGCATAGTAAATTAGGGTGAGAGCATCAGGGCTGAGCAGAAATTAAGGGTTTTGTATGTGCGCGCATGTACTCTGCAACATGTCATTGACACAATAATAGTGCATTAGTGCATTTACACTGGATAGTCCACACATCATTCTGCATTGTTAGATGTTCTTTGATGTTTCCCCAATGTTAAAGCATCTGGTTAGTTACACTATAGCACAACATCCTGGACTCCCAACTGACGATGGAGGCTCAGATAGCGGCAGTTTGTCGGACTGCACTCTACCACCTGTCCCTCATTCGCAAAATCTGCCCCTATCTCCCAAAGCATCTTTTACCAACTGTAGTCAGTGCCTTGGTTCTTTCCCGTCTGGACTACTGTAATGCTGTATATGCTGGTCTCCCTTTGGGAACTTTGCGTAAGCTTCAACTTGTCCAGAATGCGGCGGCACAACTCATTAAGGGCTGCCATAGGAGATAACACATCACCCCAATCCTTCGGGAACTTCATTGACTCCCGATAGTATTGCGGGTGAAGTTTAAAATACTAGCTTTAACTTATAAGTCCTTTTTTGATGCTGGTCCAATCTATTTGAAGAACAAACGCTGTCTTCTTGGAGCAGATGGGTGTACAAGGTCCTCAGCCGCTAGACTTTTTGTGGTTCCATCTGAGCGGCCAGATTAAGTGGTACTAGATCTAAAGCCTTCTCCATTGCAGCTCCCACAATATGGAACACTTTACCTGTTGATACTCGCTTAGCCCCTTCATTTTTGTGTTTTCGGAGGCAGTTGAAGACATGGCTTTTTGTACAGTCAGATGAATGAACATGCCACAGTTAGCTGGCAAAGGGGGTGGTCTGATTTTTGGGGTCTTACGTGAACAGTATTTTTATTATGTACCTGTTGATTTATATTTTGATATGTTGTTTTTGTATTTTTATTCCTTTGTATGTCGCCTAGAGTGACAGGTTGTCCTGCCAGATAGGCATTGAATAAATTTTAGATAATAATAATAATAATAATAATAATAATAATAATAATAATAATAATAATAATAATAATAACAATGCATGACACCGCCTCCCCCCAAAAAAAATCCCACATGATATAATGTGATATGAAAAACTATTTCAGCAGCAAGCAACGGGACATGCACCATTTGGAACTAAGCAGTATGCGTGCCCCAAAATCTTTGCAGTTGCAAATGGTATTGGAACCAGGATCTCATATAACCACCCCAATACTATCATGAGCACAAAGAATAATGAATGCTTAATCAAAAGGGCGTCTGGAGGGGTCCTTGAACCTTGGCCTCCCTGGTCTAAGGACAACATCCTAATGACTAAATCACACTGGTCTTCAAGCAGAAGGCCAGATATGGCCTGACTCTAACATTATGGCTGATTTAAGGCTATAATCCTAAGCATACATACAGAGAAATTCCATTGAATTCAATGAGATTTACTTCCAAGCAAATATGGTTAGGATCTGGCCGCCAGGGAAAATCCCTTGTCATAATAACCATTTATAATCCAGCCAAAATACTATACAGACAGCTTGCTGATCATATAATGCTCCACTAATACTTCAAAAATTAAATAATTGTTAATTGTAATTCAATTAGTTTGATTTAATTGCTTTCCTCGGTAATGGAGCATTTTATTGTTATTGTAACATCTTCACTGTGGTTTGTGGGATGAAGTTGACTACAGGCCTTCTATTAGTATTTCAACCATTTATAGCCTCTGAGTCATTGAAAATTAGAATAATTTTGTGAGTTTACAAATGAGAGTAACGACACTATATTTTCTCCAAAATAAGGGGAACATTTTACAAGTAGAGGTCCACATGTTATTGTTATTTTAATTAATAACATGTTTTTCTTATTTTAATTAAATAAAACTTCTTTATATCTTTAATTTTAATTAAAGAAAACCTCTGGTTCCTAAGCAATGAAACAATTAAAGTATTGATTTGTAATGCTGCTGTGAAATCTGTTGTTTCAGATTCACTCCTGACCATGAAGCAATTGTCAGAAAAAAATCTTTGGGATTATTCAAATGAGATGGGAAACAGGGATATTTCTAAGTGGATTTTCAGTAGCATGGACCCATGCTAAAAAACCTACAGTGTGACTACAGAATGTGTGGGAGAGTGAATAAACCTAGAAAATGTAAAAAGTGGAGGGATTTTTAAATGAGACTACTAGTGCTTCCAGCAAAAGTAAAATATATTTCAGAAGTTCTGTAATTAATCTATAATATATCATTTATAAAATGTAGTAAAATTTTATAGGAGAGCTTTAGATTTTAACATCACAGGATTTAGAAAAATGTTATTGGCTTAAGCAGCAGGTAATGGGAATGTACAACGTGGTGTGTATAGTGGAAGAACTATTTATCCTAAGGATTATCACAGTTACCTAAAATAATTCCTGCAATACTTTGATCTTCATCAAATCTGAACTTCTAGGTATTTGTGCAAGAGATTGGATTTATTATCTGGATAGACCGTATTTCATGCTCCTGTATTCCTCTAAGATGCAATGAGTGATTTAAATAATTCATTAATTTATATTATTTGGTAGAGCTAGTGTTAATGTTCATTTATTATTATTATTATTATATTTATATTTATAGCCTGCCCTTCCTCCCAACAGGAGCCCAGGGCGGCAAGTAAACAGGACAGATCTGTCCTTGAGAGAATCTCTGTCTCTCTGTCTCTGTCTCTCTGTCTCTGTCTCTCTGTCTCTGTCTCTCTCTCTCTCCACACACCCCTCCCAATATCCCTAGGTGTCCATCTCTTGAAGTTTGCATAGAATTTACTGGGTTCTTGCACAGAAGTTGAGAGAAGGTGTTTTGGACAGAAAAGACATTCATTGTTTTGTTTGAATGGTATGCTGCAAGCAACTGTGGTTGATACTTAATGTATCATGCTTTATGACATCACTAGGGCCCACCCCATGAAGTCACTAGGGCCCACCCTGTGACATAACTAGGGCCTGCCCCGTGATGTAACTAGAGCCCGCCCCATGACATCACTAGGGCCCACCCCATGACATCTCAGGTTTTGGGATGCTTCCGACCTGGCAACCCTAGTGCTTAGTTAGCAGCGATAGTGGAAATAAATTAACAGAAACTATGCATTTGTGATTTTAAGGCTGATTGCATGGCAAATATTAACCACATGGGGAGGTATCTTGTCTCTGAGCAGCTGTGATATGTTGTAACATCTCTATGCTGTCACTGGCTAATGCATGGATCCTGGGAAACCCTTTGGAATTCCCTCACCTTAAATATTAGACAGGTGCCATGTCTGTTATATTTTCGGTGCCTATTGAAGACCTTCCTCTTTCAACAAGCTTTTTATGTAGAGACCTTATCCCAGTCTGTATCTGTGTTGGAATTACTTTTTTAGATGTTTTTAAAACTTTTTTTTTTAAAATATGTTTTTAAAGACATTTTGTTTTAATGTGTTTTTAAAGATGTGTTGTTATCATATGTCTTTTAAGTCTTTTGTTTTTAAGATGTTTTAGAGCAGGGGTGGCCACTCCGTGGCTCTCCAGATGCTGCTGGACTACAGCTCCCATCATCCCTGACCATGAGCTGTGTTGGCTGAGACTGATGGGAGCTGTAGTTCAGCATCATCTGGAGAGCCACAGAGGGGCCACCCCTGTTTTAGAGTGTTAGTATTTTTGTTTGCCACCTTGGGTTCGTTTTAGGAGGAAAAGCAGGATATAAATGTAATAATAAATAAATAAATAGCTTGGCACAGAATATGGCTGCTGCATGCTTGCACATTTTCTTGAGAATGTCCTGTAGAAGTCAAAGGGATTTTCCTCGAAGTGAACATTCATAGACTCATGCAGTAACCTCTGCTCTGTGGCAGCTGCCTGCACCTGGCAAACAATTCATGTACACTATGTGGATCAGATGATTTTCTCCATACTGCTGAAGGATACCCAAAAACATCTGTTCCATGTAGCAATCTCCTCATACTTAGCGTAGACAAAGGGATAGCTTTCCTTCTGCCAGGCCAATATCGCTAGGTACCCCAGTTGGGAACTTGGTTTCCAAGGGATGACTTTCACTGGCCAACAGAGATGTACGTTTCGCACTTGTGGGATTATGTTAATTTGGTTAGAGCTACTGTTAACAAGCATGTTTACATTCCTGAGTTATCCCAAGGCTCTCTGTATGCATTTGTACGGGAGGAATATGATGATGACCTATGGCAGTCTATGACGTTGTGGACTAACAATCCTGAGTGGGATGCTTTACCTTTTGTTTTGTTAGAAAGGAACCCACAGAATGTCAGAATCACTCCTGATCCAAGAACAATCCATTGTTACTGTTGCTTTTTTAAAATTACATCTTTTGCAGTGCTGAAGTATTGCCTGCTTTCTTATTACTACAGAAGTAATAAATAACATCCTCTTTCTTTTCCAACAGAAACCATGTGGCAGTCCTTTAAAACAATCCAGACTGCCTTCATAGAGGGAAATTCTGGACTATATTCTTAAGTGTGCCATGCATGTGATCGCAGTTTGGGCCTGCACCTTTGAAACAGTGTGAATCACTGCTTGCTTCTGCAGCACCAAGTCTGGACACAGGAGGAAGCCTGCTGGATCATACAAAAGGCCCTCCTCATCCAGCATCCTGTCTTCACAATGGCCAGCTAGATGCCTATGGGAATTCCACAAGCAGAACATGAGCGGAGCAGCCCTCTCCCCACTTTTGTTCCCCAGCAACTGGTATTTGTATGCATACCACCTCTAATACTGGAGGTAGTATGTAGCTAGAGGTGGTGGTGGAGAAATCTGATTCAGTTCACATTTCAAGGCAAATCTATCAAATCCACACTTTCCAAAACAAAATGAGAACCGAAACACAGCCATCCTTCAAAATTCACACTTATCTGAATTTTGCAATGCAGTTCTCCAACCGAGCAATGTTTATGAAAATACATATATTAGGGGAAAGTGTGCATAAAAATGAACATATGTCAAAATAACATACAAAAGTGCATTGTATGATGAGAACTTGCTTGCAAAAATGTGTAATTAGTCAAAACTGCCCGCAAAAATGTGTTTATTAGGATAAATTCACACAAAAATGCAGCATTTCCATGGGAATTATTCAAAAGAAAAATTCACAAATTGCTGCAGAAATGTGCAGAACCAAATTTAAGATTGGAAAAATGAGAAATGGAGAGTACAGAAATTGACAGATCTTTCCATTCTTATATTAGCCATCACAGCTGGTAGCTATAAGTAGCCTTATCCTCCACGGATTTGTCTAGTCCCATTTCAAAGCGGCTCAAGATGGTGGCCATCACTACATCTTAAGGCAGCAAATTCCATAGTTTAACTATGTGCGGTGTCATTTTGTCTGCCTGGAATCTCCTGCTACCATTCAGCTTTTTAGATGACCCCAGGTTCTAGTATTATGAGAGGGAGAAAGAAATCTCCCTATTCACTTTCTCTGCACTAGCTGCTCAGAATAGAAAAGGAGTTTTATGTAAACCACACCTCTGTCTTTTTTCCATCTACAAAATGA
Organism: Rhineura floridana; assembly: GCF_030035675.1. Classification (NCBI taxonomy): domain Eukaryota; kingdom Metazoa; phylum Chordata; class Lepidosauria; order Squamata; family Rhineuridae; genus Rhineura; species Rhineura floridana. The sequence goes on along the minus strand of NC_084480.1, from coordinate 263,364,727 downwards.
AAATCCTGAACAGCAGAAAGAATCCCATCCATCCACCCCATTCAGTGAATCCTTTTACGTTTCGATCATTGGCCACATTTGCTAATTTTTGTTGTGAGCTTAAATCTCTGCTCTTTGCTTGCTATCATCATGACACATGGCTGTAAAAAGTTCAGGCAGTATCAAAAAGGCATTTGATCAAACTTCCTCACAAGTAAGACACCAGCCTTCAGACAGTGCAGGTCTGTTCTGTAGCCCTCCTTTTTTTTTACAGTTATAATGTATACAATATTATAGAAATGGGGAAAAATGAGTGCACAGAACCTGCTTGGAAAGGGCTTTCTTTTGTTAATTAGCCTCCAGTTAGCAGCCCTGAGAAAGTATCCCTTTCAGCCGCTCTGTGCCACATTGGCAAAGAAATAATCAGAAACACTTCCCCTCGGCACAAATCTCTATCGATCTGAATATGGATCTTATTTCAAGACAGTGAACAACCTGCACCGATGTGCTCCAACACACGACATGTTAGCATTTCCCAGATTCCTTCTTTTTCAAAAAATCTATCTTTGTATTTCTTCCTTTCAGCTCCCATGGACAGAAAAAAAAGAAACATTGCTGCCTTCCATAAGGCGGAAACCTCTGCACACATCATCCACTCCCTGTGCTGTCCTTCCTATTTCCAGGCCTCAGGAGCTGGCTCGATTGGGTAAGGGATCTCCTAATTACCTCTCTCCTGGATTCTGTTTTCTCCCTCTCGGAGGACAGCCTTTCCAAGAAATAATGCACCTGCCACTGTGAGATAGGGAGTCTCACCATGGATACCAGGTTCCCATTCCCAGTCTAGCTGGTGCTCCTGGGACCCCAATAACTATCTCTAGAATGCTGCAAAACTCCAGATGTGCATTAGTGACTGCCATGAGACCCTGTACTCCTTGCCATTCAGAAACAGCTACACATATCATCGCAGCTCTGAGAAAGCAAGGGGAGGGGGGGAGAAAACAGTGCTTATAATCTTCCTTTTATTATGCTGCCCCATGCCAGATAAGGATAGCTGTTCATGCACGATGTGTTCAAACCAGAAATGATAAATAGCCTGAAACAAAGATATGATACGTTATTTTTTTCAGGGTGTTCATTTGCAAAGAAAGGAGACTGTGATGGTTCCTTCCTTATGCTGCCTCCCTCCCTGCTGGCCCAGCCGTGTGCTTTTAAAAGGCTTGTCCAAAAATAAACAGAGTCTTCTAGAGCAGGGCTTGCAAAGGAAACACTCTAGCAAATATCTGCCAAGCAAACCCAAGGGTTAATGTGAAGGACGCACAAATACAGGAGATCCTCTTCTTACATTAGAAATGCTGATTGGAAAGAAGAGACCACTGTAGGTCAGCATGTCCTTTACATTGTGAATAACTTGTCAGGGGCTAATAAACTCAGCCGCCTATGGCAAAGATAATTGACTTTGTATTCCTAGACATCACATGCAATATTTTTGAAAAGAGGGAAATAGCAAGGGAAATGGTAAAGCAGGACATGTGAGATTTCAGATCCACGCCTGTTCTGTACAGCATCCTATCCTGTATGAACCTTCTCTCTTGCTCTTTATTTTTTTAAAGAGGGGTAAATTAACCTCCCATGCGAGTGCTCATCCTAAGACTCTCAGCAGCCTTGCAGAGGGTAAATGTAAATCCTTTGAGACAAGAGCCTCACAGGCACATAGGACACACCCCTCTCCCTGTCATGAAATAAGCCCCGTTGATTTATGAAGGGCCCCATGAGTAGGGATAATTATAAGACTAACAGATCTCAAGTTTATTTCCTGAATGGTCCAGCGGAGGACAGCTCCTCTGCTGTCTCCTAATGAGGAAGCCATACCCTGGAGAGTGGTGCGCTTTGCTCCCTGTCTCGCACTTGCTACATTTCACATGGATGAGGTAATTTGACTGCAGATGAGGTAACCGTACGACTTGCCCATGAGCTGGAAGAGGTTACCATATGATCATTCATGTAAACATACCGACTGCTCCCCAAGGAGGCTGACTGACAGCTGCGTTCTGATGTTGTGCTGCACTCAGAGAGAGAGGCAGGGAAAGGAGGGGAACCGGTGGGAGTAACTTGGCAGCCTTGGAGCCTGTCTGCTCTCTTAAAGGAGACAGATCACTAACTGAGCAGTTGTCACATACTGTAGGCAACAGGGTTGCCTGCAGTCTCCAATCCAATAACAGCACTAGCCAGAAAGGCCTCTGTGCCTGCTGCTCTGGAAACAACAGCACGTGATCCATACCGCGAGCAATAGGAGCTGCTCTGTGGGACAGCATTATGAAGAGCTGGCTGCCTTGGCTCCGCATGCAAGGTGAATCTGGAGGCACTTCTGGGCAAATGCAAGGCCCGCTGTCAGTTCATTTTCACTGCATTTGTTGCCATCACATCTAGCGTGTCTCAAATCCTTTTCAAGTGGGCATTGTCCTCTCTTTCAAAGAGCCAATATGCAGCGGAGATTCTCATCAAATTAAAATCACTTTCAGTACTTGTGAATTGTGACATTATAGTCATCTGTGAAAGGTTCATTCCTGGCATTCTTTGTTTACCCTCCATGCAGTGTCTCCTGAGTGACGCTCTACTCCTCTTTCCCTTTTCACTGACACCTTCCATTTCTACCTGCCTCAAGGCTCCTGCATCACTTCCCCTTCAAGACAGCCTCAAAAGCACATTGGATATGCTCCCATGTTGCATCATGGTGGCCTGGGAAACTGCAAGTCGAAGGCCACAAGCATGAGTTACAGAAGGTGATCATTCTAAAGCATCTATCTATGCATTTGTTTCTATGCACATTTAGAACTGATGGATCCACCATGGCAGAACATGCCTAACAGCACATGCATATTTACTCAGAAGTCCCACTGATTTCAGTGGTGCTCAGCTTCTAGTAGATATGCACTGGATTTCAGCCTAAAGGACTTTATTGCTTGAATCTATCCCTGGCTAGGCTGTAGTACTACAAACCTTTTTGCCTGCACTAAAACAGTAAAAGCAGCTGCTGCCTCACAAGGTCCTGCTCATTTGCAGAAACCCCTTTGGTACCACCTTGTGCTCTGTAGGAGCTTCACAGAGGGTATGCCTCTGATTACCAGTTGCTTAGGAACACAAGCAGTAGAGGGCTACCGTGCTCATGTCCTGTTTGGGCACTTCCCATAGCGGCATCTGGTTGGTCACTGTAGAAAACAGGATGTTGGACAAGATAGGCATTTGGTCTGATTCAGCAGGGCTATGTTTGTCTTCTTAAACTTCTTGAATATAGCATTGTCATGAGTTATCTGCTGAAGTGCTTTCCTGTGTATATAAAGCTTGCGGCAAGAATTGAGAACTGGCAGCCAAGGAGTTAATCCAAGTCAGGTACACTGATTAGCTCAGGAGGTTCGGTGCCTTCTCCCTTTGGAAGATAAAATGCCACAATCTCCATTCTCAACTATTTTCTGTGCACAGCATTGTCAGATAACCACCTGTTATTTGGATGGGGTTGTTGTTGTTGTTAGGGAAGAATTGAAGCCATAATTAAGCAATAATGGGGTTAAAAACATATTGTTATGTTGCTACCAAACCCCCTGACAGATGTGGCATTTAAGTCTCGTCATGACTAGTGCTGTTAATTTTACACAACATATGATCAAAGATCATGTCTGGCTCTGTATTTTGTTTCCCTTCGGGTTCTGGCTTGTATGCTCATGCCAAACAGTTATGGTTTGGATCAAATGGCAAAAAACAGCTTACACTACACTGTTTAAAATGATGCTTCCACAACACATGGAAATATCTCAGTCAGTCCATCAGAATGAACCTATCACTTCATCTAGAAAAGCAAAGCAAGTTGCAAGTACAGGGGGAAAGGGCACAATCAAAGGTGAAAATCAGACACTACAGACAAGTTTTTCACACTTAATAGACCACCAAAGCTAAATGTCTGCCACTGAAGCAGACATTAGCAGATTCCCTCACAGTGCAACCCTATGCATGTCTACTCAGAAGAAAGTCCCACTGAGTTCAGGGTAGGCACCTTGTGTACCTCAAGACAGATGGCTTGTAAAAGCACCCAATTTATATCCTTGTGAATAAGCAATGGAAGCAAGAATAAATAGATGCTTTTGCCTAGCCTCTGAGAAGGCGGGGGGAAAAGTCCATTAACCTTTTAAGGAGCTTCCCACTGTAGAGGGGGGCCCTGAATGTGTGGGAAGCTAGAATGAACCATGTGACAATAAGGGCAGGGCTAATAGTGTGGCCCAACAGCCCCCTTAAACTCATGGCACCCCTTCACACAAGTGACAACTAAATAGAATATGAATGCTAAGAATCTGTGCTTGGCATGAACTGCTTCACATATTTCTCTTTCCCTTCCCCCAAAGTGAGTACATCTACAAGCAGGACAGGCTTGCCTACCTGCCTGGGGGCAGGTGACAATGGTCTGCAGGTGAGCACCTTATTGGTAAATTGCATCCACAAATGACAAGCAGGAATTTGAATCTAGAAGCAGGAGAAGCACACTCAATGCCACAACAATTGCATTAGGAGGATAAGAATGGCAGCAGTACCAGCAAGGAAAGCAGCTGACTATGCACCCAATTGAGAGCTAGTGTGGTGTAGTGGTTAAGGTGTTGGACTATGACCTGGGAGACCAGAGTTCGAATCCCCACACAGCCATGAAGCTCACTGGGTGACCTTGAGCCAGTCATGGCCTCTCAGCCTCAGAGGAAGGCAGTGGTAAACCCCCTCTGAATACAGCTTACCATAAAAACCCTATTCGTAGGGTCACCCATAAGTCGGAATAGACTTGAAGGCAGTCCATTTCATTTCATGCACCCAATAATTATTTGCAAGGGCAGCATTAAAAAATGATACTTGAATAGTAGGAATAGCATGTGTTCTCAGCAGCCACTGACCTACTGGTTACATTGGCCTTGCTCACATAATTATTGTTGGTCTTGTTGTTGTTATTTCCATTTATAGACTGCTTACTATCTAAAAGATCTCAAAATTGGTTTACAGTAAAATACACAAGGTACAATAAAAACATATCAAATTAATTTACAAAGCAAAATACATAAACAATATCCATATACATAAACATGAATGAAACCTTAATCAATTCAATGCTAAATTATTATTATTATTATTATTATTATATTTGTATACCGCTCCATAGCCAAAGCTCTCTGGGCAGTTTACATCAATTAATTAAAAACAAATACACAAATATACAAACTTAAAAACACTTAAAAAAAACACAATTTAAAAACACATGCTAAAATGCCTGGGAGAAGAGGAAAGTCTTGACCTGGCACCAAAAAGATAACAATGCTGGCGCCAGGCACACCTCGTCACCAAAATCTGTCCATAATTTGGAGACCTTATTGCCATCCTCCGAGCTTCCCTTTATTAAATTATGGTTTGACGTTATGTGTGAACCCTGCCTAACAGCCTAACCATATCCAGCATGATTTGCTTCTTGCTGAAAAAACATGATCTCAATCCATACTTTGTTGTTGGCTTATGAACATTGGTTGTTTTAACTATGGCTTGGCCATTACATGTGAACTCTGTACCCTTCCTTAACCATGGTTTGTTCGACCACCTTACCCCAGACCAGCCTTTCCCAACCAGTGTGCCTCCAGAAGTTGTTGGACCATAACTCCCATCAGCCTCAGCCAGCATTGCCAATGGTCAGGAAAGATGGGAATTGTGGTCCAACAACATCTGGAGGCACACTGGTTGGGAAAGGCTGCCCCAGACGCTTACCAAATTACAAAATCACAAGAAGCAAGAACTGCTGGAAAACAAACCAAACACTGGAGAAACAAGCCATGGTTTGATTGTCTGTTAGACAATTTATGGTTAACTCATGGTTTTTTAAACCATGGCTTAGCATTATGTGCAAACCAGGCCACTGAATAAATGTTAAATAAATGAAAGTATTCCATTTTCATAACTACATTATATCCATAAACATAGACCTATTTGCTGTTTTCTGTATTTGAATATGATCTAGGATAATTGTATAAGAGCTTAAAAGATCAGTGCTCATTATTGATATTTTTTACTTGTTATTGTGCAAATGTCTATGTGTGGCTGCTTGTTTGCTATTCAGGAGATCACTTAGCCTGGATTGTTTGTTTGTTTGTTTGTTTACATACACACACACACACACACCCCTTTCCTCCCAGGAAGGCAGCATACATGATTCTCTTACTCCCCTCCCCCTGCCACTGCCCCATTTTATGCTCACAACAACCCTGCAAAGTAGACTAAGCTGATATATTGTGACTGACCCAAGATCATTCCGTGAGCTTTAAGGCTGAATGGGAATTTGAATTTATATCTCCCTAGTCCTAATCCAACACTCTTGAAGTGAGTTTGTGTTTTGTAGAATGTTAAATATACCATATTACCAAAGAGCAAACAAGTGAGCTTCATGGTGGTTGGGAACCATTTTGATATCTACTAATATTCCAGCTTTCTATAATTCCCCTCTACCATTTCCTCTAAAATTTAGTGCAACTGAAAAAAGGTCAGGTCTGATGCTCTGTAAACAAATATTCCTTTATAGAAAACTTCATCCTGGACCTATATTTCTACACTGATATTACATTGCCTTTCAATGCTGATATTAAAAGCTTGTGCAGCACAGCTTACAACCGGTTAAATAACCCTCTAGTAAGTGGCTCCACCCCAATGGTCTTTCCAGAATCTGAGACATAAAACTGTTAAAGGATTGTTACTGCAGAATAACAGGTAGCCTGATTCCGTCTCCTCTTTAGCTACTGAGGTGCAAACAGCTAATAGCCATAAACAGTGGCAGGCTTGAGAGCTGGTGCAGAAGTGCCACTGGCACCTACTAGTCACAGAATGTAGAGTGGTGAACTTGCAACAACAGAACAAGAAGAAAAGGGGATACTTTGCACAGTGAAGGAGGGCAGGGAATGATCTGATGCTCTCTGCAAGTGCTGCACACTAGAAAAGGTGTCGCCAATGTGATGCCCTCCAGATGTTCTTGGACAACTCCCACAATCCCAGTCATTGGACATGCTAATGCTAACTAAGGTTAATGGGAGTTGTAGTCCTAGAACATCTGTTGGGCACCATGTTAGTTACTTCTGCACTATAGCACAGGTTCAGGCTGGAGGTCATGGCCATGACTACAACCTTACCATTTTAAAAATCTATAATTATCATTTTGTTTTCAAAAGTTTTTGTAATTGTCAAACACACCACTGGGCACATGGAGTTAGTTGTTTGGTTCACAAAAGCAAAGGGGCTGCAAGTACAGTAAGGCTTCATATCTGTAACATCTTAGTTGTGGTGAATGCTTCCCTTGGTGGGGAGAAGGAAATCAATTAATGTCAAAGGGAAGCTTCTAAGTCAGAAATTATTAGATCTCAGAGAATCAACACCAGGTTGCCAAGAATTGGATGCTAGTTAAAAATCCAGGGGAAAAAACACCAAGCAGCAGAGAAGGGGCAAGGTAAATTCCAGAGGGGCAAGCTTTGTTCTACATTGTGGTCATGATGGGGAAATAGTAGTATATTTCTCATTGATGCTCCTCTCCTAATCATATCTCCTCTGAAGTAAGCCCTATTTATTTTGATGGAGGCCACATTCACACCATGCATTTAATCCACTATTATTCCACCTTAAACAGTCACAGCTTCCCCCAAAGAATCCTGAGAAGTGGAGTTTGAGGGTGTGGAGAGAGTTTTTGGGAGACACCTATTCCCCTCACAGTGGTTCAGTTTCCAGAGTTCCCTGGGAAGAGGGACTGAGTGTTAAACCACTCTAGCAATTGTAGCTCTGTGAGGAGAATAGGGGTCTCTTAACAACTCTCAGCACCCTTCACAGCACCCCCTTTGGGGGAAGCCATGACTGTTCAAAAGTGGAATAACAGTGGAATAAAATGTATGGTGTGAATGAGACTGGAGTTAAGTTTCAAGTAAGTGTGCTTAGGGTCAGGGCCGGTTCTAATGGGCGGCCAGGTGGGGAACTGGCCCGAGGCCCCCTGGAGCTACAAGGGACCCTGAGGGGCCCCTCTGCTCCCCTTCCGCGATCCACGGCAACAGCCACAGATCGCAGGGCAGAAGCTTCAACCTACCCACCATTCCCTCGCCCCACCTACCTGTCTCCTGCCTTTTAGCATTGCCCTTAACGAAGATGACAGCCAAGGTTTCCCTAAGGTGCTGAAGCCCCTGCCACCATCTTGGTTGATGGCAGAGATGTGCACACGTAGCATGCACACGTGCCATCAACCAAGATGGCGATGAAGGTGGTTTCATCCCCTTAGGGAAACCGTGTCCGCCATCTTGGTTAATGGCAACGCTAAAAGACAGGAGAGGAGGGCCCTGTAGCTCCAGGGGAAGGGGAAGCGGAGACAGGTAGGTGGGGGTGGGGGCCCCATGCACATGCACACATACGCATGCACACACACCAGGGCCTGGGGCAGGCTGATGCCCAAGGGTCCCGGCGTGCCTGGGGCCAGCCCTGCTTAGGATTGCAGTCTTCTGTTAATTTCTAGCTTTTGATTCTATTATAATTTGTTTGTGAAAAATGCCTTTCTTTCAAGTAACCACAGAGGTCCAGCAATTGGCAGGGTGAGTTTGTTAGGGTGGAGATGCTTGCTCCCATTTCTAGCGCTGCCTATGCTCAGTGCTTACACAAGTAAAATGCAACAGAAGCAAGTGAAAAGCAATAAAGAGACTACAGTTAAGATCCTGAAATTACCTGTCTATCTAACCAGGTCAAAGGCAAGGTATTGATTTGCAGATGATAACCACACATTCAGTTCACCTGATCATGCAAAAGTGACTTAAAGGTATGCATACCTGAACTCATGAAAGGTTGAAACAATAAATCAAATGTGACCAACATGCAGAAGGAAGTATTCTAGAAAACTAAAGAATGGCTCTGTATTTTTATGCATGGCATCCCCAACATTAAGCCATCCTACAAGGTTTTCCCCCAAAGGGGCTGAGGCATAGTAAGGCTTCATATCTGTAATTTCTCAGTTGTGGTGAATGCTGCCCTATGTGGGAAGAAGGAAATCAATTAATTTCAAAGGGAAGCTTCTAAGTCAGAAACTATTAGATCTCAGAGAGTTAACACCAGGTTGCCAAGAACTGGATGCTGGTTGAAAATCCAGCAGGTGCGCCTGAAGCAAAGATAAAAGTGGTCTCCCACTGCTGAATTTGTGCATAGTGGTTGGGTTGCTATATTAGCAATTTGTTTTTAGAAGGAGTAAGTCTGGCATAAATACACAGAGACACGTTGCCCAACAAAATCCTAGCATTCAAGAAGTTTGCACTGCAAGACAGGTGACCATGAGGGATGCCACTAATCTGGCCATTTTTGAGAGATGGCTTTTGAAGGATTAAGCACCCTACTCATATCCTTGTACAATAAGCAATGGAGGCAAAATTAATGGGATGTGATTGTCCAGCCTCTAAGAAAGTGGGGCAGAGAGCCCATCAGTCTGCACAGGAGTTGAAATGTGGACTTTTATAAACTGGTTGGGAACTAATGTTTATTTTCTATTCAGCCGTACCTTCCACAGTTTAATTTTAGATCTGTATAGGTCAGCAAAACTTTAGCATTATGTGCCACACACAATCTGGCATGATCACTACTGGAATATACTACAGATGCAATTTCAGTCTCCCAAAATGTTTATCAAACAAGGCAAATACCGAAAGCCCAACTAATTCAAGTCTGGGACCTTTAATATACAGTTAGGATTACCATTGTTTTTCAATATTTCACCGGGGGAGAGTTAACTGCGATATTCCCTACCACAAGATATAGCGATGCCCACCATCTTATCTTTAAAGGGGGATTTGGGAAATTCGTGGTTAAGGCTATCAGTGTCTGCTAACCATGATGACTGTGCATTGCCTTTGAATGCCAATTACTAGGGGACCATGACTGGGAGAGCACTGTGGTGTTCATATCCTGCATATTATTTATTTTATTATTTATTTATTTATTTATTTCATTTATACCCCGCCTTTCTTTTCATGATAGAAACCCAAGGCGGCTTACATATGGCTCCCAGGCGGTCTCCCATCCAGGCACTGACCAGACCTGACCCTGCTTAGCTTCAGCAGGGAGCTGGCCTTATGTGCCTCCAGACCATAGCTGCGGCCTTCCAATGAGCCTCTGGTTGGCCACTATGACAACAGAATGCTGGACTAGATGTCCCTTTGGTCTGATCCAGCAGGGCTTCTCGTATGTTCTTAATGTGAATGAGAATAGTCACAAAGAAATTCATATTGCTTAATTTATTGTTCTTTATTTTAGGGGTACAAATGCCAATAGTACAAAATATAAATCTTAAGCAGCAACAGAATCTAGAGTTAGAGCAGGGGTGGGGAAACCTCTTTTGGCCAGAGAGTCAGATCCAAAGTAACTAAGCCTCTACAGACCACACTGACAGATGGATGGGGCCTCCCACCAGTCAGTCACCTGGTGTCATATGACCTCAGGTACAAGAAAGGTAAAGCCACAGCTGCAAGGAACAATTGCAAGCTGAAAGAAGCACAAAAGGGTAAGGTGACAAATTCAAACAGCACTGAATTCTAGCTGTGTCTATGTCATATGATGTCAAGGTATATATAGGTGTGAGTGGCTTGGCTGAAACGGGGGGTCAAATGGGGAGGCCTGGTGGGTGTAATTAAGGGCCCTACCTACTGCTGACTCAGAGGGAACGTCCAAGACCAAAGTTCCAGCAAAGCCTGTGAACTTCCCATTCGAATCAGAATATGAAAACCCTCCACAATACTCTGCTATGTATTCTAGACATCATGGCAGATTTTATTGAGGTGCCATATCCTCAATAAATCATATATTGATATAGATGGTGATATATTATTTATATTTATTTATTGCACTTGTATACCACCCCATAGCTGAAGCTCTCTGGGCGGTTTACAGCAATCAAAAACATTAAAACAAATACACAATTTAAAAACATATTTTAAAAACAATTTAAAACACAATTTTAAAATTCAAAACAATATAAAAACGATTTAAAAACACATGCTAAAATGCCTAGGTGAAGAGGAAAGTCTTGACCTGGCGCCGAAAAGAAAACAGTGTTGGCGATATCTCCCTTCATCCAGGTTATGATGCTGCAGGAAGCCCGGAAGTTGCTATTCCACATATGCCAGATTTCCTGCATATATTTATTTGTTTACTTCTAACAGGACTGCTGAGTCCTCAACAGGTGGCTTATAGGCTGAAATCTACCATGTCCAATTCTTCCTAGGCTGGAGACTCTGTAATGGTTATGTATTATGTAAACTGCTTGGAGACTTTGACGATTAAGCAATAAACAAATTGTGATATGTATCAGTTACTAACTGTGCCATAGAAGGGCCTAGGGCAGGGGTGGGGGAGAATGAGAATTTCCTCTGTGTTTATCTGCCCTGAGGTGCCACTCATCCAAAAGACAAGCACTCCTCCTGGGGAATGAAAACACAACACATGCAGCCACCATCAGCTATCAGGTGAACGGAATGCTGAGTGGCTGGGGAAGCGAATGTACTATTAACCCTTCACATGACCTACTTCCACACGGACCACACCATTCTGTTTTGTTTTGCGTTTAGGGCTGGGGGTTGCCTTAAGGTAAGGAGAAAGACAGTTGCTAGAATCCTTCCTCCAAGGGACAAGGTTACTTCCCCTCTCTCCACAGTGTCTCTGTGGGGCAGGTGTGACTTGCATTTCACTCTGTCCTCCTTTCCATCACTAACAGACCTCAGATCTTGCACAGTAACCACATCCTGTCTCTTCAGCTGCTCATCTTTTCCTGCCAACTAATTACTATTCAGATAAAGTCACACAGAGCCAGCACAGGACACAGGCAGCTACAGGGAACAGATTCCATTGACCTCGACCCTCGGTCTCTTTCTTCCAATAAGATCCTCTCTATCTGCATCCACCCACTTTGTCTAAGGGGGGGTGGCGAGAAGAGAGAAATAACCCCCCATAGCTCCTCAAACTTTCTCAGTGGGGAGGCTGCAAGGCAGGAAACAGTCTCCAGGGATCAGTGCTCAAGCAGATCATTCTCCATCACACTGACATGTCAAACAATGTAGTGAGTCACAAGCCATCCAGCAAGTGCACAATGAGTCACCTGAAGTAAACTGGGGAGGAGGAGGAGTTATTTTGCCTCCCAGAATTACTAGTGTTTGAGTTGGAAGCATGTTTCCTGTTTCTGCAAACGGTAGCAGCTGTACAGCTCTCAGCTTCTAACCACAAAGAGCCCATTGACCTGATTCAAAGAAAGAAAGAAAGAAAGAAAGAAAGAAAGAAAGAAAGAAAGAAAGAAAGAAAGAAAGAAAGAAAGAAAGAAAGAAAGAAGAGTGTCGAGAGATAGTGGGGGATGGTTATTATTTTTAGCAGCCAATGTAGAAAGATCAGCAGAAGCAAAGAGTCAGTGCCACCTCAAATACTAAAGAAAAGTGACAGCCATTTTTGCCACAATAGCCAATCTGTCTGTGCAGTGGGGCATCAAGTACAAGCTGCCTTTACTGCCAGGCTTATGCAGGCAATTGAGAAGATACCTTTCTATAATAGTCAATGATTTCTGATTTTTAATTTTTGCATGGTTTTAGTGTGTGTGTGGTGTGATTGCTGTAAACCGTTTTGATTTTTTTTTTAAAAATTGTATACAAATATGTATATAAAAAGTTCTGTGCCCGTCACTGCCTGTAATAAGTAATTGTGCTGCAGGGTATATGCACAAATTGCGCAATCCTTCCCTTTCCAAAAAGTATGATTGCTGAAACAGGATGCATGTAGTTATGGATGAGCATACTTACATGTTATGTGATGTGTTACACCAGTGGGGAACCTTCTTCAGCCTGAGGAGCCATGCTCCCATCTGGGTAGCTTTCCAGGGGCCACATGCCAGGGATGGATGTGCCAAAGGCAAATGTGGGCAGAGCAGTGAATGTGGATTTTACCTTTGTACTGTAAGCTATTTCTATGCACACTCAAACCTCTTTGTATCTTCTATCCAGGCGAGCAAGAGGCAATTTCAACGTTCAAGGACACATTATGGCCAAGCAAAAAACACTAAAGGACGGTGCAAAGCAAGGCTGGTGCAGGATGTGGGTCTGAGGTGTACCTAGAACAGCAGCGTAGCGGCAAATTCAGAAGTGCAGGGTCCCTTCATATTACACCCCCTCCTTTTTTTGCTGCTGGGTTGAGAATGAGATCCTCGTTAATACCTTCTCCCACAACAACAGACATCCCTGGGAGCCAATAAGCATGAAAGGGGAGGGTGTTAGCTATTGAGAAGGGCCTTCTCAGTAGCTGGCTCACCTCCTTTCACTCTGATTGGCTCCAATCAGCAGGAAAGGACAAAGATGTATGTTAGAAGACTCTTCTCAGTGACTAATATGCTCCTCATTCAAGCTGATTGGCTTGTAAGATCCTGGAGACATAAGAACCCTGCTGGGACCCTGCTCCCAAGAAAGTAAATGGTCTTAGACCCCCGAGACCCTGGACAACTACACCCCTGAGCTAGGATGGGGTGTGGCCTGGGAGAGAGTCCCAAGGGCCAAATAGAGAGGCTTAGAGGGCTGCATTTGTCCCTTGGCCATGAGATTCCCCATCTTTGTATTACATCATATGCATTCCAGGGGACACACATAAATGCTCCTCTGTGTGTATTGATTTTTATGGGCAACATTTGTGTGAATCAAGCCACTGAGAAGTTTCTGATGTCAGAAATAATGCGGGTGAAGGAAAGGAGGAAAGACAGCTGATTGGTACTTCCTTTGCCCCTGCATTACACAATATTGAAAAAGTCTCAGTAAAATGGGGGGGGAACCAAGGGTACCCTCCCTCTTTTTTCTTCATCTTCCAGCTGCGAATGGAGAACTGTACAGTAAGACAACCAGTGGAACACACTCTGTTGCTCTTAGAATCCATTGTCGGCAAGTACAAAACAGGTTTTCAGCTAAGGGGAGAGTGATAACAGCAGCTTGTCCTGACCCTGGGTTTTTGGCCACAGTGATTGAGAGAGTGCCTAAAAAGGGTTAAAGAGACAGGAAGAACTCCCTAAGAACCTTGGAAAGCCTGCAGAATGAGCCCCTGTTTACTCAAAGCAGGAGGAGAATTAGTCAGGCTCCAGGGCAATAAAATAAAAATGTGGAAGCAGGAAAGGGCCAATTCATTAAATTGTCCTCCCTTGAGTGATGCCCCTTAAATACTTTCCTAGGGGACCGACAAATCGGAGGAGATCCAAGGCCCTCTCAGACCCAGTCCATCAGTGAGGCCTGGCTGGCAGATCAAGCTCCAGCACTATCAGGAATCTGAGGTCAGAGGGATCGCTCTTGATAAGGCTACTAGAGGACAAGTGTGGAGATGATTGCTTATGCCTTGCTGCCTGCCACATACTGAGCTGGAGCTGCTGCTGCTGCTCTGTGTGCGTGTGTGAACAAGAGGCAGGGTGGGGGAACCAGATGTTTTCCCATCTGTGACAAATGGCAGGCCCTCCTTCCCTCCTGTTGAAACAGGAAACCTCCATCTACTATCCCAAACACTTTGTTCTTCTCAAGCACACATTGTTTTAGGATACATTTTGCCCAATTTGGCTACCTCCCTCTATGCAATAAGTGCAGTCAGTGTGGGTTCAAGATGGCAAAGGAAGAGCAGGAAAAGGAAGCCCTAGGATGGGTCCTGCATCTACCAAATGCCAGTCCCACAGAACGGATTCACGTTTTGCAGGCAAACAGGCGTTGAAGAGCAGGGCGAGAGTTGCAAGACTTATTGCTGCCAGCTGTGGCTGAGTCAAGGCTAGATGAAGAGGCTGTGAAGCAACGGCCTTTGGGTCCAGGATGAGAGGCAAAAGACATACAGGAAGATGTGCTGAGATACCAGCTAAACCTCGCCCACTTTTTTTTTCTTTCAGTCATGGAAGAATGCCACCAGCCAGTCGCACTTGACTGTGTTAGAGAAGCAAGAGAGAGAATATATATACATATATAAGGGACAGCTGACTCTTCAAAAGGTTATGGAGGGGAGCAAAAGATGTCAGGGAGGCAGGAAAAAACAACACTGGGGGAAAGGCAGCACGGGCACCTTCTGCAGCAGCAGATGGAGAGGGAAGTTGCTGCCAATTCCCGCCGAGTCAGGAAAGGAAAAGGATGACATAATAATGAGGTGATCACAGGCAGAGAACCAGGAGAGAGAACAAAGGCAAGATGCCAGGCAGATAGCAACCCAGAACTCTGCACCAGGGACATCGGTATCAGATGTTGATAGAAGATGTGGTGGCCAAATGAAGGTTTCAAGCAGAAGCCTTGGCAAAAAGAACGGAACAAAAGATGGATGTTTCAGGGGAAACAGATGGGAGAGTGGCAAGTCCACAGTCATGTTTCATTGGATGCACTGTGGAAGATGAAGCAGGCCCAGTATATGGCAGTTCCTAATGGAGTCAATCTATAGCTGCTGTAGCTGAGAGATGCCAGATTGAGGCTGTGGGCACACCAGTTGCTTCAAAAGCAGCGAGAATGGTTTTTCTGACTGCATTTTGAATCGACTGCCCTCAGCTGGGCACACCTCCCTTCCCCACTGCTGACTTCAGATCCTTCAGGACCGCCCGCAGCAAAGTGTTGGGCCAATCACTGTCTCTGCCTGAGCCTACTGCAAAGTATTTCCATTGGCCACACCAGGAGGGGCAACAGCTTGATAAGACAGAGATTTGCTACCCAAAGCATATTGTTTCTTGGTAAGCCCAATGCTACACTCTGTTAGGCCCTGAAGTCATATTCTCCACATAATCTTAATACCATGGAAGGAAAGACCATGCAGTTTAGGGAGGATCTGATGAGGGGAGACTGCTCCATGTGCATAGAACCATGATCATGCAGGATTCCAAATCACGGGGGGGGGGGAGCTTATGCAGGTAGAGCAGGTGCTCATCTTCAATGCACAGATGGTGGGGAGGGGCATAGCTCAAAGCAGAGGTATGGGCCCATTCTCCCTCCATGTGTTAAGATCCTGTGGAGGATAATCCTCAAATAGGGCTACACAGTGACTGTTATCTATCATTTACGCAAAGCCCAGCCATGCAAATATTTCTGCTCAGATCATGTTTATTCAAATGATACACAGACACAGAAAAAAACACACATAGTATCTGCTAGATTTGGGCACAGACACAGTCTTCAGAGTATGGAATGCGGGCACAATCAAGCACACTGTATTTTTAACCAGGCCCTGGATTTTGCAGTGTGTGCCCATTTTTGTACACATATCTTGCACAAGATGATATTTGCACATCAAATAATAAAATATGGACAAAATAACTACCAAAAAGACAGCACATTTCCCACTTTGGGAACATTTTATGGGTTATTGAGTGCTTTTCGGTTAAATTGGCTTGAAATAGGCAACACATGGATAATATGGTTAGCATTCAATTCCTTTGCCATCCATCTCATCTGTAGAATCCAGACCAGGTTTACAATATCCCTCTTACTGTGACTTTGGGCACCACACTGTGAGTATCAGTGTGGAAACAAGACAGCGGAAAAACTACCTCTTTGGTCTGTGTCCAGTGGCCTAACTGAGAAGCTTTCTTTGTATTCATTGCAGCAGAGCTGTATCTCTCTCAACTCCATTATGGCTATTAACACTGTATGTGTGTGTGTGCGCATACACACACACAATCTCGATGCAACATTAAAGTTGCACTTTGAAAAACTCAGAGCCAAGAAATACAAAGGGTCAGTGTCATTTGACAGTGTTAGCTCAACAGATATTCCTAGTATCGTGGCACATTTTACAACCTAACTTACATATTGCATATTAAACTCAACAGCTCAGATTGAAACTGCAACACATGTACAGCTCAACTTAGTGGGTTAGTGAGGCTGTTGGACCTTAACATATGAATTTTCTGGCCTTCCAAGATATTAACTGTTTAACCATAATCAACAGCTATTAGGCATTTAACAGCCCAGTTGTATGCCATGTATGCATCAGAGCCAAGTCTACTCTGTTCAGTGTAGGCAAGCCTGAACTGCATTGCAGCCTAGGTTCCTTTCCTCCCCTCTGCTTGAAGAAGAAAAAGAAAGCATTTTAAAGCTCAACATTAGCATTTAAATAGTTGCAAAGGGGAGGAATAAGGTTCACACTTCACTGAAGTGAATTCCCACAGTTGCAACTCTTCCTATCAGTTGGATGAAGGTACTTTCCTGGAGGCAGTGGTGGTTAAACAAGACAGCCGTGTCTTGCCTCACATTAGAAGAGTTGGGGAAATGTTTTGGGGGGGTTGGGGGGGGAACAGGAGACAAATAAAAAAAGGTAACTAGTAAAGGGGGGAGAAAGTGGGGGGACTCAAAAGAGGCCTTACAAATGTCCCTGTGTGTTTTCAGTTGTGTGTTATCTACCCCCTAATTCAGCTTCAGCCACGAGAAGAGGATGTCAGCCCTATGGAGAATCAAGCCTTCATCTATTCCATCAGATCTGTTACAAGCCTCTCAAGCCCCCTATTGATTTAGCTCTTCTGCGTTTGTCCTGCCTCAGCTTCCATGCCAAGGGCTGTGGCAACTGACAACACTGTCATGTACTTCAGCTGTATCAGTGCCAACAGTATATTATTTTATTATTATAACATTTATAGTCCACCTTTCTTCCAAGCAGCTCAAGGTGATATACATGGTTCTCCCCCCCCCCATATTATCCTCACAATATCCCTATGAGGTAGGTTAGGCTGAGGCACTGTCATTGGCCCAAGGTCACCCAGTGCGTGTCACATATCAGTGGGGATTTGAAGCCTGGTCTCCCAGGTCCTAGTCCAACATTTTAACCAGTACACCACACTGGGGCAGTGTGCATTAGTACATTTTCTGTAAAGTGCTTAGAGATCCTGCTATATTAAGCAACATATAAACCATATAAATAAAGTCAGAAATGGAAACCAGTGTTGGTAAAGCAGACCAAAATGGGCAGCTGTGTCTTATTTGCCAGAGAGCACCATCTCCTGCCTCTATTATTGGCAGACAAGGCTGCCAAAACAGAGCTTTCAGCCTTCAATAATGCTGATATCAGAGTGGAAAACTTTTCGTAACCTGAGGGCCACATTTCCTTCTGCGCAACCTTTCAAGGGCCACATGCTAATGGTGGGTGGGGCCAGAAGTGTGCAGAACAATGAATGTGAATTTTGCCTTGGCACAGTAGGTGAGCTTCTCTACACTCACAGATCCCTCTCTATCCCCCATCCAGGCAAGCAAGAGACATTGTCAGAATTCACATTCCAGCTAGAAAAAAACACTCCAGGAGAATGCAAAGCCGGGCTGGTGAGGGGTGTGGCTTAGGTGTGTGTGTGACCTGGTGAGTGTCCTCAGAGCCAGACAGAGAGGCCTGGAGGGCTGCATTTGGCCCCTGGGCCTGAGGTTCCCAATCCCTGCCCTATACATCCTGGGAGGCAAGAATATGTCATTTCCATAGCCTCAACAGTGTAAGTGTCCTTGCACAGGACAGGGCATTTATTTATTTTTATTTATTCATTACATTTATATTCCACCTTTCCTCCCAAAGGAGCCCAGGGCAGCCAACATAAAAGCAATAAAACAATACGACTAAAAGTAAAATAAAAACATATTTAAAACATATTTTAAGACACATAAAAACATTTAAAACAGTCACATTACTCTCACAGCTATAATTTCAAGGTTGCCAAGAACCACAGCTATAATTTCAAGGTTTCTGCTTTGAAATGTCTGGGTAAACAGGAATGTTTTTAAATTCCTCCTGAAAGTTAATAATAAGGGGAACAGACACACCTTACCAGGGAGAGCAGTCCACAAATGGGGAGCTACCACCAAGAAGGCCTTCTTGTGGATCAATGCCAACCAGACAGCACACTGCAGCAGTCATAGCTTCTCCTGAGTTGGCACTGACAACGAGCTTTTCCTAAAAAGGGCATCAGTTAAATTGTAAATTTGAATTTCAAGGCCTGTCAGGGAAGTCCATGGACTGGTTTCCATATACATGTGCATCACTTATCTATCACTTGATATCTGGCTGCTGATCGCATGCACCAAATCTATGGTAAAGTATTTTCTTTGAGGTGATGTTGGGCATTATGGAAGTTCTACCCATGGTGTTAGATCTGCAATAGCTTATTCACAAATGGAAGTCTTGTGCTCTGTTCAAGTACACTAAATGTGTGGAAGGGGAGATGGCCGCACACACTGGACCCGCCCCTGACATCTGCATGCTCAGCAAGGCATCTAAAAAGATTTGCCTACACACATAGGCATTCCATGCCATCAGGAACCTGAATCGCTCAGGGTACTAAGAGCCAGCCCTACCATTGGGCAGAGGGAGTTGACTGCTTGAGGCAGTACAAGCTGAGGGGCAGGAAGCAGCAGCAAAATACTGAAGGTCCGAGCTGTGTTTGTCACACAGCCTATACGCTATGTCCCCCGAGCTAAAGTTATGCCCTCATAGGCAGGTGGAGGACATTGCCAGTTCAGTTGCTTTTAGGCTGCATATATACCATACATTTAAAGCCCTGGGACCTTTTGGGAGGAAGGGTGGGACATGAATTTAATTATACAGCCACAAGAATTGCTGTATACTATAGGCAGCATGGATTTTTCACATTCCACCATGTTAAGTTGAAAATATCCCCATGCCATTCCACTGTGTCCCATAAGCTCATTTTAAAACAAAATCTTACAAAACCTATAACCCTGAACTCAAAAATGCTTGCTTAACAACCCTCTAAGTTTTCATGCTAAACACAAAACAGTCAGAGAGAATCCAGAGTTCAAAGTCTAAAGCACTAGTAAACAAATCCAGACCTGTTGGACTTTTTTCTGTCAGTGGTCTCATAATTTGTTTAAATTAATTAAAAATCAGCCATGTTCACAGAGTACCTGTAATCCTATTACTGACCTTGCCCCATACTATGACCTTCATCTTCTGCAGTTTAAAAGTTTAAAAAATGCATGGCCGATTTCTAATTAAGAAAATTAACATTAGATTCTATGATAAGAGCAGGCATGCTCAGTAAGAACCAACTGTCAGTGTTCTAAAACCCAGACTAACAGTTGTTTGGCTTGGCTGATCAGGAGGCCACACCCACGGAAAACATTTATGCCACTATAAACAGTTATGGAGTCCCCCAAGGAATCCTGGGAAGTGTAGTTTGTGAACTGTGCTGTGAGTTGTTAGAAAACTTCTATTCCCCTGACAGAGCTCCAGTGGCCATAGTGGTTTAACAGTCAGTCTCTCTCCCCAGAGAATTCTGGTGACTGTAGCTCCCCTCCCTCCCTCTTTCCTCTCTCCTCCCCCCCCCCATGGTCAGTTTCACCTATCTTGAGCATGATTGCTCACCATATGCTCAGAGGCACATGTTACCAAATTCTTCCAAGCTACACAGCAAGTGGATTGGACTGTGAAAGACCAACCCCAATTGTGTTTGCATTTTGACAAATTTGTAGGGCAGTGCAATATCTCAGAGAGGAGGTCAGGTCTCCTGCTCCCCTGGTGCATTCACTATGGAAATGGACTGCCGTCAAGTCGATCCCGACTTATGGCAACCCTATGAATAGGGTTTTCATGGTAAGCAGTATTCAGAGGGAGTTTGCCATTGCCTTCCTCTGAGGCTGAAAGGCTTTGAGTGGCCCAAGGTCACTCAGTGAGCTTCATGGCTGTGTGGGGATTTGAACCCTGGTCTCCCAGGTCATTAATCTAGTACCTTAACCACTACACCACACTGGCTCTCACATTCACTATACCTACCCTGCTTTCTAGTTTGATAGAAATATCTGTTGGGCTATAGGTACGTTCTTAAACCACAAGGTTTTTTTCCCTATTAGTGAATAATACATACATACATACGTACGTACATAAACAAGCACATTCCCTGCCTCCACAGAATCCTGGGTGCTGTAGTTTGTTAAGGGAATTGTAGATCTATGTGGGCTAAACTACAGTTCCCAGAATTCTTTGGGAAAGTCATCTACTTTAAATGTATGGTATGTATGCAGTGTAGTACATGAAACAGGAGGGAGTGCCATCTTATCCTTCTTCTTAGGCTGTAAAATGGGCTCCCCAACATATAAACACCTGTTTTCAGATATCCCATTAAGAACATGGATGTTGGAGGTGGGGCACTGTGGCACTAGGGCCTGCACGGCTAGTCCACCTCTCCTCCATTCGCCCTACGTTTAGCTTGCACAGAGAGGTAATGCCTCAATGGCTTTGATTGTGAGGTTACATACCGAGTGATGAATGTGCTTACATGAACCCACCCTTCTTCAGCAGCTGGTGCATGTTTTGCAGGGAGGGGCATTGATCTAAGGAGGACAGAGAGACGGTAAAGTCAATAGGAGGCTTCTGGGGCTGCCTTTGCCTACCATATGGAAAGAAAGACGGCCTGTTGAAGGGAGATTAGTAGCGCATGTGTGAAAGAGAGAGACAAAGAACACGCCTATGCGAGCATGTACACAGCTATGGGAATGCAGGGGGAATCCCCACACAGGCATTTTGAAACAAGAAATGAAGAAGCAACTTTCTTCAGATTTTCATTTGCTGCATTCTCCCCTCCTTCCCTCCCCCACAAAATTCACTACTTTGTCTCTGCAGACTGTATATAGCTACAAACTTCTGAGAGAGGCCACTTTGTAATCTAAATAACATAGTCTGCAAAACCTGCTGTTTTCATTATTATCAAGATCTGCAGACACATTCAGCCTGGACATGCAATATCTAACATTTTAAAACTTGTTTACTTTTCGTTTTTACTCCCTCTTCTTTTATGCCCCCAAAAGGACATAAGATCTGATATGCAATACATTTTGCAAATTTGCCCAATAAAAGGCATCATTGCATATGTTAGGTTTGATGCAGCCCACTAATTAAAATCTGTAAACCCCCAACTCAGATGGTTCTCTCTATTGGGAAAAGAAAGAATCAGGATATCGTTTATTTTATTATTATATTTATATCCCACCTTTCCTCCAAAGAGCTCAAAGTGGAGTACATGGTTCCCCCCCTTTTTTTATCCTCACAACAATCTTGTGAGGTAGCCTAGGCCAAAGTCATCCAGTGAGCTTCATGGCTGAGTGGGAATTTGAACCCTGGTCTCCCAGGTTCTACCCAACATGAAAAAGAAGTATTTATACCACTTGTACCGTGGAGAAAATGAAATTAAGGTTGAGGTGAGCACCAGAATCCTACCAATACTTTTCAAAGCTGCATAGAATAGAACATTGCACTAGGTTCTGCTTCTCTCACTACAGCACTATGACAGACATGCCTCACCAAGTGAATGTCTACCTTCAGTGAAACTATTAAAGAAACAGGACCCCTCTCAGGATCAGAATCTGTCAGTCCTAAATGAAATAGTGTACTGGGTAGGTTATTGGAGCTGATATAATACAGCCATTCATGTTTATGCTTTCTAAAAGGCTAGAACTTCCTTTTTTAAAAATTTGCAATTCAGTGTGAACAGCTGTCACTGACATTTCAATCTTGCATTAATCAAAAACAGATGGAAAGCACAGCCCAAGGAGGCCAAAATCCAGCCCCACTTTAAAGCCATCCATTTAGGGGAAAACCCAGAGTGAGGCAATTTATAAGCGGCAGTAAGGTTTTTTCCCTTGCCATGCGGCTGCAGAGCCCGCTTTGCTTCTCTGCCCCCACTTACTCTGCTCTCTTGTCACACCTGCCCTTCCCACCTCTCGAAAGCTGACGGTGGAGACAAAGGATGAGCTGCACAGATGAAGCCGTTTCAAGCAGCAACGCTCATTGCACGGGATGGTTCTTTCACATGCATCTTCTCACGTTACTGCCTAATACGCCTGCTTTTTATGAGGTTTTTTTAAAAAAATCAATTCCTGGGACATCCTTCCTGATGTTTTAACATTTTTTCATATTGACGCCTTTAAAAATCTCAGAACGACAGAGACAAATGAATGATTTTATAGAATGCATTTCTTTAAAAAAAAAAAAAAAACGAGCGAGCGAGCGAGGAAAGGATTACAAGCCTAAACGACCCTGAAGAGACAGACGTGACTGTGCCAATAGGGCCCATCTGTTTGGAAAAGGGGGCCTGCAGTAGAAAAAGCCCCCGAGGCGCAACCAATGGCCAATCTTCTCCCAAACGGCAAAGAAGGTGTTAAAAGGTTTAATAGCAGAGGCCACACAGGGAAGCAGAAGTTAGGCCCAGCTGCCCCCCTCTCTACTTTCCCGCCCCCCTCTCTACTTTCCCGCCCCCCTCTGTACAAGGCCTGCATTACTCAAGTGCCTCTTTCACCCACTGTGTCCCTGCCCCACTTGTGTGATGTAAAACAATTCTTTTGTTTCCTCTTTAAGACATTGGCCTCAGGGGCCATTATGGGAAAAGAAAGGTATCCGGGGCGCTTTTATCTGAAAGAATCCATTTAAGAGTTTCGGGCTGCCTAGAGATCAGCCTCCTCCCTCCCCAGTGCCCTCCTCTTCCAGTTATTTGCTTTACTCTGTTGCTTACAGCAGCCACTCCACCTCCAAACTCTGCCCCCCACCCTCAATCCCACAGGCCCACCACCAACTGTGTATCCATACAAAAAGGCCAGCCTCCAACTATAAAAACTTCATGGGCAATCTTCATGCAATCCTGTACCCACTTCCAATGGAGTAAGCCCCATTGGACTCAATGGGACTTGCTTCTGAACAGACATGTAAGAATATAGACATAAGGGGATAAGAAGAGCCTGTGGGATCAGGCCAATGGTCCATCTAGTCCAGCTTCCAGATGTTGCAATGGCAAGCCAGATGCCCCTATGGGAAGCCCGCAAGCAGGGGCTTGAGTGCTTAGGTTTGCTTGTTTGTTTGTTTGTTTATTAAATGTATATAGCCAAAGGCTGTTACAAAAGCAAAACATAAAACATAACTATGGCTATAGCTTAGGTTTGCAGTAAGCATGTTTTATGGTAATGCACCTTTACGGCCTTTGCCACCCCAAACAAAACAGGCTTATTTTTTAAGAATTAAATTTCACATCTAAAATTTCATTTTCCTCAAGAATTGTGAAGGCAAGGAGCTTGAACGTAAACAAACCCAGACTGGTCTCTCCTATTGTGTGAACCACCTACCTTTGCTGGAATGGAGAGGTTGCAGCTACATACAAAGGATCACACCCATTAAGTACTCCCAATCAATTAAATTCATCTGGAAGTGAGCCCTCCAGTGTGGTACCCATGGGCATCACAGCACCCTCGGACAACTCACTTGGCAAGCCCACCAAGTGACCCTTTTCCCCTTAAATTTGTTTTTGAGATTTTGGTTGGTTGGCGAAGGATCACCTGCTTTGGGGGAGAGTGTAGGTGTTTTGCCTACTGTTTGTTTGGGGGGAGGGGGTTCTGAACATCATCTGATTTACTTTTATGAAATGGCTATCTTATGGTGCCCAGAACAGTTTCTTAGATTT
The DNA here is from genome assembly GCF_030035675.1 of Rhineura floridana. Taxonomy (NCBI): domain Eukaryota; kingdom Metazoa; phylum Chordata; class Lepidosauria; order Squamata; family Rhineuridae; genus Rhineura; species Rhineura floridana. The sequence continues at coordinate 263,340,279 of NC_084480.1, read as the reverse complement.
CCAAATGTGCCCCCAGGCCAAGAACATGTGGGAACCACTGACCTAGATGCATGAATTTAAAGGAGCAACACCCTCCTTCACTTAGGATTTAACTTTTTAAAAAAATGCACAAGGTTGGTAGACAGTTTGGGAGGATGGTTAAAGTATACAAAAGAGTAACTAAACTTTAATGTGATACTGAATAAGTGTACACAGAAATGTTCTGATACATTGCTGCTACATTTATATCCCATCTTGCCTCCAAAGAGCCAAGGCAGCTTACATACTCCCTCCCCTCTTGATTTTATTCTCACAATAATCCTGCAAGGTAGGTTGAGAAATAGTGACTGGACCAAGACAACCTGTGAAGTTCATCACTCGAACCCTGGCCTCTCTAGTCCTAGTCCAATGCTCTAACCACTACCCCAGAGCATAAGTAGCAAAACAACACCACTAAGAAATTCACACACACACACACCCTTTGAACCACCTCTTATTTCTTCTCACAACAAGAATGGGAGATGGGTTGGCTAAGCATCTTGAAAATGATCAGTTTGATCAGAGCATGTGTGCTTGTAGGTGATGGTCTGTGACAGTCGTTCCTAGCCTTTTTTCCCATGGACGCTTTGAAAATTGCTGAGAGTCTTTACAGACCACTTAATTATTTTTCTGCCTGTTGTAGCAATTGTAATGTGCTGTCCTAGATGCTGTATGATTTTTAGTTTATTTTTATTGCTTCTTTTATTTCTTATATTGTATTTTATTGTATTGCAATTGGAATTCCATAGAATGCAACATAAAATACAGTAATAATAAAATGCAATATAAGAAATAAAAGAAGCAATAAAAATGTAATTGAAAATATATATGAACACCCACCACTCACAGCTGCTGCTCCCACTGTTCTTCACAGACGCACTGAAGACCACCTGAATGAAGCTCACTGTGATCTGTGGACCACAGTTTGCGAAACCCACTGCAATGTTGCTATTTAAGCTTTCTAGAACTGTGGGACAGAGCAATCCTTATCCTTAGATTTGCTGGCTGGGGGGGGGGGTTAGGATGGAGCGGTAGTGCATCTTTGCCAGCAAACGGGTACATCCACCATGGATTCATGCCTGCAGGTAGCTCTGACGTCATAGATCTACCACTGGTGGTTCTTTGGATGGCTGCAACTGGTGGCGGTAGGCCCTGGAATACCACATTCCAGGGCAAGGCAGGGCAGGGAAAGGACAGAGTTGGCTTTAAATCCACTGGTTTCAAAGTCCCTTCATTTCTTAGAGAATCCACAGGATGCTCCCCACACCCTTGGTTTAACTGACTACCCCCATTGGAACTGGGGGGTGGGTGAGATCCATGCTGGGTGGGAAAAAAAGGTAAGTCCATCTCACCCACATGCTTCCTGACTTAACTACATGATCCACCAGTTTGCATCTCCCCACCCACCCACTTAGAATTGCTCTGTTGCTGTTAAAAAAAGAAAATGGTATGCAACACTACCAAAAAAAACCCAGAAAGAGTCAGGTAACTTCCCCCCCCCCAAAAAAATAGATACCCATGGCTGTGTGAGAAAAAGACACTTCCTCTAGCACTGGCTTCCCCCTCCTTCCTGCCATTTCTCCTCTCCTGCTGTGGCTCCCCTAGCCCACAACACATTCCAGAGGGTCCCTTGACACTTAGGACTGGCCATTCTGGGGCACTGCCGACTGAAAAGGAGGGAGAAGGTGGGAAAGCCAAACCTATATAGTCTTATCTTGCCTTTTTTAAAACAAATATCTGGGTTGGAGTGTGAACATGTTATTATTATCATCATCATCAACAACAACAACAACAATAATAAATTATATCCCGCCCTTCCAGCAGGTTTCTAGGGAGGCAAACAAAAACACTAAAAACACTCTAAAACATCTTAAAAACAGACTTTACAATGTATTAAAACAAAACATTTAAAAACATATTAAAACAAAACATTTAAAAACACCTTTTAGAAAAACTTTTAAAACATCTTAAAAAACAATTCCAACACAGATGCAGACTGTGCAGGGGTTTCGAAAGCAGTGGTTTCCAAAGGGAGAAGGACTGTGAGATGGAAGGGTGTCATGTGAAATGGGGGCATACTGCAACACTGTCTAAGCCTCTTGTTGAAAAAAGGTGGAACGGCAGCATCAAAGACAAGAGAGAGAGTGAGAGAGCAAGCTTCAAAATAAGTGAAACCATAATTTAAATAGCAAAATTAAAAATAAGCTATAATACAAATTATATACAACAAATGGCATCTACAACAAAATGTTGCAGTGTGGAGTGTTCCTGCCAGCCAGCCATGCCCTTTTGTAGCATAATGCCCACCTACCTGCCCATCAGCATTTGGAGGTGGGGCTAGTCAGTTCCCCAGCACCACCAAAGAAGTTTGAAAATTTCAGAGTTCTCCTGAGCTTGCTGATATGTTCTCATTGTCCCTGTTTTGGCCAAATAACCCTTGGGACTCAGCACCAAAGTGTACTTTTAGAGGACATGAAAATCCAACCATATTTTTAAAAACCTTATAAAACATGAAAGATATCTTAATAAAATTAGCACTTAATCTATCCTAATCATAAAATAGATCATAATTAGTGACTACGTCATACACAATTTGTATTCGGGAGCTGTGGGTTTGGAGCAGGGCCATCATGCTGGGTCTAATCTCTCCCCCCCCTCCAAATGCCACTTGCCCAACCTGAATTGTACTCAGAGTAATTAAGGGCCACGCAGAAAAACATGTAAGCACCTTTGTGGTTCCCCCCCACAGGCAGTAGTGTAGTGGCAAATTCAGAAGGGTCCCTTCATGATAGTCACAGCCATGCCCCCTCACTTTTTTTTTTTGCTGCTGGGTTCAGAATGAGATCCTTATTAATGCCTTCTCCTGCAACAAAGACATCCCTAAGAGCCATAAGCATGAAAGGGGAGAGTGTTAGCTACTGAAAAAGAGACTCATGGCTGACTCACCTCCTTTCACTCTGATTGGCTCCAATCAGCAGAAAAGGACAAGGAAACATATTTAAAAAACCTTCTCAGTGGCTAACACACTCCTCTTTCATGCTGATTGGCTCATAGGATGCTGAAGACATAGGGACCCTCTTCCCAAAAGAGTAAGGGTGTAAGACCCCCTGAGACCCTGGATGGCTACACCCCTGCCCACAGAGAAAACAGTTGATTGGGAAATCAGTATGAGAGAAGAAAGGGTTAAATCTCCCTTTCCCCAACACTGTGTCCTTATCCCAATTCCCTACCCACCGCAAGGCTGCATTTATCCTTGGGCTGGAAGGGGTGTGTGTAGAAGATCTGATCAAGGATCTCCTGTCTCACATTATCAGTCATCACTGACATTTTCAATAAACTATATTCAGTGCACTCTTCTGTGCTATATTGTTGTGGCTGTTCTCGCCCTAGCAGGACAACAAAAGACCTTTGTAAATTGTGCACAATTAATTCATTGGACAACGCTCATGGAAGCAAAATCTGGGACAAATCGTGTGAATAATCATAAAGTAATCTAGCGGGGATCAATTTCTGAAGCCTTATTATTTAACAAGTAGCCCCAAAATGCATTCACTGTATGTGTGTGCATTGTCATGTCTCCTTGTCAAGAAATCGGCAACAGGCTGGGAGCAAGGGATCACCTCCTACAGCGTTAAATCGTGGGCCTGAAGAGAAAGGGAGGGGTGGAGAAACAATTTTGAGCTATCAGAGCTTGCTTTGGTCTCAGGGGAAGCACAGGGCCTTGTAGTCTATGCTCTCATTTTTGATGTGGTCATTTTATGGAGTATGCCTCAAAGAAAATGATGCTGGAGGGGGAGGGGCCGTCTGCTCTTCTGCTCAAAAGTCTGCTATGCTGCTCCTCAAAGAAATGGGGCTCCGTTTCTGCTGAAATACTGTATTGAAAGGTTGTTAAAAAACAGCAGGAAAAACTGAGGGCCATTTCCCACTGACTATGTATAGGGTGCAATGTTCCCTCTGAAAATGCCTCCTTGTTGCTGTGAGCTGCTTAGGTCAAGTTCATCTCCTTTCTCTCCAGCAATATTAATACTTCCCTCACTTGCCATACCTTACACATGTATGTTGCTGAATCAACTGATAGAGTAGGCTTCAGGCAAAGGGAAAAAGGAATGGATTGGCCTTCTTTGGCCCTGGGAAGGAGAGTGGGGGAGGGTGCCCTGTGCATTTAAGGGACAATGTCACTTTCCTCTTAGTCAAGGCTCTTTGTCAATTGCTGGGGAAATAATTGACCTCAAGCTACTTCAGTCACAACTAATAGAAAAATGGAACAGTGATGAGTCCAGCTCTTTAAGAGAAAGCAGACAAGAGGAGTGAAAACAAAAGGCAGCAGGAACAGAGCTGACATGGAAAATATTTAAAGCTTCATGTTGAAATTCTTCACCCAACCCAGGAGGTTTGCTCCAAAAAGCAGAGATATTTGAGGTGACACATCCTAAAATGTTGACCTCCATTAAAAATATAGACAGACTCTTTCCTCCTCCCTCTCGCCCTGTTGTCTGTACACTTGAAATACAATACTGAGGGTTGCTAAAGCTCCCAGACAGTGTGGAAAAATGACCATCTGTATCATGTGTGGTTTCTAAACATTCATTTGTGCAGTTACGTTGCATATAAACCCATCTAACTATCTATTACTCATTTTTATTTCTGACAGTCAGAAGAGATATATTAAAAGTCAGGGTCTGACTTCAGCCACATTCACACCATACATTTATTCCACTTTAAACAGTCATGGCCTCCTCCAAAGAATCCTGGGAAGTATAGTTTGTGAAGGGTGCTGTGAGTTGTTAGTAGACCACTATTCCCCTCACATAGCTACAATTCCCTGATTGGTTTAATGGTCAGTCCTACTTCCCAGGGAACTATGGGAATTGTTGCTCTCTGAGGGGAACAGTGGTCTCCTACTAGTGGTCTTCTAATCTCCCTTCACAAATTGAACTTCCCAGGATTCTTTGGGGGAAGCCATGACCATTTAAAGTGGAATAATAGAGGAATAAATGTATAGTGTGAATGTGGCCTTCTACTACACGGTGCTAAATATGGAGAATTTCAAATATTAAAAAAATTATTCCTGATTTGCAGAATATGACTGTCTGCTTCTCCTTTAAATTTGCTAAAGGAAAGGATGGATGGGATAGGAAATCCCAAGGCGCCGTTATGATTGAAAGTGGTTTGTTAAAACATGAACATAAATCATATTCAAACTAGAAGATTCCCCATTTACTAAAGATGCTTTTATCATCTTTTTGTAAAATGTAAGGCTACATCAACTCGAGATGGGCAGCGGGCCAATTTGTATAGGGTAGGAGGATTATTTTATCATTCTCTAGTATAACATTCTACAAGCATTAAAAGCATCCATCCTCAACTTTGGGTCTACAGATGTTGATTCCAACCCCTGTCAATCCCAGCCAGTGTGGCCAATGGTCAGGGATTATGCAGGTTGAGTCTAACATCATCTGTGGACCTAAGGTTGGTGAAGGCTAATATAAAGGGTAAAGGTGACCCAGATTATTTACAGGTCAGCATGATGAGAGCTATGTGAAAGGCCTCCCTGCCCTGTACTTAAAATATCACACAGTATATTTTTCAGATGTTTTAAAAATACAAAAGGTAAAATTGATAGATTGGACCTTTAAGGTCCTAAATGGCCTAGGACTGCAGTATTTTATTTAAGAATTGCTTCCAGTGATGGCTGGTGCCCATTAAGACTGGTAGGGTGGCCAACGATAGATAGAACCAAGGACAGGTGGACCTAGCTAATTCTAGTGTCGCCCCCATCCTCCTCTCTGCTGAGTGTTGCAAGGACAACACGGAGACTAAGGTAAGCTGACACCCAGAGCCACCCCTGTATTGGTTGTTAGAAGGCAAGCAGACGGGGGCTGACTGAAGGCAGACTGCCCCACTCACCCTAATGGACTGCTTCCACTGATTGCCTCCACCCATACAACGTCTGACCCCTGAGATGGTTTACAGAGGACTATTCCATGTTCCTCCATTATCTGAAGAATGGCAGATGGGCACATGGAACAAGGTCTTTTCAGTGGTGGCACCAAGGCAAAGGAATACTTTGCCAACGGAAGTCTTCCTGACTCCATTGCCCCTTGCCTTCCTATCATTAGCTAAGGCATACCTCTTGCAGGGGCTTTTTTCAGGCACTGATTTTTAAAATGGCTTTTCTGTTGTTGCTCTTTTTTATATACACACTGATGCTTACTGATTTAGTTTAACTGACAGGTTTTATAATGTTTGATATGTTGTTTTAATTTCTTGTTGTACTCTTTGCTGTCTTGAATAATTTTTTAATGGACAGGTCGGATGTTGTTGTTATGTGCCTTCAAGTCGATTATGACTTATGGCGACCCTATGAATAAGTGACCTCCAAGAGCATCTGTCATGAACAACCCTGTTCAGATCTTGTAAGTTCAGGTCTGTGGCTTCCTTTAAGGAATCAATCCATCTCTTGTTTGGCCTTCCTCTTTTTCTACTCCCTGCTGTTTTTCCCAGCATTATTGTCTTTTCGAGTGAATCATGTCTTCGCATGATGTGTCCAAAGTATGATAACCCCAGTTTCATCATTTTAGCTTCTAGTTAGAGTTCTGGTTTAATTTGTTCTAACACCGAATTATTTGTCTTTTTCGCAGTCCATGGTATGCGCAAAGCTCTCCTCCAACACCACATTTCAAATGAGTTGATTTTTCTCTTATCTGCTTTTTTCACTGTCCAAGTTTGTTTGTTTGTTTATTTGTTTATTTATTTATTTCACTTGTATACCGCCCCATAGCCGAAGCTCTCTGGGCGGTTTACAGCAATCAAGGGTGGTTTACAGCAATCAAATCACATTCATACATAGAGACTGGGAATACCATGGTCAGAATGATCCTGACTTTAGTGTTCAGTGATACATCTTCCTGTCTTAAAATTTTTCAATAGACAGGTTGGATAAAACTGATGAAAATAATTCCGTCTCGGAAATGATGAACTGAAAGGCAGTGTCGAAATGTTTTAAATTAAATAAGTTTCCCTTCAAAAGTGTTATATGAAAGAAAAACACAGGTGGGCCTTATGAGAACCATCTAAATTATCTTAACAATTGCTTTTTAAGGCTGCAGTCCTATAACCTGGGACAAAGATTAAACCCCATTGAACTCAGAGCCAGACATCCTCTCCTTAGACGAACTGGATCTCCTATTGACCAAACACTTGGGGGAGCAGGCAGGGTCTCCTGTCACCAACCATGAAGATATTGAGAGCCCAAGGGGGATGTCTCCAGAAGATCCTCTTCAATGGCCTTTGGGGTGGATTCCAGACCAAGTGCCAGTGGGTGAGCTACTGGTGGAGTCGGAGGGATAGTTCGAGCAACCTCGAGAGTACAGGCAGCTAAAGATTCAAGCTGAGACCAACAGCAAAGTGTATTCCTGAGAGCCCAAAGTCACTGTGCAATTCAGGAGTAAAGGATTCCTTATGAGAGTTTGGACTCTCAGGACACACTTAAACACCAGCAGCTGGAAGCCAGGTTATATCAGCCCTAACTTTGAGCAATTGCAAGAATAACACAGGTCTCTAGGTCTCTCACATGGGACTCTGGGACTTACCTTGCCTATACGGGTCTTGTTTGTTGTTCCTGCCTGGACTGTTAACTTCTGAAGCTGCCCATGGAGCATATTTTGGACTCAGACTGAATTCTTGTGCCTGACCCAGTTTGTCTTCTGTTTCACACATCTGACTTAGCCCAAGACAAATCCTGGCAATCTTATGTGTGAGGCCTCAGTCTCCTTGGATCGTGTTGGTTTGGGGACTACACCTGCTGGAGAAGGACATGGAAATGGCAAATCCAGATTTAATGGGAAAATAATATGGGATGGCATTTTGATGAGAATGGTGTAATGTGGATGCTGTGCAGAACAGCCATGCATGAGCAATACCTACTCCATTAATAAACTGCTCTGTGGAAATGTCCAAGGGTTTACTTCTGAGTAGACATATGCAGGATTGTGCTGTTAAATGTGTAAATTCATGGTGTAGTGTCTACTTGCAACCACCCCCTGCCCAATTATCAGATATAATCAGGCACACTATAACTAGCTTATAGCTGGCTACGGTGAGGTAGCAAGAAAAATAAGCAAGTCACTTCTGCAGGACTCAGTGCCTGTGGCATTATGTGCAATTCCTAAATTCAAGGACCTCAAACAAAGAATAATTAAGACTCCCAATATTAAAACCCCAGCAGCTGAGAAAACAAGGTGTAACTCAAAGGACATTATTTGTCCCTAATTGCACCACTTTAGATTTTAGAGATGTGTGAAAGAGAAGAGAGTGGGAAACAAAAGGCTCAGGATATTATCTAATTTAGTTAGGAGCAATGGAAGGAAATGAAGCAAACGTTAATATAGATTGCTATCAACAACTCACAGCATTTATTAATTCCTTCCAGAAATACTTCTGCTCTGCCAGAACTTATATTAGCTATGAGATCTGATGCACAACCATTTCATTATTATATTAATTGTAACACTAGATATCACAAGTATTATTTCCTCTCCGGACTGACCAAACACTGCAGCAGAAAGCAAGCTTCCTCCTGGCTCTTTAGCTATATTGGCTGATGTTGCCCCATGTTTCAGTTGCTTCAGGTGAATGATTGGATCCCTGCATTGTTTGGGTCCAGCCCAAATCCTTACCAACAAGCTGGGTATCATTCTTGGTTTGGCTGTTTTCACTGGTGATCGCTTGTGACAGAGTCAGATTGTCTTTAGCAGTGGGTCTGTAAGTGACTGTGAAGGCCAATCCTAGATCCACACAGCCTCCCACAGTGAAGACATAGGTTTCCAGATGGAAGAGTGTTGCAATGAGTAGTAGCGTAACAAGCTTTTCATGTGCCCTGAGCAAGGTTTTATTTTTGGGGCCCTTAATATTTGGGGGGGGGGGAAATAATAATAAAACAAATACGGTATAACAATTGTTTATAAATAATTTTCATTTCAGCAAATCCATTTCAGGGCCCCATTCGTCCTGTGCCCTGTGCCTGTGCACTTGTTGCACCTGCCTAGTTATGGCACTGGCAATGAAAATTTGTTTGATGTGCCTTCCGCTTGGCTCATTTGCCCCTTTCACTCTGTATTCGTGCTTCTTCACAGTCCATAGCACCTTTGATAATAGCTGACCTCCATTTGGGACGCTCATGGGCCAAGACTTCCCAGTTCTCCATGCTCATGTTACATTTTTTTAGCTTATTTTTAAGAACATCTTTAAACCTCTTTTGCTGTCCACCAATATTCCATTTTCCATCCTTAAGTTGGGAGTAGAGTAGCTGCTTTGGAAGATGGTGATCAGGCATTCGAACAACATGGCCGGTCCAGTGAAGTTGATGTTGGAAGATCATTGTTTCAATGCTGGTGGTCTTTGCTTCTTCCAGTACGCTAACATTAGTCTGCCTATCTTCCCAAGTAATTTGCAGAATTTTCCGGAGGCAGCATTGGTGGAATCTTTCAAGAAGTTGGGAGTGTAATTTATAGATGGTCCATGTTTCACAGGCATACAGTAAGGTCGGTAGTGCAATGGTTTTGTAAATAAGCATTTTGGTCTCCCTGCAAATATCCTGATCCTCAAACACTCTATGCTTTGGCTGTATTGCTGTTTAACTACTTCTTCCCAGCTATCACTTCTGCCTTGTTCACTTCCTGCAGGAACATCCAGGCATCCATCCGGTTGTTTACATAGTCATTTAGTTTTATCTTGTCTGTTGTATATCATTTCAAGGCAGCTCACAGAATTTTTAAAAACACAACAACAATAAAACAATGCAAATGTTTTTAAAAGCAACAAATTAAGACAGCAGTATTAAAAACAATTGGGAAAACAGTAGGCAGGTTTCTGAATTCAAGAAGATCTGGGCTGGACAGGTAAGATTGCCACCAACACCAAAAAACTTAAAAGAATAGGTGCTAGGTGCATGGCCTTGGGGAGGGCATTCCATAGTCTGGCTACAATTAGGAAGAAAGCCTGATCCTTCATTGCACTAGACTAACCTCAGTAGGTGAGGGTACCCAAATAAAAGCCTCTTCAAATGACCTTAGGGAATCCAGGATAATAAGAGCTGATACAAAACCCAGCATCTAGAAGAGCAGAGAAGGAAGTGAGGACTTTGTTTACATCTAGCTCCTGTTCCCCTTATGTTGCTGCACTGGGAATGTGAGGAGCATACCCAGCAGGAACAGCAAGCAGCAGAAGAGTCCCCTCCCCTCACTCCCAAGGCCAACAACATCCCACTTCAAGTCGACTTCAGGGGGCTGAGTGTTCTCTCCTGCTTAGCAGAGCCTTGGTGGCTCCTTGGTACACAGTTGAACTGAGGGTGATGAAGCAAGCTGAAAGCCATCTAGACATGGGGGGTGAGGAACCTGTGATGACTCCAATCAAATACTAATACATTAAATTCATTAACAGTAGCATAGTGGCAAATTGAGAAGTGCGTGGTCCCTTTGTGAGTCATGCCATGCCCACCACTGCCATCCCCTTCTAAGGGTATACCACTGACACTATTGGGGCCTACATAATTGACTTGGAAAGCTACAGCAATAAAGGAAAAAACCCCATGATGTTGTATAGAAGCTTCACCTTCTCATCTCAGTCCTCATAGATGGATCCCTTCCCATTTGATTCACCAGCACACATAGATCAAGCAACCCCCTTGCAGACTCCCTTAGCTCCAAAATTACCCATCGGCCTTCCACAAGATAATCATCTCTCTCCCCCCCCCCCAGAAAAAACACTCACCAACCAAGTACTGTAGCCTGCAAGTACTTCACAACCTGCATTTTGTAATTTTGTATAGACAGCAAATAGTCTCTGACAAACCACCCTGCATGGCTGGTAGACTTTTTTGGTCACAGATTTCATAGGCCAGCCTGCTTTTGTCAGATGAGACTACTACAGGTAACTTTTTCTTTTTTTGGAGACAATTCTTTCTCAGAATATTAAAAAAAGAAGTTAAGCAAGTCTAGGAAGATAAATAGGAAGACAGGAAGCTGCCTTATACTGAATCCATCTTGCTCAGTATTGTCTACTCTGACTGGTAGCAGTAATCCAGGATTTCAGGCAAGTCTCTTCCAGCCCTACCTGGAGATGCTGGAAGGAATTCAACCTGGGATCTTCCACATAGAAAGATGCTCTGTCACTGAGCTATGGCCCTTCCCCAATTTAAAGATCATTTTCATCAAGGAATTTTTTAAAAAGCATATTGTTGCGTGCCTCCCCCAATCTCCAAGCGGTGAGATTTCAGGGGTCCCTGTGCCTCTCCAGGGTTTGGTTTCCTTTGGAAAGAAGGTCAGCGGAGACTGCAGTGTTTTTATGAAATATGGTTTGTTTATTTACACACATTCCAACCTGAGCTTAAGATGGAGGGGGTTCAATGCATCAGCAGTCCAATATCCAGCTCTTCCATCTGGATTGCAGGAGGCACCCCAAAAATGCCATGGTGCAGAGAGCTAGTCTCTCTCTGCCTCCAGTTACCAGCAAATCTCTAGACACACTAAAAACTACAAGCACACACTTCTGCTAGCTGCCAGGAGTGGGGGAGAGGCTCTCCAGAAGAGTTTCAATCACAAAAGGGGTCTTCCTGGCCCATTCTCCATTGCTAGGCAACTGATCAGTCCATTATCTTACCTGGCCAATCTATTTGGTTAACAAAAGATTCATATGGCCAGCAGAGAGTTCCTCATTCCAAGGCACAGGATTCCAAATCAGAGGCTGGAAAGGTGACCCACAGGCATCATCCATTCCAACCCCCTCACAACAATATTGTGGTTTTAGAAGCTCATTTGTTGAAAGATCCTTCCATGCCTTCTCCACTCCAAGGTTATGTCCCTAGAACAGCCTTTCCCAACCAGTGTGCCTCCAGATGTTGTTGGACCACAATTCCCATCTTTCCTGATGATTGGCAATGCTGGCTGAGGCTGATGGGAGTTGTGGTCCAACAACATCTGGAGGCACACTGGTTGGGAAAGGCTGCTCTAGAATAAAATGACCTTAACTTACACGAATTCTTTAACTATCATTCTGCTTATCTCTAATCTTGTCATACAATAAAGAAATTAACAACCTATTTTATCAAGATAAATCTGCTATAGTATCATGCAACTCAATCATTTGCATGTTTACTTATAAGCTCCCAAGTAAACCAAGTTAGCTTTAACATGTTGGTGTTGCAGCCTTCCTAGCTGAGAAAATTGCTTTCTTGTTCCCTCCTCCCACAGCAGCAGCATCCATTCCCCACAGGGAACAGATTGAGGCTGCAATCCAATGTATGTTTACTCAGAAGTAAGCTCCATTGGGTTCAATGGAACTTACTCCCAGGTAAGTGTGTATTGGATTGCAGCCTAAATGTGTGTGTGTGTGTGTGTGTGTGTGTGTGTGTGTGTGTGTGTGTGTGTGTGTGTGTGTGTGTGTGTGTGTGTGTGTGTGTGTGTGTGTGTGTGTGTGTGTGTGTGAGAGAGAGAGAGAGAGAGAGAGAGAGAGAGAGAGAGAGAGAGAGAGAGAGAGAGAGAGAATTTTGTCTGGGCAGAGTTTGACAGAGAAGGGATGAAAAGGGATTGCGAAGAGCTCCAAAAAGACCTCTCCAAACTGAGTGAATGGGCAGAAAAATGGCAAATGCAATTCAATATAAACAAGTGTAAAATTATGCATATTGGAGCAAAAAATCTGAATTTCACATATACGCTCATGGGGTCTGAACTGGCAGTGACCGACCAGGAGAGAGACCTCGGGGTTGTAGTGGACAGCACGATGAAAATGTTGACCCAGTGTGCGGCAGCTGTGAAAAAGGCAAATTCCATGCTAGCGATAATTAGGAAAGGTATTGAAAATAAAACAGCCGATATCATCATGCCGTTGTATAAATCTATGGTGCGGCCGCATTTGGAATACTGTGTACAGTTCTGGTCGCCTCATCTCAAAAAGGATATTATAGAGTTGGAAAAGGTTCAGAAGAGGGCAACCAGAATGATCAAGGGGATGGAGCGACTCCCTTACGAGGAAAGGTTGCAGCATTTGGGGCTTTTTAGTTTAGAGAAAAGGCGGGTCAGAGGAGACATGATAGAAGTGTATAAAATTATGCATGGCATTGAGAAAGTGGATAGAGAAAAGTTCTTCTCCCTCTCTCATAATACTAGAACTCGTGGACATTCAAAGAAGCTGAATGTTGGAAGATTCAGGACAGACAAAAGGAAGTACTTCTTTACTCAGTGCATAGTTAAACTATGGAATTTGCTCCCACAAGACGCAGTAATGGCCACCAGCTTGGATGGCTTTAAAAGATTAGACAAATTCATGGAGGACAGGGCTATCAATGGCTACTAGCCATGATGGCTGTGCTCTGCCACCCTAGTCAGAGGCAGCATGCTTCTGAAAACCAGTTGCCGGAAGCCTCAGGAGGGGAGAGTGTTCTTGCACTCAGGTCCTGCTTGCGGGCTTCCCCCAGGCACCTGGTTGGCCACTGTGAGAACAGGATGCTGGACTAGATGGGCCACTGGCCTGATCCAGCAGGCTCTTCTTATGTTCTTATATTCTTAAGGGAAGACATTGCTTTGAATAATCTGTTGCTCTTATAACAAACCGAAGCAAGAAGCACCCATTTTCCTTCAGCATTTGCAAATTATAATACTTTGCATCAGGAACACTTTCAGATGCATGGAGGAGAAGGGAATCAGAGGGGGCAAAGGTGGGAAGATCTCACAAACTTCTAAAGCCTCGTTTTTTAAGAGAGAGAAAGGGCACAATTCTTCATTCCTTTCAAATGCTTTCCAACTAATGTGCCCCTCCTCTTCTCAAACACACTCGCACTGTGCCTGCTGCTACAGATCTGCCACACACACACACTACCATGGAGAAGGAGGAGGCAGGAGCCCCCCCCATGGCACATCCATACAGCGGAGGCCACAGCAATATTCTCCCCAGGAGTGCTAACCCAGGGAGGAGGAAGAGAAAGAGCCACACTGCAGGGCAAGAGACAGGCTGTAGGCTGGGGTGGACAAATATCTGCTTAATTCCGAGCCCCCACTGGAATTATGCAGATTTTTCACTGGCTTCTGCCAGCAGCCTTTCTCTTGCCCCATGGTGTTGTACCTCCTCTTCCTTTTCCTCCTCCACCTGCTCGGAGAAGCAGAAGCCTCTGCTGTACAGTATGGTTTGGCTGGGAAGCCCCCTCTCCTCTTGCCTCTTCCTTCACCCTGGTGTATCTGTGTGTGAGTGGGTGGTGGATTGGAGGGGGCCGGCTGCGGAAAAAGTCCCGAAGAGTCCCCCCCTCCAAAACACACCTGCTCATTAATCAAGCCTACAATGCAGCAGTGATAATGGTGAAGAAGCAATTTTTCTCCACCACCATTGCATCCTCTTAGTGCCATCTGACGAAGCTTTTCTGCATGGTTTGGGGCCTTTAAAACTCCTACCTGCTAGCATTATAGAAGGATGTTGTCAGCTGGTCAAGCCACCTTTGTACAAGGGCAGACTAGAAATAAGACATCCAAGTCTTAACCACCTCAAACCAAAGTAAGTATTGCCCCCTGTGCAAAGTGAAGAAAAACTAGGGCAGAATAAGAGGGGCATCAGATGGTTTCCATGAACATATTTTTAGAAGACAAGAAGTTTGGACAGAAGAGAGTTAATAGATCAAGGAATACTGCTGGAGACTACTTTCATAATCTTTGCAAAGGTGCTAAGTACCTTCCTTCTGTAAGAGACTCTGACTGATTGCTTTTAATAGCTGGCCTTTCTGAATGACTGGAAAATGCCTGAAATAGGGATCTCTCTCCTTTCTCCCACTCTTGGCTAGGGGTGTTGTAATTTAGATGTCTGTGAAGGACCCAAAGGAGAGATTGCTATCTGAGTTTAAGACAAAAACTAAGGGCCAAACTACATTTCATGTGTGTAACATGGAGCTACATCTTTGATGTTTGTTGATTAGACTACAGGTGCATGGATGCAATTCCCACTGGAAATGTAGTGTGTGGCGAGAGGAGGCTTACCTCTTTCATTCCCAGCCCTGATCAGAATGGAAATTGCCCCTCCTGATCTGTATGGTGAGTTGGGTTGCCAGGTCCATGGCCTGAAACTGATCCTGTCTCTGTAGGAGAAGAGAAAGTCAGCCAAGTGCAGGTGTCCTTGCAACTCTGTAATGGGAAAAACCACAAGGTGAAATTCTCCCTCCCCCCTCCACAACTTTTAAAGATACAGAAGACCTCTTGGACGCCGGGCCTGGCAACCTTTAAATCTTTAAAAGTTGTGGAGGGGGGAGGGAGAATCCCATTACAGAGTTGCAAGAACATCTGCACTTGGCTGACTTTCTCTTCTCCTAAAGATACAGGATCAGTCTCAGGCCAAGAACCTGGCAACCCTAACATTGGTGAGCTGTTTTTTAAAAAAAATGTTTTGGACCGCTCCTGAGTCCCTAACTGCATGACAAGCATAATGTAGTAAACACATAATGTAGTCTACCTCAAATAAAGACACAGTGCTTAGTTTTTGGGTGTTGTAAGCATCTTTGGAGGCTGACTGCCTTACTAGATAGATATCTAATGTGGGAGCAATGGACTTTGGCTGTCTGCTTATGCTGTGTTTCCATCTATGATCAACCTGTATATTTGTAAATAAATGCAAATATTACAAAACACCTCCTCCCAAGTGTCCAAAGGCCTCCTTCCAAAGGGAACCTTGCTTGGAGAAGTGGGGTGAGTATAACAATAAATTTAACAACAAAACTGCAGGAAATAAAGGCTCAAGGCCAGGAGTAGCCAGGGACTCATATGTGCTGCTAATGATACAAGCAGAAAACATTTTGATTGTCCCCAGATCCTCTTTCCTGCCATATGCCCTGTATTACCAGACAGTGCATCAGAGCTCATTGAAGGAGAAAGTGAGAGCAAGAAAGGTTTTTTTCAAAGGCTAGGGCAAACACAGAAATGCCTCCAAAGGTCCCCATGAAACAGTATCTGCCTCAGCCAGCTGCTCAATGACGCATGACACATGCAAAGTGCAGTGTTCTGGCTAGATTGTCACCTTGTGCCACTCACCACTCCCCTCCTCTTCCTTCACGTGATTAGATTGGAAACAATGCAAAACACTCCCCCTCACAGTCGGTGATGTGCTGCCAATATTTGAACAGGGCTCTTATATAGCCAGAATGTCCATATGTGCCCAGTAGCCAAACTATAAATCTGTTGTGGTGCTACAGTCTGTGCATTCACAGGAGGCATCAAAAAAGACTGGCACAATCCTATCTGTTGTTTTTCTCTGCTTTCCTCCTTTTCAATCAACAGCAAGAAATTTCTCTTTGAGACCTAGAGAGGGTAACAGCAGTTACTTCAAAAAGCTTAGAGAACTTGGGACAGTATGCTTTTTTAAAAAAATACCCTTGTTTCTGTGAAAATAATGCTTGCTGATAAGAAGCAAGGTCAACTTTATTGATGTGTAATGTACAGGGGTGCCTTCCCCAAGGAATGATCATTGAAAATATCAGACACCTGATCCGTTCCTGATAGTACCAAAATTGCACTTCATAATTATTTTTAGGGGCCCCAGGGCATAATTCTCTCCAGCAGGGATGATTTAGCAATATCTACAGAGCAGAGAGTCTATTTGGTATCAAGGAAATCACCCCAGCTCTGCTTTCAGCCCAGCAGTAGAATTTTAACAAGTGGCTCTGCTCCTCTCTGAGCTCCTAGCACAGGCTCCCAGTCAACACTGCTCCCTTGCTGTCCTCAGCTGATTTCCTACAAGACACAACCAACTGTTTTTATCAAGCCTGACTGAATAAAAATTCAACCACACATGAAAAAGGTGATGGTGGCGGGGGAAGGGTGAGTCTGCTAGGAAACAAAAGGCTGGAGATACAACCACTCACAGTCACTGTACCATGTGCAGGGACAAATCTGCCATTGGAAAGTTTCCCAAGGATTTCCTTATAAACCTGATCACTGACGTGGAACCCAGCCTATCACAGCATGGGGGCAAAGTTGTGACTTTATTGTTTGGCCTCAAACTTAATTTAGCTATTTTAACCCTTCGGACAGTCAGGAAGAGTGTCTTTGCCTGTGGCATTATGTGCTGAAATAATTAAGCCTGCTAGTGAATGGCAAGATTCCTCAAAGGAAACAGAAGAAAGGCCCAAACTGCTTTAGTACTATTGCCTCTTGCCCCCAAGAGCATACATTTATTGGGGCTTTAAAATCAAACTCCTCTGACACTAGGCTTTTATGTACATGCGGCATTAAAAATATCAAGAGCTAATGGTACCCAGTAGGCATGGTTTATAGTTATGTCTGAAAGGTTCTCCCAAATAATAAGTGGTAGCTTCCTATTCCCCTTTGCTGCATGTTAGGTGGAATGGCTGCTGTTTCCATTGGCTGGTACCAACAGCCATCATATTCTCCAGGCTGACTCACATGTCAGTCCCTAGCTGTTCTCAGCTGATTCCCTACAAGGTAGCCTGCTAACCGCCACAGTTTTGCCAGGCAAACAACCAGGACTAGGCGATGAAAGAAGGTCTGATATCCCAAACAGAGCAGGCCATGACCCCTATAGCCCAGTGGGTAGGGACATGGATGGAGAACTCACAGGCCAGGGCTGCATCCACATTCATGCTTTGTTCACTCACTACCTACAAGGCATCAGCATGAAATCATGAAGAAAATATCCTGCTTCCATGCTTTTCCTGCTCAGCTTCTCACTTTTTTCCCCAGATATTAGAAAATTCAACTTTTAAAAAACATAATGAAACATCTATGCAGTTTCTCTAGGTGTAGAGGCCTATTGCATAGCGACTGAGTAGGTTTGTGGTGGGTAATTATGTATCGATTGCTCTATGGTCCATCTCTCCTTTCTAGGAATCAGCTTTGTCACTTTAAACTTTCCCTTTCCAAATAGCATTATTGTTTATTTATTTTCTTCCACCCTCCTAAATTGCAGGGGAGGGGCAATCATAGTCAGTATCTAACTCTTTCCCCTGACACTACAGTCAATAAAAAAAAATCCTTCTCCAACATTTGGGACTAGAGAAAGGGGGACTGCCCATTCTATGGAATGTAAATTGTAATGCAATAAAATGCTATATAAGAAATAAAAGAAGCAATAAAAATACAATTAAAAATCATACAACATCTAGCACAGCAGATCACAATTGCTACAACAGACAGAAAAATCATTAAGTGGTCCACCAAGACCATGAGCAATTTTCAGTGGTCTGTGGGAAACAAAGTATGGGAACTACTGACTTAAAGCAAAACAGCAGTTATTGGGTGCTGCTAAATCATCCAGGCAATACTGTAGTGGCAAATGCAGACATACAGGCAGGGTTTATTTTAATGTGCAGTGTCAAAAAAAATTGTGCTTTGTGAAATACATTTTTGTGCAGGTGAGCATATGGGATTTAATAAGGAGCTATACAGTTTCTTAAAAAAGAAACAGATGAGAAAGGATAAAAAGAAATAGAAAATGAAGATAAATACTGGTTCCTTTCAAATATTCATAACCTTTTATTAAGAGTATATTATGGAACTAAATACTTGACTAGTTCAGGGGTGGGCAGCGTGCTGGCCACTTGTGCAGTAGGAAAAAAGCTTAGAATAAACCCTAGTGCAGGGTCCCCTCATGATAGTCACACCATGCACCCTCACAGCCACACCCCCAGGATTCACCATTTCTTCTGCAATTACAGAATTAGAGAACCAGAATAAAACCACTGTGTCCATAGGCTTCCCCCCATTTAATCTCTCTCTGTGAGAGCTAAACATTGTCAGAAACATTTTGTTTTTAAGAATTCTGAAATGAAGCAAAGTGAGGGACTAGGATTTGGGAGACTAAGGTACTTGCCATGAAGCTCACATCTCACCTTAGGAGCCAATCAGCATGAGAGGGGAGATATGTGTTAGCTACTGAGAAGAGTCTTCTAAGGGACTGGCTCATCTTTCACTGTGATTGGCTTCAATCAGCATGAAGGGTCAAGGAAGCATGTTGTTAACCAAGTGAGATGACTCTTCTCAGTGGCTTACACACTTCCTTTTCATGCTGATTAGCTCATGTATAGGCACCCTGGTGCCTAAAAAATAAGGGACCCCAGACAACTACATACCTAAGTACCTCTGCTGGGAATAATAGCCCCTCACAGTTATCAGAACACTCCACCAAATACATAACAACATCTATGTGAGGGAAACAAACATTTTACAATGAAGAGGATTACATGTACAAGGAAGAGCAGAAACTACAGCAGGAAGCTTACAGGGACCAGCACCAGGAACCTCTTGGTAGCTCCTTGGGACAGAGCCTTATAACTGGAAAGAGGAGTTGAAAGTCTGAGTCCCACCATGAGATCAAAAAAACCATAATACAAACCTTATGTTTGGAGTGTTTTTGGACATAAAAACATTAGATGCAAAAGTATAAACAAGCAGGAATAATACCCAAACCTCCCACATCACAGCTAGGGTTGCCAGGTCAGAAGCATCCCAAACCCTGAGATTTCAGGGACTGCCCCTAGTGATGCCATAGGGGTGGGCCCTAGTTATGTCATTAACCATGACACATTAAGCAACAACCACAATTTCGTGGAGCATACCATTCAAACAAAAACATTTTTCTGATTGGAAATTAAGATAGAAATCTTCACTAAAAGATGGTATTCCCAGGTCCAGCTGAAGTGACGAGATCATTCCTTCTCACCTGGGTAGGGAACATTGAATCTAGCCTACTTGCTTCTGGCAAGAAGGGTTTGTGCCCTCAGGCCAGGCCAATTACTAGAAGGCCATTGTAGGAAGAAGGGAGCCTAGTGTTGTGGAGATGTTAGATGGGAGAACTCAGGAGGAAAGATGGATGCCCCTAAAGGCTGTAATTCTAAGCACACTTATTAAGAGACTAAGCCCCATAGAACTCAACAGGACTTCCTTCTGAGTAGATATGATAGGGTTACCAGGTCTTCTGTTTTTGGGCAGAGTCTCTGGTTTTTGGGGGTCCCATTCAGTTCTCTGGCTAGCACTCCTTAATCTCCAGACTCTCAGCTTCAATTTTTAAAAAAAGTTTCTAGGTGGTCTGGTTCCTGAGATATACACCAAAATGTCAACCCCCCCCCCAGCGCGACTGTTAAATCTGTTTTACAGATCTTTATAACAGCTCCTAGCCCTAACTACAACTCCCATCAGCCCAATCCAATGGCCATGCTGGGAGTTGTAGTTTTAAAAAGTAACTTTTCCAAGCTCTGGCTCTAACCCCGCCCTTTCAGGATTGTAGCCAATAAATGAAGCCAGGGTTATGACTTCTTGATCCAGGCATGCCTAGGCTTAATTTCAACGTCAGAAAATGGTGGCTTTGAGATTTTGCAGTTTGCGTAAGTAATATGGCTTAACTTTTTTCCCCTCTTGTGTGCAAGAGCTAAGAAATATGAAAGTATTTAATCCAATACTTGCTTTTGTTTTCTGGGAGTAAAGCAATGCTAATCCCATGTACCTGGAGTAAACCCCATTGAACTCCATTAGGACTTACTTTTGAGCAGACATGGTTAAGATTGTGCTGTAAATTAATGGGACTTTTGAGTAAACAACACAGACTTGTGTTTGTGTTGTAAATCTTTCTTTCCTTCTCCAATCCTATTTTTAAAGCAATTAGGCAGGGTTTACCTAGGTATCACAGTTTTTATTATGTAGGAAACTAATAGTGATTTTTTTAAAAAATGTTCCTCAATGACCAACTGGTTTGACAATAAACTCTTATATGGGGGGTATTTTTACACCTGCAAGTGTTTGTGTGTATGGAGCCTTTCCAACAACCCTGTGAGGTAGGGTTGGTGATTGGAAACCAAGGCAACTCACAATAAGAAATAAATCCCTTTTAAAACCAATAACCATAAAACAAGTATAAACAGCTGCAAAACAGCTTAAAGTGGCATGATTCCAAATTGTGGGTTGGGTGAATGAAGTTTATTTATTTATTTTTATTTATTATTTTTATTTATATCCCGCCCTTCCTCCCAGTAGGAGCCCAGGGCGGCAAACAAAAGCACTAAAATCATAAAAACAGACTTTAAAATATATTAAAACAAAACATCTTTAAAAACATTTTTAAAAGCTTTAAAAACTTTTTTTTTAAAAGAAAAGGTTTAAAAACATATTAAAAAACAATTCCAACACAGACACAGACTGGGATAAGGTCTCAACTTAAAAGGCTTGTTAAAAGAACAAGTTCCTTATCTCTTGAGGGTACAGTTTTCCCTGGTTGAGTAAGCCCCATTGAATACATTGGAACTTGCTTCTGAGTAAACAAACAATTTACATGCAGGCAAAATTTATTAAGTGGATTCACGCAATACGTTTAAAGCATATCCAACTTGCATTTAAAGCGCACGACTTCCCCTAAATAATCCTAAATAATCCTGAAGTGTCATTTCCCCCTCACAGTTATACCTGTAGTTCTCACCACTCTTAACAAACTGCAGTTCCCATGATTCTGTGGTGAGATTCATGTGCTTCAAATGGGTGTTGAATGTGCTTTAAATGAATGGTGTGGATCTGCCCTAGGTATGATGTACATTCAAGAGTGAATTGAAAAGGACAATTTTAAAAGTTACTACTTGCTCTTACTCATTTCTCAGACCTCTTTCTGAAGTGAAGGGTCAAATCTGTAAAGACGTTTGGAGCAGCCACGTTAAAAGATAAGGGCAGGGCATTCCAGTCAGGGGGTTGCCAACCCTGCTTGGATATGGATGTCTTTGCAGAGGATCCCTAGTCAAGGTTTACCAACAGCACAATCCAAACTATATCTACTCAGAGGTCAGTCCTGTTGAGTTCTATGGGGTTTAATCCCTTAGTAAGTGTGTTTATAATTGTAGCCTTCTGGAGCATCCATCTTTACTCCCCAATGTTCCCATCTAACATCTCTACAACACTAGGCTCCTTTGTCCCTACAGTGGCCTTCTGGTGACTGGCCTGGCCTGAAGGCACTTAAACCCTTCTTGCTGAAAGCAAGTAGGCTAGATTAAATGTTCCCTACCCAGGCTCCATCTTTTAGCTAAGATTTCTATTTTAATTTCCAATCAGATTTTTTTTTAATTGTATGCTCCAAGCAACTGTGATTGATGCTTAATGTATCATGCTTAATGGCATCACTCGGGCCCGCCCCGTGACATCACTCGGGCCCGCCTCCATAACATCACTAGGGCTCGCCCCTCAAATCTCAGGTTTTGGGATGCTTCTGACCTGGCAACCCTAATGATTAGGATTGTGCTGTTGGTAAGGCTGGACTAGGGATCCTTTGCAAAGATATCCATATTAAAGCAGGATTGGCAATCCCCTGTCTGGAATGCCCTTCCCCTGCCTTTTAATGTAGCTGCTCCAAACATCCTTACAGACTTAACCTTCACTGTAGAAGAGTTTTGAGAAATGAGTAAGAGAAGAAGGTTCTCTACCCTTTTCTACCTACCCTGTGGGCTGGTATAAACTCACTTTACAGCCAACCCAATTACAGTGAGTAATAATTGACAGAGAGAAAACACACACGGTTTGGTCTGCCCACACGGGTATTAGCTTGGGAACAACAACTGAAGCTACACTTCCCAGTATGTGAATTTTCTGTTACCACTATTGGGCAAGAAACAAACCATCATGCAAACAACAAGGTGCATCATCAGTGGGTTTAAGGGGGTTGAGCTGAGCACATAGAACTAATATTGCTTCTATGGATGTAAGGGAGTGAGGTTAAAAGTAAATGAAATGCAAACAGAAAAAGAAAAACAAAAGACAGTAATGATTTCCTAAATGCAATACCATACCAACCACAGCAAGATTGCTATGAGTAAGGCAGAGAACTCAATATCCTACAACCAGTCAGGGTTCCTAACCAAAACTAAATGCTGGCAGCTAGTCAGTCAAGGTCACAGAAATCCCCATGCAGCACAACCTGACTTGGGGGCTACAGTTAGTGCAGAATGCTGTGGCATGATTACTGACATGAGTGAGACCCTATCAGCACATAATACCTCTGCTCTGAAATCTGCATTCATTGCTGATTTGCTACCAGGCCAAGTTCAAGGTGTGCTTTCCATGTTATGGGTTGCACATAGTACTTGTTCTGCTCTTGTAAGAAATCAATCCTTTAGTGTGGCAGCACCTATGCTTTGAAACTCCTTGCCAATTGATATTAGGCAGACACCTTCATTGTACTCTTTTTGGCACCTGCTAAAAACATTTTTGTATACACAAGGCTACCCAGGCATGTAGAAGCTATTATGTTTTTTATCTGTTTTTAACTCATTGTTGGTTTTATTATTTTGAATATTTGTAAATACCTGTCTTTAACTGTTTTTGCCAATAATTTTGTTTTAATTCCTTCTGTAAACTGCTTTGAGGTTTTTTATGATAAAGCGGTATATAAATGTTGTAAATAAAATACATTTTGGAATCACTGTGGCCCTTGGGTCTCTTTCCTCTTTTACGAACAAAGAAATCTGTCTCATACTGACTCAGGCCATTTGGTACCATCTAGTACAGTACTGGAGACATGGAGTAGCATTGGCTGTCCAGGATTCCAGGCAATAGTCTTTTCCAGAAATTGGACCTTTGCATGCAAAGCATGTGCCCTCCCACTGAGCTATAGCTCTTCCCCTGTTTAAAAAAGTATCTTTTAAAATTGTTCTTTTCAATTCACTAATGAATGCACATCATACCTAGGGCAGATCCACATCATAAGAACATAAGAAGAGCCTGCTGGATCAGGCCAGTGGCCCATCTAGTCCAGCATCCTGTTTTCACAGTGGCCAACCAGGTGCCTGGGGGAAGCCCGCAAGCAGGACCCGAGTGCAAGAACACTCTCCCCTCCTGAGGCTTCCGGCAACTGGTTTTCAGAAGCATGCTGCCTCTGACTAGGGTGGCAGAGCACAGCCATCACGGCTAGTAGCCATTGATAGCCCTGTCCTCCATGAATTTGTCTAATCTTCTTTTAAAGCCGTCCAAGCTGGTGGCCATTACTGCATCTTGTGGGAGCAAATTCCATAGTTTAACTATGCGCTGAGTAAAGAAGTACTTCCTTTTGTCTGTCCTGAATCTTCCAACATTCAGCTTCTTTGAATGTCCACGAGTTCTAGTATTATGAGAGAGGGAGAAGAACTTTTCTCTATCCACTTTCTCAATGCCATGCATAATTTTATACACTTCTATCATGTCTCCTCTGACCCGCCTTTTCTCTAAACTAAAAAGCCCCAAATGCTGCAACCTTTCCTCGTAAGGGAGTCGCTCCATCCCCTTGATCATTCTGGTTGCCCTCTTCTGAACCTTTTCCAACTCTGTCATAGCCTTTTTGAGATGAGGCGACCAGAACTGTACACAGTATTCCAAATGCGGCCGCACCATAGATTTATACAACGGCATGATGATATCGGCTGTTTTATTTTCAATACCTTTCCTAATTATCGCTAGCATGGAATTTGCCTTTTTCACAGCTGCCGCACACTGGGTCAACATTTTCATCGTGCTGTCCACTACAACCCCGAGGTCTCTCTCCTGGTCGGTCACCGCCAGTTCAGACCCCATGAGCGTATATGTGAAATGAAGATTTTTTGCTCCAATATGCATAATTTTACACTTGTTTATATTGAATTGCATTTGCCATTTTTCCGCCCATTCACTCAGTTTGGAGAGATCTTTTTGGAGCTCTTCACAATCCCTTTTTCTTTTAACAACCCTGAACAATTTAGTGTCGTCAGCAAACTTGGCCACTTCACTGCTCACTCCTAATTCTAGGTCATTAATGAACAAGTTGAAAAGTACAGGTCCCAATACCGATCCTTGAGGGACTCCACTTTCTACAGCCCTCCATTGGGAGAACTGTTATTCCTACTTTCTGCTTTCTGCTTCTTAACCAATTCCTTATCCACAAGAGGACCTCTCCTCTTATTCCATGACTGCTAAGCTTCCTCAGAAGTATTTGGTGAGGTACCTTGTCAAACGCTTTTTGAAAGTCTAAGTACACTATGTCCACTGGATCACCTCAATCTATATGCTTGTTGACACTCTCAAAGAATTCTAATAGGTTACTGAGACAGGACTTTCCCTTGCAGAAGCCATGCTGGCTCTGCTTCAGCAAGGCTTGTTCTTCTATGTGCTTAGTTAATCTAGCTTTAATAATACTTTCTACCAGTTTTCCAGGGACAGAAGTTAAGCTAACTGGCCTGTAATTTCCGGGATCCCCTCTGGATCCCTTTTTGAAGATTGGCGTTACATTTGCCACTTTCCAGTCCTCAGGCACGGAGGAGGACCCGAGGGACAAGTTACATATTTTAGTTAGCAGATCAGCAATTTCACATTTGAGTTCTTTGAGAACTCTTGGGTGGATGCCATCCGGGCCCAGTGATTTGTCAGTTTTTATATTGTCCATTAAGCCTAGAACTTCCTCTCTCGTTACCACTATTTGTCTCAGTTTCTCAGAATCCCTTCCTGCAAATGTTAGTTCAGGTTCAGGGATCTGCCCTGTATCTTCCACTGTGAAGACAGATGCAAAGAATTCATTTAGCTTCTCTGCAATCTCCTTACCGTTCTTTAGTACACCTTTGACTCCCTTATCATCCAAGGGTCCAATCGCCTCCCTAGATGGTCTCCTGCTTTGAATGTATTGATAGAATTTTTTGTTGTTGGTTTTTATGTTCTTAGCAATGTGCTCCTCAAATTCTTTTTTAGCATCCCTTATTGTCTTCTTGCATTTCTTTTGCCAGAGTTTGTGTTCTTTTTTATTTTCTTCATTTGGACAAGACTTCCATTTTCTGAAGGAAGACTTTTTGCCTCTAAGAGCTTCCTTGACTTTGCTCGTTAACCATGCTGGCATCTTCTTGGCCCTGGCGGTACCTTTTCTGATCTGTGGTATGCACTCCAGTTGAGCTTCTAATATAGTGTTTTTAAACAACTTCCAAGCATTTTTGAGTGATGTGACCCTCTGGACTTTGTTTTTCAGCTTTCTTTTTACCAATCCCCTCATTTTTGTGAAGTTTCCTCTTTTGAAGTCAAATGTGACCGTGTTGGATTTTCTTGGCAATTGGCCATTTACATGTATGTTTAATTTAATAGCACTGCGGTCACTGCTCCCAATCGGTTCAACAACACTTACATCTCGCACCAGGTCCCGGTCCCCACTGAGGATTAAGTCCAGGGATGCCGTCCCTCTGGTCGGTTCCATGACCAACTGGTCTAGGGAATAGTCATTTAGAATATCTAGAAACTTTGCTTCTTTGTCATGACTGGAACACATATGCGGCCAATCTATGTCCGGGTAGTTGAAGTCACCCATTACTACCACATTTCCTAGTTTGGATGCTTCCTCAATTTCATATCTCATCTCAAGATCTCCCTGAGCATTTTGATCAAGGGGACGATAGATCGTTCCCAGTATTAAGTCCCTCCTGGGGCACGATATCACCACCCACAACGATTCTGTGGAGGAGTCTGCCTCTTTTGGGGTTTCGAGCTTGCTGGATTCAATGCCTTCTTTCACGTATAGAGCGGCTCCGCCACCAATACGTCCTTCTCTGTCCTTCCGATATAGTTTATATCCAGGGATAACCGTATCCCACTGGTTTTCTCCATTCCACCAGGTCTCCGTTATGCTCACTATATCAATGCTCTTCTCTAAGACCAAGCACTCCAGTTCTCCCATCTTGGTTCGGAGGCTCCTAGCATTAGCGTACAGGCACTTGTCTCTCTTCAAGTGTCTTTGGCACTTGTGGCTTGGCCTGTGGTAATTTTGCTCTTCTGAATTTATATCCTGTGCCCCTGCTCTCACAATGCCTACTTCTAGGCATACCCCTTTTAAAATTTCATCATTTCTTTGGTTTTTATCCCAGGGGGGAGGTTTATTCCGAACCGGACCTTTCTCAGCTCCTGTCGGGTTTCCCCCCTCAGTCAGTTTAAAAGCTGCTCTGCTACCTTTTTAATTTTAAGTGCCAGCAGTCTGGTTCCATTCTGGTTCAAGTGGAGCCCGTCCTTTTTGTACAGGCCCGGCTTGTCCCAAAATGTTCCCCAGTGCCTAACAAATCCGAACCCTACCACCCGACACCATCGTCTCATCCACGCATTGAGACTGCAAAGCTGTCTGGCTGGTCCTGCACGTGGAACCGGTAGCATTTCAGAGAAAGACACCTTGGAGGTCCTGGCTTTCAGCATCCTACCTAGCAACCTAAATTTTGCTTCCAGGACCTCACAGCTGCATTTCCCCATGTCGTTGGTGCCAACGTGCACCACGACCACTGACTCCTCCCCAGCACTGTCTACCAAACTATCTAAACGACGGGCGATATCCGCAACCTTCGCACCAGGCAGGCAAAACACCTTGCGGTCTACACGCCCATCACACACCCAACTGTCTATGTTCCTAATGATCGAATCACCCACTACAAGGATCCCTCCACCCCCTGGAGATATATCCTCGGCACGAGAGGATAGCTGCTCATCCCCCAAGGAATGGGTCCCTTCTAAGGGATCGTTTCCCTCTTCCTCAGCTGGATGCTCTCCTTCCCCGAGACCATCGTTCTCTATGATAGCAGGAGAGCTATCATCGCTAGAGTGGGACACAGCTATAATGTCTCTGAAGGCCTCCTCCACACACCTCTCTGCCTCTCTCAGCTTTTCCAGGTCCGCCACCTTGGCCTCAAGGAAATGAAGTCGTTCCCGGAGAGCCAGGAGCTCATTGCACCGAGAGCACACCCACGACTTCTGTCCAACAGGCAGATAGTCGTACATGCTGCAGGCTGTGCAAAACACTGGAAAGCCCCCACACGCCTGCTGGCTTCTTACCTGCATAGTTTTGTTTGAGGTTTATTACGTCAATAGGTTGGAGACTGTGGTTTAGTTGAGGTCAGGGAACAGAAGGGCAGAGTGGGGGGCCCTGGCCTCCTCGCCCTGCTGCCGAAGTCGCTCTGCTGCTTAACTCGCCTTGACGCTTTGTCAGCTGGGGCTCCCTCTAGCTCGTGGAGCAGGCTCCCTCGCTAGGTGCTCTGACTTTATATGCATTTAAAGCACATTCAACACGCATTTGAAGCACATGAATCCCACCACAGAATCATGGGAACTGTAGTAGTGGGAACTATAACTGCACTTCCCAGGATTCTTTGGGGGAAGTCATGCACTTTAAATGCGAGTTGAGTGTGCTTTAAATGTATTGTATGGATCTACTTCATAAACTTTGCCTGCATGTAAATCATTTTAATTAATTTTTAAAAATGGAAATCAGCTACATCGTTTACTAGGTGACCATGGGCTACTCACCATCTCTCAGCCTAATCTGCCCCTCAGAGTGAAAACCACAGAGGGGGACTATGACCACCCCAAGGAAGAAGGGCACACTTAAAATGTAGAGGAAATAATGTACAACCATAGCGTGCAATGAGATACTTATCAGGACAAAGATGTTTATTATTTACACAACCTATAAATATATTTATAGTGCAATCCTATGCATGTTTACTCAGAAACAAGTCCCAATGTATTCAATGGGCTTATTCAAACAGGGAAGCATACGCAGGACTGCAACCTCAAGTGATAAGGAACTTCACTCACCCAACCAAAACTTCAGAATCATGCCACTTTAAGGTTTTATGATTTTATGATTATTAGATTTTAAATTGATGTAGTTCTTCTTGTGAGGTGCCTTGGTTTCCAACCCTACCTCACAGGGTTGTTGTAAAGATTCCATATACACACACACTGGAGATGTAAAAATACATACACCATATAATAGTTTATTGTCAGAAACAGTTGGTCACTGCAGAACTTAATAAAATAAAATAAATCCAGCATTAACTTCCTACAAAAGAAAAGCAGAGACACCTAGGTAAGACCTGTATAATTGCTTTAAAAATAGGACTGGATGGGGAGAGAAACATTTACAACACAAACACAATCGTTTGCTATATTAACTCAAAAATCCCATTGATTTACAGCACAATCCTAACCATGTCTACTCAAAAGTAAGTCCTATTGAATTCAACGGGGTTTATTCCCAGGTATGTGGGATTAACTTTGCAGGTTTACTCCCAGAAAAGTGAGTATACAATTATAAAGCTTCATATTAGGAAGGTTTTCAAAACAGGCTATAAATTAAACAAATAAATTGCTCTCTTCTACAGCCCAGGAAAATGTACATGTACACTTATTTTAAATATCTGTTCATAAATTATGTGAAAGATAAAACTTATAATATGCTATTTTGAAAGTAATTTTAAAAACCCTGCATGTGCACTTTTATTATAACTGAAATTGTTTGCAGTAAACAATTGCTTACCAAGATCCTGCTGTGATTTTTTTTGTTCTAGATCTCCTGATCTGCACACATAGAGAACGCTATAAACCAGGAAAAGACAACTGTTTTCTGGCCTTGCAATGGGTTCTAGCTATTGCCTGGAAGTTAACAAATCCCTTGTTAATCATAACCCTGACTTCACATATTGGCTACAAACCTAAAAGGGCAGAGTTACAGCAGCCAGCTATGAGCTCATTTAACAGAAGTTTGGGGATTGACATTTTGGTGTATATCTCTTGAACCAGACCACCTAGAAACTTTTTTTTAATGAAAGCTGAGAGTCCAGAGATTAAGTTGACTCATCTGAGACCCAGAGAGGACCCTGAAAATCCAGAGTCTCTGGGCAAAAACTGGAGATCTGGCAAACCTAGTCATAGCCATGGGAGGAGACAGGAGAAAGACACATAATGGAGTCTTTGTAATTTCCCATGGGGCTGGCCCACAACATATCTCTGCCCTCTTCCCTATTCTGTATTGACCCATCTTAAGATCAAGGAATAGTAGAATTGGAAGGGGCCTACAAGACCATCAAATCCAATCCCCTGCTCAATACAGGAACCCCCCTGCTCAATCAGATCTGAAGGGATTTCATATGAACAGGGCAAGCACCAGGCATGTCTGGGCCCTTGGGCGCCAGCCTGCCCCAGGCCTGGGTGCCCCCTTACAGACCATGAGGGCCCCTGGCACCTGCCTGCTCCACCTACCTCTTATGTCTTTCTGTGAATGCCCTGCATGCTGCCCTACAGTGCATGCACACACATACCTGCCATCAACCAAGATGGTGGTACAGGCATCAGCCTCTTAGAGAACCTTCTGCCGCCATCTTGATTGATGGCAGCTGTGCACATACTGCACAGGGCATTCACAAAAAGGGAAGACAGTAGGTGGAGCAGGTGGGTGCCATGGGCCCGCACTGTCTTTCGGATAGGGCTGGGAGATCCCTCTCTGTGATCTGTGGCAGGGTCGGGAGTCTACCCTGCCGAGGATCACGGAAGGGGAGCTCTACCCCCATACCCTACAGAGAGGTCCTTCAGGGGCCCCTCTGGGCCACAGGGGCTCTCGGCCATGGCCCGACCTGGCTGCCCTTTGGCGCCAGCCCTACATATGGAGCCATAACTCAGTGGAGAGTACCACTTTTGTGAACATGAGGTCCCACATTCAAATACTACCCATTTTTGATCCCATAAGAATATAAGGAAAGCCCTGCTGGATCAGACCAAAGTCCACCTAGTCCAGCATCCTGTTCTCACAGTAGCCAACCAGATGCCTTTGGGAAGCCAGCAAAGCAGGACCTGAACACAATTGCACTCATAGTTGCACAATTGCATACTGCCTCTGATACTGGAGGTAATAAACAGTCATCATGACCAGTAGACATTGATGGCCTTATCCTCCATTATTTTGTCTAATTTTATCTAAGTTGGTGGCCATTACTCTATCTTGTGGTTTTACTTAGTGCTGTGTGAAGAAGTATTTCCTCTTGTCTTTCCCAGGGTGTAGACTTTCCAATTCCTGGGGGGGTGGCAGGTCTGGGCGAAAGCTAAGGAAAAGATGGGTGCGGACCAGTGGTTATAGTGGTATCTCAGTGGTCTCCCAGTGTCCTGTCTTTGAAATTTGCTTTTAGGGTGGTCACTTTAAGATCTGCAATTGGACATGCATGTACATAGGACAAACTGGACAGTCTCCACACAAGAGAATAAACAAACACAAATTTGTCATTAAGAAAAGTAACACAAAAACGTTGCAGGAATCTTGATTCTCCATTCAGAAGAGTGACTAAACAATATGAAATTGATTAAATTATAGCATCATGAATGCCTTTATTTGGTAAAGGCATGGTTGTAGTCTCTGAGCCAATGCAGAGTGCAAAACATTTGCTGTGCACTAACTCAGTTTCTGAGCAATGTGCAGAGTTCAAAGTATTGGCAATCTTCTTTTCACTTCAGACTCTTAAACCAAGTTTCCTATAAGTGAGCGCAGGCACATTTTGGGTCAGTTCCTAACAATTGTGAAGTGCATCATGACTGCTCCCATAACGCATGCCCCTAAGGAAAATCCAGAGTCATGCCACTGGGATTTGATATATCTTTCTTTTCTGCTTAAATACTTCACTTTAAAAACACAGACACTCAAAAAAACAACAACTATTAATAAAATATCATAATTAGGTTTATGGAGCATGACTGTGCATAGTTACCTGGGAGTAAGCTCCATTGAACTCAGTATAGGTTCAACTTGTAAAACGCATTTGGCTTTAACATATATGCTGCTGAGCAACAGGTGTCACAATGTGCTTTGTCTGTCACCAGATGATAAGAGAGACACTCATAGGTTCTTTTCCAAGTATCTTGGTTCCTGATGCTGGCTTTGCCTTCACATTAGGAACTTTCATATTTAAAGACTCTCCATCCCCCTTAGCTAAGTTTCCTGCCAAGGAAGAAGTAGTGAAGATTCCTCCTGACCTTGCCTTCAGGTCTTCACAGCAGGATGTTGTAGGTGTACTTTCACCAGTGGAAGCATCAACTTCTGAATGGGCTTTCTGCTTTCTAATAATAAATTTATCCATGCTAAATTGGTAAGAATGGTGGACTGAACACAATTCAAAGGAAAATATCAGGATTCTACAGGATGAGAACCACTTTTGCAACCACTCTAGACCCAAGTATATTAATTGATTTTTTTAAAAAACCCTGCCAGTTCAAGATCAGGGTTACCGCTGGCATGTTGGCTCAAGCTGGCAAGCTGACCAAGCTCATGTTAGCTGACAAAAACCCTTTCTCATACCCATTCTTTTAAGCTGTTTAATTGTTTCTTTTTGTCTAAATTGCATATAAAAATAGCAGAGGGGTAGCCATATTAGTCCATAGTATCAGGGGAAAAACACTTTAAAGACTAACTGGTACTTTAAAGACTAACTGTATTTATTTTAAAAAGGCATAAGCTTTCTTAGGCCAGCACCTACTTCCTCAGATGCATGAGTGAAGAACTGGGCAGGGGGGATATTTAATGTTGCACACACCCCAGTCTCTGAGTGGTGCAAGATTTCCAGAGGTTCCTTGGAATGAAGCTCAGTGGAGACTGTGGTGTCTTTATGATGTATAGTTTATTTATTCATATTAAAAACCTGAGCATAAGATGGAGGTGCTCACAGCCAGTGCCAGAGGGCAGCCAGGTTGGGCTCTGGCCAAGGGCCCCTCCTTATGGTGGGAGGGTGGCGCTCATGTTCCGTGATCCACAGCAGCATCAGGTCCTGCAACCCGACCCTGCCATAGATTGCGAAGAGGGAGTTCCCAGGCACACACCCTGCAATACAAACAGTGCAGGTTTCAATACATCCACATGCTGCACCTACCCCTCCTGTCAGTGTGAATGCCATGTGCGCTGTTCTACACACACACGTCATTCACACAACATGGGAGGTAGGTGGGGGCTGTGCGTGCATGCCTCCTATCACCCAAAATTGCAATGGAGGCTTCCCTAAGGGGCTGAAGCCCCTGCTGCCATCTTGATTGATATCAGGCATGTACACGTCATGTGGGTGAGCTTATTAGCCCCACACCACTTGCATTGGGGGGGGAGTGCTGAGCTATGGTGCTGCAGGCCCGGGGCAGGCTGGTGCCCAAGGGCCCAAACATGCTTGGTGCCGGCCCTGCTCACAGCATTAATACTCCATCAGATCTTGCTTCCCCATTAGGTTTCTAGGGGAGTCCCTAAAGCCATAGCTTGGGATTCAGCACAGAGAACAAGCCTCTATCTGTCTTTCCAGCTTCCGGCTCCAAATTGGACTAACACACAGAGACCATATCGTGCCTTATCCAGGGATGGGTAGGTGGGTGGAGGGCTACCCTCGTTCCTATGGCAACACAACTTTTCTTGGTCAAATCCTTACACATGTTAATGGGGCACTTTACAGACCTGGCTGGGCCCATTAGCTTATAAAAGGAACTGGTCTTACTAATTCAGTGGGTTTGTCTGCTAACTCCATCTATACAGATTCAAAATCAGAGGCTGGAAAGGGGACCTGAAGACATTATCCAGTCCAACTCACAATCCTATAACAATAGTCAACTTCCTGGCCAATTACAGATCTTAAAGCAATTAAGTTCAAGAGCACAAGAGCTTGTCTTCAAAACAATCTCAAGATGGCGCCTGACTCCACTTAAAAACAATAACAAAAATTGTTTATGATTTTTGTTTCTTTGTTCATGGTAAAATCTGTTATTATTTAAAACACAATGAGATAGACAGACAGACAGACAGACAGACAGACAGATAGATAGATAGATAGATAGATACCCTTGCAGTCTGTTGTTCGAAATAATGTGGGTGGAGCCAGTGTTAAGGACGCTCACAGAGCAATCCAACTAAGGGGAAGCCGGTGTAAGGGGTGCCAACAAAGGAGAAGCCATCAGGAAGCTCTGCAGCATCCATTTGTTGTTTGGGAGCTGCTAGGCTGACAGAATGTCAGCTCAGCCAGAAGCTCTGTGCATGAATGTAAAAGAAAAAGGCAGCTCTCAAGAATACCCCTATCGGCAAGTAAGCACTCCCCATTGACTTCCATTATAATTATTTTTGTAGACTGACCTTTTTCTCAGCTTAACTTTGGCCTGGAACAGGACCCACAGGAGCATTCCAAACAGGAGTTGGACATTGCATAAGTCCTCCCCCTCGGCCCCTCCTCCAACATGCCCCTAGAACACCCCTTTTTTGAGCCTTCTGCAGGTTTCTGCCATCACCCCTTCCGCCAGGTTGGGCTTCCCTGGCAGGGTCCCAGCTCCATCACGGCTGAGCCAGGGCGAATGGCTTCTGCTGGTGGAGCCTGGACCCTACCGGCTCAGCTGGAGACCCTCCACTTCCAATTTCCCTCAGCCCAGCACAAATACAAGTTGGATTGTACCCTAAGCCACCTTGCAAGGGCCATAGAACTTTAAGGCAAGGTATAAATTCTTAATCAACAAAAAAGCAAAGCCCCAAAGAATAATGGAAACTGTAGTATGACACAACAAAGAGATGGGGCAGTGCTTTGATACAGCTGCTGTTGTAACCGAGTCCATCATGTGAGCCTGTCAATACTGCTTGGCACTGGCCACCCAGGGGAGCCTCAGCCCTGCATTCCCCCCAACATTTACACCTATTGTCTTTCCTGAATCTTCTGCTATTGCAAACCTTAGTTACTCATAGCTAGGTATGAAGGGTGAGTACTGACGGTATGATGCTGTTTGGATCCCACTTTGGCACTTCAGAAATTTGGTCACTTCACTTCAGACACAACCTGTTCAGAACATTGCTTAAGAAATCTGTCATCTTGTATATCTCCCCATTGATTAATATGAGAAAAGAAACACATGGCTATGACTTTTTTTTACCTTATGAAAGAAGTGGAGAAATTTGCAGGCATAGTACCCCCTGCTAAGTGGATGAAGCTTGCCAAATTTCAGATGGAAAGGTGCAGTGGTTTTTGTGCTAACACCTTTAAACTTTGACACAATAACTTATATGTTGGCAGAATTATATAAAATTTGCAGGCGTAGTTGCTCCTTTGAAGTTGATGGTCTGCCAAATTTCAGGCAGATAAGCGCAGGCATTTCTATGCAAGTCTTTAAAGTTTGGGCTATTTATTGGAAAAAAGGATAATTTCAGAGGTGCTCCCGAGTTTGTAACCTGCAAAAATTCAGAAGGTTAGGTACAGGATTTAGGGATTGTGATTAATGAAAAACAATTTGAGGAATTTCTCCGTGTGTTTTCTGCCCAACTGACACCATTTGCTAAGATCCTTCCCAAAAGAACTGTGTTTGGAAATAAAAAGGAAAGCCCTCAGCTAGAGCAGTCAGTCCAAAACTATAACCCCCTCTAAACACCACTCCCTTTCCTGAAGTTTTCCTTTTATGGAGAGGAAATGTAATTATTTTTATCAGTCTGAGACTGGCAGCTTTCAGATTATTGATATTTTGTGGGTGGGATTCAATCATATTGGCAAATGTAGGTTGTGCAGTTAAAGTGGATCCAATGCTCTTGTACAACAAACTGCCCCCTCCCCCTCTGGACTTTGTTGCAGTAAGGAAATGAACTGGGAAATGTGGAATAATGATTGCTTGATGCAGTGTCATGTAACTATCCCACAAACAGATCAGAATGATGGTGTTGTATAACTTTCCCACAAATTTTGGACAAACAAATCAAGATGAGTGTACAATAAATGAATCATCTGGAAGTGATCACAGTCTGACTCTCCTTTCTCTAAATCTCTGACATGGACCAGAGGCTTTGGGAGCAGCCTAATTTGCTTTGGAATGCTTTGGGGAAGCCCTGCTTCACCTTGGACAAAGCCTACATTGATCTAAAGCAACCCATTTTAGCTCTGGATTTGGGTTTCATCAAAAGTGAATGCACATCCCTTCTAGATTTGGTTTTTTGGCATATCTTTTCTATTATTTCAGATAAGAATTGCAAACACTGGTTGCCAAACTGTCTCAGATCATGCACATGTAAGAACTACCCATTAAAATTAAAACCTAAAGAAACTGGGTATTAAACATAAATATTTTGCAAAACCCAGAATTTGCAAAAGCATGATATTTCATGGAAAGTGATAAACATTATAAGGTCTTCATTTGAGAGCTTTCTAGAGATGTCTCCTTTTTCAAGAATAAGCAAGAAGAATAAGCAAAGGAAAAAGGCTACACCTGAAATGATACTCAAGACCTTGAGCAAATCCATAGATCTTGATGCTTGCAAAAAATTGGCTGGGCCTTAAAGTTACATTTAAAGCTCAGTCTTGTGTAAAGCAAGAGTGATAGGGTTTAGTTCTTCTTACTCATGCATTTCATGCAATAAGATTAGATACCACCACTCCACAATCTGCAGTTTTATGTGTGAATAGGAGCAGACACATTGCCACCCTCCCACATGTAGTTTGGCCCTCACACTGATAGATATGAATGCTGGGTTTCACTCATTTTTCTGCTCTAAGAACAGGTAGGCTCTTCTGCTATCTAGATGGAATTCTGAAACTTTCTTGGTTTGCATCTTACTATCTTGGAAACTCAATTATTAGTAGTTTTATACTCTCTTTTTGATGCTTTCTTTTATTTGCTATGACTATATCTTCTCTCCATGCATGCAATAATATCCCAAATGTTAGCTAGCAAAAACACACATAAGCCCATCTTTCCACCTCCTCTTGGATCATTTTGATGATGTGGGCAGGTGAAGTGCCATTAGAAAACTGAGGGGGCAGGAAGTAAATATACTGTATTTGAAGAAACAGTGAATTTTCACCTATCTTGGATAGAGACCTTGGATTGCCCCATCCCTCCCCTGAACAGAAATAAATAGGGTAGCCACTTATGCATTGCTAAAATAGATGAAATGCATAACAAAAACAAAAGAGGACATTCATTTGCATATGCTATTTATATGTATAGATGCAAATTTAGAAACAATTACTATAATTTAAACAGATATACATTTCACCACAGTGGGGAATACTGTGACCAGGTGACTCATGTGCCAGGTCAGTCTGCTGTCCTGTGCTGTTAATGGTCAACTTTAAGGCTCCCTACTCTCCCTTCTTCAAAGCCCCTGCACTCCCTTTTTATGGTAGTTTACCTTTAAAATGATCTTGGTATGACAACCCTCCAAATAGAAGACTTCTTCAAATAGAGGATTGTACTCTGTAAAGTGAGACACCTGACCACCTCATGAGTAAGGAAAAGGCTCACTAAGTGCAGAAAAAAGAGGAGTTACGACAAAGCAATCCTTGTTCTTTCCCTTCTGCTGGGTTTTTATATTTGAAAATGTAAATGGCAAGCTGTGCAGATTTCAGGCACTCCCACTATTTGGTAGGCACTTCAATCATTTTAAATGAAACTTTAATTGAAGTTTATTGTGTTGTTCGCCAAGATTCAAGAAATAGCCCTCTTTTTTAAGAGCGGCTGACTAGATCAGTTTCAATCTCAAAAAGAACCCTCGTTTCAAAAATATAAACTCACTTCTCTTTCTAGTTATGGGACTTTTTCATCTAAGTTGGTAAGCTATTTCTTACCCATTGTATAGCTCTGGAAATTGAGGCAGAATTTCAGAATATTTTATCCAGACATCCTTGCTTTTTATGGCATAATTTTTAGATCTCCTTGTATACTTGCTATGAATTATGAACTCCATCAAACTCAGCCTACCCAGAATAATGACTGTAATAAAATTTACAAAGCCAATTATTATGAAGTTAAAAATGAAAGGAAACCACCCTGATTACTCTGCTTCTGATTTCCTCCAGGCTTGGAATTTTCCACGATAATGTAAAAACAATAAAAAGTGGTTGGACCAAGTTAAAAGAACAACAAACTATAGCGTTCTTCAGGCATTCCCCTGCTCACACACCCCTCCGTGATTACCATTGCATGGGGGAAGCAGCAGAGACCACTTCTATGCCCTTCCCCATCTATCACATCCTTGTTGCCTCTCCCACAACCTTCCATGTGCTGGGAGCTGAACATCTTCAGCAGGGAGCTTGGTCTACAAATGTAGGCTCCCTGCATTGGAATATCAGGGTTCTAAATCATGCAGGGAGCCTACACATGTAGACGCAGAGGAGACTGGTCCATTGGGGCTAATGGAGTACTGCCCCACTAACCTCAGTCTGTCCTCAGGCAGCCCACACCTGCCTACCTTCTTGCTTACAACCAGTCCAGGAGGTAATATTGCTTATCATCTTTCTCCTCCTCCTTTGTCTCAGTGTTGCACTTGTAGAACTCAGCAGGGAGGAAGATAGGAACAAAACAAAAATCAGTTGGCTCTGCCCATCATCGGCTCTGGCACCACATGCTATTGGACTCCCTGCCTTCTGTTCCACCAGTCCCAGTGAGTATCAGCCACCACGGAAGAGTTTGCAGAAGTTGAGGGCTGCAGGAATGGCCATGGTGATGCAATGGAGGGGATGAGGGAACCCCCCATTCTCCTCTTCATTTGAAGATAATCATGGCAGGGAAAGAATGTCTAAAGAGGGCTTGTGTTGATTCAGCTCTCAGTCTTAAGGGGTTGAAGGCAAGTAACCATTGCTATTTAATAACCAGCAACATTTCAAGTTGAAAGTGCTATCTCTGGATTTTTTTAAAATTGCAGTATCTCAATGGGGAATTAAGTGTTACGATGTGGTAAACTGAAATAAAAAAGATAACTGACTTGGACAGGAGAAAGCAACTGTTTTGATATCACCCAATACAGGACCTTATTGTATAATATCACTTTCTTCTGTACTCTCAAGTATTTTTTATCCCAAAAGGCCTTTCTGCACAGAGACTTTTCCAGTTCCTACTGGACACTATCTACTTCTGTCCTGATTCTGTGGATTTATTCCCAATGAAGAAACACACAGTACATTGTCCTTTTTGCTTCTCAGGGATCATGTCATGAAGCACAGTGCCTTCACACACCCATCACTTGACAGTTACCAAGTGTGAACCCTCACAGATATGCTCCATTTCTGAAATCAGGAAACAAAACCTTAAAGACATGCCGGTCTCAGAAAGAAAACCTTGTTGAGATTTTGATGTCCCATCTTCCTCACAACCTTCATCCTTGGCCTTCCCCTTTAAAATGTTTGTCTTCTTGAAAATCATATTAAGAGGCGTGTGATGCACTTCTAAACAGATGAAATGGAGGCTGGGGAGGCAACTTCTATAATTGGATCACGTACTGTGTGAATAATCACAGTCATCTGTAACCACAGTGACTGTGGCTTTAACCTTACTTGGG
The DNA here is from genome assembly GCF_030035675.1 of Rhineura floridana. NCBI lineage: Eukaryota > Metazoa > Chordata > Lepidosauria > Squamata > Rhineuridae > Rhineura > Rhineura floridana. The sequence goes on along the minus strand of NC_084480.1, from coordinate 263,301,198 downwards.
CATTTCTAAACCACAGAGATGACCCAGCCATCTGCAGTGAGGCAGGCATCGATGAGATCAGAGCCCATCCCCACCGTGTCTGAAGAAGCCTAGCTTCCTTGTTCTTTCCGTTAACAATGAAATGGAACTGAAATCTGTCTCGTTCACAGAGCAGCCGCCAGCAGGGGACAGTGATATGATAGGAACTGATGGCACTTTACAAACCTTCCCCACAAAGATCTTTTGCCTGCTGACTTGCAGATGCTTTATTGAGATATGTTTGCCGACTACAATGGCTACCAGGCTCTCAGAAGTGAGCTGGGCTGTTTGTTTGTTGATTATTTGTACTTAATAGCCTATCCTTTACCAAGTGGTTCCAGGGTGGGTAACAAAAAGATCACAGTTAATGTAAGTACAATATACATTAAAATTGTTAAATAAAACCACAAAAACAATCAGTAGCAGAATAACAAAGCAGCAAAGAACAGCAGTGCTCATGAAAGAGGAGGGAAGACAACCATTGATCAAGAATTGAGTGCTAAAGTTGATACAAAGTTTGTTGCAACAGCATTTATATCAACAGTGTGCAAAGGACTGAATACAGGACAGTGCTGTAAACTGCCAGACAACTTAAAGACTTGTGCAGAATTTGGCTGAATAGCTCCAGAAATGAAAATATGCTTCAGGACTATCTAAATCCTAAGAACACAGGAATTGTTTGGGTATTTTAATCTCCCCATGCAATTAGAATCACACGAGGGTGTAGGCGATGAGCATGCTAGCTCTACCCACCCCCAGTTGCCATCCCCATTGCCTTCCATGAGCTTCAGACAAATATCTGCAGCAAAGAGCCTGTTCTACTTATGTAGGCTTCTCATGCAATTAGAATCCTGGAAGATCAGGGTTTTAAATCATATGAGTAGAAGCTATGAATAGAAAAGGCTCCTCATTTCAGAAGTTATCCCTCCAACTCATGGAGAGCAATGTGATGGCCATGGGGGTAGAGCTAGTGTGCACATCCTAACTCACCCTCATTGCATGAGAGATCAGAACACCTAAATAGGACTACAAAGCTATCTTATATCAAGCCAGGCCATTGGGTCCATGTAGCTTAGTACTGTCTACACTGACTGGCAGCTGGTTTCTCAGCTTTCTGACAGGAGTCTTTCCCAGCCCAACCTGGAGGTGCCAGGAATTACACCCAGGAGCTTTTGCATGCAACGCATGTATTCCGCCACTTTCACTACAACTCTTTCCTTCAATCAGCCTTGTAAGTAAGCACACAAAAACTACTAGTTGTCCATGCACTGGAAACCTCCAGATTGGAGTACAGCAATGCTTTCTATGTGGGGCTTCCCTTGAGGCTGACCTGGGAGCTGCAACTAGTGCAAAATGCCGTGGCTCGACTGGTCACTTGGACAGAATATCACCATCATATTATGCCACTGCTGAAAGAATTGCACTGGCTGTCAATTAACTACCAGGCTATTTTCAAGGTGCTGACACTGGTGTACAAAGTTGTATACAGCTTGGGACCAGGATACCTAAAATATAATCTCACCCCTTACATACATAACCAATCACTGCGATGGCATCCTGCAGATACTATTTTGTCAGAATTGGGCCTTTAGTGTGACAGCACCTACCCTTTGGAACTCCCTCACATTACATATCAAAGGCACTGTCTCTTCTGTCTTTTTGGCACCTGTTCTGCCTTCTAAGTGGAGAATTTTGTCCCAGTTGGTGTCTGTATTGGATCTGAAATTGTTTTTATATTGTTTTAAATACAAAGCTGCCCTCAATAGTCACAAAGCCAACTAGTGATTAAGCTTCCAAAAGCTTATAAACCAGATATTTAATAAATTGGAGGGTGCTTACTATGTAAATGAACAATGATAATAGTAAAAACAACAGCACTATAATATCTGAACTGTGGCAACTTTCTGTCAGGCAAGGATGTGACCCTTCAGTTGAAAATGATGGGGAAGATTAGTTTTGGTTCTTATCTGTGCAAGAACAATCCATAAAAGCTCAGATTAACCTCTTTAATCAGCCAATTGCTGAAAGGCCCAGTATCCCTGCTTTTACCAGATGACCTGATGAACTCAGCTGCAGTTCAAGGCAATGGTACATAGCCAGTTGTTGCTGCTGCTGTCCATTTATCAAGAAGCTAACAAACTAATGAGCATGGCTCGGATTATTCCATGTAATAGGCAGAGAAGATTGGCTTTTTGGAAACTTTCCTGTGTCTCACAAAGCTATGCCACTACAGTCACTTTTGTCGCTGTCATTCCTAGGCTGAGTTTGGGTTACAGAGTTAAATCTCTTGAAAGAGGGATGAAAAGAAGCAACAAATAGGAAGGAAACTGGCCAGCTTGTGAAATCCAAAACCAGATTGGTAAGAAAAACATCATGAATTATGGATCCCCTGGAGCCGCAGGCAGCCTGTCATTGTGCATGATCTGTCTCCATTGTACTTTTCTGTGCAGGCGAAATTGTTGTCAGCTAACACAGGGCAAAGCCTTTGCTGCCTAGGATCACTGCCTGCTGCTCAAATGGACCTGTGCCTTCCAGCACAAACAGTCCATTGGAAACCAAATGTTTCATGTAACTGATAGTGGCCCTAGTGGATAGGGAAGCCCTTGAAGGGGGGAGGCTGAAGGGGAGAGAGGCTTTCAGCTGACCTTGTTCACTGGCGCTTAGTACTGGTAGAAGCACCAGCTGCAAGGACAGGGACACAGAGTCTCCAAGAAAGCACAAGGCTGGCTATTGTTCCAGACTAGTTTCAAAAGCAAACAGATTTGGGTTGTTTTAGTGGCGCTGGCTGCTTTGTGCACTGTAAAAGAGGTGCTCTTGATGCAGGGACAGCCATGGTTCTGCCATGCCTGGAACTGACAGAAATAAGGAACTCTGGGAAATGTGCTGTTCCTTTCCGCCTACTCAGCAAGGGCAAGGAGAGAAGGCTACTTTCAACAGCTGAATTTGAGCAAGGGTTCCCTAGAATTTTGCTCTGAACACTTTTTCAGTGCCAGGGCTCAACTATGGATTAAACATGAAAGTCAATAATAAAAAAGGGAAACCTTGAGCATGTACAGAGTGATTTCTGTGTTATCACACTCCTCCCACACAGCTTCAGAGGGCAAGAGGAAACATTCAGGCAGGGTCAGGGATGCATTTTAGGACCAAAGCATTGCGTTGTTCTGGCATCCAGTGGGTCCTAAAGAGTTAAAAACATCCAAGTAGGAAGCTGAGAATGTTTGTAAGAAAAGGATTTTGAGCCCCTCCCCAGCTTCACTGTCCTTTTTTTTATTCCAGATGCTGGAGGGGGGAGGGGTCTTCAAAGAGTGCACAAAAACAAACCCAAGGTCAAACGCTGATGCACAAGTGGTGGACAAAGTGTGGCGGGCGAGGGGGGAGGAGGAAGAAGCCAAGGAATGACACAGTCTGTTTTGCTCTCAGGCACCATGATCTCATGGGGTCTCCCATCAGGATTCATGCACATATACCAACAGAGGCAAGGAGGAATGCAACTTCACTCATTCTGTTTCTTTCAAATCACAGTCTCCAACCGGTGGAGAGCAATCTCTGCCAAAACATAGCATTAAAAATTAAGTTTATATGTAAATTGGGTGGAAGGAGAGGAAGGTTTGTTTCCAGTTGAAGAGATATTATTGTGATAATCTATAAAACCACAATTCACACATTTCAAAGACCATAAGTGAATTGTGAAGATCCAAAGCTAAGCCAGAAATTTTAAAACAGATTTTGCTTCTCCTGCCCCTTTTAGTAAGCTAAGTTTATTATTGACATGAATATATAATGCTTTTCCTATTCAAAATATGGTTTTATCCCAACTATGCTACTTTCTAAAGCAACATTTCCCTTCCCTGCTTGGCAACATTTCAACTGCTTGTCATAAGGTGAGCAAGGCCCTCATTTCAGATTCAAATGCGAATCGCTGCCAGATTGACCTGCTGTTCTCTCCCTTTCAGCTACTGTAACCAACACTACACAAACAATGAATTATGAGATTAGAGTTACAGAAAAATGGACTCATTCTGCAGATGTTGTGTCTGGAACAAGCTGCTTTGTCTCATGTTTGTTGTGCCATGTCACTCCCCTCAGCAGCCCCACATTTGCTGGGTGGTGATTTGTGCAATAAGTCTTGTTGTGTGAAGGGTTAATTATCAGCTTGCAAAAGAAAAAGAAAAGAAAAACCCCAGAGAGGGCGCGAATAACAGAAACCTTATCTGATACAAAAAGGAAAAGAAAAGAAAAAGCCATTATAAGGAATGAAAGAGGCAGAATGTTGACCGGCAAACAGAGAAACAGAGGCCGGGATTGTTTTAAATCAAAGAGTGACCAGAGCTTCCCCGGCAAAATGGAGAGTTTCAAAGTAAGAAATAGTGCTATTTTGTTTTGCTCCCCACCCCCGACGCTGGAAAACCAGTCTTGAAATCCCATTTGTGAGGGGTGAGAGGAGAGAGGGTGCCCTCAGAGAGGTCTGGGAGATTTCTTTGTTTTGTGTGTGCTTAGAAAGAGGGGGAGGGGAGAGTGGAGGGAGAGGGAGGGGAGGGGAGGGGGGAGAGAGCGTGATCCTGTCAGCTGCTCAGCGTTTAACAGCTGGTACCGGTAGACTAAAATAATACTGTCCGCCTGAACTGCGTCATGACACAGTCCAGCATTAGGGCGATAACAAACTTTTCTATGACCGTCGCAGCAAGTTTCGCCATCAAGGGCTTTGCTTTCAAAGTGACGTGACCGCGGGACCGACAGGAAGACATGTGCTTCCCTCCTCCCTTCCGTTTCAGGGGGCAGAGACTGTGGGATTTGCACAAGTCCATTTCGCCGACCTTGCTCTGAGTACTGTGCTCGCCTCCGCCCACCCACTCACTCACCCACCCCTCCAATGCATCGTCTCCCAGCACCCACAGTCGTTTTGTTGTTGCGTGCCAAGAGCATGAAGAGGATGCGAATAGAGGCTCCCTTCATTCACAGAGAGGGCTCTCCCTGCATATTGATTCCTCCCCCTCCCCCCCACTTTTCGCCCTGCACGAGGGAAGGGCAGCTGCTTCCTCAACAAGGTCCCTTCTCTTCTCCATAGCCTGCCAAATCTCTCAGCCGCAAGGATGACAGAACGGGATTCGAGGAAAGGAAGCGGGCTTTTTTTAAAAAAACCTCTCCTCTCCTTTTCACAAAGTAGAATAATCGCAGCAACATTAGTAAATGGGAACATTTTAAATGGTGGCCTCTTTCAGGAACAGGAGTAGAGCCAAAAGAATGAGCGACGAGGACCCCAGAGAGCCTCCTTTGGGCAGGTGGACCCTTTTGACTCTCCAGTAAAAGCCTGTCTTCTCTTTATTTGTTTGGTGAGAATAATCTATTGTCTCCCAAGGGATCCGGGCCTGCTGTTGTTGATGTTTACTTAGCACTCCACTCCTTAGTCGGTACCATTGCACAGGACTGCTTTCTATGTGTTTTTGCCTATTGTCAGAGAGACTAAAGGTAAAGTTACTGTCAGTTGCAACCTGCCAAACCCATCTAGGACTCAACCATAGAAAGAGGGAGACTGGTTCACTTTACCAGTGCCCAAGTAATCGGGGGGGGGGGAGAGTGCAGCCCTGATACCATGGGTGGATGGGTAGAATGACAACAAATTGTAGCTCATGCTTCAAGATGTTTATGGGAAATTATTCCCCTGTTAGCTATGTACCTATTGTCCAGATCATGTGAGATTTGCTGGCGACAATCAGAAGCAGTGTCAGATCAGAACAAGCAATGTTTTGAACAGTGAGTTGCTTGCCCAAGCCCTTCTCTAGAACAAAGAAGAGTGACTCTGTGCTGCTAAAACTAGGACTTTGAGTAAGAGACCCAAAAGATGAGACATGTTTCAAGTATCCTTGTGGATAGGTAGGAGGAAAGGATAGCTGGTGGAGGGACAAAGCACCATAATAATCAGGGACATTGATCCCAGGGACAGTGGGAGCCAACATTGATGGAAGGATTTACAGGCCCAAAATACATGTGACCAATTTGCACATAATACTGAGCCAAACTATGGCTTAGTGAAAATGAGCAAACTTGCAGGTTCCCAAAGTGAATGAATGTCGCAGCTGCTGCACTCCTCCCCAGCTGGTGAGGACCAGCAGCTGGTCTTGCTGGTGCTGCACTAACTGGGGGTAAACTATGATTTGGCTTAGTGCTGCTTCCAAACCTGGGCTTGTGGTTTGTCCCCCCCAGACAACCACAAACAGTAAACCAAGAACAAATATTGGTTTGTCTGAGGCCAGATAAACCATGAGCTTGGGTTTGGACATAATGGTAAGCCAAACCATGGCTTAGCCTCAGGTAGCGCAGCACCAGCAGGATCTTGACTGAGGGAGGAGTGCAACAGCCATGATCTTCACTCTTGGAACCCACACATTCCATGCAAACTAGGTCACGGTCAAGTTCACATGCATACACACATACCATGTCTGACTAAAAAGGGAGATAAGACCATTCATTATTTTGCAATGAAAAGGCCATCAAAATAAAGCTTTAAAGTTAATTGGTCTATTTATAAAATGTTTGCAGCTACTTGGTCTATTTAGAATTTTAAAAAATCCAAACTTTGACCAGATACTACCGTGATTATGTCTAAGCACAACATTACAAAATTATCAGAAAGCTTTCTGGGATTCTTCTTAAGGCAGGATGTTATGCTGAACAAAAACAGCAAAAAATGAGGTATTTTAGGGGATGGTAAAAAAAGCGTCAATGTGGGCTTTGGTGTAATTTCAGAAATCTAGAAAATGTAATTTCAGAATTAAAATATAAACTCTTTTGTCATGACACTTGAGATTGCATATGTGGAGCATGTGTGGGGGGATGGGTGTTACATGTTTGTACTGGCCCATCCCCAAAATTATGCTTGGGCCTTCTTCCCCTCTGACAACATATACCTCAATTTGAAGTCCTGTTCATGCCCAGTGAGAAGGCAGGCACTTAGTACCAACCATTTACAGACCTTCCAGAGCTCTTCAGAGGTCCAGGTGCCATCTAATAACAGAACAGCTGACTTTTGCATGCCTGACTAAGATATAGCAATTGTAAGGTTATGGAATCACATACTTCCAAAGGGCTCATAGGTCACCAGTCTATCTTACTTGTTTATATAGTACATTTGTGCCCCACCCTTCCCCCACCATGGAACCCAAAGCAATATACATAGGGTTCCTAGGTGGTCTCCCACATGGGCACTCATCAGACTTCAGCAGGGAGGCTGCATCTTGACCTCTGACCATATTCTGGGACCAAACCACTTGTAGTAAAGGATGGCTCACACATGCTAATGACTTCCATGCAACCTCTCTCAACTGCTTTTGGTACAGAGATTGTATGGAGAAATATACTATGAGTAAAAGCTGTTCATGGATGCACACTGTTAAGCACTCCCCACATCCTTGAGCAATGAGAAGTTACAGGAGCAGTGCTTCCAGGGATTATCTTCCTTTGGAAAAGAGAGCACTGGGACATAGAAACATAGGAAGCTGACTTATACTGAGTCACACCATTGGTCCTCTTAGCTCACTCTTGCCAACACTGTCTGGCAGCAGCTGTCCTTGGATTTCAGACAGGGTTCTCTTCCAGCCCTATCCAGATATGCCAGGGATTGAACCTGGGACCTATCCCTGAACTATCCCCCTCCCCCCTCCAAGTTTTTGTAATATACAGCATAAATGGACACAAACAGTATATGCAGTCCTACTAGGTGGAGATTTGATATCTTATAACTGATCCCCAGGAAGGGATACCTGCATCCACATGGTGTCTTCAACTCACAGCTAACTCTCAGCTGTCTCTCAGTTGCTACTCCTAAATTGCCCTTTCATCACACTGCCCAGGCACCCCTCTCCAGAGTCTGCAGCTTTCCCATTCCAAACATTCCAGAGAGAACTATGTCTCAATAAACCATCTTCTAACAATTAGTTTCCATAAAAGGTCATCCACTGGCCATCCTGGACCATTCAGAGTTTTAGTGTTCTTTTGTCACATCTCACAGTGTGATCAGGCCATTATTTAAAGCAGAGACTAGGAGCTAGCGGTCATTCAGGTTTTGTTGGATTCCTGCTCCCAACAGCCCCAACCAGCATGGCCAATGGTGAAGAATGATGGAAGTTGTCAATAATATCTGCTCTAAAATTTCCCCGTCTCTATAGGTTTCCCATCATGATAGTCCCATCCCAGAGCTTGGGAAAGTTACTTTTTTGAACTACAACTCCCATCAGCCCAATCCAGTGGCCATGCTGGCTGAGGCTGATGGGAGTTGTAGTTTAAAAAAGTAACTTTTCCAAGCTCTGTCCCACCCACAGTAATATCACAATATTTTTTAGATTATGATGATTAGGATTATAATAACAACAAACATTTGGTATTTATATAGCATTGCCCATACATGTTTAAAGTGTCTCACATACATTATCTCAGTAGTGCTGCAAAAAGCCTGTGAGGTTAGCAATTATTTTTATCCCTATGTTACTGATAGAGGGTTGAAGCTGAGAGACACTGGCTTGCCTAAAGCTATTTAGCAAGACTGTGGCTGAGGTGAGATCTGAACTAAGGGCTATTCCTTACACATATATCTTTAACTTCAGAAGGCAATGGACATTTTGAGCAAGTTCTCCTGCGAAAACCTTAGGAAGTGTTCTTCAACTTTGGGTCCCCAGATGTTGTTGGACTATAACTCCCATGATCCCTTGACCAGTGGCTAAGCTGGCTGGGGATGATGGGAGTTGTAGTCCAAGAAAATCTGGGGACCCAATGTTGAAGAACAGAGAGCAGGAGTGGGGAACGTGTGGCTCTCTAGATGTTGCTGGAGTACAGCTCCCATCATCCTTGATCATTGGTCATGCCAGTTTGGACTGATGGGAGTTGGTCCAGCAATATCTGCATATGCACATGTCAATCAACAATACACAAGTGTTACACAAAGTGGTATACATAAATTAAAATCACAATATGAAATTATAACAAAATCAACAGCATGAAACTCATCACTATACAAGAATCATAAAGTAAAACAATATCAACAAACTCAAAAAGGACAGTCACAGCAGATAAAACACAGTTTTCCACCTAAGCCAAGTAAGTCTAACAAATTAAAAGCCTACTGGAACAAAAAGTCTTTATGTACTGATGAAAGGCAATCTAAGATGGAGCCATCCAGACCTTATAGAACAAGAGGTTTCATTATACTGGCACAGTCACTGAGAAGGCCCTATTTCTTGTCCCAACCAACCTTACTTCCACTTAGATGGGACACAATGAAGAATCTCCCCTCTAGATCCAAATGTGAAGGCAGGCTGGTATGGGAGGAGGTGGTGTACCAGGAATCCTGGACCCTAGCCATTTAGTGCTTTAAAGGCAAGGGGCAACACTATGAATTGTGCCTGGGGGGAAAATTAGTATCTAATGCAGGCATTGTAAGACGACTGCAACATGAGCCCACAGGTAAGCACCCACTATTCTTGCTGCTGCATTCTAGACCAACTGAAGTGCCCAAATATTCTTCAGAGGTAGCCCCATGTAGAATACATTGCAGTAATCCAGTCTACAGGTAATAATGGCACATCAGATCAGACCTCCACAGGAATGGACACAGCTCATGCATTGTGCCCCCCAGGTGGGCAAAAGCACTCTTGGCTACCATCACCACCTGTGTATGTATGTAGATACAAGGTTCCCAGGGGCACCCAAACAGCAGTTCTGATTTTTTGGGGAAAGTATTATCCCATGAAATACAAGTTGAATCTCTATTCTAGAGTCCATCACCTTCCTGATCAGGAGCGCCTCTGCCTTGTCTGGATTAAGTTTCAATTTATTCGACTTCATTCAGACCATTACTACTGCCAGCCATCAGTTCAGAACATCAACCACTCCCTTGGTATTATATGAAAAGGAGAAATAGAGTTGCATGTCATCAGCATATTGACAACATGCTCCACGTTTCAGCATGTTCTCTTCTGGTGGTCCCATATAGGTGCTAAACAATATGAAAGGCAAAATTGAACTATGAGAGTGGCCATCTAGTCCAGCATCCTGTTCTCATAGTCACAAACCAGATAGAATAATCAGATCATAAAATAGTAGAGTTGGAAGGGACCTATAAGGCCATCAAGTCCAACCCCCTGCTCAGTGCAAGAATCCAAGTATAGAATCATACAACAGTAGAGTTGGATTGGGTCTATAAGAAAGTAACTGTTGCTGAAACCTGGGATGCCCATGGAAAGCCTGCAAGCAGGACGTGAGTGCAAGAATACTCTCCTTTCCCCTCCAACAACTGGTATTCAGAAGCATACTGTTTCTGACTGTGGAGGCAAAGTGTAGCCATCTTGAAGTTCAGATGCCACCACATATTCTAATGCCTTGCTCAAAAATGGCAGATTTGAAACTGGACAGTAATTATACAATACAATGGGATCCAAGGAAGGTTTTTTCAATAGAGGTCTTACAGCAGTGATCTTAAAGCTGGATGGAACTATCAATTCCTCCAGGGAGCCATTTATCATCCTCCTGAGCCATTCAACTAGACCCCCTTTGGCTGCATTAATTAGCCAGGAAGGGGAAGGGTCAACAGCACAAGTGGTAGCTCTCATACTTCCATGGATCTTGTCCACATACCCAGGCTGTACAAACTGAAACATATCCATCACAATATCAAAAGCAGTTGCTGAAGTTGCATCACTAGGCTCTGTTATAATCATGACATTTAAGTTGGTGGATGTGAGCAACTTTATCCACAAAGTATCTAGCAAAACTCACAGTGGAAAATAGTGTCCTCTCCCTCAATTCTCCCTGGTCCTTGATATAAAAGACCTTTTAGAATATACCCAACCTATTACTGCACTTTGCAGGAGAGGGCCTTCTGCAGATACCATTTCATTGGGAGGCCTGTTCCATACTTATGAGTTTTAGGAGGAAAAATACGTATCTTCTCCCTCCCACTTCCTTTCACTCTGATTGGCTCTAATCAGCAGGAAAGAGCAGGGAAGCATGTTAGAAAACTCTTCTCAGTGGCTAACACATGCCCCTTTCATGCTGATTGGCTTGTAGGATGCTGGAGACGTAGGGACCCTGCTGAGACCTGGCTCCCAAAAAAGTAAGGGATCTAAGGCCATCTCCCCGAGACCCCAGACCACTACACCCCTGATTATAAGCCTCCCAGAGAACAGCGTTAGTTAATGGCCTTATAATAAACTAGTAAATAAATATTTCCCCATTCCTGCAGAGTTTAGGAGTCACCGAAAACTTAAACCGTCTGTCCATGACAAAGGAACCACATACTGACCCCCCATACTCAGATCACCATCATCCCACTGTGAATAAAAAACAAGGCCAGATAATCTTAAAGGGAGGTAATGTATGGGGCAAAGATGGGTTAATGCAGGGAAGAATCTGCCTTAGAGATCCAAACAGCCTCTATCCAACTCCGTGTGACAGCTTCAGATGCAAGGGTCCTGTAGAGAAGTGTATTGTGTGATCCACTTTTCCACTCTCACATGATGATTCCTGAAGGTATACAGTCACAGTGTGCATTATCTGTGGAGGGCTGTTTTCATGTACAAAAATGGCTGCAAGTCACCAACCAGCCCTTTAAGTGATACTTAATAACCTTGCATGGAGGTGCAAATGAAAATAATAATAATAATAATAATTTAATTTGTGGGTCGCCTATCTGGCCAATGGCCACTCTAGGCGACGTACAATTTAACAACAATACATTACATCATAATAAAATACATCATAAAATACAATATAACAATAAAACAATAAAACAGTTCCAGTACAGAGTAGTAGGCTATTCGTCGTAAAAATTTAACCCTCCCCGTAAGTCCCAAAGGCCTGTCTGAAGAGCCAGGTCTTCAAAGCTTGGCGGAATACATTCAGGGAAGGGGCATGTCGAAGGTCATACGGGAGGGAGTTCCAGAGAGTGGGGGCCGCCACTGAAAATGCCCTCTCTCTTGTCCCCGCCAACCTAGCTGTTTCAGTTGGCGGGATTGAGAGAAGGTCCTGTGTGGCTGATCTTGTTGGGCGGCATGGTTGGTGGCGCTGGAGGCGCTCCATCAGATAAACTGGGCCGAGACCGTATAGGGATTTAAAGGTTAATACCAACACCTTGAATTGGGCCCGGAAAATAACTGGAAGCCAGTGTAGGTCGAACAACACTGGGGTGATGTGTTCCCGGCGGCGACAGTTTGTAAGTAGTTGAGCCGCAGCATTTTGTATAAGTTGTAATTTCCGGACCGTTTTCAAGGGTAACCCCACGTAGAGCGCATTACAGTAATCCAACCGAGAGGTGACCAGGGCATGTACCACCAGTGGGAGCTGATGAGCAGGAAGGTAGGGCTGAAGTCTACGAATGAGGTGTAATTGATACCAAGCTGCCCGGCTCACTGCCGAAATCTGAGCCTCCATGGACAGCTTGGAATCAAGAACAACCCCAAGGCTGCGGACCTGGTCCTTCAGGGGCAATTTCACTCCGTCGAACACCAGGTCAACATCTCCCAGCCTTCCCTTGTCTCCCACGAGTAGCACCTCAGTCTTATCAGGATTCAACTTCAGCCTGTTCCTTCCCATCCATCCACTCACGGATTCCAGGCACTTGGACATGGTCTCCACAGCAGACTCTGGTGAAGATTTAAACGAGAGATAGAGCTGAGTGTCATCCGCATATTGGTGACACTGCAGCCCAAATCTCCTGATGATTGTCCCCAGCGGCTTCATATAGATATTAAATAGCATGGGAGAGAGGATAGAGCCCTGTGGCACACCACAATTGAGAGACCAAGGATCTGAAACCTCCTCCCCCAATGCTACCTGTTGATGCCTGTCGGAAAGAAAGGAATGGAACCACCGTAGTACAGTGCCTCCTATTCCCGATTCCTCCAGGCGATGTAAAAGGATACTGTGGTCGACAGTATCAAAAGCTGTTGAGAGATCGAGGAGGACAAGAAAGGTGAATTCTCCCCTATCTAATGCCCTCCTCATATCATCAACCAGAGCGACCAATGCTGTTTCAGTTCCATGTCCAGTCCTGAAACCCGATTGGTATGGATCCAAATAATCCGTTTCATCCAAGTGTGTCGACAACTGATTAGCCACCACTCGCTCAATGATCTTGCCCAGGAATGGTAGATTCGAAATTGGGCGAAAGTTATTCAAAACTTGGGGATCCAAGGAGGACTTCTTTAAGATGGGCTTTACAATTGCCTCCTTGAGTGCTAATGGCATTACACCCTCCTCCAAGGATGCATTGACCACCGCCTTAATCCCCTTGCCCAATTTCTCTTTGCAGCTCACAAGGAGCCACGATGGGCAAGGATCAGTTAGACAGGTGGTAGGCTTCACAGTAGAGAGCACCTTGTCCACATCCTCAGAAGGAAGAGGTCGAAACCGATCCCATTTGACCGGATTGCAACTGGCCAACTCTGTTTCATTTACTGTGTCCACGACGTACGGAATTGAGCTCCGTAAATGTTTGATTTTGTCGGCAAAGTGCTTTGCTAATTTGTCACAGGAGGCCTTAGACTGTTCCAAGGGTTCCTGAGCAACTGGACCGACCAGGCTTCGGACCACTTGGAACAACCTCCTGGGACAGCACTCTGCGGACGCAATAGAGGCAGCAAAGAACCTCTTCTTTTCTGCCTTTATTGCCACTTGGTAGGCAGTTACTGCTGCTCTAACCTGTGTCCGGACATCTTCGGAACGGGATTTCCGCCACCGGCGTTCTAGTCATCTCACCTCCTGTCTCAGATTTCGCAACCGTGGAGTATACCAAGGTGCTAACTGAGTTCTGTTCAGGGGGAGAGGACGTTTCGGCGCCACGCGGTCCAGAGCCCTGGTGATCCCCTCATTCCACTCCATCACCAGGGTATCGACCGTGCGGCCTTCAGCAGGTTCCAATTCCCCAAGCGCAGTCAGGAATCCTTCTGGATCCATTAGGCGTCTGGGGCGGACCATTCTAATAGGTCCTTTTCCCCTACGGAGGGTGTGTGGTATCGAGAAGTCTATATTTACCAGATAGTGGTCTGACCATGACACAGGGGTGGAAGAAGCCACCCCCAACTTCAGAACACTTCCCTCCCCTCCCAGGACAAATATAAGGTCTAGAGCATGACCGGCTACATGGGTGGGCCCAATATTACTAAGGTGCAGTTCCCAGGAAGCCATGGTTTCCAGGAAATCCCGAGGGGCTCCTATGAGAGTGGCCTCAGCATGTACATTGAAGTCCCTGAGAATTAACAGCTCTGGGGACAATGCACGTACAGCCGAGACCATCTCTAGCACCTCGGCCAGGGAGTCTGCTGTGCAGCGGGGTGGGCGGTACACAAGCAGGATCCCCAAACTGCCCTTCGGGCCCAACCTCCAGTACATGCAGTCAACAAACTTAGTCCTATGAAGAGGAGGTCTGGTAAAAACTAGAGACTCCCGATAGATGACTGCCACACCCCCTCCCCGCCTTCCCACCCTCGGTTGTTGTGCATAACGGAAACCCGGCGGACACATGGCCTCAAGAATGGGAGCTGAGGCCTCATCCAGCCAGGTCTCTGTAATACATGCCAGGTCTGGTTGCCCATCCAAGATTATATCGTGGATATGCGATGTTTTTTGTACTACAGACCTGGCATTACACAACAACAATTGAAGGTCGGTAGGAATCCTGCATCCCCCAGTTGTCGTCTGGTTCTGAACAGACCCGGAACATGGGATGGGTATTACACATCTATCCCGTGTTCCCCTCATCTGGCATGGTCTGCCAACAGTACCATTCCAGCGTCTGCCGCCCACTCTTTCTATAGTTTGGCCCCTCACCCTCCCTGTCACATCCCCCCCTGACTTGCACATGCCCCTGTCCCTGTTCGCCAATCAGACAGGCCACCCACCCTAAAACAATAATGGGCCGGAGACCTGCCTCTAACACTCTGATACTGCTAAATTAAATTAAAATTAAAATTAAAAATCATTACAATTCCCCCACAACCACACATCCACACATCCATACATCCCCACAGTCAAAATCAGCCCAAAATCAACACAAGTAGTCCTAGTCTTGGCAGTGGTGGCAATAATAAAGATGACAATCTTCCTTCGGTTGCTGGGCCGCACCCAGAGCCTGGCTGCCCTCCGCGGTGCTCCCACCGCCGCTGGGCCGATGTCCTCCACGGCTCTTCTACACTGCCACCCCGACCGTTCTCCTGGCGCCTCACACTGAGTCCAGGGCCCGGCTGTTTTCTGCGGCGCTCTCACCACCGCCAGGCCGTTACTCTCTACAGCCCTCCACACCACAGGCAGGGGGAGCAGGCTAGGCGCTCTCCCACCACCACCTGGCTGATGTTCTGGCCGTCCGTCACACTGCTCCCTCACTGCCACCAAAACCAGACCCTAAGGTAGGGGGGATGACCCTAAAGGGGGGTGGGCTTCTCAGCTCAACACTACCCCCCTCTTATAGTCCCAAAAGGTGTTAAAGGGGGATAAACTTGAAAACCAGAGTAACTATCCATTATCATCTTGTTGAAGAGCTAGCCACACCAACTTGAAATCTGAGCTGTTCTTTTTAGGAACATCAGAGCTGGGAGAACTCATTTTAGAGACAAGCATTCCGCTATAAAGAAGGGGGGAGGAGTAGTGGTTTATGTTGCGTTTTATAAGTGTGCAAACTCATGTTCCACAAGCACATCTGCTGGGTGGATGTTCTGGAGACATTCTGGCTGTGCAAGTCTCCTTGATTTGTGCAAATCCATATGGAAAGCCGAACCTTTGATTCTTTGATTCTCCCCCTGGGTAGTTAGGAGCTCATTTAGAGTGCAATACAGTACTACTCTTGCTTTGGGACTCCCCAGCTTTGGCATTTTGGCTTCCTCCAGGGAAGATGTGAGCACTCCTCTGTCACTAGGAGTGACAGAGTCATTGTCACTGGTTACCATAAAACCAAATAATAGCAGAGATGGGAATAAGAGTTCACGAGGCTTGTGTTGCGAGCTTTCTGCTCATTTCCCAGTTTATATTCTCAGAAGTCCCTGCCTCTTGCTCTTCCCCCAGAGAGTCTGCTGTCTTTAAGGCTTTCTCAAGTGTATGCTGAAGCTATTGAACTCTTTTCAAATGTTATTGTTAACCTGAAACACTTCAAAGCATTCTAAGCATAAAATGGAAATTATCTGAAGTTGCACTAATAATACATCTTCCTCCAAGCACAAACAAAAACAAAACCACAACTCCTACGAGGGCAAAAATAATAAACTCGTTTTCTGTCTTTGTCACAACCTGCAAGGACTAAATCACTTTTAATAGTTGTTTTAGTGGGTTCTCTGGGTCTCTTTTGCTCCCATTCAGAGATGGCTGTCTGTATGCAAACTGGAATGTGGCAGCCCAATGTAATGGGAGGCTCACAAAGCAAATATGATGGGAGTTGGAAATATACTGAGAGGCAAACAATCATGACACTGAAGGCCAAAAGAGAAGTGACATTATTCACACGCAACTGCCAACTCCATCTCTTATAGATTTTCCCCAAGGCTTAAAAAAATTACAAAATGCAGCCATGGAGATTACAAATTGCTTAAGAAAACCTATGTGGGAAGATGCGGAACTTTTAAACGCTAGTCAAGGCTGCATCAGTCTGGTGCTTTCCAGATATTTTAGGTTACAATTCCCATCAGCTTGATGGGAGATGTAGTCCCAAACATCTGGAGAGCACCAGGTTGGCAAGGGCTGTTCTAGTGGTTTTTCGTCTGGAAATCACCCACCAAGTTGTTTCTTCATGTAGGGTGAGGGCAACTTGGGGGAGGGTGGTTTTCAGGATTATTTGTAGCACTATCTTGTCCCATACGCACCTGCCTGCCAATTCAGACCGGCTTCCAAGTCTCTTCTCCAGATGCTCCTGCCTTCAGAAGTGAGGCACTTACCTACTGGTGAGAGCCCTTCTCTGTGATGGCACCCCATCTTTTGAATTCCCTTCCCAGGAAGCTTCACCTGGCAGTGTCATTGTTAGTATTTGGTATCGGGTGAAGTCTATCCAAAGAATGCTTTTATCTTGCTGTTTATTCTGCATGGCTCTGTGTTGCTTAGTATGATTTGTTTCAGATGCTTCTTTTTATTGTTGTGATATTTATAACCTATAAGCCAATTTGAGGATTTCTGAAGAGCTGTCGTTTAGCTCAGCGCCTTTCCTTTAACACACTAAGAAATGCCTTCTAAGCTCTTGCGTTCTATCAGCATGCTGATAGTTAGTGGGAAATCTAGCCAAAGAGGCTTCAGGCACTAAAGTGCATTCTCAGCCCTACATCAGCTCAAAGGATACAACAAGATGAGAATGTGTAACTTAGGAAGACCCATGCAATCTCTTAACACTTTGCATACTGTCAAGGGGAGCACAAATGCCCCCTACAACCCTTTCCCTCTGTTTCAATACATTTCTTAGCTGCTCTGGATGTTCCATCTTCTTCATATCCCTGTATGCCATCTTGAGCTCCTTAGAGGAAAGGTGGGGTATAAATGTAATATAAACTAAAAAAAAAAAAAAAAATCCATGACAATATTTTAAAAAGTCCAAATCACTTCAATAATTTGATTCTGACAAATAATTTCTCCAAGCATTTGAGATATAGGCCCCATGCTAAACATCAAACTACAACATGTAGCTATTGTAAATATCTCTCCTGTCTTTACAAAACTGAAAACAGCAGTAGTACCACTAGTGCAGACCCCTTTAGTCTTGCCCCACCAGCTGAAGACCAATATGGTAAACGAACTCAAAGGGGAAGGATTGTTATAGAACACATGCCTTGCACACAAAAGAGTTCCAGGTTTAGTCCCCAGCATCTCCAGGTAGGTCTAGGAAAGACTCCTGTCTTCACTCCTAAAGAGCTGCTGCCAGTCAGTATAGATCAGGGATGGGGAACCTCTGGCCCTTTGGATAAACTCATTGACCTCCTTTAAAGTCATGTTTTCAACCCCAGATTGGCTCTGGGAGAGTACCTTCAAAGAGGCTATAACTGCTGATTGGCGATTGCAAGATGTCCCTTTGAAGTCTCTGCAGAGGGGAAAATGCTCCAAACGACTTTTTCCAGTTCCCTTGTCTGCACTAGGGAGTTCCTGATGGGGAACGTCCTAGAGCAGTCAATCCCAGTACAGCTCCATGTTAGCATCAATCAGCTGATCAGTATCGTTGGGGAGCCCTGCTTGCAAAGGAACAAGCTTCCTTTAAGCTCACAATTGTTCTTTTGTAGCTGCATCCGTACATGTACATATGATGTTTGGTGGGGCAGATGGCCATGGTTTGTGTGACATGGCCTTGTGGGCCAAATTGGGAGATGTGCGAGGCCTATATAGACCTGTGGGCTGGAAGTTTCTTCCCCATGACCCCCTCACCCCGGACTACAGCTTTCATCATCCCTGACTATTAACTATGCCAGCCTGGGCTGATAAGAATTGGAGTCCAACAATATTTTGGGGACCACAGGTTCCCCATTCCTGGATCAGACAGTACTGAGCTAGATGGACTAATGGTCTGACACAGTATCTCCAACCTCTACTAAGGTTAAATGAGTCCTAATTTGTTTGAAGTTACCCTTTCACTGGCAGTTTACAGTAACTAAACAACATGGGTCAGAAACTGAAAGTTAGTAGCCAACATGGATCTCAGTGTAGGGCAGCCTTCCCCAACCTGGTGCATTCCAGATGTTACATATAGGGAGGGGCTGTAGCTCAATGGTAGAGCAGCTGTTTTGCATGCAGAAGGTCACAAATTCAATCCATGCCATCTTCAGGTAGGGGTGAGAATGTCCCCTGCTGGAAACACTGGAGAGCCACTGCCAGTTAGCGTAGACCAGTGTTTCCCAACTAGTGGGCCACCAGATGTTGCTGGACTACAATTCCCATCATTCCCTTGCCATTAGCCATGCTGGCTGAAGCTGATGGGAACTGTAGTCCAGCAACATCTGGTGGCCCTCTAGTTGGGAAACACTGGCGTAGACAATACTGAGCTAGATGCTTCTATAGTAGTTAATGTGATTTATAGTCTTGATTAGACTACTGTAATGCGCTCTACATGGGGTTACCCTTGAAAACGGTCCGGAAACTACAACTGGTGCAGAATGCGGCGGCTCGTTTGCTTACAAACAGCCGCTGCCGTGATCACATTACGCCGGTGTTATTTCATCTACACTGGCTTCCAGTTGTTTTCCGGGCCCAATTCAAGGTGTTGGTGTTAACCTTTAAATCCCTATACGGTCTCGGCCCAGCTTACCTGAAGGAGCACCTCCAATACCACCAATTAAGCCGCCTGACTAGATCAGCCACACAGGGCCTTCTCTCCGTCCCACCAACGAAAACAGCTAGGTTGGTGGGGACTAGAGAGAGGGCATTCTCAGTGGCGGCCCCCACTCTCTGGAACTCCCTCCCATTCGATCTTCGCCATGCCCCTTCCCTGGATACATTTCGCCGAGCCTTAAAAACATGGCTCTTTGGACAGGCCTTTGGGATCCCCGGGGTGGGCTAATTTCTTTATATCGTTTTAAAATTGTTTAGTGATGGCCCTAAACTGTTCTGTACTGCTGCTTTTTAAATTGATTCTTGTTGACTGCACTGTATTTTATTATGTATTTACATTGTACTGTTGTATTTTAATGTGTACGTCGCCTAGAGTGGCTTCGGCCAGATAGGCGACACAAAAATTAAATTTATTATTATTATTATTATTTAAAGTATTCCAGTTCATCTGTTGACTTTCCAAATCAAACATGTACAGTCATTCACACAATACACCTGTAATGACTCCTTTACATGTGTATAACATAATGTGTGAACAGTACTGGTATAATCAAATGGGGACACACAAAAATGTTGCAGTGTATCCTCAGCCCGTAATACTTCTGCTACTGTTCAGGGTTCCATTCAGCCTAGAACAGGAGCCTTATAGCGCTCTTTGGGGCTTGCCTAGGAAACCTTTTTTCTTTTCCACCATCTTCAAGCTTCCCCCCACTCCACTGTTCTCAGTAGTGTTAAGAGATGCAGAACCAAGTTCTGTCTTTTCCCCTATAGTATTTAACACCTACATGAAGCTGCTGGGGATGGTTGTCTGAAGATGTGGGTTGTGGAGTTATTAGTATGCTGATGACACTCAACCCCCCCCCCTCTCTCTCTCTCAGTTTCATCTGATTCTGGAGGGGAAGTTCAAAGGTTGAACTGCAGCCTGATAACTGTGAAGAACTGGATGGTCTGAATTTTAATCCAGACAAAGCTAATGTGGGACTAAGGCTTGGGTTTATAGCCAGTTCTGGATACTATTGTACTTCCCATGAGAGATCAGGTGTTTACTTTGGAGGTATGTATTGATCCAATTCTCCTCTTTGCTACCACAAGCCCCATGTATGAGCCTCAGGATTCAATCCTTTGGATGCTTAGTAGAGAATATGGTTAATTGAACTCAGAGAACCTTACTACTGAGTAAATCTGTTTAGGATTGCACTGTGAGAAGCTATTTAGAGTCTGATCATCACTCTTTTCTATACAGGATCAGAAGGTATTTTGGTATGATCTTCAGCAATGGTACATTTCAGTTAAAAAGACGATCCCATTTCACTACATAACTTGGTTTATTCTTAAACCATATGTACAGCTAAACGTGTAAATTTCTTTTGACATCCCACCTTAAATCTGTCATAAAACAATATGTGCTTGTTGCTTCTTGTCCTTTCCACAGTGACCCTGGTAAATTTTTGAAGGTGCTGTTCTTTAGAAGAGGAAAGACTGCCCTTTGTTGCTAGGCCTGGTGATAAAAAGAACACAGTGTTGCTCTTTTCCTAAAATTATGGCACATAAAAGCAGCCATTTCAGGACTATTAAATTTACCCTAGATTCTTGTGGGTGTTAATTTTGTGGATGCATATACACATGGAGCCATAATTCCAACAGTTACAAGCAGGGGGAGATATGGCCCCAGATATGGTATTGGTTGGGTAAGGGTAAGGAGAGGAGGCAGGAATTGGCTGGAAGTTCTTCCCTTAGCCAATACTCCCTCCTTCCACCAAAGTCTGTGTTACCCTGTCACCATGATCTCTAGCAGAGCTTGGAAAAGTTACTTTTTTAAACTACAACTCCCATCAGTCCCAGCCAGCATGGCCACTGGATTGGGCTGATGGGAGTTGTAGTTCAAAAAAGTAACTTTTCCAAGCTCTGCTCTCTAGTCTGGTGATGCTGCCAGTTAATGCCCAATCAGTTCAGAATAAAACAGCTATCATCCATGATTTGATCATGGACAAGAGAGTTAATCTGTACTGTGTCACCAAGACCTGGGTGGACCAGCTGAGTGGGCCTGGCTCAGCACCAACGCAGCACCAACACAAACAGAGGATGGGGGAGTGGTTAGGGTTGCCAGGTCAGAAGCATCCCAAAACCTGAGATTTGAGGGGCGGGCCCTAGTGATATCACGGGGTGGGCCATAGTGATGTGAAAGGGCGGGCCCTAGTGATGTCATGGGGCAGGCCCAAGTGATGTCACGGGGCGGGCCATAGTGATGTCATTAAGCATGATACATTAAGCATCATTCACAGTTGCTTGGAGCATACAATTAAAAAAAATATCTGATTGGAAATTAAGATAGAAATCTTAGCTCAAAGGTGGAGACTGGGTAGGGAACATTTAATCTAGCCTACTTGCTTTCAGCAAGAAGGGTTAAGTGCCTTCAGGCCAGGGCAGTCACCAGAAGGCCACTGCAGAGACAAAGGAGCCTAGTGTTGTGGAGATGTTAGATGGGAGCTTTGGGAAGTAAAGATGGAGGCTCCTGAAGGCTGCAATTCTAAACACACTTACTAAGGGATTAAGCCCCATACAACTCAACAGGACTGACTTCTAAGTAGATATAGTTTGGACTGTGCTGTTGGTAAACCTTGACTAGGGTTCTTCTGCAAAGACATCCATATCCAAGCAGGGTTGGCAACCCCCTGCCTGGAATGCCCTGCCCTTATCTTTTAACGTGGCTGCTCCAAACATCTTTACAGATTTGACCCTTTACTTCAGAAAGAGGTCTGAAAAATGAGTAAGAGTAAGAAGTATCTTTAAAATTGTCCTTTTCAATTCACTCTTGAATGAACATCATACCTAGGGGAGATCCACACCATTCATTTAAAGGACATTCAACACCCATTTGAAGCACATGAATCCCACCACAGAATCATGGGAACTGCAGTTTGTTAAGAGTGGTGAGAACTACAACTGTGAGGGGGAAATGACACTTCCCAGAATTCTTTAGGGCAGTGTTTCTCAACCTTTTTTTATTTTTTTGTTGCTGGACTACAACTCCCATCAGCCCCAGTCAGCATGGCCAATGGTCAGGAATTATGGGAACTGTAGTCCAGCAACAAAAAAAATAAAAGAAGGTTGAGAAACACTGCTTTAGGGGAAGTCATGTGCTTTAAATGCGAGTTGGATGTGCTTTACACATATTGTGTGAATCCACTTAATAAATTTTGCCTGCATGTAAATTGTTTTAATTTTTCAAAATGGAAATGAGCTATAAACTGTAGTGGGTGACCATGGGCTACTCACCATCTCTCAGCCTATCTGCCCCTCAGGATGAAAACAATGGAGAACCATGACTAATACTGATTAATACTAGAACTCGTGGACATTCAAAGAAGCTGAATGTTGGAAGATTCAGGACAGACAAAAGGAAGTACTTCTTTACTCAGTGCATAGTTAAACTATGGAATTTGCTCCCACAAGATGCAGTAATGGCCACCAGCTTGGACGGCTTTAAAAGAAGATTAGACAAATTAATGGAGGACAGGGCTATCACTGGCTACTAGCCGTGATGGCTGTGCTGTGCCACCCTAGTCAGAGGCAGCATGCTTCTGAAAACCAGTTGCCGGAAGCCTCAGGAGGGGAGAGTGTTCTTGCACTCGGGTCCTGCTTGCGGGCTTCCCCCAGGCACCTGGTTGGCCACTGTGAGAACAGGATGCTGGACTAGATGGGCCACTGGCCTGATCCAGCAGGCTCTTCTTATGTTCTTATGTTCTTATGACTACTCCAAGGCATACTTAAAATATAAAGGAAGTATTGTACAACCATAGTAGGCAATCGGATACTTATAGGGACATAGCATGACAAAACTGGGTGGAAGTAACGAGTGGGGTACCACAGGGCTTGGTCCTGGGTCCAGTGCTCTTCAACATTTTTATTAACTATTTGGATGAGGAGGTACAGAGCATGCTTATCGAATTTGTAGATGATACAAAATTGGGGGGCATAGCTAATACCGTGGAAGACAGAAAGAAAATCCAAAGGGACCTTGATAGGCTGGAGCATTGGGCTGAAAACAACAGAATGAAATTCAACAGGGATAAATGCAAAGTTCTACACTTAGGAAAAAGAAACCAAATGCACAGTTATAAGATGGGGGATACTTGGCTCAGCAGTATGACATGTGAGAAGGATCTTGGAATCGTCGTTGATCACAAGCTGAATATGAGCCAACAGTGTGATGTGGCTGCAAAAAAGGCAAATGCTATATCAGGCTGCATTAACAGAAGGATAGTTTCCAAATCATGTGAAGTACTGGTTCGCCTCTATTCAGCACTGGTTAGGCCTCATCTTGAGTGCTGCGTCCAGTTCTGGTCTCTGCACTTCAAGAAGGATGCAGACAAACTGGAACAGGTTCAGAGGAGGGCAACAAGGATGATCAGGGGACTGGAAACAAAGCCCTATGAAGAGAGACTGAAGGAACTGGGCATGTTTAACCTGGAGAAGAGAAGACTGAGGGGAGATATGATAGCGCTCTTCAAGTACTTGAAAGGTTGCCACAAAGAGGAGGGCCGGGATCTCTTCTTGATGGTCCCAGAGTGCAGGACACAGAATAATGGGCTCAAGTTGCAAGAAGCCAGATTTTGACTGGACATCAGGAAACGCTTCCTAACTGTTAGAGCCATACGACAATGGAACCAATTACTAGAGAGGTAGTGGACTCTCCAACACTGGAGGCATTGAAGAGGCAGCTGGAGAGCCATCTGTTGGGAATGCTTTGATTTGGATTCCTGCATTGAGCAGGGGGTTGGACTTGATGGCCTTATAGGCCCCTTCCAACTCTATTATTCTATGATTCTATGAAAATATTTATATAAGCATGACTTTATTATTTATACAACCTGTAAAGATATTTCAATCCTATGTTTGTTTACTCAGAAGCAATTTTTATTTATTTTATTTTATTTATTAAATTTATATACCGCCCGACTAGCAATAGCTCTCTGGGCGGTGAACATAAAACAACATAAAAATACAATAAATAACAAAACAATACTAAAATACAAGCAACAATCCAACACAGTAAACATTTTTAAAATTAAATCAGTGTAACTTAAAATGCTTCAGAGAATAGGAAGGTTTTGACCTGGCGCCGGAAGGAGAGCACAGTCGGCGCCAGGCGTACTTCCTCAGGGAGACTGTTCCATAGTTCGGGGGCCACCACTGAGAAGGCCCTAGATCTTGTCATCACCCTCCGGGCCTCCCTGTGAGTTGGAACCCGGAGGAGGGCCTTCGTAGCAGAACGTAGTGCACGGGCCGGTTCATATCGGAAGAGGCGTTCCGCAAGGTATCGTGGTCCCGCACCGTATAAGGCTTTATAGGTTAATACCAACACTTTGAATCTAGCCTGGAAACATATTGGCAACCAGTGCAAGCTGGCCAGAACAGGTGTTATATGCTCGGACCGCTTGGTCCTTGTCAGCAATCTGGCCGCCGCATTTTGCACTAGTTGTAGCTTCCGAACTGTCTTCAAAGGTAGCCCTACGTAAAGCGCATTACAGTAGTCCAAACGTGAGGTTACCAGAGCATGTACCACTGATGTAAGGTCCTCTTTACTCAAATAGGGACGTAGCTGGGCTACCAACCGAAGTTGGTAAAACGCATTCCTAACCACCGAGGCTACTTGAGCCTCAAGTGAGAGGGAAGAGTCTAAAAAGACTCCCAGACTACGAACCCGGTCCTTTAGGGGGAGTGTAACCCCGTCCAGGACAGGGTATATATCCACCATCTGATCAGAGAACCCGTCCACCAACAGCATCTCAGTCTTGTCTGGATTGAGCTTCAGTTTGTTAACTCTCATCCAGTCCATTGTCGAGGCCAGGCAACGGTTCAGCAAATCGACAGCCTCACCTGAAGAAGATGAAAAGGAGAAGTAGAGCTGCGTGTCATCAGCATACTGATGACAACGCACTCCAAAACTCCTGATGACCTCTCCCAACGGCTTCATGTAGATATTAAAATCAGGGGGGACAAAACTGACCCCTGCGGGACCCCATATTGGAGAGCCCGCGGTGTCGAGCAATGTTCCCCCAGCACTACCTTCTGGAGACGACCCGCCAAGTAGGAGCGGAACCACTGCCAAGCAGTACCTCCAACTCCCAACTCCGCGAGCCTCTCCAGAAGGATACCATGGTCGATGGTATCAAAAGCCGCTGAGAGATCAAGGAGAATCAACAGAGTTACACTCCCTCTGTCTCTTTCCCAACATAGGTCATCGTACAGGGCGACCAAGGCTGTCTCAGTGCCAAAACCGGGCCTAAAACCCGATTGAAATGGATCTAGATAATCGGTTTCATCCAATAGCGCCTGGAGCTGGCCAGCAACCACCCGTTCCAAGACCTTGCCCAGGAATGGAACATTCGCCACTGGCCTGTAGCTGTTAAAATTGTCTGGGTCCAAGGAAGGCTTTTTCAGGAGTGGTCTCACCACTGCCTCTTTCAGACAGCCTGGGACCACTCCCTCTCGTAAAGAGGCATTTATCACTTCCTTGGCCCAGCTACCTGTTCCATTCCTACTAGTTTTTATCAGCCAGGAGGGGCAAGGATCCAGTACCGAAGTGGTTGCACGTACCTGTCCAAGCACCTTGTCCACGTCCTCGAGTTGAACCAACTGAAGCTCATCCAACAAAACAGGACAAGACTGTGCTCCGGACATCTCACTAGGATCTACTGCTATAACTTGAGAATCTAGGTCCCGGCGGATACATGAGATCTTATTCTGGAAGTGATCGGCAAACTGATTACAGCGGGCCTCCGATGATTCCACCGTGTCCGGAGGGTTTGAATGGAGAAGCCCCCGGACAACTCGAAAGAGCTCCGCTGGGCGGCAAAGAGATGATTTAATAGTGGCAGCAAAATGATGTTTTTTAGCTGCCTTCACTGCTCCTACATAGAGCTTAGTCGAAGCACTAACCAGCGCAT
The DNA here is from genome assembly GCF_030035675.1 of Rhineura floridana. Lineage (NCBI taxonomy): Eukaryota > Metazoa > Chordata > Lepidosauria > Squamata > Rhineuridae > Rhineura > Rhineura floridana. Next base: position 263,274,961 of record NC_084480.1, on the reverse strand, counting down.
AATTGTATCCGTCGGGAGTTCGTCTCCATTTCCGCTCAAGCCTCCTCCTATCTTGCTTCATCGCTCTCAGCTCCGGAGTATACCATGGAGCTGTATGAGCTCTACACAGGAGAGGGCGTGCAGGAGCGATCGTGTTTACAGCCCGGGTCATCTCCGTATTCCACAGAGCGACCAGGGCTTCAGCAGGAGCGCCAGTCCTATCAGCCGGAAAATCCCCCAGAGCCCTTTGAAATTCCCAATGTATTCCCAATTCCCAATGTATTCAATGGGGCTTACTCAACCAGGGAAAACTGTACCCTGAAGTGATAAGGAACTTGTTCTTTTAACAAGTCTTTTAAGTTGAGACCTTATCCCAGTCTGCGTCTGTATTGGAATTGCTTTTTAATATGTTTTTAAACCTTTTCTTTTAAAAAAAGGTTTTTAAAGCTTTTAAAAACGTTTGTAAAGATGTTTTGTTTTAATATATTTTAAAGTCTGTTTTTATGATTTTTAAAGTGTTTTTAGTGCTTTTGTTTGCCGCCCTTGGCTCCTACTGGGAGGAAGGGCGGGATATAAATCAAATATAAATAAATAAAAATAAATAAATAAACTTCATTCATTTTTTTAAAAAATCACTATTACTTTCCTACATAATAAAAACTGTGATAAACCCTGCCTAATTTCTTTAAAAATAGGGTTGGAGGGAGACAGAAAGTTTTACAACACAAACACAAGTCTGCGCTATGTTTACTCATGTCCCATTAATTTACAGCACAATCCTAACCATGTCTACTCAAAAGTAAGTCCTAATGGAGTTCAATGGGGTTTACTCCAGGTACATGCTTTACTCCCAGAAATTGGTTTACTCCCAGAAAAGCAGATATTGGATTAAATACTTTCATATTTCATAGCCCAGGGTCTGACTCTTGGACAGAAGAGGAAAAAAACCATTAAGCCATATTACTTACGCAAACTGCAAAAATCTTAAAGCCACCATTTTCTGACGTTCAGCCTAGGCATGCCTGGATCAACAAGTCACAACTCTGGCTTCATTGGCTACAATCCTGAAAGGGCGGGGTTACAGCCAGAGCTTTGAAAAGTTACTTTTTAAAACTACAACTCCCATCAGCCCCAGCCAGCATGGCCACTGGATTGGGGTGATGGGAGTTATGGCTAGAGCAAGGACCTGTAAAAAAAAATCGCGCGGGGGCAGTTGACGTTTTGGTGTATATCTCGGGAACTAGACCACCTAGAAACTTACTTTTTTTTTAATTGAAGCTGAGAGTCCGGAGAGTAAGGGGTGCTAGCCAGAGAGCCGGAGGCCCCCCCAAAACCAGAGTCTCCAGCCAAAAACTGGAGATTACACAACATGGAGGCAATTCTGGCCGGAGTCCAGCCGTTTGCTGGAGATCTGGCAACCCTAGGAGTGGTAGCTGCTGATGTCCATAAGGATTCCATCTTCTTGGCCAGGAGGGGCTTCTGTTCCAGTGCAAGAATCAAGGGCTTGCATCTCATGTTGGGCCACAGAGACCAAATGGATACTACTGGTGTAACACCCTCCCTGCTGTCTAGCAGTCTCCCTACTGGGGCCTGGGAGGTGGTGATGGAGATCCCAAGGACTCTCTTGGGAATGTCAACATTCATGCCAAGGCTGCCTTAGCAAGATGGACCCATTACTTCATATTCACCATAACAACCATGGGCTGCATCCATACATAACTGGCCCTGACATGTAGTGCAAGGCATGCCCTCAGTTTGGTCTTTGGACTGGGATGAGAAGAGAGTGGTCTGGAATTGTAGGACATGTTAAAAAAAACACCCTGTTGTCATCACCAGACCATTTTCTGCTGCATTTTGGGCTTAAATGGTCTTAACCCTTGGCAGAGGTAGAGGACTTATGCAAGATCATTATACAGCCACAAAAGTGGTCTATATACTATAATCAGCATGGATTTTTCGCATTCCGCAATGTTAAATTGAAAATATCCCCCATGCCATACTGATGCTTCCCATAAGCTCATTTCAAAACAAAATCTTACAAAACATGAACTCAAAAACACTTGCTTAACAACCCTCTAAATTTTCATGACGATACACAAAACAGAGAGTCAAGAGTTCAAAGTGTAAAAAGAGAGAGGGAAAAAACAGACTCCCGTTGGACTTTTTTCTGTCAGAGTTCTCATAATCTGTTGAAAATAATTAAAAATCAGCCATGTTCACAGAGTATCTGTAATCCTATTACTGACCTTGTCCCATACTCTGACCTTCATCTTCTGCAGTTTAAACGTTAAAATAATGCCTGGCCGATTTTTAATTAATTTAAGAAATTTTGGCTTGAACTCAATGATGTCAGGCATGCTCAGTTAGAACCAACTGCCAGTGTTCTAAAAGCCAGACTCACAGCTGATTGGCTTGGCTAATCAGGGTGCCCCACCCACTCCATACCTTTATTTCACTTTAGACAGTCATGGCTTCTCCAAAAGAACTCTTGGAAGTGTAGTTTGTGAAGGGGGCTGAGAGGAGACTCCTATTCCCCTGACAGAGCTCCAGTGGCCAGAGTGATTTAATATGCAGTTACTCTGATTGAAGCTCTGTGAGGGAAACAGGGCATCTCCTAGCAACTCTCAGCACCCTTGTCCTGTTCAGAGCGGGATTCACGAGGCTCAGACAAGGGTGCAATCAATTCTTGTTTTATTAAAGTAATCAATACATCAAAGGCAGCACGCCTCATAGGAAACCCTATGCTAACTCACTACAATTTCCTAACTACACTCTAGACATGCTCTGCAACATGTGGAAGGAGTTGATTCAGCGCCCAATTCTGAACACGGCAGACTTAAATAGGGAAGGTCTTTGAGCATAACCTGTCACTCCTGTGCACACACGCCCTCTGCCCCGTCCGCTTCTCCAGACGTCATGTGCACGGTGAGGGGGGGTGAACATCCAAAGCCTCATCGGACACAACAGGTTCCTTATCGGCAGGTTGGGGAGCAGCGGGCAGGAAAGTGTCGGGAGTCTCTAGGACCCTGCTTGTTGAAGGAGGAGTTACTGCTTTCTCAGAAGCATCCCTTAATGGTCCTGGGGGTGTGCTTGGAGACTGAGGGCTGTCTCTTCGGAGGACAGGGCTATTTGTGGGTACTGACAGGGTGGCAAGCTCGCTCTCCTCCTCAAGGTCGGGACTAGCCTCAACAACAACTGGAATGTCCCTGCTTTCTAACTGCTGTGGCACCTGAAACTCATGCCTTCCCCCTCCCCGCTCCTCATGAGAGGGCCTGGGCTCAACAACCCTTCACTAACTACACTTTCCAGGATTCTTTGGGAAAAGCCATGACTGTCTAAAGTGAAATAAAGGCCTGATGTGGATGTGGCCAGGGACAGCTTTGGTTTAAATTTGGGTGGGAGGCTACATGTGCCTGCTGTAAAATAAAGTGGTGGGGAAAATGCTGAAAAACACTGATACTATTCACAATGTTTTCCTTTTAGAATGGAAAGGGGCTTCCCCTCTGCCCAGTGCCCACCCATTCAATCTAAGAACATAAGAACATAAGAAGAGCCTGCTGGATCAGGCCAGTGGCCCATCTAGTCCAGCATCCTGTTCTCACAGTGGCCAACCAGGTGCCTGGGGGAAGCCCGCAAGCAGGACCCGAGTGCAAGAACACTCTCCCCTCCTGAGGCTTCCGGCAACTGGTTTTCAGAAGCATGCTGCCTCTGACTAGGGTGGCACAGCACAGCCATCATGGCTAGTAGCCATTGATAGCCCTGTCCTCCATGAATTTGTCTAATCTTCTTTTAAAGCCATCCAAGCTGGTGGCCATTACTGCATCTTGTGGGAGCAAATTCCATAGTTTAACTATGCGCTGAGTAAAGAAGTACTTCCTTTTGTCTGTCCTGAATCTTCCAACATTCAGCTTCTTTGAATGTCCACGAGTTCTAGTATTATGAGAGAGGGAGAAGAACTTTTCTCTATCCACTTTCTCAATGCCATGCATAATTTTATACACTTCTATCATGTCTCCTCTGACCCGCCTTTTCTCTAAACTAAAAAGCCCCAAATGCTGCAACCTTTCCTCGTAAGGGAGTCGCTCCATCCCCTTGATCATTCTGGTTGCCCTCTTCTGAACCTTTTCCAACTCTAGAATATCCTTTTTGAGATGAGGCGACCAGAACTGTACACAGTATTCCAAATGCGGCCGCACCATAGATTTATACAACGGCATGATGATATCGGCTGTTTTATTTTCAATACCTTTCCTAATTATCGCTAGCATGGAATTTGCCTTTTTCACAGCTGCCGCACACTCGGTCGACATTTTCATCGTGCTGTCCACTACAACCCCGAGGTCTCTCTCCTGGTCGGTCACCGCCAGTTCAGACCCCATGAGCGTATATGTGAAATTCAGATTTTTTGCTCCAATATGCATAATTTTACACTTGTTTATATTGAATTGCATTTGCCATTTTTCTGCCCATTCACTCAGTTTGGAGAGGTCTTTTTGGAGCTCTTCGCAATCCCTTTTTGTTTTAACAACCCTGAACAATTTAGTGTCATCAGCAAACTTGGCCACTTCACTGCTCACTCCTAATTCTAGGTCATTAATGAACAAGTTGAAAAGTACAGGTCCCAATACCGATCCTTGAGGGACTCCACTTTCTACAGCCCTCCATTGGGAGAACTGTCCGTTTATTCCTACTCTCTGCTTTCTGCTTCTTAACCAATTCCTTATCCACAAGAGGACCTCTCCTCTTATTCCATGACTGCTAAGCTTCCTCAGAAGCCTTTGGTGAGGTACCTTGTCAAACGCTTTTTGAAAGTCTAAGTACACTATGTCCACTGGATCACCTCAATCTATATGCTTGTTGACACTCTCAAAGAATTCTAATAGGTTATTGAGACAGGACTTTCCCTTGCAGAAGCCATGCTGGCTCTGCTTCAGCAAGGCTTGTTCTTCTATGTGCTTAGTTAATCTAGCTTTAATAATACTTTCTACCAGTTTTCCAGGGACAGAAGTTAAGCTAACTGGCCTGTAATTTCCGGGATCCCCTCTGGATCCCTTTTTGAAGATTGGCGTTACATTTGCCACTTTCCAGTCCTCAGGCACGGAGGAGGACCCGAGGGACAAGTTACATATTTTAGTTAGCAGATCAGCAATTTCACATTTGAGTTCTTTGAGAACTCTCGGGTGGATGCCATCCGGGCCCAGTGATTTGTCAGTTTTTATATTGTCCATTAAGCTTAGAACTTCCTCTCTCGTTACCACTATTTGTCTTAGTTCCTCAGAATCCCTTCCTGCAAATGTTAGTTCAGGTTCAGGGATCTGCCCTGTATCTTCCACTGTGAAGACAGATGCAAAGAATTCATTTAGCTTCTCTGCAATCTCCTTATCGTTCTTTAGTACACCTTTGACTCCCTTATCATCCAAGGGTCCAATTGTCTCCCTAGATGGTCTCCTGCTTTGAATGTATTTCTAGAATTTTTTGTTGTTGGTTTTTATGTTCTTAGCAATGTGCTCCTCAAATTCTTTTTTAGCATCCCTTATTGTCTTCTTGCATTTCTTTTGCCAGAGTTTGTGTTCTTTTTAATTTTCTTCATTCGGACAAGACTTCCATTTTCTGAAGGAAGACTTTTTGCCTCTAAGAGCTTCCTTGACTTTGCTCGTTAACCATGCTGGCATCTTCTTGGCCCTGGCGGTACCTTTTCTGATCTGCGGTATGCACTCCAGTTGAGCTTCTAATAGAGTGTTTTTAAACAACTTCCAAGCATTTTCGAGTGATGTGACCCTCTGGACTTTGTTTTTCAGCTTTCTTTTTACCAATCCCCTCATTTTTGTGAAGTTTCCTCTTTTGAAGTCAAATGTGACCGTGTTGGATTTTCTTGGCAATTGGCCAGTTACATGTATGTTTAATTTAATAGCACTGCGGTCACTGCTCCCAATCGGTTCAACAACACTTACATCTCGCACCAGGTCCCGGTCCCCACTGAGGATTAAGTCCAGGGATGCCGTCCCTCTGGTCGGTTCCATGACCAACTGGTCTAGGGAATAGTCATTTAGAATATCTAGAAACTTTGCGTCTTTGTCATGACTGGAACACATATGCAGCCAGTCTATGTCCGGGTAGTTGAAGTCACCCATTACTACCACATTTCCTACTTTGGATGCTTCCTCAATTTCATATCTCATCTCAAGGTCTCCCTGAGCATTTTGATCAGGGGGACGATAGATCGTTCCCAGTATTAAGTCCCTCCTGGGGCACGGTATCACCACCCACAACGATTCTGTGGAGGAGTCTGCCTCTTTTGGGGTTTCGAGCTTGCTGGATTCAATGCCTTCTTTCACGTATAGAGCGACTCCTCCACCAATACGTCCTTCCCTGTCCTTCCGATATAGTTTATATCCAGGGATAACCGTATCCCACTGGTTTTCTCCATTCCACCAGGTCTCGGTTATGCTCACTATATCAATGCTCTTCTCTAAGACCAAGCACTCCAGTTCTCCCATCTTGGTTCGGAGGCTCCTAGCATTAGCGTACAGGCACTTGTAAGCAGTGTCTCTCTTCAAGTGTCTTTGGCACTTGTGGTTAGGCCTGTGGTAATTTTGCTCTTCTGAATTTATATCCTGTGCCCCTGCTCTCACAATGCCTACTTCTAGGCCTACCCCTTTTAAAATTTCATCATTTCTTTGGTTTTTATCCCAGGGGGGAGGTTTATTCCGAACCGGACCTTTCTCAGCTCCTGTTGGGTTTCCCCCCTCAGTCAGTTTAAAAGCTGCTCTGCTACCTTTTTAATTTTAAGTGCCAGCAGTCTGGTTCCATTCTGGTTCAAGTGGAGCCCGTCCCTTTTGTACAGGCCCGGCTTGTCCCAAAATGTTCCCCAGTGCCTAACAAATCCGAACCCTTCCACCTGACACCATCGTCTCATGCACGCATTGAGACTGCGAAGCTGGGCCTGACTGACTGGTCCTGCGCATGGAACTGGTAGCATTTCAGAGAAAGCCACCTTGGAGGTCCTGGCTTTCAGCATCCTACCTAGCAACCTAAATTTTGCTTCCAGGACCTCATGGCTGCATTTCCCCATGTCGTTGGTGCCAACGTGCACCACGACCACTGACTCCTTCCCAGCACTGTCTACCAAACTATCTAAACGATGGGCGATATCCGCAACCTTCGCACCAGGCAGGCAAAACACCTTGCGGTCTACACGCCCATCACACACCCAACTGTCTTTGTTCCTAATGATCGAATCACCCACTACAAGGATCCCTCCACCCCCTGGAGATATATCCTCGGCACGAGAGGATAGCTGCTTATCCCCCAAGGAATGGGTCCCTTCTAAGGGATCGTTTCCCTCTTCCTCAGCTGGATGCTCTCCTTCCCCGAGACCATTGTTCTCCATGATAGCAGGAGAGCTATCATCGTTGGAGTGGGACACAGCTATAACGTCCCTGAAGGCCTCCTCCACACACCTCTGCCTCTCTCAGCTTTTCCAGGTCCGCCACCTTGGCCTCAAGGAAATGAAGTCGTTCCCGGAGAGCCAGGAGCTCATTGCACCGAGAGCACACCCACGACTTCTGTCCAACAGGCAGATAGTCGTACATGCTGCAGGCGGTGCAAAACACTGGAAAGCCCCCACACCCCTGCTGGCTTCTTACCTGCATAGTTTTGTTTAAGGTTTATTATGTCAATGGGTTGGAGACTGCAGTTTAGTTGAGGTCAGGGAACAGACGGGTAGAGTAGGGGGCCCTGGCCTCCTCGGCCTGCTGCCGAACTCGCTCTGCTGCTTAACTCGCCTTGACGCTTTGTCAGCTGGGGCCTTGACGCTTTGTCAGCTGGGGCTCCCTCTAGCTCGTGGAGCAGGCTCCCTCGCTAGGGTGCTCTGACTTTATATGTGTGGCTGGTTCCTCCCAGCTACTGCTGCCAGCCAATGATGTGTTACTTGAGGCTGATGGCTATCAGCTGGGGCTTAACTCTTTAGTATTCTCTCAGGCTTCCTTCCTTCCTGAGCGAGGGGCGGGGCTGTATAAGCTTTTGGCTGCTTTTAATCTAATCAAGGGGCTGCGCCTTCCAGGCAAGTCTTTTGTGTTTGTTGTTTTCCCACCTAGAACAGCCTGACCTTTCTTTAACCTAGGGAAACAGAGCTTGTGGTTGTGTTTCAGGAAGGCTGAAGCTGCCCTTTTTAGCAAGGACTCTCTCCCTGTATGTGTCGGTGGAGTTTCCTTTTCCCCCTTCTCTCCGACTGGAATTTAGCCTTGTTTACAGTGTCCCCTGAAGCTTTCCTGCTAGGGTGGTGTTGAAAACTAGCTTTCTATGGGCTTCCTTCTCCTCGGATCTGTCTCTTAAGATATAGGTTCTTTCAGGATTTGGCTCCTCTCCCTCCTCTCCCTCCCCTCATCCTCCCCTCCCTGCCCATCTCCCAGGTCAATTTCACCTATCCTAAGCATGATTGCACAGGAGTAAATCCCACTGAATTCAAAAAGCATGCAAATGATCAAACCTGTCCTCCCCTCCTCCTCCCTCCTATCCCCTCCCTCTTGTCCCCTCCCCCTTTCTTCACCCCTCCCTTCCCCTCCCCTCCCTATCCCCTTCCAATCCCTTCCTTACCCCTCCTCCTCCTTTCCTTCCCCTCCCCCTCCCCTTCCTCCTCTTCCTACACCATGGTCAGTTTTACCTATCCTAGAACTATGACCTGGGAGACCAGGGTTTGAATCCCCACGCAGCCATGAAGCTCACTGGGTGATCTTTGGCCAATCACTGCCTCAGCCTGAGAGGAAGGCAATGGTAAACCACCTCTGAATACCACTTACCATGAAAACCCTATTCCTAGGGTCGCCATAACTCGGAATAGACTTGAAAGCAGTCAGTTTCATTTTCAAGCATGGTTGCACGGCTGTAAATTCCACTGAACTCAATAAGCATGCAAATGATCAAACCTGTCCTCCCCTCCTCCTTCCTCCCATTACCTCCCTTTTGCCCCTTCCCTCCCCCTTTCTTCACCCCTTCCCCCTCCCCTTCCAATCCCCTCCTTCCCTATCCCATTCCTTCTGTTCCCCTCTCATCCCTTTCTCCTTCCCTCTACTCTCCCCCATCCCTCCCCATGGTCACTTTCATCTTTCCTATGCATGATTGCAGGGGAGTAAATCCCACTGAACTTAATAAGCATGCAAATAATCAATCCATTCTCAGCAAACTTGCACAGAATCCAATTTCTTACCTCCCGGATTAAAAAGCAGATAAATTCACTAATAGGCAAAAACTTTGCAGTTTAAGAATGTACCCGTAGCCAGCAGATATTGCTATAAAACTTTAAAAAGCAGGGAAATTGGGCAGTTATAGCAAATGCACCAGGGGAGCAGGAGACCTGACCTCCTCTCTGAGATATTGTACTGCCCTACAAATTTGTCAAAATGCAAGCACAATTTGGGTTGGTCTTTCACAGTCCAATCCACTTCCTGTGGAGCTTGAAAGAATTTGGAACTTCAACTTTATCCTCACCTATCTCCATGCTGAATTGGATGTCGCAGTAGGTGCAGGCTACAGCAAAGTGTTCAATGCACCATCTGATCCAGCTTTTCAGGATCTTCCAGTAGATTATGCATTCTCTCTCCTCTCCCATTTCTTTTCCAGCTGATAGTCAACATTCTGTACCTAGTGAGCAAGCTCAGTTCTCACTGATCGTTTGTGTGATGAAGTTGTCCACTCATTTAAAGAGAGACAGCGACAGAGACATGCAGAGAGAGTATATTAGATGCATGTACATGTATTCTTAGCTACCATATATGATAGTGACTTTTGAGCAAGAATGAGGAACTTTTTCCATCTGAGGGCCATGGTCCCTTCTCGGAAACCAGGGACTGCATACCAGCGGCGAGAGGGCCAAGGGCAAACATGGGCAGAGCAATGGATGTGACTCTTACAGTTGTACAATAAGCAATGTTCTGGTCATGCCAAAGCCAGAGGTTTCTATACACACACATTCTATCTCCCTCTCACCTACACCTCTACATCTTCCAACCAGGCACACAAGACACATTTGAGCCAGGAATATTCAAGGGTTTTGCCAGAAGAGTGCCAGTGCCAGGGCCTGGGGAGAGTCCTGAGGATCTGGATAGAGAGGCCTGGAGAGCCACATTCAGCCTCAGGGCCAGAGGTTACCTCCCCTCCCCATAAACACATCTGAGGATTTCCATGTTGTTATCTTTGTTGTTATTGACGGAAGGAAAAATTACTAATAAGGTGCTGTTAGGCATTGGGGTATTGCTGGAGAAAAGGTGACTGCCTTTTTCAGAATACCTCAACATGCTTCCACTTGGGGCTTACCCCCAGCACAGATTCCTGTTCCTAAGCTCTATCCATTTTCCTCCAGGGACATCATGTTTAAGTCCTTGTGACTGGCATTTAGGGGGATATTTCACACTTAGTACAATGGCAAACATTAGTTCGTCTCCTAGGGTATACTTAATTGCAACCAATCCCAAGTTTCTAATGAAAGTTCTTCATATCAATGTTTCAGAATTTATCTGTTGCATTTTCACTTCACATGTTTTTGGTGTATACTTCTTATGTGTGAAGCTAACTATCCTGATTGGCATGATAAGATACTGCTTAGAATTGTTTTTTTGGGAGATGATAATGAGGGAGCCAGTTTGTGTCCAGGCCTCTCCTCAGGTTCTGTTTCATTAGCCCTTTATTGTTTGGGTGGGGTTGGGTGATGGGTATTGGGTTTTATGGTTTTCGTGGGTTTTTTGGGGGGGGTCTTCTCTTGAAGATGGCTCATCCTTGAACCCAGTAGTAACTACTCCCCCACTTCATTTTTTTCTTTTACTGTTTTAACATTTATGAATGTTTCGCCCCACTCTTGCCAAAATTGTGATAAGGATTACGAAAGCAGGATATGGGACATTTCGTTATTGTGTGAATTTCCCCTTTCATCCATCATAGCCACAACCAATTTTGCAGCAGAGGTTCATATTCAGATTTAAAGCCCTGCTTATAAAATGAATTAGGGCTTTTCCACATCTTATTTGGGCAGTCTCATTGTGAATATACTCCAAGTGTAATAGACAGTCAATTTATGAGAATGAAATCTCTGCAGTGTCCTAGGTTCTGTCCTCTCTCCAGTGGTTTTATTATGTCGGGTCTCCTCTTCCCATTTGTTTAGAGGACAGAAAACATTCATTACTTTAGGGAAATTCAACAGGTTGTTCAACAGACAATTATATAGGCTTGGAAATGTGTGCAGGGCTAGTAGACATGAAGTTTTGTCTGTGACACAGATTCTGCCCCCCCCCCAATGACCAAGGCTGTAACTCTAACCCCACTTACCTATTTGATGGTGGAAAGAGACTGTTCCTGGCAACCCACAGATCACTGGATGGAAGAATGTTTTTTTATCTGTAACTGTTTTTAGAATGTTAGCTGGATACCATCCTATGATTTCAAATTGTATTTTTTTATGAATTATTTTTTTAAAAAAATGTAGGTATACGCAACATGAACATTTGAGACATGGATTTTTAAATTTTGCAGTGACTTGATCTGTGAGGGCCATCAAGCACTTAAGCATGAGCAACTATTTCCCTGTGCTTTTAACAGACAGAAATTCAACATGTCAAGTTGAAGTCTCCCTGTCAGTACATCTCTGTGCCAGGAAAAAGATTCTGCTGCTTCTTATCACCCGTTTCCTGGCTCTTAAAGGGTAAATGTGCCTTCTGGGATGGCGGGGTGAGGCTTGGCAATCATCTCCATGTGTATGTTAGTGTTCTCTAAAATATAAGGACAGACAGGTAAATATTTAAGCTTCCTTCTGTCTTTAGCTTGACTGCTAATTGAATGCATGTTGGTTTATACTACAGAATGTGTATAGAACCTGTACAGTTTAAGAATGAATGGCTATTACTTCCCTTTACACACCAAGGCATTCAACAAGTTATGAAGGAGTCAGAGCAGAGAAAATGAAGTGAGCACTTGCCTATGTGTTCCATGCCCACCATCAAAACATTTTTGAGCCCATGATGGGCAGAATGACCTTTAAAATAATCTATGGCAGGACAACATTGACTATACGCAGTTGACTCGTTCCTGCAACGCTGATGGGAGGACCCACAATTGTGGAGCCCAGGCACGTTCTATGGGACGTAGCTTACATCTCTTAAAGGCTGCATGCACACCATATATTTAAAGCATATCAAAAGCACATCCCCCCTCCAAAGAATTCTGAGAACTGTCCTTTGTTAAGGATGCTGGAAATTATAGCTCTGTGATGAGTAAACTACATAAGAACATAAGAACATAAGAAGAGCCTGCTGGATCAGGCCAGTGGCCCATCTAGTCCAGCATCCTGTTCTCACAGTGGCCAACCAGGTGCCTGGGGGAAGCCCGCAAGCAGGACCCGAGTGCAAGAACACTCTCCCCTCCTGAGGCTTCCGGCAACTGGTTTTCAGAAGCATGCTGCCTCTGACTACGGTGGCAGAGCACAGCCATCACAGCTAGTAGCCATTGATAGCCCTGTCCTCCATGAATTTGTCTAATCTTCTTTTAAAGCCATCCAAGCTGGTGGCCATTACTGCATCTTGTGGGAGCAAATTCCATAGTTTAACTATGCGCTGAGTAAAGAAGTACTTCCTTTTGTCTGTCCTGAATCTTCCAACATTCAGCTTCTTTGAATGTCCACGAGTTCTAGTATTATGAGAGAGGGAGAAGAACTTTTCTCTATCCACTTTCTCAATGCCATGCATAATTTTATACACTTCTATCATGTCTCCTCTGACCCGCCTTTTCTCTAAACTAAAAAGCCCCAAATGCTGCAACCTTTCCTCGTAAGGGAGTCGCTCCATCCCCTTGATCATTCTGGTTGCCCTCTTCTGAACCTTTTCCAACTCTGTCATAGCCTTTTTGAGATGAGGCGACCAGAACTGTACACAGTATTCCAAATGCGGCCGCACCATAGATTTATACAACGGCATGATGATATCGGCTGTTTTATTTTCAATACCTTTCCTAATTATCGCTAGCATGGAATTTGCCTTTTTCACAGCTGCCGCACACTGGGTCGACATTTTCATCGTGCTGTCCACTACAACCCCGAGGTCTCTCTCCTGGTCAGTCACCGCCAGTTCAGACCCCATGAGCATATATGTGAAATTCAGATTTTTTGCTCCAATATGCATAATTTTACACTTGTTTATATTGAATTGCATTTGCCATTTTTCTGCCCATTCACTCAGTTTGGAGAGGTCTTTTTGGAGCTCTTCGCAATCCCTTTTTGTTTTAACAACCCTGAACAATTTAGTGTCATCAGCAAACTTGGCCACTTCACTGCTCACTCCTAATTCTAGGTCATTAATGAACAAGTTGAAAAGTACAGGTCCCCTTGAGGGACTCCACTTTCTATATCCCTCCATTGGGAGAACTGTCCGTTTATTCCTACTCTCTGCTTTCTGCTTCTTAACCAATTCCTTATCCACAAGAGGACCTCTCCTCTTATTCCATGACTGCTAAGCTTCCTCAGAAGCCTTTGGTGAGGTACCTTGTCAACTACAGTTCTCAGGACACTCCGGGGGGAGGGAAATGTGCTTTAAACATATGAAGTCTGTCTGTAATATGGATGTGATAATCAGACAGGAGGAATTGTGGAGAATGATGGGAGCTGGGGTCTGTTGATTGGGGCAAGTATGAATGTAACATGAAGAAATATTTCCTGGAGAAATGTATGAGACATCCAGGAAAAAACAATGCTAATTAAATCTCAGGAATGCACAGAACAGTCTATTATGAGAACTGTCACCCCCCCTCCCTGTTTCATGGAAGCAGAAATCCCGCAGGTAAAGCTTTCTGCATTGCTGCATCTCTACTCCAGGAAAAACTGCACCTGCAGAATTTTTGCAGCTGCCATAGGGCTGTCAAAGCAAGCACTCTGCTGGGGTGGGAAGCAACTTTATTTTGTATTCAGGTTTGCCCAACTCAGGTATGTTACCCACATGGAGTTAATCAATATTGTTTTGGAGGGGCGGGGGAGGGGATGCAGAAAACTGTCATGTTGACAGACATGAGAGACTTTAGGCAGTATCCAACATTGTGTGAGTAGACTTCTGCTTCTGTAACAGGACTTCCCTTTACTCTCCTCCTCCCTGTGGTCCTCTCCCATCTTCTCCTTACATCCCCTGGAACACATTTTCGAAGTGCTGTGGGGTGGGGCAGGGGGAGGGAGAAAAGGAAGTTCCATTGTATGATCACAAGCTGATTCTGCAAATGGGCTCACACCATTGGATGCCACCCTATATAATTGCAGCTTTCTATCAGGGCAGAATATGCAACAGTGTGATGTGTGTATAACTAAACATACAGGCAGATTTCCATTAAACTGGTAACACTGACAGGTGAGTGGAGGTCTGGACATTGCGTATTATTTGCAATCAAATGTCTTATGAAACAATACTTCTACCACAGTTACACCTTTCTACTGAGATACCAAATCTCAGTACCACTGATTGAAGCAATTTCCTGGAAGCCATTAAGCACCTAATGTTACATATTTCTTCTAAATTATTGAACTTAGCTACAGCAGGATTTTTGCAAAGCTGTGCTAGCCTCTTACGAAGCATGGATGTTGGCAATTGGAGAATTTGATTATTCTTTTTGTAGCATCAGCCTACAAAATGTCTTACCTTTAAAGGCATGTGTGCATTTTCACACTTGCCGCTTTTAATACCCAAGGAAAGAATTCATACTCTCAAGCATGCTTTAACAATAGAAAATAGGTACACTTTGGTATGTGAAATAAACAAGAGGCTCAGAGTATGGCAAGTAGCAAGCCAAGTGAATGAGTGACTTTTATGGAACCTGCAAGCATGCCCAACAAGACATTTTTGAAAATATGTATTTCAGATTTCATTTCTATTCCATACCCCTGAGAGCCAGTGTGGTGTAGTGGTTAGAGTGTTGGACTATGTCCTGGGAGACCAGGGTTCGAATGAAGCTCACTGAGTGACCTTGGGCCAGTCACTGCCTCTCAGCCTCAGAGGAAGACAATGGTAAACCCCCTGTGAATATCCCTTACCATGAAAACCCTATTCATAGGGTCGCCATAAGTCGGAATTGACTTGAAGGCAGTACATTTCCATTTTCCATATTCCTACTATATTCATTTTTGTATATTGAACTCAAATCAGCAAAGATGTGAGATCCCTACAAAGACAAGAGCCAGCAGGTCAACTCTAGTAATAATTACAAACTACTGTACAAAAAAAAGTATGATAATTCCCTTGTAAAAAAACAAAAACAAAACTGGACTACCACCTTCTAAAAATACTACAAAACCTTAGCTCTGGTTACTGGAACACACATTATCCCAGAAACCATTGTTTGCTTGTCTCCTTTCCTATTTTATTAAATCACTCATTACCATCCCCACCCTCCCAAAGCACTCCTGAGAGGGAACAGAGTCACACAACAGCCATTAATGACCAAGCAGCAGCTATCACGGCTCCTCCAGCAGCTATCAGCATTTCTTATAGAGCCATTAAGGAGTCATCTGGGTGAAAGGATGATTTCCTTGCTCTTCATCAGAGGAACTTTAAAAAAAAAAAAAAAGAATGACACTTCCGTATACATTTTAACCAGTGAACAATAAAAATACATTCGAACAGTGAGACATGATAGGAAAATCACCAAAGTGAGGAACTCTTAGGGAAATGCAGAACTGGCAGAATCCTTACAGGCCAGGGGCAAGGGAGCTGATGTTGTTGGACTACAACTCCAATCAGCCCCAGCCAGTGTGGTCAATGGTCAGGGATTATGGGAGCTGTACTCCAGCAACATCTGGAAGGCCACAGGCTCCTCACTCGTCATGGACAATTCCATGTTAAACTGATCTTGTTGCTGCTCTAAATGCCAATAGATGGCTACTGAGCTTTCACTATACAGATGAAGGGATAGAGCAATGCTAGGATAAGCACCAGAGAGCACATTGGCTGATGGCAGCTTTCAGTTTAAAATCTAAATTCAAATATGTATATGTATCTATCTCTTTATGGAAATTATTAAAAAAACAAAATTAGGCTGATGTGTGCAAACTTTTTAGGTTTTGCCTTATGAATTTTCCTTCAGTCTTATGAGGAAAGGTTGAAGGAACTTGGCATGTTCAGTCTGGTGAAGAGAAGGCTGAGGGGTGATATGATTGCACTCTTTAAGTACTTGAAGGGCTGTCACATAGAGGAGGGTACAGATTTGTTCTCTGCTGCCCCAGAGGGTAGGACTAGGTCTAATGGTTTTAAGTTGCAGGAGCGTAGATTCAGATTGGATATTAGAAGGAACTTCTTGACAGTAAGGGCGGTTTGGCAATGGAACCGACTGCCTAGGGAGGTGGTGGGATCCCCTTCACTGGATGTCTTCAAACAGAGGCTGGACAGCTATCTGCAGGAGATGCTCTAGCTGTGAATTTCCTGCTGTGAGCAGGGGGTTGGACTCGATGGCCTACAAGGCCCCTTTCAACTCTATGGTTCTATGATTCTATGACCTTCCTGGCTAGTAGTCATAAAATACACGAGTATTTCTCAGTTCTTGGCCAGCTGCAGTTCAGAAAACCCCAGGGCTAGGGACCAGCTCTTCCTGTCATCTCCAGCACAGTGCTACCAGAGCTGGATTGTGAATTAATATAGCACATGGTCCATCTGCTATTACAATTTCCTACAGGGATATTACTTACATTTTCACTATTTTTCTTCTCAAATATTTTATTTTAAATGTTATTAAAAGAAATCAGACATGCTAATACTGAAGCTCCTCAAAGTAAATACAAGTTAATAAAAATTAAATATGCAAACTGAACAATGTTAAAAGCACAGTAATGCATAGGCAGTTAGTTCTTTTACAGTCAGACAGCAGATGTGTGACACCCCAGTTATTTAAATAGCACTGTGCAAAACCCAACAATCAGCTGATTGCTGGGGCTTGCATAACTCAAAGCCCGATGATCATCTGACTGTCAGCACAAGCAAGAACACCACTGTGATATCAGGTGATTGACAGGAGGGTGGCTTCGCCCTCCTGTCATACTTGGCCTGTGAAGCAGCCTGTGGAGTGAGTGGATGGGTAAGATAACGATCCAGCCTATTGACAGTATCTAGTTCCCCACATGTGATTTAAAGAACTACATCAATGCAGGTCATTCCATTATTCAAAACCATCCTCTAATTTTCACTTTTTACCAATAACCCTGCATAAGAAGGAGTAAGATTGCTGTTTATACTGATCACTCATCATACTGTGCAAAACTAATTTGTACTTGGTATAAAGAGGTACAATATTATATTTGTAAGTTATCATCAAGAAGTTGTGGTAATTTCTTTCCTGTAACCAAGACAACTCTAAAAAGTGGGAGGGTGTTGATTTTCAATACCCTCCACCCTCAAAGGGAAGTTCTTTCTTTAAATGACTTTTACCATGCATGAAAATCTGGCCAGTTTATATAATGATATTAAAGTGCAAGTACGAAGATTTCAAATAACGTATCTCTGTCAAACTTTAAAAGCAAAGTGTTTTACTTCTATCTTCATTTTACCTTCATGAAATATTTTAAGATTTTGTTGGCCACAAAGTACAGGTCCAATTAACTAAATCAGTGCACATCTTTCTAATATTGTACCCTCCCACTCCTGAACTTCTAAAGGTAAAGGTGTCCCTGCACTTACAGTGCGAGTCGTTTCCGACTCTTAGCGTGATGTCTTGCAACGTTTACTAGGCAGACCGTATATATGGGGTGGGATTGCCAGTTCCTTCCCTGGCCTTTCTTTACCCGCCAGCATATGCCGGGTACTCATTTTACCGACCATGGATGGATGGAAGGCTGAGTGGACCTCGACCCCTTTTACTGGAGATTCGACTTCCTCCTTCCGTTGGAATCGAACTCTGGCCGTGAGCAGAGCTTTGGCTGCATTACCGCCGCTTACCACTCTGTGCCACGGAGAATCTTTCCTGAACTTCTACTCTGACATAAATACATTGCATACTCTAACCTGTTTCTCCTGATTATTAACCTTGAGTATGGCAACCTATAAATCATCTATGAAACAGCTGGTGCTCAGCATTGCCCTAAAGGTGTATGATTACCATCTTTTATATATATATATATATATATATATATATATATATATCTATCTAGGTGTGCAGACATGAAAAATTCATTGAAGAGCTTGATATTGTAAGACTTATTATAATGAATTTTCACAAAAACATAGATCATGTTGGAAATAGGTGTCCACTTATTATAATACAGCCATTTATATCTTCCTGAGTTGCCTAGTCCATGGCTCAGCTGTTGTCTTAAAAGTCAAATACGATAATTCCTGAATAGATTTACAGTGGTCAGTTTGCATGTACTTCAAGGATGGGAATTTGCATTTAGCATTTACCGACCTTAGTGTTGTAAAGTTCAGGAATGTAAAGTGGAAAAAGTTCTAAGAGCAAATGGAATGGGACCCTTGAACATGTTCTTTGTGGGATACTAATGATGGTTGCGCAATCTCTCCCTCCCTCTTTTAAACTATTGAATTGCTCCATATCATTTGGGCAATTGCCAACGTCATGCATGTTGGCATTCCATCAAAACAGAGAGGCTGTGACAAAAAAGGACATACACACAAAGGCTTTTCCAGCCTGCCTCCTTCCCACTGCAATCCCTTGTTCCTTCTCATGCCACTCCTGAGGTGCAGAGAACCATATGTAGTCTGACTTATTTGCTATAATGTGAGCAATTCTGATTACCTCATCTCAATTAGGTCAGTGAGGCTGTTTTCTCCAAACCATGCCCACCTGTCCCACACCTTAAATTGTATGTGGGACAGTGAAAAACATGGCTGGGATTGGGTACACTAGGGAGTTCTCGATAGGGGGACACGAACTTTGTTCAACCATGGGTACTCATCCCTGTGGACAGAGTTGCATACATGCAGGACCACTTCAGAAGGAAAAAAATGTGCATTTGCTGTGGTGTGTGGCTAACTGGGTTGGTTCTAGAGAGGTCTTTCATATCTTCAGTACATATGGGTACTGAACACCTGATCAGGGCTCTAGTGAAGTTGATTCACAGTAGGTTCAGGACTGATAAAAAGAGAAGTACTTATTTGCACAACACATTTGCAGCCACAGGGTTGGAGGTGCCGACTTCTTTTTTTAAAAGGTTTCACAGGAGATGGGCTTGTTAGCCATTAATAGAACCTCTGTGTACAGAGGTTGTCCCTTGAACAGAATGCCCAATGGTGGAAACAGACAATTAAGATGTGTGTGTTGCCTTCATGCTTTATATGTGAGCATCCCAGGAAACATCTATTGGGACATGATAGAAACAAGACTGCTGGATTAGCTAGATCTTGGGCCTGATGCAGCAGGTTAGTCATCAGAGCAATCCCTTACTTTTTATGGCCCGTTTTCCTGAAGCCTCTGCCAGGATCCCAAAATGCACTATGGACTGAATGGTATTGATCTCTTCATCTCCAGGCTCTACAGGCAGCTGAGCTGGCTTACACTAAAAAACAAAACACCTACACATACTTCATGTCAACATAATTTGCAAAACCATATTCTAGCCAAACACCAGTCCACTACCATCTCTACCAAGAGATGCAGCTAGCTGTAACTCAGTCTGATCCCAGGAGTCACACTGAAAAATTGTGCCCAGTGTTGTCAAAATGACATGAAAAGCTGTAACAACATTGGCATCAAGATGAAGCAGTGAAGACAGATCAAAAAGAAACTGAGGAAAAATTGATTGACAATTGCTTGAGGAAAATAAACCTTGTAATCCACACAGACGCAGGACAAGAAATAGGTGTCAACTAATGGAATTGAAAAAGCTCAACAGGAAAAGGGCAAACAATACCATCTGTGAAATGTACTCTTCAGATGGATATGATCAGCATCCCCCACTCCCACCTCTGAATTTTTTTTTATGTTGTGTCAGCTGGTTTTCAATAGATTTCTCCTGGTAAACAATGATGCTAAAACAAATATAAGCTTCTGTATGGTCTCAGCAGCATATGAAATCTGGTATAGTACTTATACTTAAAACGCATAGAAAGCAGCAATGACCAACTCCTGAATTCATCTTGTTTCAGTCTCCATTCTGTTCTAACCATAATTTTAAATTCTCAGTGACTCTCCTCTTGTATGCATGGTAACTGGCACTCTCCCACCTCTGAATGTGGGAGCTGTTGCAGGGATGATCAAGAAATCAGTAACAGGTCCCACAACCAAAGCTCCAGGTGTGGGATTTTGCCATTGAACACTTTGAATGTGGTAGCATGGTTTCCCCCTTGTCTGAGTGGGGGTGAATGCAACTGGAAATGAATTAGGCTGATGTAATCTGTCATGGCTCTCCAGGCAGCCTTTAAGAATAATGCCATTTTGTTGAAGGTCACACTGTAAATTGGTGTACAACTCAAGCAGCCACTAACACAAATGCATCACTGAGTCAACAAAGCTGAGTGTGCTGTTTGTGCTTAAGACCAGAACATTTTACAGTAGGGATTCTTAATTTTTTCCCCTAGTGAACATCTTTCTCTAATTCAATCAATGATGCCACTCTTCAGCCAGATCTCAGAATCTGTCACATTTCTTCCTAGGGAAAATCCCCCCCCCAAAAAAATGAAGGAAGCAGGGATTGGTTGGAAGGAAACCCTCCACAAAATGGGAATGTAGGCACCCCATCAACCCAACCACTAATTTAGCAAGATAAACTTAAAGTAGCAGAGAAGAGGTACATTACACTTAGGATACAGCAGTCTCACTGCCCTCAGTGGAACTTACAGCCCTACCATATTTAGATGTAAGTTATGATTGAAAACAAACTAATAGTGGTCCACTATTAATACTGAAACAAAATCTGTGCAGTAGTTGTTTGTGTAAATCATGCACATTTACAGCACTGCATTTTTTGACTAATCCAATTCATTTTAAAATACGGCCTTTTTACAGAGTTTATATTTTTCTTTATGGCAGAAATTGGAGTGGGAAATGATAAGCAGAGCAGGGAAGTTCTTTGGAGTCCTCCAATCTGCAAATAATTTATGAGTGCATTGATATATAAGTATTGCAACTGCATAAATACTGGAGACCTATTGTCAAGGGAGGTCATTCTTTCCTATTCAACCAACCAATATACCAAGTATTTCCAGAATAAGCTATTTTTCAAGATAATGCATTTTGTACAAGTATTTCTTTCTCAAGAGAGGAACATGCAGCATTTTCACATCAGGAATTAAACCTGTACTTTAACAGCCTTTCCCAACCTTTGGGTCCCCATATGTTGCTGGAGTAAAACTCCCATCAGACCCAGCCAGCATGGCCAATAGTCAGGAATTATGGGAACTGTAGTCCAGCAATATTGGGACCCAAAGGCTGGGAAAGGCTGTAACACGAAGATTCAGTCCCAGGGCTGTATTCAATTAATCCCTACTCAGAGTAGACCCAGTTAAATCAATAAATCCAAGTTAGTTATGCCCATTAACTTCAATGGGTCTACTCTGAGTAGGACTAGTGTTGAATACCACCTCTAGTAACCTAAGTATCATCCCAAGATTCAGTCACTCAGTCCCTTGGGTTTGATTAAACTTCATCCCAGTCTGTCCAAAAAAATAAAAGAAACAGAAGTGGATGTGCTCCCATTAAGAACCCTGTTCTTTTTCATAAAACCACACATGCCCAGTTCTAATTACAGACAAACTGGGACAAGAAAAGGAAGCACTGGATATCTCCTGGTTAAGAGTTCTTAACTCATCCTTTCATGGATGAGGGTGTGGTATACAGCTGTTTCTTCCCCCCTCAACTATAGCATGGCCCAGATCCTCCTCCAATGTACTCTTTCTTTTTACTTTCCCCATGAAGATTTATTCCTATTTCTAAAATTCCTAAATATGGCTTTAAGGTAATAATAATATAATAATAAATAATAAATTTAATTTCTGTGTCGCCTATCTGGCCAATGGCCACTCTAGGCGACGTACAAAATCATTAAAATACAATTAATAAAATACAGTGATACAATATAAAACAGTGTAAAATCAATAAATCTGCAACAACAGTATTAAAAGAGGGCAGGAGGCATTACAGTTATAGCAGTTAACCCTCCCCAGAAACCCCGAAGGCCTGTTGAAAGAGCCAGGTCTTTAAGGCTTTCCGAAATACATTTAGGGAAGAGGCGTGCCGGAGATCTTGTGGGAGGGAGTTCCAAAGAGTTCCTAAGAGTGGGGGCCGCCACTGAGAATAATCATTGAAAAATTATGTTTGTTTATTTATTTGATTTATATTCTGCCCTTCCTTCCAGTAGGAGCCCAGGGTGGCAAATTTATACTTTTTTATATTTAAAAAAGTAAATTATACCTATTCATTTCCGTATTTTACACCCCACCACACACCCCATCAGCATGTGTACATGGGAACACACAGGTCACAGCTTGGTAATGGGAGGTTTGTCTTCCATATACCCATCCATCCCTGTGCTTCCAAGCCACTCAAGACTCTGCACAGAAAGAACAGATGGCAATATAAATGAGAGGAACATAGGTGTGTCTTTACCCAGACTACCCTGATATATAGCTTGTGTGCACATGCACACACACTACAGATGAGAGGAGAAGAAACAGCTTTTGCTATGGACAAAGCACCCTTGCCTATGGAAGTATCAGACACTTGTTATTAAAACACAAAAATGCCCCATCAGCTTTTTCATAGGAAATCTGTTTGACTCAATAAGGATAAGTATTGTTCTCCATAACTAAGGTGGACTTTATGGTTGTAGTCTACCAGGCCCTCTTTCTACTCATACAGAAAAGGAGACTTGCACAGGACTTTCTCACAGATTTTTAATTATATTATCTATTGGTATGGCAAAGGAGGGAGGGCTATTTTACACCTCACATCTTGGCCAAGGATAAAGAAAATAAGATATTAAGTATCTTGTGAAATGGGCACCCAGCAGCCAGCATTAAAGGGTGCTATATGTTGTTAGTTTGTGTGTGTGTGTGTTTAATTGCCTTTGCTTATGACAATTAAAACTCCTTCCCCAGGGATATCATTAACCATCATTAAGTTCCTTGCTGGCAGTATAAAAATTAATGCATTACCAAGAGTGGAGACAAAGAATCTTTCACAGTGGTACTTTTACAATAAATTCCATAGTTTGTTGAAAATGAGTCATTAAAACGTGAAAAATTTAACAAGCTGATAATATGAATGCACACACAGGATATGCCACTCTTAATCAGATTGATGGCTTCTCCAAGTTGGTTTCTAGATTTTTATGATAGGCTCCATATGTGAGGCTTGACAGGAAAGAATAATGCATTCAGTCAACTGTGCAATAATGTGTAGAGAGAAAAAATATATTTTCTGACCTCTATTAGCTCTTTATGATATTTTAAAATGGAGATAACAAGACATTTTGATCTTCACTAATTCAAATGGTGCACATCTTTCATTCACACAATATTCACTTTGAGCTATTTATTGTGAACTTTGTTTTCATTGTTTACAGCTTCTCCCACATTCTGTACTCACATATACATGTACCTCTCTAATTGAACCAGGTCCGTAGAACAATGATCATTCTATGCTTGTATTACTGGGCACTACACATCAACTAGGCAAATGTACAGTTGGTTTAAAATTTTATTTTACATTTCTTCCCATCAACTGTTAGGGCATTCTGAAGTACACCGACAGCATTGTGCTTTGAAGTATTTATCTAAAAAGAGTTCTGCACCCAGATCTAGCTTTTCATCCTCCACAGTGAAGTGCCTAACCTTTAACTTAATGTCAGGATTGCTGTATACTCATCTTGGTGACACAGTACACCAAAAACAGTAACTCTCAAATGATACATTATCACAGGTCATAAAAAGTTATAAATCAGAAGCTCGGCAGAAGCAGCTTAGGTTTTTTTTAAAGTGAGTCAGTTGTAGTTTCCTGTAGGTTATTTGACAGTGGTTTCTGGCATCACAAGCTCTGGTCTACAGGAAACCACGGAGCCTTTATGTCCTGTGCTCAAACTACAGCATTGTGTTTTTCTACCCATTAACCAAGGATAAATGACCTAGATATTGTGCCTATCAAATCCTCATTTCTCTTTTACCCCTTTGTTCTTTAATGTACCACATTATCACACGCTGAACACATTTGAAAGTATTCCTAGTCTCACAAGCTCTTTTGAGAGAGTAATGCAAGGTTTTGTGCTTCCTTCTGAAGCTTTAGCTAGAGTGGAATAATACGAACATAATTCAGGATTTTTCTTCTTGTCTATTTCTCACAGCCTGCCAATTCGGTATATTTAGAGACAGAAAAACTGGCAAAGGAAGATATAGTAAAAAAAAGTACCCAAAAAAGAACACAATGATATATTTGCTTCTATTGAGAATACAAAAAATAGTCAACACCAGTTGTGATTTCCCTAATCACTACATTCTATAAATTACATCTCTGCATATCATGAGTCACTTTTATTAAAAGCATCATTACTACAGTTGGCAGCAATTTACATCTTATCTTACATGATAGCAGTTTCCAAGGGGAAAAAAAATAAAGACATCACAACAAAGAAAAACAAATACATTTACAAAGTCATGTCTGTAAACTTCAAGGCTAGTTTATAGAGTTGAGGTAATCTGTTTAGCTTTGTGGCTAAAGTAACAAAGTCCTTTAATTTAAAAAGGTACCTGATTTTAATTTTTTTTGTTTTACCAGTGCATTACAAGATCACGAGACGATTTAACTGTAGTTTTATCCTGCAAGAACCTTTTCAGTGGGTAATTTCCAAAAGGTACTCTTCACATTCAACAGCTGCCTTATTATTGCTGTGTCTCAAGACAGAGAGACATTCACACTATCATGGAGATTGTCAGAGAATGTGTGTGTATGTGTACGTGCATGAGTGAACTCCCATATAGTCAAAATGATGCGCAAGTATGATATGTATGGTAAATTTCATCTTGACTTTCACAGCAAAGAATAAAAATAAAAAATTAAATATATAACTTCATATTTCCTTTAAGCAGCACTTCCTTCTATTTAGTGCCACTCTATTACAAATTGCTGCTTTTATAACACCAATGGTACCAAAAGGAAAAAAAAGCAGAGCATTATGTCAATTTCCTTAAAAAGACATGATCACTTCTCAATTTCATCTCTCCTAGGGATAATAAATAATGCACTGCACAATACTTAATGACCAAGATACCTTTTGACACATCTGTATAACATGACTTGAACTTTTTTGTTTGCTACACTATGTTACAGAACAGCTTATAAAAACTAAGTATGGACATTAACTGTGAGTGTAAACAGTAGGACTACCACTTGTCGAAAGTTTAAAACACTTTAACAGTAACTGGTACTGCTTACTCATCATTTTCATTGTTTTCTAATTCATCCCCCCCATCAAGCGAGTCTAATTCTTCACCCTGTGCTATTTCATCTTCTAAAACAGAGGAATCTGCAGTTTTATCAAGGCTTTCCTCTGCATCACTGCCCTCTAGATTTTCTTCATCTTTAAAGGCAGCTCCTTCAGTTTTATCAGTAACCTTCACTTCACTGGAGCCCACTGCATTCTGAAGTCCTGCTAATGCTGGGAAACCAGGTAGTGTCAATCCTCCCAGTCCTGGAGGTAGAAACATAGAAGGATAGAACAGGCCAGGAGCCATGGTGGACAGAAGGAAAGGATTGAAGGTCAGAGGGTTGGCAGGCAATCCAGTGTTGGTTGTGGTGGTCACAGTGGCTGCAGTTGTAGCAGTTACACTGACTGATCCATTTGCAGAGTCAGTAGCAGAATTAGTGTCTGTGCTTTTCTCAGAGTCTTTGTTCTCCTCTTCATTCTCAGTCTTCTTTTCTTCTACTTTTGAAGTGCCATCTTCTGTTTCTCCTTGACTGGAAGCCATAGTGGTGTGTCCAGAAGCAGCTGTTATTGGGTTATTCAACAATCCACTTAGTCCAAACATGTTGGGCAACCCTGCCATACCTGGCAACATCAGAGGCAGCATGGCAGCTGGATTTTTAGAATCACCTCCAGCAGCAGCAGCAGCTGTCGCTAGTCCTGGAGGGAAGCCCATGAGACCTGCAAGCTGGAGAGACTGTAGGTTCTGTAAATTCTGAAGGCTCGTGAGATCCATTCCAGCGAACAGACTGTTCATTAGAAGGGGGTTAATTCCCGAAGTTGAAGCTACAGCAGCAGCTGCTGCAGCTGCTTTGGCAATTTCACTTTTTGGCCTTCTCCCTCTTCTGCTTGCTCCCTCTTCTCGCACAACAGGTCCTGTGAGAAGACGGTCAAACATGGACTCTGGGACAAAACCCTGAACAAGGGAAGAAAGAAAATCCCATGCCATTATGTTTCCACTTATGGTGATGCCTACAGATTTGGCATTTCATGTAGAGCTGCTCACAAGGCACAAAAAAGTGTACAATCCCAAGGACAGGGAAAAGAGAGGGGATTCTGCTAATCAGATCTTGTTCACAAAGTACAGTTTCTTCCTCCTCTTAACAAGGAGCAGATAGTTTATTTGAGCACTGCCCAGAAATATCTTAAATTAAGCTTTCCCTCTGATATCAGAAACAAATCTGTGAGTCTGATATAGTGTGTCAAACTATTGTAAGAAACACACAGGAACAGTAGCTGATGTTCAAAAGGCAAAGCGTCCAAAGAAAACTCAATATAAAAAACTGTACTGGATTTATAAAAAAAATCCTGAGGCAAATTAAACATTATTGGGTTCTTTGTTTGACAAGTACTAGGCTTGTATGTTTTAAGAAAAAAGGCATGTCTGTAAACATCATGTCCGTAAACATCATGTCCGATGTTTGAAATATGAGAACAGGGGAATTCCTCACAGAAATGGACCATTGGTCTCACCTGAAGGGTGATTTTCATAGGAGAATGCCATCATGCTGGATTATAGCTCGTCCTATCGTCCAAAGGCAAGAATGTTTCTGAAGTCAAGACTAGGGCGTCAGGCCCCTCCCACTCTCCAGTTCATTCGCAGCGAGTCCAAAGAGATATATCTAAACATGCAGGAAAAAAGGCCAACGGGCCTAGCAGCAAGAACATAACATAATAATAGTAACATTAATAATATCTGACTCTAACCTAGCGAAAACAGTAATAGAAGTCTTGACTTCACTAGAGAATTAAAATTTAATTAATATAATATAATATAATGACGAACTGTAATATATAAACCATCCCAAAAATTATGTAGTTATCCTCCAACTGGGAGGGTCATGATGGCATTCTCCTATGAAAATCACCCTTCAGGTGAGACCAATGGTCCATTTTCCATAGGAGGAATGCCATCATGCTGGATGTACCAAAGCAGCCCATAACCGGGAGGGACCACCCACATACTAGTCGTCATTAAGAACCTGTTGCAAAACTCGTCTGCCAAATGAGGCATCGGCAGAGGCATAACGATCTATTTTATAATGCCTTATGAACGAGTGTGGAGTAGACCAAACAGCAGCTCTACAAATATCGGCAACAGGAGCGTTAGTAGCAAAAGCAGCCGAAGTGGCTGCTGATCTAGTGGAATGAGCTGTTATACTAGGTGGAACTGGAATCTTAAGGGACTCATAGGCTAAGGTAATACATGCACGCAACCAGCGGGATAAGGTGGAATTAGCTACTTTATGCCCCATAGACCTTGGATGAAAGGATACAAACAAAGACTCAGTCTGTCGTATATCCTGGGTCCTGGACAGGTAGGTCTTGAGAGCCCTCCGAACATCCAACGAATGCCAAGCCTTCTCGAGTGGATGAGTAGGATTCGGACAAAATGAAGGTAGAACAATGTCCTGGTTGCAATGGAAAACTGAATTGACCTTGGGACGGAATGAAGGATCAGTTTTCAGCACAACAGAATCCTTGTGAAAGACACAGAGGTGGCGACCAGAAGACAATGCGCCCAGTTCCGAGACTCTTCTCGCCGATGTAATCGCAATCAGGAACAGGACCTTGAAAGACAACAGACGTAAAGGCACAGTCCTGAGTGGCTCAAACGGAGGACGTTGTAAGGCCTGTAGAACCTTTGACAAACTCCATGATGAAAAACGGTGAGCTACAGCCGGCGAGCGTAGAGCAGTGCCTCTAAGGAAGCGTTTGATAAACGGATGTGAGGCAATAGGGGCATCAGTGGAAGATACTGAAAGAATGGACAACAGGGTGGACGCATGTCGACGTAATGTGTTGGGTCTAAGTCCCAACATGAGGCCCCTATGAAGATATAGCAGCACTTGTTGTACTGTAGCCTTGGAAGGATCGATGTGTTGAGACTGACACCACCTGGAGAATGCTACCCAAGTATGCTGATATATACGAGTGGTGGATGGTCTTCTCGAGGCCAAAATAATGTCAATAACAGCGTCTGACAGGCCGGCCGATCTCAAATGTCCCCGTTCAAATGCCACGCTGTTAGGTTGAGCCACTTGGGGTCCTGATGCCATACTGGGCCTTGTGATAAGAGATCTGGCCTGACTGGGAGTGGCCAGGGATCCGTCACCGACAGTGCCAGGAGATCCGAGAACCACGGTCGACGGGGCCAATATGGTGCTATCAGAACCAGCTGTGCCCTCTCGCGACGTACCTTCCGCAAGGTTTTGGCTAATAGTGGTATTGGAGGGAAGGCGTATAATAGTCCCTCCGGCCACGGCAATGACAAAGCATCCACCGCTTCCGCTGTCGTGTCCAGGTATCGAGCGAAGTACCTGGGTAGCTGGCAATTGCGACTGGAAGCAAAGAGGTCGACTGAGAAGGGGCCGAATCGACGCTAGAGAAGATGGAACACAGTCGGATGAAGTTTCCATTCTCCCGGAAAGACTTGTCTGCTGAGCCAGTCTGCTGTGAAATTCCAAATTCCTCTGAGATGTTCTGCTTTGAGGGATTGTAGATGTTGTTCTGCCCAGTCGAATATGATGGAAGCTAGGCTCTGTAGAGGTCTGGACCTGGTGCCTCCCTGTCTGTTTAAATGAGATTTGGCACACGTGTTGTCCGTTCGAATGAGGACATGGTCCAAGTGGAAGAGAGACTGAAAATGAAGCAGAGCTAAGTGGACAGCCTTTAGTTCCAGCCAGTTGATGTTTTGAGTTTGTTCTGCTGTGTTCCAAACTCCCTGAACGAACTGGGAGTTGCAGTGGGCTCCCCAACCCAGGAGACTGGCATTGGTGGTAATGACAGTCCGGTGGGGTTCTCTGAACGGAGTGCCTTGGGTGAGATGTTGTACCCTTGTCCACCAGCGGAAAGACAAGCGCAGTGTGGGACTCAGGGGGATTGCTCGATGGTTTGAGTTGGCAATGTCATGTTGGAATGGCAACAGGGCCCACTGTAGCTGGCACGTATGTGCCCGAGCCCATGGCACAATATGGATGGTGGATACCAACATTCCGAGAGCCCTGGCTAGAAGCATGACATCTGCAGAAGATTTGTGCATCAGAGACCTTGCGATGTCTGTGATAGTGGTGATGCGATCTGGGGACAGGAATACAGTCGCTTGCAGTGTGTCTAACATTGCCCCTAGATGCTGCAGGCGTTGGGTTGGTTGTAGATGGCTTTTGTCGAAGTTGACTAGCCAGCCGTGGGCCTGTAAGATATGGATCGTGAGTGTTAGATGACGATGAGTAAGCTCCCTAGACCTTGCGCGTATTAGGAGATCGTCCAGATAGGGGTAGATATGGACCCCTTGAAGCCTGAGGTAAGCCACTAGGGTAAGTAGCACCTTGGTAAATACTCTCGGGGCAGACGAGAGTCTGAACGGCATTGCTCGATATTGGAAGTGCTGGGAGCCAAAGGCAAAACGAAGGAATTTCCTGTGGGCTGTGCAAATAGGGACATGGAGATACGCTTCCTTTAGGTCGATAGAGACAAGGAAGTCACCTTCTTGCAGGCTGTCTGTAATGGAGTGGAGGGATTCCATTTTGAACCTGTGATACTTTACGAAACGGTTAATGAACTTGAGGTTCAAAACCGCTCTCCATGAGAGATCGCGTTTGGGCACAGCAAATAGGAGGGAGTACACCCCTTCCGACCTCTCTGCATTGGGGACTGGCTCTATCGCCTCTATGTCCAAAAGGTGCTGTATCGCAGTCTGCATGATGCAGCGCCTGTCTAGTGCCCTGGGACAAGGGGAAGTATGAAAATTGTTTGGAGGTATTGCCCAAAACTCAATTGCATATCCATAACAAAAGAGGCCTCTGATCCATGGGACCTGAGTCAGAGGTAGCCAAAGTTCGGCAAATAGAATCAATCTGCCCCCAACTGGTATTGCCTTAGTATTGTCTGCGTTGGCGAGACCCTCCCCTGTATGAGGACGTTGAGTAGCCTCTGCGGCCCTGGTACTGACCTCTACTGGGGAAACGTCTATTCCAGCCTCCTCTGGTGGACCGGAAGTCAAATGCTGGGAAGTAATGGCCTCGTCCCCCGGGCCGGGTTCCCCGAAAGGGCTGAGACGTGCGATATGAAGCGAAACGCCTAAAGGGTCTGCGCTCGACGTTTTTGACGGTGGCCAAGACAGGCTTTCGAGTGTCCTTGGGGTCGACAAGCACTGCCCTTAATGCCTCTTCCCCGAAAAGTAATGAGCCTGCATAAGGTGCTCGTGAAAGATTAACTCTGGCAGTAGAGTCAGCCTGCCAGTGACGAAGCCAGAGGGTCCGTCTGGCAACGATCTGAGCCGCCAGGGCGCATGCTGCTAGTTGATTCGCGTCCAAGGTGGCGTCGGCCACAAAAGCAGCTGTTTTACGCAGTTTTAGTAGCGATCTGCGCAGGGAGGCAGGATCTGGATTGTGGTCCTCGATGAGGTCGTCTAACCACATCATCGCTGCCCTGGTGAAAATAGAGGCAGATGTGGATGCACGCATGGAAAAGGCGATGGCCTCATGGGTCTTGCGTAAAGCAAAGTCCAGTCTCCGTTCAGTGGCATCCTTTAGATGAGAGTCCCCTTCCCTCGGCAAGAGGGACCTGGAAACTAAACTGGAAATAGGCTCGTCGATGTTAGGGACAGCCAGTCTGGTAGAAAAGTCCGGGGCCAAAGGATAAAGTCTGTCCGCAATGTTATTAAATCGGCGTGCCTGTAAGGGGTGGGACCATTCGTCCTTGGCCAGTTTAGCGATGGGGTCTGGGACAGGGAGGAAGTTTTCAGCTGGCGTAGGGGATTTCAAGACCCTGGCCCCTTTTAAAGTGGGAGTGGAAGCTGCAGTTGGAGTGGATTGAAGACCAAGGGCGTTCAAGACTCTGCGCGCCAGGGGCTGGTAATCTGAAGAGTCGAAGAGGCGATAGGAGGTTTCTGGCTCTGGTTCCGAATGGTCACTCCACTCGTCTGCTTGGTCTTGCAGCACGAATGCGGACTCTGCATCAAAAGAGGCGTCATCAACGAACCTGCCCCTGGTAACGTCAAATGGGTCTGGAGAACCTGATGGGTTTGTCTCACTGTGTACACTTTGAACCCCGCTGTGCTGAGGGATAGCCGGAGGTTGTGAAGATGATTGACTCTGAGTAAAAAAGGACAGCATGCCCTGAAGTTGTGTAATGAACTCGTGGGAAAGCTGTAGTCCCGGAGATGTAGATGGTTGCTCTTGGATAGGCGGAAGTGTAGACGGCCCCACAGGTAGTGAAGAAGAGCAAGCTCTGGGTTGGCTGGACATTGGCTGTACAGGAAATCCAGGAAAGTCCTCCTCATCAGAGGAAGCCGCAGGAGAATGAAAGAGAGTAGTTAACTGTGCATGATTTGAGTCCTCTGGCACTGGAACAGAGACATAGCGGGGCCACTTGATTGTGCTGTGGCTAAGATGTTTGGTTTTGGCAACCGCTTTAGAGTGCTTATGTTTGACCGCCTTAGGAGGTTTAGGCTTGGTCATCTGGTTTGTCACAGGCTGTTGTATCGGCTTGGTTGCCTGGGTTGTCTCTGGCTGTTCTGCCATCATATAGATAATAAGGGTAGCTGTACACAGCACACGACTGGGGCAGAATGCACAGACCCGGGCAGGCACAGTACACGGCACATGACTGGGGCAGAATGCACTGGCAGATGGCAAAGTACACTGCCACGATGGGGCAGAATGTACGCTATGAACAGTCTTAGAACATGCACAGTACACGGCACACGACTGGGGCAGAATACACTGGCTGATGGTAGGTACACTGTCACGATGGGGCAGAATGTACACTTGGAGGAAAGATGATATTGCACAACTTGCACAGTATAGTCCAAATAGCTTTGTATATTTTCAATAGTCTTGCACACTAACAGGTGGCCTGGTGCACTGTTATGGCAGTATTAGTAAATTTGATGAAAAGTCACATGTGCACAGTAGTTGCAGTGATTGTAGAAAGCCACAGTAACCCAGTGGTTGCCAGGGTCAGCCTCAGAGATGGGGTTGGTAAAGGAACTTATGTAGAGGTAAAAATCCTATCTGCAGCACATAAACAGGGAGCAGATCACACAGAGGGAGCTGACAAGAACCTGGGCTCTGCAAACCCCAACCCGTGAAGGAAAAAATCCCCTTTTGTAATACTAGTGGGTTCTCAAAAGGGACGGGAAAAAACAGCCACTAAAATGGCGCCCGTAAAAAGAGCGGGAAAATTCGAACAAAAATGACGGATACTTTGCCCAGCAACAACCGTTGTATGAAGAAATGAGCAAGGTGGGAAAAAATTTTAACTGTAAAAATGGAACCGCCCACGGTAGAAATACAGCCGTGGGACTAAGAAGGTAATCGCGGCTGAAAAAATTAGCCTGGAAAAAGACTTCGAGAAGGAGGCAGGACAGCTAGCGGACTTCCCAAAGCCAAAGAGAATCGGCCAACAGGCAAGCCGCAGCCGCGGGCTGAAGGGACTGACTCCGTGAGGAACCAAGCGCCGCAGATGATCGAGAGAGACAAGGCAGCCCAAACAAGAGAAGTCGCTAAAAAAGGGGAAGGCAAAGAGCCGCAGACATCGGCTCCTGACGGGCGAATGAAGCGCTGCCCGTAAAAATGAACGACGAAGGGAGCCGCAGCCGCAGGCTCCCGATCGTCAAGGCACAAGGGGAAATGGCAAAAGGACCGGAGAAAATAAAGTACGAAAGAAGCCGCAGCAGCGGGCTCCTAATCGTCAGGGCACAAAAGGAGATCGGTAGAACAAAAAAAGGGGGGGCGGAGGCTGCCGCTGCAGCTCCTGGCCCCGCTGAGGAAAGAGACCGCAGCCGCGGTCTCTGTAGTTTGGGAGTAAAAAACACACCCCCGGGAAAACGAGAAATTGACAAGGAAATTGACACACAACACACAAACCGTGGTAAGGGATGAGACAAAGGGAAGGAACGAGACGAAACAACGTACACAAAACTCCACCCTCTATCACACAAAGACAAAAAACTTATCTAGTCACTAGCTAAAGATCTTGCAGGGACGAAAGGCAAGAATGAACTGGAGAGTGGGAGGGGCCTGACGCCCTAGTCTTGACTTCAGAAACATTCTTGCCTTTGGACGATAGGACGAGCTATAATCCAGCATGATGGCATTCCTCCTATGGAAAATAAGGCAGTCCTTGTTTGATAAAGAAAGCAAGTCTCTTAATAAAAAAATAAGGTTTATTATGGGCATGGTATTCAGAAGACAGTCATACACTAATAATGAAGTACATGCAAAATTTCACCAATATGGTTATCCACATTGGTGAATAACTAACATTTTAGAGCAGCAGAGGGGAACCTCCTGCCCCTGAGCTGAACTAGACCCAGCATACCTCCTCATTTGGCCTGCAAGGCTGTTTTGGCCAAGCCACACCCACCTGCCCTACACCTGTCATATATGGAGATCAGGTGTGGGGCTGTTAAAGAAGGAGCTCTCTCCCAAAAGCTGGGTTTGCAGGCACTGCTGATCAGCTGACTACTGACAGTTACAAAGCTCTGTGCCTTCACGATTAGCAGTACTTGCAATGGCAAAGGACTCTGGATGTGCTGACAATCACTTCACTTGATGTCACTGTGATGCCAGGAGACTGACAGGTGTGTGGCCCTACCCACCTGTCAAAATAACCTATGGGATTGGGGAACCTAGGCATCTGGCCTGTTGGCTGGAAATGGTTTCCCACCCTGCTTTAGAGAGGGAGACAGGATAAAACCACACCACAAGTTTTGAAAGTGTATAGACCGTAAGAACTTAAATTCCCTTTACAGTTAAAATGCAAAAGCAAAACCTATCTACAAATATAGCTTCTCCTTACAGACTGTTTAACGATGTCAGTCCAATCTGGAGCAACGGCAAATTCAGGATTTTCTTCTAGCCATCTTGGCAGGTCCTTCATTGGAGGGGCCATAGCTCCACCCATCTAATAAAACATATTAATGTTTCATTACAGAAAACTTCCTAGTGCATATTTTATATCTAGATTATCAAAAGTATCTTATTAGTGAACACTTACGGTGCCTGTAATCAAAACTTGACCTAAAGTTCAACTCAACCATTAGTAATGCATTAAGTATGGGAAAAGTCTTCGTTAAATATCTTAAGAATCCTGAAACTCAAAATCCAGAATGCTACTTTGCGCTAAGTGATACAGAAGTCAACAGAACTTGCATGCCCGCCAGGATCCAGGTAAGTCAAACTATGAAAAGCTGCATTTTTTCTTAAAAGCACTTTTCTTTAAATGCATTTGGTGATAGAGCAAACTAGTCAAAGCACTACCTTCTTGCCATTTCGCTTATTTACAACAGGGACCCTCTCTTCTCCAGTTAAGGTGTTTATATCCAGTTTATTAGGGTTTCGACATCTGTGCCGTTTCTGCTTCGGTTTCTGAAATGGGGAAAACAGCACATCTGCACTCTTCTAAGAAAGGGGGAAAAGTACAATACATTACTTTGGGGTTTCCTTATCTCATCTACACAAATAACTTTACAACTTTTTGGTTTTAATTTTTTAAAAAATATATTCTGAATAATATTTTCCAGGTTGAACATGAAGAATAAAATGCCATGAGAATTTTACATTTATACTTCCTTCATTTTTGTAACAAATGAACAATAAAAACCCAGACCTGTATCCAATGTTAGTCCTACTCTGAGTAGACCATTGAAATGAATGAACATGACTAACTTGGGTCTATTAATTTCAATGGGTCTACTCTGAGTAAAGCTTAGTTGAGACAACCCAGTCTTGAAACAAAATTCAAGTTTTCAACCTTTTAAAATATAAAGTACTTTAGAGCAAAAGTATTTTTCTGAAACTTTTATAAATACACAGAGAGACTGCTATTCTCAATCATTATTGCAAAGGATTAAGAATAATTGGTGTTGAATATCTTATAAAGTAACTGAAAGACAGATAAGGCTTTGGACTAAAAAAATATTTCTATGGCTAACATCCACTTACTGGTACATAACTTGGCATATCAACAGTGTATGATGGATGTAATTTAAGCCATTCAACTAAATCCTTGTTTTTAGGAGCATCCTCTCCCACCAGCCTGGTCCCATCCTCCATATTAATGACAGGGATGCGAGTGTCAGGATCCAGTTGCCCAGGAGATGGAATGTTTCTCAGTGGGGGGGGTTCCATTTCTTCATCAAATGCTTTGGTCAATTCTGCATCCTCCTGTAAAAAGGAGACAATGATTCCAACTTTCACAAGAATACAACAGGAGTCACTGGAAAAAGCATACACATTAAAATGGGAATCTTCCCATATAGCAATTAAACATGCCAGTGGTGGCATACAACTAGATTTTGAATTCTGCATACGTTGATGTATATCCACAACCAGGCTACAGCAACTGGAAATCCAAATGAGCAGAATTTTGCCCCATTAATGCCACATTCTGAATACGTTGTGCTGAGTAGGTACTAAGGGTGAAAGCCTAGTAGAGAGGTACTTGCCAGTGTTGTAAGAACATCTGTGAATACAAATTCCTACCGGTTTATTTCTCAGTTTACAAACACTCAAAAGTTACACACAGAATACAGGTTTCTCAAGTTTCTCACCCACAACATGTTCTATTTTGGAGAGAGTTTGCAGAATGTTATTTTAAATCAAATTCTTAGAAACTAATTTAAAATATTCAAATCATTTCATGCACATCATCTTATAATCCTTACAACATGGAGAAATACCAGCCCGCAGGCTTGATACAGCTTCTATGTCCAGCCCTCCAGAGTCTGCTCTACCATTTCCCTAGCGTCATTCAGCAGTGACTTGCATGGCCATGCATTGTCTCAGGTAATCAGCATGGCTGTGCATGTGCTCCTATGCCCTGCTACCCCTTCAATGTTCTCAAGCCCTCAGAAAAATCTTTGGAGATACTTGGGAAATTCTTAGACATTTAGGCATTTCAAGTCTTTGTTGCCCTCAGAGGCATCTTCAGAGGCATCTTCAGAGGCACTTAGTAAGTTATCTTTGCAAGTAGCTCCAACTATTTTCATAACAAGTATTTGAGAGAGATGGGAGAAGGCTTTTGAATATCAGATGGTTGGTTGCATATGGCCATGACCTTGCCCATATTTTGCCCTTGCCCTCTTTTGGCTTTGGCCCCACCCACTTCTGGCATGCAGCCTCTAGTTTACCCTGCAAGGAATGTGGTCTCCTGACTGAAAAAGATCCACAATTCCTGCCTTACAAGAATCCTGTAAAGTAGGTCACTATTTTTATTCTCATATTAAAGTTTGGTGCTATAGCTAAGAAAGAATGACTTGCTAAAGGCCACCTAAAGGTCAAAGCAGAGATTCAAAGATTTGAACTGATGATGTTCTGATTAATTTATTTGCTGCTGCTATTATTATTTAATCACCTTCCGCACACATCTCAAGGCGATGTACAAAATTTGATTACAACAACACAGAAAATAACATCAAAGAAATTTAAAAACAATACAGAGTAAACACTCATGGCAGTAACTTATTCATCCAGCTAGGAAAGCTTGTTAGAACAAAAGAATCTTCAATTGTAACTGGAAAGGGCAGATAATGGGTGCCTGTCATATCTTGACAGGAATGCTGTTCCACAGACAAGGGGTACCCACACTAAAAACTCTGCCCTGAGTTACTGGGGAGCAGGCTTCTGATATCTTTGGAACTTGCAGGAGAAGCTCTCTCCACAGTGACCTAATGGGTATATAAGGGATAAGGCGGTTTCTCAAGTAACCTGGTCCTGAGCTGTATAGGGCCTTACATGTTAGGCCCAGCAACAGACAATTAGTGCAAATTCGCAAGCAAGGTGTTATATGCTGGTGGTAGCTTCCCCTCACAAGCAACCTAGCTGCTGTGTTCTCCACCAGCTGCAGCCTTCAGACCAACCTCAAGGGTAGCCCCACAGAGCATATTGCAGTAATTCAACCTTGAGGTTACCAATGCATGGACAATTCTGGTCAAACTAGTCTGGTCTCACCAA
The DNA here is from genome assembly GCF_030035675.1 of Rhineura floridana. NCBI lineage: Eukaryota > Metazoa > Chordata > Lepidosauria > Squamata > Rhineuridae > Rhineura > Rhineura floridana. Next base: position 263,237,614 of record NC_084480.1, on the reverse strand, counting down.
CCGAAGCTGGTAAAAGGCAATTCTAGCAAGGTCACCTGCACCCACAATGACAGAGTTGGATCCAGGAGCACCCCAAACTATGCTCGTGCAGTGAGACCTTCATTCCTCCCCAGCCCAATGCTTCCCAGACACGTACCATTTTTTAACAGTCCCCCCCCCCCATTTTTCTGGATATTCACATATCTATCTCAGTCTTACCTGAAGATGCTGGGGACCGAACCTGGGACCTTCTGCATGCAAACTAGACGTTCTATCACTGAGCTACGACCCTTCCCAGACATATTTCCAAGACACAGATACACTCTCACACAACCCACTATTCAAATAATACAAAAGGACTAGTAGGGTTTCTACAAATCAGTGTCAAGAAACATCAAACTGGGAGACACCTACAGCATGAAAAATATCAGGCATAACCCAATCCCAGCTCTCACCTGGGACAAAAATCACTCTGCTGTCTCTCACCCAGAAAGGACACCTTTCAATAGTAGACCACACCCAGTCTCCCACGCTGGAAATGGTCCAGAGAAAAACACAACAATACTCCCCTTAGGAAAAACCAAAATTATCTCAACCACACAACGACTACTAAAATGAATTAAAAAGGGGTGAGCCCTTGTTGCACCCCAAAGAAGAGAGCAAAGAACCAAATCCCTTTGGTGTCTCCCCATCAGGATCGCCTCCCACCAGCAGTGAAATGCGCAGCTTCTGGCAGGCTTGCCTTATTCCCCTCCCTTTTCCAGTACCAATGGAAAGTGTGCTGGTCTGGGGACTGTCCTGGGTAGCTACAGCCACTCAGGCAGATGGAACACAACCTCAGCAAAGCCTAGTCCTGATGTTAAACACCTCTAAACAACAACAGCCTCTTGGCAGAAAGCAGCTTTTGCAACGGGTTGGGGGACCTGGTGGTAAGCTCTGTGCCTCTCCCTCCTGACTCAACTGCCTCGTACTCATCACCTTTTTCTTCTTCTGCTACTACTATGCTACATCAGCTCAAAATGAATCTACCTGGTATATTACAATGGAATTCCTCTTCCATAGCAATTTTTGCTCTTAAGAGGTATTCTATGAGTTTATTCTCAAGGTGTTCAACTGACCAATATTTTGTTTACTAGAATAAGATCACGTCTGAATATTAATAAGGAACTAAGAATACAAAATAAAATATTTATAACAGGAATGCTACTTTGGTGGTGTGCTTAACATAATATAGACTTAATGCCAAAGAAAAGTGTTCTCTTACTGTTGTCAATAATGCTTGCTTGTTGCTCATAAATAACAGATCAAGCCCTTCTACATTTTTCCTTCTTCCTCTCCTCCTTTTCATGGGTGGTTCTACATCAATTAAAGAACCATTTAGTAGATGCCTTGTGGGTGTGCGTGAAAGACCTGCTTGTAGCAACTCCATCTGAGTTTTAAAGGCATCAGACACTGGTGTGGAAACATTAGGTAACAGAAACTTTGAAGGAACAGCTGAAAAAGTTGAGGTAGAACTTGTTGCCTCTCGTGAGGCCTTTGATAAGTCTACAATTTTTTCTTGTCCATTTTCTGAGACAACCTGTGACTCTCGCAACTGCGCAACCATTTCCATCAGATTTCGCCTCTTCGCTGCCCTTTCAGCCTCAATTTCAATCTTTCTTCTCCTCCTCCTCCGCTGGCGTGGAATTGATAAATTGAGTGCATCTTCCTAATGAAAAATTAACATATCATTATGAGCAATGAAATAACCTTTTTTTTGTATGTTTTTAATTTTCAATACATTTTAAAATGTTGGGAAAAGTTTAGATATGATAGCACGAATCCAAATAGTTAAATATTGGCAGATTGACTAGTTCTAAGTAGGGACAGTTACAGATTTCACCCTAATGAAGAATGTGACATAAAACCTATTTTGTATCTTCATATTCACTAATAGGCAAAAAAAACCCTTGCGGTTTAAGAACGTACCTATAGCCCACAGCTATTTCTATCAAACTTTAAAAAGCAGGGAAACTGGGCAGCTATAGTGAATGCGCCAGGGGAGCAGGAGACCTGAACTCCTCTCTGAGATATTGTACTGCCCTACAAAGTTGTCAAAATGCAAACACAATTTGGGTTGGTCTTTCACAGCCAAATCAACTTCCTGTGTAGCTTGAAAGAATTTGGTAACATGTGCCTCTGGGCATATGGTGAGTGGTGGTGAGTGGTATCTTTATTGGGCTTCTTACTTTGCTTCTTTCCTGTGTTACTATTGTTTCTACAGAGAATCTAACCTAGCAAGTTATATTGCTTTCGTTATTCATCCTAAAATCTGTGTCAAATTTATTTTTATTAATTTCAACGTCTTTTTATTGGTCAATGTCATATGATGGTGAAGACAGCCTTTTGTGTTTCAAACTGGAGGTTATGTTCTATTTCTATTTTGGGTGCATTAACAGTTGAATCTGAAACGGCAGTTTGATGTAAAATCAGATAGATTACAGTATGTTGCTACTTGAGCACTGACTTCAGCTGTTAGAAAAAACAAACTGGGCCTGCCCAAGATGCATGTGTTCAGCCTGCTATGCTTAAACCACTTCACTTAAGGAAAGGTGGGCATGGTCAATTAAAAACAGAGCACACCTAGAAATCTGCTAGAATATATTTCACCTCCCACTGTTTTATCTTGTGCAACCTGAGATACTCCTCATGTCTACTGGAGACTATTCTGCAGAATAGTCAGTGCCATTATTCCACAATTGTTTTTGGAGTTTTCTCTTTTTTGCAAAGTGTTGCTGTACTTCACATATTCACAGAAACAGAAGCAAAAGAAAATGATTTACTATTGGAAACTTCATTAAAATTACAAAGTACATCAAACATATTTAAAGTGACTATCTGAGCTATATCTTAATATTGTTGCTTCCTCCCTGGTAAAACGAGATCAGCACAGCACATGTCATGTTTCTGTTATTTGGGCTGATTGCAGGTGTTGCCACCACATCATATGCTCAGAGGCACGTTACCAAATTCTTCCAAGCTACAAAAGAGGATGGGAGGAGGGAGACAGGTTTGATCATTTGCATGCTTATTGAGTTCAGTGGGATTTACTCTTGTGCAATCATGCTTAGGATTGGTGAAACTGACCAGGGGGGAAGAAAGGCTGGAGTGGACAGGGGAGGAGAAAGAAGAGGGAAAGGGAGGAGGAAGGGAGAGGGGATGGCAGGTTTGATCGTTTGCATACTTATTGAGTTCAGTGGGATTTGCTCCCATGCAATCATGCTTAGAATAGGTAAAACTGACCATGTAGGTGTAGGAGGGGGAGGGGATAGGAGAGAGAAGAAGACAAAGGAGGAGGAGGAGGGAAGGGCACATTTGATCATTTGCATGCTTTTTGAGTTCAGTGGGATTTACTCCTGTGCAATCATGCTCAGGATAGGCGAAACTGACTTGGGGAAGGGCAGGCACTGGGCAGAGGGAAAGCCCCTTTCCTTTCCAAAAGGAAAACACTGTGGACAGTATCATTGTTTTTCAGGGTTTTCCCCACCTTTTTATTCTACAGCAGACACATGTAGTTTTCCACCCAAGTTTAAACCAAAGCTGTCACTGGCCACATCCACACCAGACCTTTATTCCACTTTAGACAGTCATGGCTTCTCCCAAAGAATCCTGGGAATTGTAGTTAGTGAAGGGTGCTGAGAGTTGCTAGGAGACGCCCTATTCCCCTCACAGAGCTACACTCCCCAGAAGGCTACTGGATCTCTGTCAGACTCTCAGCACCCTTCACAAACTATACTTCCCAGGATTCTTTGGGGAAAACCAGGATTGTCTAAAGTGTAATAAAGGTCTGGTGTGGGTATGGCCCCGATTAGCCAAGCCAAGCAGCAGTGAGACTAGCTTTTAGAACACTGACAGCTGGTTCTTGCTGAGCATACCTGATGTTATAATAGACTTCAATGTGAAATTTCTTAAATTAATTAAAAATCAGCCAGGCATTTTTTTAAACTGCAGATGATGAAGATCAGAGTATGGGTCAAGATCAGTAGTACGACTACATGTACTCTGTGAACATGACTTATTTTTAATTAATTTAAACAAATGGGGGTCTGGATTTTTACAGTTTGAACAAATTTTTACACTTTGAACTTTCAATTCTCTCTGACTGTTGTGTGCATTGCAATGAAAACTTACAGGGTTGTTAAGCAAGCATTTCTGAGTTCAGGACGGTAAGTTTTGTAAGGTTTTGTTTTGAAATGAGCTTATGGGAAGCATCAGAATTGTATGAGGGGTATTTTCAATTTAACATTGCAGAATGCAAAAAATTCATGGTGGCTATAGTATAGTCACTCGTGGCTGTATAATAATTTGTTTTTATGTTTCTCAGAGGTTGAGTGATTTTAAAGCTGGGTGATTTTTCTGATGCTGTTTTGACCCTGTTATTTCTATAGAGATAAAGGTGTTTTTAAAGCAATAAAACCATGTTTATGAGTCTCTCATACAAAACATACCTTGGATAACTGAGGAGAGACTGTTATATCTTCATTGCAACTGATGTTGGCTTGACCAACCATGGAGAGCTCTGCAAAACTCCTTTTTTGTAGAGGGCTGTCCACAGCTGTTGGTGTATACCCAGGTATAAGACCCTGGAAATCAAACATCTGGCGTCTATTTACTGGCCACTTCCCTTTCAACACTGCTTCACAGATGTTGTCTAATCGGTTGATCATTACTCGATCCTGCAGAAAGGAAAACACATAATGAACTCATGTGAAAGTAACCATTTAAGCTGAGTCAGACCATGCACTATTACAGGCTTCACTGCTTGATAAAACTACAGCTGAATTCCAGAGTAGAAATTATATTCCATTACCTTGAAATCATGTTTAATGCAAACGGATTGAGAAGAGCAGGCACCTGTCATTTAAACTTAAAGGGAATTTTGAGCAACATGAGTCTTTTACAGCCAAAATTCACAAACCACCTGACACACATTTTCTAAGCTCTCACTATTGTTCCTGTACTAAAACTAAACATTAGTTAAACCAGTAACTGTTACAATTCTTGTAACTCAACATCTTTGCCTTGGGTATGTTGGAGCCAACAGGCTGCATGCATCTGCAATTTTGTCCCAGGAAGTGATTCCTCATTAGTGTCACTATTAATAAAGTTCAATGTTATGAAACGGGCACCAACCTAGGGACATCTAATAAATGTCAATTTTCATTCCACACCCATTATCACTTCAGGTTCCACTGAAGCATGTACATTAAAAAAAAACTAATTACAGTTAAGGCCTCTTGGAATATAGGCAAATACAAAATGTATGCTACTACACAGAGGAGAGGGCTCTGAAGCCTAGTCAGATAATTTTCAAAATAAGGGTTTTCAAAAATAAAATAAAACACCACTAGTTAATATTGATGCATCACTTCATTTTCTGGGGAAACACCCTCCCTGGAAATATTTGCTTGGCATCCATTCTTTTACCATTAGGTGCAACAATATTTTATTCTCCTGAGTTTTTGGTTAATGACAACATAAATGTGTTATGTTTGCTGCTGCTTAGATTGCCTATTGTTTTATTAACTGTTTTATATTGTTGTGTTATACTGATTTGTTTACATTGTCCTACAGCAATTGTAAATCACCTTGAATTAATCTTGTGGAATCATGATATAAACATATTATTATGCACACATACACCCAATCAACTTTTGAAAATTAGCTATTGATTACTAAACAGAATCAACCTTCAGTTACCAAAACATTGTAAAAGCCACTAGCAGATCTCAGCAGCTGCAGCCAGCTGCTTGCTTGCCCCAGAAATAAGTCTGTAACAGCAAGGGTGATTTCCCCCTCTGTAAACCAGATGGCCCTGTTATGGTGATTAGGAAGCTTAAGACTATTACTACTTTTTTCCTCTTTAGCGCTCTTGGAAACCAAGACCTGTATATAGAGCTAATATAATATCATTGCTACACTTTTGTCCATTAAACCAGTTTTTTGAATTGTTACAAAAATAAAAGTGATAGGATAACCTTTCTCTAGTAGAGACAATTACAATTATAATCTGTCTGGGGGAAATGGTTGAGCCCATGTGGGCCCACAAGGGAACAGCTCTCAAATTTTAGTTCATATCCTTATATGTTCTCTTAAGTGTTAGCGTGCCTTTTTAATTTCCTATTTAAAGAGGTTTTTTTAAATAATCCAAGTCCTATCCTTTTCTGTATGTTAATTTGAACTATTTTTTAAAGGGTGGGTAACACTGGGTCACATCCAATGTTCTCTGTCCACTAGTGCAAGGGCTCTTGCACCAACTGACAGGTGAGTTAACGCGTAACACAGGAATCCAACGCAACAGTTACGCTTGTGGAAACTTGTTGCACAACAGACTGTGCAATCTATTGTGCAACAAAATTACCCGGAAGCTGCTAATGCGTTCTCTTGTGCAACATCATTTCTCTGGCACCAAACATTTTCCTAGCAGAACAAGTATACTAAGTGACTTTAACTTAGTGCTAAGTGGCTGCAACCTCTAGGCTGTATTGTCAGTGTTCTTCAAGATTTTTGAACTTGGCTTCAGCCTTTATTTTCTGCCACTTACCCCCCCCCCCATATACGCAGGATCCAAAGAGCAGCATGCAGAACTCAAAGGATATCACTTCCTTCAACTGCTTCTGCCAAAATCTGTTCTCGAAATTTGGAAAAATTGCTGATTCTGAATGGCTTGCCTCTCAATGAGTCGTCACAAGGCAGCTACTGTTTCTTCTTTTGCGCTAGGACATGTGAGGGGAATCCTCTTTAACTCAAGAGCACCATTCTCTCAAGGGAAATGGGCTGGAATCATAGAATAGTAGAGTAGGAAGGGGCCTAAAAAGGCCATTGAGTCCAACCCCCTGCTCAATGCAGGAATTCAGCTTAAAGCATACCTGACAGGTGGCTGTCCAGCTGCCTACTGAAGGCCTCCGGTTTTGGGGAGCCCACCTCCTCCTCAGATAATTGGTTCCATTGTTGTTCTGCTATAACAGTTAGGACGTTTCTCCTTATGTTCAGCTGAAATCTGGCTTCCAGCAACCTGAGCTTGTTATTCTGTGTCCTGCACTCTGATGATTGAGAAGAGATTCTGGCCTTCCTCTGCGTGACAACCTTCCAAGTACTTGTAGAGTGCTCTCTTATTTCCCCTCAGTCTTCTCCTCTCAAGGCCAAACATACCTGGTTCTTTCAGTTTCTCCTCATAGAGCTTTGTTTCCAGTCCCCTGATCAACCTTGTTGCCTTCCTCTGAACCTGTTCCAGTTTGTCTGCATTCTTCTTAAAGAGCAGTGTCCAAAACCGGACACAGTAAGATGAGGCCTTATCAGTGCCAAATAGAGGGGAACTAGTACTTTATGCAATTTGGAAACAATACTTCTGTTAATGCAGCCTAATATAGTATTTGCCTTTTTTGCAGCCATTTTGCACTGTTGGCTCATATTCAGTTTGTAATTAACAGCAATTCCAAGATCCTTCTTGCATGTAGTTTTGTCGAGCCAAGTATCCTCCATCTTATAGCTGTGCATTTGGTTTCTTTTTCCTAGGTTCAGAACTTTACCCTTATCTCTGTTAAATTTCATTCCGTTGTTTTCAGCCCAGTGCTCCAGCCTATCAAGTTCCCTTTGAATTGTCTTTCCATCTTCCAGGGTATTTAGCTAACCCTCCCAATTGTGTGTCACCTGCAAATCTGATAAGCATTCCCTGCACCTTCTCATCCAAGTCATTAATAAAAATGTTGAAGAGCACTGGGCCCAGGACTGAGCCCTGTGGTACCCCACTCGTTACCTCTCCCCAGTTTGAGAAGGAACCATTGAGAACGATCCTGTAGCCAACTGTGGATCCACCTGATAGTTGTTCCATCCAGCCCACATTTAGTTAGCTTGCTAGTCTGAATATCATAGGGCACTTTGGCAAAAGGTTTGCTGAAGTCAAGATACATTATGTCCACAGCATCCCCACAGTCTACCAGGGAGGTTAAATGTAAATGTACTGACAGGATTTGTTCTTGACAAATCCATGTTGGCTTCTAGTAATCACTGCCTTGTTTTTAAGGTGCTTACAGACCGACCGCTTTATAATCTGCTCCAGAATTTTCCCAAGGACTAATGTCAGGCGAGCTGGTCTGTAGTTCCTAGGTTCCTCCTTTCTGGAGATAGGGACATCATTAGCTCTCCTCCAGTCATCCGGCACTTCACCCATCCTTCATGAGTGATTCAGAGAGTTCTTCAGCCTGTTCCTTCATAACTCTAGGATACAGTTCACCAAGCCCTGGAAATTTGAACTCGTTCAAAGTAGTTAGGTATTCCTTGACCATTTGTCTATCATTCTCAAGCTGTAATCCTGCCCCTTCAATTTGTACTTCACATTTGTCAGGAGGTTCAAATACTCTCTTTTGGGAAAAGATTGAGCCAAAGCAGGAATCAAGCACTTCTGCCTTTTCTTTGTCATCTGTTATCATTTTGTCATCTTCTTTGAGTAGCTGTACCACCATTTTTCTGTGTTTTACTCTGCATATACTTGAAGAAAGCTTTGTTGTTGCTTTTAACATCCCCCGCTGACATCTGCTCATTAGCCTTCCTGATGCCGTCCTTGCAATTCTGTGCTATCTGTCTGGACTCTTCCCTTGGGGCCTGGCCTTCCACTTCCTATGTGTGTCCTTTTTTGTTTTCAGGTCATCTCCACGTTTCCATAAAGCCACATTGGCTTCCTCTGCTGTCTTCCCCCTTTTTTCTTGTTCGGATTGTTTGCCATAGTGCCTTTAGAAAATGGAAATTTTCCTTACCGTGAATTTCTATTTGTAGATAGGGCTGGAGGACATTCCTGATTAGGGATGGCTCCTCCTACTGGTCATGACTGGCAAGGTCTGGAAACTGCTTAGTCTCCCCTCTGGTGGGAGGAGTCATCCCACCCTCCAGACTGAGCTGGCAGAGCAAGAACTCCTCAACCCCATCAACACCAACCATGCAGACGTTTATTAAGCAGACACTTGTACAAAGTAGTAACGAGGAAAAAGTAATAACCATAGACCAAAACAGACAACTGGAGAAACACTTCACACAAAATGAGATACACACAGTACTAGACATTGTATGAAAATGTAAGGCGCTAACAGAATGCCTCAAGCCTCCAACCCCTCGCTCCAGAAGGCTGTAGCAGAGGAAGGAGAGGTGGGTGGAATGTCCTCCAGCCCTATCTATAAATAGAAATTCACGGTAAGGAAAATTTCCTGATTAGGGATATAACTGAGCAATATCCACATCCCCAGGGTGGGCTTCCTCTGTGTGAAACTAGTGATTTAACACCTTCTGGAACGCCTTGCTACCAAACACAGCGTTGGCTGGGGAATAGGAATCTATTTTATAATATCTGATGAGGGTGTGTGGAGAGGCCCACATGTCTCCCTACAGATGTCCATGGTTGGGAAACCGCCCTTGCCTGATGCAGAAGGCAGCCACCCTTCTAACCGAATGTGCTGTGATACCCGCTGCAGGGTCCTTACCCGATGCCTAATGGTCCTAAGTTATGGCTGTCCTTAACCAGCGAGAGATGAAAGAGGTAAAAGAAAGTTCTGAGCAGAGAGAAGAAAAGACTCAACCTTCACAGGCCGCAGGCAGGGCCGGTCTGGAGGATGGGATGACTCCTCCCCCTGGGGAGGAGATTAAGAAGTTTCTAGACCCTGCCTGTCATGACCAGTAGGAGGAGCCATCCCTAATCAGGAACATCCTCCAGCCCTATCTAGCAAATTTCCTTTTTTTAGAAACTCCCACCGATCTTGGACTCCTTTTCTCATTAGGGTGGCTTGCCATGGAATCTTACTTATGAATTCCAGGGTATGTGTATGGCTACCCAGCTTTTGCTTCCTTTAAAATCAAGAACTCAAGTATAACATGTCACTTCCTCCCAGAGTTCCCATAACTGCCACTTCATCCACTAAGTCATCTCTACTGGTTAGAATCCAGTAAAGAACAGGTGATCCTCTAGTTCTTTCCTCCACTTTCTGCAGGAGAAAGTTATCAGCAACACAAATCAGGAATTTCTTGGAAGAGCTATGTTTGAAACAATTTGCCTCCCAACAGATATCAGGGTAATTGATGTCTCCCATTACTACTGTATCATGCCTCCTTGAAACACTGGCAATTTGCTTTTCAAACATTTCATCATCATTTTAGGAGGAAGAGTGGGATAGAAATTTAAATCATCATCATCATCATCTCCTTGGTTGTGTGGTCTGTAGTAGACTCCAACCACCATGTTCCTTTTATTCCTTGCCCCATTTATTTTAATCCAGATGTTCTCGATGGGGTTAGTGGTTGGTGGGTGGGATCAAAGCCAAAGTAGGCAGGACATTCTATTTACATCCATCCACCCACCCACTCTCTCCATTCACACACATTCATACAAACCCCATTCACACAATCATTTGAAGCTCCTACTATATATGTTCTCTCTCCTCTTCAAGGCATGGCAATACATCTTTTTAAAAAGCCTTAAACCCACTTGCCATGCCCTGGAGGGATTTTCCAGGGCTCGCAGCACATAGGGAGGGAAGAGTTCCAGCTGCCACCCCCCTCCCCAAATATCCCCATCATACCATAATTTGGCTTGCGAGTCCCAAGATCCATGGGCTGCATCTAGCCCATAGGTTCCCCAAACCTATACTAGGGGCAAAGGAAAGGCATCCACACAGGCAGCAACAAAGGAAGGCTTGGAATAGGCAAAGGCACTTTGTCTTCCACTACTGCTACTATGCTAGAAAGGCTGGTATGGCCATAGCAGGCCACCCAGTTGCAGCTTAGCCACTGATGGTCAAGCTGGCAATCCTTCACACAAGCCTTGAGGGTCTCTCATGCCCCCTGAAAGGCACTCCTGCCCCATAGTTTGAGAAAACTACATTGTATATTAAATAAGGCATTAAATACATCACTTTTCAGATGGGATCGTTTTTCAGTAGGCAGATGGTAGAAATTGTTCTATGTTGGACCAACCTTAGGCCAAAAAGAAAAAGCGAAAGTTCTTTCATGAAGGAGCTGGGCTACCGATGGATCTCCATCTTCCATATAAAATCCGTCACGTGTTTCATCCCTTGCGGTGCTCAGGGATGCATTGCTTTCTTCATCAAAATTCTTACCCTGAGAAATTGTTCCTGCTGAGAAATATTAATCACTAAGAACTACTCACAGAAGTAAACCAGTCATGATTACTATATTTTACAGTGTCATTGTAGTGTTGATCTGAAAAACAAAGTCTTTATGGGGACATTATAGGTGTTGTCTATTCACTCATGAGGATACTATATTCTTTTGCCTTACTGAGGTGAAGATGCAAAAAAGCAGCAATTGAATTGGTGGTGAATTTGCAAATAAAAGAAGTAGACTTTAGTATCCTATTTTTTTCTGTGATTGTACATTAATTTTCTTAGATGTTCTATGACTATAGTGTTTGGAACAGACCATCATATCTTTTTGCTCTTTTTTTAAAATGATAATATTGGTTTTTCAGTCAACTCAGGATTGCCTATCAGTTGAGATGTAAGGCAGTTCTGTTTTTAAAAAAATGTTTATACTGCACTGTAGAGGAACCTGGTATGTTAGAAAACAGTGGTTTTGAAATGGTATTCTGGATAACCCTTTTCCTCTACTACAGATCTTCTCATGCAGTATGTAGCTATAGGCAAAGGCTGAGTGTTCAAGAGTGCAGTAGGTTCTCACAGAGCAAAAATGAGACTAAAACAAATCTAGCCAGGGCTCTTAGAATGTGCTCCAGAACCTTCTGCCATTGCACAAGGTTTGCCAGCCTGATGCAGAGATTTCTTGACAGATATGTCAATGTGGACTTCTCTGAAATCAGCCAGTTAAAAGAAAAAAGAAAAAATCCTACTGAATTCAAGCAATCCTAAAAAAGGAATACTTAAAGGATTAAGTAAGATAATCAAATTAAAGGTGAATTTCTTTTCTTTTGAACTCAAAAAAAGGTCTGATGGAAAAACTGCATAGATATAGCTTACCCAATGTAGTCAATATTACACTAAATTAATTCATATTTTCTTCCCAATTACCTTCAGGTTGGGAGGACTCTTCTGACTTGTCATCATCATCAAGTTTCTCTTCTTCATCATCTTCTGAACCTTTCTCAGAAATAGATTTTGGGTCTACATCTGTATTCAATTCTATGTCCTTTATTTCACATTTAACAGAACCAGGCTCAGCCTCAGCATCAAAATCCTCATCACTTTTTACAACAACATCTGTTGTTTCTTCCTCCTCTTTACTATCCGACTGTTCTTTGGCAGATGTTTTCTCAGGTCCTTCCAGTTTAACTTCAGCTTGTTCTGTAGACTTTTCATCATGTGCTGGTGTGGATGGGATAATAGAGGCTGTCTGACTACAGCAAACCCCCAATGGGTTTAACAAAGATACTGTATTTAGATTACCTCCACCCCTGTTTTGAGCAAAGTTCTTGTGAGAATCAAGAAAGGAAAGTTCAGGGTCATTCAGGATATGGTAATCTGTCCTGCTGACTCCATGTTTAGCAGCACCAATTAGTAAATCTTTGTCATGTTTGCCACACTCCCACCACTCTGGCAGATCCAAGCTTGGCTGGCACAGTTTTAATTTCTCCACCAACTGTGGGTGATGGAGAACCTGCTCTCGAACTTTCCGCAAGAGCTCTATGCGATACAAAGTTCGAGAAGCACGTTCCTCAGTTATTGGTTCAATTATAGTGGAAAGATCAGGGACTTCTGTAGGAAAAGAGACAGATAAGTGGATATTAAGAAATTACCACAATTTACTATGTAAAATTAGTACATTTTAATATGTAAAAAGATAATCTAAAGCAGTCTTTACTTAAAAACAGCTTATCAAAGCCCTGTTTTGAAAAACATTTGAGGTACTTACTATGGTTGCATAATAAGATATCAAATTAACCCCTCAAACCAGATAAATTCAACAAGAAAAGAGCCTGAAAAACAGCTGCCCCTTGCATTTACTTAAGGTACAAATGGCCCATGGGCTGGTGGGGAGAGATGCAGCAGAAAAGGTAGTGGAAGGCACTACTGCAGTGTTAGTCATCTGTGAGTGAATATGAAAGGCATGTCAATAGCGTGTATGAGTAGCACATTCTATCTATTTATCCACATATATATATTTTCTGCAGGGTCACTACATTTGACTAGAGTGACTGGTGTGTATATGTGACTTGGAAAGAGTGAGAACATGTGAAGGGGGAAAGGAACACAGAAGACGTACTTGCATCTCTACTTGAACTTGTCTCTGCTTTAACTTAATAAATGCTAGAGTCATGGCTATCAGTGAACCTACCATCATCTGGCTTGGATGGCATTCGGCACACCCGCCTGCACATAGATACAAAACAACTGAAGTACTTCTCCAAACTTTCATCAGATTTCTTATCAAGTCTGGCAAAGGCTCTGAACTGGTTCCAATCAAACTGTTGCTTTATAGGGTCAAAAATAACCCCAAACGTAGACACAACACGGTAAAAATCTGCTTCCTCTCTTCTTGTCCATCTGGAAAAAGCAAGAGATTAGCATGTCAGGACACTTTGAAGGGTTTTTTTACACCCCAATTTGATATTAGATACCAGGTTCTATTTCAAAGAAAATTAGTTGTATTGGAAGCAGATTCTAAGAGAATGAAGCCCAAAGAAACTTACTTTTGACGTTTTTCTGTTATTATAGCTTCTCTTTCAGCTTCTAGTGCTCTCACTTCTTCACGAGGTCGCCGTCGGCGTCGGTCAGTCTTCATTAGTGCCTCTTGCCTCATTTGTTGCCTTTTATAGCTACGCTGATAGGCAGTAATGAGGCGACGCAAGCGGGTAGTCAGGGTTGAAGTGTTAGGCCAGTAGAGTTGGCCAAAATCAGCATTGCTTTCACTGAGTTTGCCTAGAGAATATTAACAAAGCTAATATTAGCCATTCATAATTAAAGACAAATACTAATTTGCGATATATGAAAAGCACATCAAGTTTAAAAACCCACAGTGCAAATATGTAACACCAAAAAAGCTCTCTTAAGACAAATTCTCAAATATCTTGAACATTACTATCATGAACAACATATTCAGACGTCTGCGTCGGAATTGCTTTTTAATATTTTTTATAACTTTTTTTAAAAAACAGATGTTTTTAAAGCTTTTTAAAAATGTTTTGTTTTAATATGTTTTTAATGATTGTTTTGTTTTAATATATTTTAAAGTCTGTTTTTATGATGTGTAAAGTGTTTTTGGTGCTTTTGTTTGCCACCCTGGGCTCCTACTGGGAAAAACGACATGATATAAATCTAATGAATAAATAAATAAATAATAGTGAAGCAACATCCAATTATATTAGAGAGTCTAGACAAAATGGACAACCAAAATATACGTGTGAGTTCGTGTGATTTTGTATATAGACATTTCCTATCATGTCAAATGCACTTACTCATTTAAGCTTCTCTCTAAAATGGTTATAGCTTGGGCTTTGCCTCTACATAACACTATATAACTAAAATGAACAAAGCATATACAATGTAAAAAAATGTATGTAAGTGACAAAATTATTACCAGAAACATACAAAAACAGCAAAATTACATTTATCAAATTTCATATATCTTAAACTACAAGGTCCCTGGTATACTACTATCAACATTAGACAATATGTGCATTACTAACATCTCTCCCCCCCCTTTCCTATGCTTACTTGTGTGGAGCTCTATGGATTCTTCCTTGTCAGAAGGAGAGTTTGCAAATTCCTTTGGAAAAAAGAGAGTTAGTTCAGCATTTGTATTTTCATTAATCTATCTTTAAGGAAGACCAGGGTTCAAATCCCCACACAGCCATGGAGCGCACTGGGTGACCTTGGGCCAGTCACTGCCTCTCAGTCTCATGAAAACCCTATTCATAGGGTCGCCGCCGTAAGTCAGAATCGACTTGAAGGCAGTACGTACACACACACACACACACACACACACACACACACACACACACACACACACACACACACACACACACACACACACACACACACACACACACACACACACACACACACACACACACACACACACACACACACACACACACACACACACACACACACACACACACACACACACACACACACACACACACACACACACACACACACACACACACACACACACGATAATACATATAATGTATTAATATTTTAAATATATGTTATTCAAATATCACAAATTAATAAAATTATATATTAGTACGTCAAGACCCTTACATCAATTTCATCCTTGAATGGAGTCCTGGTTGGTTTATATTCTGGATCTTCATCTTCTCTATCAAAATCACCTCTACATGAAATACAAGATGGGGAAAAACACACACTTATCAGAGCTAAAGCACAAATCCCTCCCAAAGCTTATTATCCAGTATCGTGACTGTTAGTGCTAAATGACCACAAAAGCTAACAATGTCTTACACATCTATTAAAATGGATCCCAAACTTATTTTTTGTTTAACGACTTCACCATAAATAATAGCTTGAAGCACTGTTACAAGAAAGAGAATCCTGAAATACGATGCAATGGGTGAAGCCAGGCCAGTATATATGATAATGTTGTAAAGTTTATTAAATTTTTATAATGTCCTTCTTACCCATCACCACCATCTGTTAATATATCTGTCCCTCTCTGTTCAGCAGCTATGGCCTTGGCATCAGGCATACCAACACGTTCCAGGAAACACAGAGTAGAGTCTGCTCTCATTGAATTGTACTTCTCGTAGCCTGCACCCACACAGAAAACACACCAAGCACCCACAAGTATAAACAAAATGGCTCTGTTAGAATGATACTTATATACTGATGCAAAATAACACATTTCTATTTTTTTTCATTGCAGACAAGAATGTGTCAAGATACACTCTACTGACAAAATAAGAGACATTAAGGATTCCAGGAAGTGCGAACTGGATGAGAAATGCTGAAAAATTGAGCAATACCCATGGTCATGATGTACATCAAGCTTCTTATGAGTTACCCTTTGACCTCTAGAGTTAACTTCCCCCAACTCACCTTCCTTTCAATGGTAATGGCCCTACTGAAAATGGCACTTATGGTTGGAAATGCACACATAGGCAAATACATAAGGCCAGCAAATCTGTCTTACTTGGTTTAGGGTGATGCACGTCAGGAAGATGACATTGTTCTCTCCATGGTTTTCAAACTACTGTTTGCTTTTTCTTACTACCCAAGTTGACTAGATGGAAAATGGCAGAACCAACAGTGCACAGCAAGAAAACTATTTTTAGGCTAGACTTACCTCAGCTGAGCCCACAAAACTGAGCTGCTGTACATAGGCAGAACAGCACAATTCAATTAGGATCTGTACTACAGCACACTGTCCTTAACTGCTGTACAGCCTCAAGCCAAACTGTAATCATGAAAGGTTTTATAAGCCATCATTCTCCCCTTTAGTCAGGCTGGGCTGCTGAGAATACCTCTGCAACCTCCAGAGAATTGGGATTATAATCAGGAATTGTTCACTGTATATATCATGCCAGCTCTGCATCCCCAGCCTTTCAAAGTTAACAAGGCTGCATCCCACTCAAGGGAGCCGGGAGTTCTCAGCACTGACATTTGTGAAATATTGCTTGGAACAAAGCCCAGGAGGCACTTGTACAGATTAATAGCAGAGGTTAAGCCCACCGTCCACTTTGACACTGGCTGGCAGAGTTAGCAAGTAAAACAGTGCTGGAAGCAGAGTTTATGGAGATCTATAATAATACTTGGCTATTATTTAAACAAATATGGTTTTGTGTTATTTACAGCCACGGAAGTAATGTTTTCTCCTGAAATGTTCTGCAAACATTTAAAAACAGCATCTGATATTTACAACTCAAATAGATTTTTTTCTATGCAGAAGGAAAAAAGGAGAGAAGCCAACAATTCTTTGGAACTACACTTGTTAATATTGTGACTGAATATTGGTATACACAGAAAGCTTTACCAAGGAGTTCTGTCCAAAGTGAGACATAACTTACCATGCTTGAACACTCCAATTAAAAGGGATTTATCTGCTTCCTTGTCCCACCAGTCTGTAGGAACTTCAGCATGAAATGGCTCAGGAATCCAAATATCAACCTCACTATAAAAAGAATTACACATTTGGAAATACTTTTGAAGGTTAGGTATCACATCTAAAAACACTCATGGTAAGTGTTAGAAGGGCAAATGTACATAATTAAGATTACACAAGAAATTAAGATACACGAATAAAACCAACAACAGCTATAAACAATAGAATTGTTAATATTATTAAAGCACTTTCCCCCTTTTAAAATATATGTATTTTTAAAAAAATTGACCTTATCAAAGCAGGTAACACTGAATTGTTTCCTCACCATGAAATGAAAAATCCCCATTACCCACCTTTAAATTCACCCTCACCAACTACTCAAAGCATGGAAAGATAAAATGCCTTGAACAGATTTACAAGTGCTAAATCTTTAAATTTCTCTGGTTACAGTGTGCATAAAGCAACAAATAACCCTGAATTTGCACTAACCTTAAGTCAGCACCCTCTAAGATCTTGTCAGCTTGGTCCCCTATAACTTCTTGCCTCAGATAGTACAACATGCGGACACGCAGCAGGACCCTGGAGAGGAAAACAGAGAGGGGAAAAAGTTCTTAACTTCAGGACTGTTTGCCAACAGTGGCTTTTGGCAGCTGCTGCTGTTCATCCATCATCCTGCCAAGGCTGATTAGCCATGCTGTATGGTAGGCTTGAAGCGTGACAGATGGTGGCACATAATCACCTCTGTGTGGTGCTTTCTGCTGGCTTCCAACAGGCCTGCCTGGCAACCGCTTAGACTGCACAGAGAGGGATCGAGCTCAGTCCAACCCAGGCACATTTCATTTAGTTCTACCTAGTGCAGCTTGTGAAGTTTAGACACGTACTCTACCACTGCCTCTGAAGTATTGAAGCAAGTTTGTAAACAACTGAGCAGATGGCTTTCAGTAACTGTTCTGCTTCATTATCTCATAAAATTTCCTCAGCTGCTGCCTTAATACCATTTTTGGAAGCACATCAGAAGTTGTAGGAATAAACGAGATATAAAATCTGGTTTTACTACCTTACAATAAACCCCCAATATGGAATGTCAGGCTTGTTAGATTGTACTTTTTTTTTTTTTTTGCTGCTGAGAACGGTAAAGTCAGTGTTTCCTAAAGATAGTATTTCAAAAACAGTTCTGCCAAATTTACTACTATTTCACCTGTCTAGATTAGATGACAACAGAAATTAACCTTGTCCTGGTTTACGGTGCATCACCTCTGACATGCTGTAAAACTATTTTGGAGCCATAATCATATGTTCCTAATCAAATATTAAACTGATATAACTAAGCACAAACTCAAAACTACTTAAAAATAGAAAATAATGTTATTTATTAATCTGAAACTTTTACAGTGCATTTATTGAACATTCCAATGCAGTTTACAACAATATAATAGAACAGTTCAATAAAATAAACATTAATACAACATCCACAATAAATAGAAACATTTGAAGAATGAATATCAATGGCCATAAAATGCTTGGGCAAGCAAGTATGCTTCTACCAAGTGCTGAAAATATATCACAGTTAGTGCTTGCCTTATTTAAGAGGGGAGACTATTCCACAGGCTGGGCACCACCACAGAAAAGGCCCTCCTCTGGGTTGCCACAGGATGGATTTCAGCAGTCTGCGGCACAACTAGGAGGGCCTCATCCAAAGATCTTAATGAATGGGCAGGTCTATAGGGAGAAGGCATTATCTTAGGGAGTGTGGCTCCAAGTTGTTTAGTGCTTTGTAAGTCAGTAACAAAACCTTAAACTTGGCTCAGTAGCAGACTGGCAGTTAATCTGCCAATTCTTTTTAGTAGTGTTCCATATGTTCATGGTAGGTAGTTCCAGTTAGCAACCTTAATGTCAACCCAAGAGAGTGCATTATGATAATCTAAGGAGGTGGCCATTCCTTATATAGCAAAAATAAAAAGACAATGCTGTTCATAGAATGGCCTACTCAAGCTCGATTGGAAACCTGACACACTCTATCACATTATTATATTTTATAATACTTGTACAGAAAAATGAATGCATCATACTTTTGTCTTCTTTGGCTTGTAAAAAGTGCATTGTCATTAGAAATTTGTAAACTGCTTAGAGTTTGTTTTTTACAATCAAGCGGTACATTTTGTTAAATTAACTAATTAAAAATATCTACGAGCTTGACGGGCTTCTGTATCTGAAGGCAGCTAGCTACTTGAGTTGTGCTTTGTACATTATAGTAGATGAACACAAAGCACTGATCAGCTTCTTACATTTCTACTTTCTTTACTTCTACACAACTTTTGAATTAGTTACAACTTCTATGCTCAAGACATGGAGTTCACCTAGGGTCGTGACACCAGGCTGAATGTACATCTATCTGAAGATAAGCTTACAGTGTCTACTAATGTGAGATATAAAAATTATCTGTTATTCAGCAGGGCACCCCAAAAATAATATGCATACAAGCACATTGCCTGAGATACAAAGAGCAACATTAGACATGCCTGAGGGCTTCTCTTCACCCAGTGGAATTTTTGACTTGTTTTCTTTTAATGCCAATCCTTCATGCCATATCACAAACTGCTTTTATAACTCTGCTCAATTTCAGAAGTCTTTTGCCATACAGAATTGGGGGAACAGGGAGAGAGAGGAAAAAAACAAAGGAAGGAAGGTACCCTTCAAGAAACACAAACAGGTCCAAGGCATTTGTGGGGGCACTTATTAGTTGTAATTTTCTGGAGAGTGCCCTAAATATATACTCTATAGCACCTAGGCACTTAAATAATACACACCATCCTTTTCAAATAGTTCTATGTATTATCGCTAAATATTGTGGAAAGACAGCAAGCAGAGATAGCACAACCTTTCCCCATCAAGATAAGTAGGCCATTTATTTACCAATTTAAGCAGCTCCAGGAAAGGGATAACTGTTTTCCTCCTCCACCCCTTCAAAATAAAATTGCTTCTATATGGTTTTCAGCCTTTCTTGATGTAAGAAGCAAAGAGTAAGCTTAGTGAAAGTAAGCATGGAAAATGCTCTGACAAAATATCCTGGGTAATTCTGTACGATGTTGTTTTAGACTTACAGAAGTAAGAAATGCAAAGTTGGATAAGGATTATTCTCATCTGTAGTACAGATCTCCACATACCTTAATGCAACAAGAGCTCAGGACACCTACTGAATAAACCAAGTTCACAGCACAAGAATCAGACATTTGAATAGACAATGAATGCTTGAAATGGATTTGTATAGATGTTGCTTAAATTGTGTACAGTGGTTTTTTATGGAGTCCTTATCAGGTTGTTAAGTGAAATGTATTCTTTACTCCAGTCAACAAATTCTTGTAAACTTTTTAGCCTGATTCTACCTATATTTACTTCAAAGTCATACTGATTCCAATGAGGGTTATTTTCAAGTAAGATTACATCCCATATTTGTTCTCTCCCAGTAACACCCATAGGACACATTATATCACTTAATACTTCCTTTGAGTGCCACAACACCACACACAGGGGTACACAAGTAACAGTAAGCTGTAACACTCTATTGAATTTACACCAAACAGTTTTTGCATAATGTTATCAATCTATGTAATATGCTAGGTGATAGCAGCACCGAAAGAATATATGAAGTAAAAGTGACTTCTTTCATAGAATACAATAATCAATTAGGTATACTTGTGAATAAATCTTACTAAATACTGATAAGAACAGAGAAAGCTAGAATAAAGGCAGCAATTTATGCAGATAAATTTGTATGAAAGTCATGTTCATAATGCCTCCCATTCATTCCAAAAACTTGAGTTGGGGCACTTGCACAGTATAGCTGATTTTGGCTGAAGGATATAGGAACACTGTGGGATGAGTTTGAATAAAAGACTGCAGTTTTGCCATGACAGTTACCAACACTTCTTTGCGACAAAATTAAAACTGCATCCTTGGAAAGCTTGATTAAAATTAATCACTCAGAGAAAGCTTGTTAACAACCGAGTCAACTGTAGAGCTGACAAGTGATATATATCACAAATTAAATGCTATCACCACAGAAAACTATAGGGCTTATGCATGGTACTAGGACATAAGTACTGTGAAAACACCTGAGTCTAGGTCACTAGGTAAACAGCAATGGAATCAAGAAGCTTACTTATTACAATGATGTTTGAGGTGTTTCTTATAGCTGTCTTCCTGAAACAAGGCATCTGGGTTACAACTTGCTAGCCAGTCAGCATTCTGTAGCACTGGTTGTGAACTCTGAGCTTTCACTTTTTTACCCTTTCTTCCCCTGGGCACTGGAGCAGACAAACCTAAGAAATATATACATGCATGGTTTTCAGCAGACAGCATTAACATAGATTCCATGTCAAAGGGGGACACCAATCTGTGAAATCACTTCCACATAGTTCCTCTTTCAGCATTCCCTCCTGACAAACTGCAAAGTGTGCAGACAGTAACTTGTGGAAATTGACTAATTCTCAATTACTATTACCTTATTGTCCATGCCGTCTATCATCAGGGCTGCAGGCACAGTAAGACACAGCAGAAACAAAGGAAAGTCTAGTGGCACAATTCAACATCCAGCTTTTATTTTTAACCCTCCTATGCTATAAAGTTGCTGTGGACCCCAGCAGCTGTTTGAAATATTTGTAAAACCTTTTTTTAGCAGACCTAAACCAATTCAGTTGTCCTGTATTATTCACCTTCCCTGTTATTAGCAGTCTGATTTACTCTTATTGAAATGAGTTGTAAAATGAAACTCACTAAGCACCTAAGTAAGCTAAGGTCCATTTCTTCCACAGCAACTTCTCAAAATAGGGTGGAGAAAATCTTGTAATTTTGCCTGCATCATACATTCCATTTTATGAGGTTGTGATATTTCAAGAGCACTGTAGACTTTTTTCTTTTTGTAATGTCTCCTGTATGCTCCAGTGTTTTCAAACACACAAAAATTAAAAAGGATTGCAGGGATCCATTGGTTCCCAAGAGTAAATTTTACCACTCATTCTGCTTCAAGTTGACTTTATCTTGACACAGGAGTTAACATTCTTATAGTGCAAACTAGCTACACTGATTTCTTGTAATATTCTTCTGGGGGGGGGGCACAAGGTTGTTACGGTACGATGGACCCCTTTCATTATATACTATGAGCCCAATATTTCACCTATTTCTTGTTTTCTGTTCTGTCATTAACCCAGTATTTCACCTTTGCATCACTTGTTTTTCCTCTTCTAGGGCTACCTAATAGCCCAATGAGCATTTTAAGTTACACCATGGGGTCCAATCTACCGCAATAACATTTGTGTTACACTATGTCTCTAGAATGTGATACCGGTAAAATCTTTTTCATGTTATACTAGAGGCAAAGGCTTTAAAGGAATCCATTTGGCCGCAGTAGCAGACTGATACTATAAAAAAAGGCTTAAACAGTAACTTTCTAGTCCTTATGGTTGCAATTATTGGTTTAAAAGTGTGCTGGCCTGATGACATCTTAGGACCTGGAGAAGTTGCTGGAGAATAGTCAGAGGACAGATTTTAGTACTCTATGTAGCTTTTTGCTGTCCTATGAACACTTGAAGTAGAATATGGCTACACACACTTACCTGGGAGAAAGTCCCAATGAACTCATGCATAAGATTGTGCTACAAGCTGCAAGTTATATAAAGTACTAAAATTGCCGCCCTGGGCTTCTGCTGGGAGGAAGGGCGGGATATAAATCAAATAATAAATAAATAAAATTGTGGAATAAACTAAATATAATGAAGGAAATCATGCAAAAATTCTTAATATGTATATTTAAAGAAGTTGCAGAATTCAGAATTTCTACTAGCTGGATTTGTGCTACTCTGGTGCACAATTTTTTTTTAAAGTGCTGAACTTATAAACATGACAGGTGGGATCTAGCTGAAGTTAAAAGTATTAAGTCCCATTGACTTCAATTGCAGGGGGCTAAGCATATGTTTAAAGCCAATGGGATTTTAAAGTATTTTCATCTCACTACTTCTCTAAGGAGCTTAGAGCAGTACTAAAATGGACTAACAGAGTGAATTGCCCAAAGCAATCAGGTGACATTCATAAAGGGTTCTGGTTTTCCCATACCCAAGCCAACACCAAGCCACTGTACCACATATTTATTTATTTATTATTTGATTTATATCCCACCCTTCCTCCCAGCAGAAGCCCAGGGCGGCAATATGCTAATAAAGAAAGCATGTTTCATGCAAAACAAAACAAAACACTAAGGTAATTTCATCCATCTGCAAGTAAACAAAAATGGCAACTAATATTGATAACACTAAGTTTAGGATTCTGATGCTGAAATTCTTCATTTATATAAAATAGATAAAATAACTGACAATATATAATGACAAGCATCAATTCCTGTTGACATTGTGGGCATGCTTTAACTGTAAAATTTAACTAGCAAAGGGCTGGGAGATGACTATAACTCAGTGATAAGAGCGCATGCATTATATGCAGCCCTGGGCTCCTGCTGGGAGGAAGGGCGGGATATAAATAAAATAATAAAATATGCAAATAGTTACAGGTTCAATTCTTGGCATCTCCAGGTAGGACTGAGAAAAAATCCTACTGAAATCCTAGAGTGGAGCTGCCAGTAAGTGTACTGCCCTCAAGATATTTTGACAATGATTTCCATCAATTCCAGCCAGCATGGTCAATAGTCTGGGGTGATGGGAGTTGGATTGGAGTCCAAGAACATCTCAAGGGCTCCGTGTAGGGTCATGTCAACAATAATGAGTGAGAGGTAGCTTCCTAAGTTTAGCTTTCAAGAGACTAGTGTTATACTCTCTACTTTCATAGACTATTTATAGAAGTGATCAAGACTGTGAAAATACTGTGAAAGAACCTTCAGCAGCAAAGTGCCATTTGAAGGCACTAATATTTAATTTAAGGTGAGAGAAGGAGCTTGAGTTATATGCTGATCAAATATAAACAACAAGAGCACATGGGTGATTTTAAGGTGTTACACTGGGAAGTTGTGACCTACTCCAGTTTAACAGCCAAAGTTTGACAAGGTCATAAATAATTCTTCCCCATGGCTCTAGGGCAGGAATGGGGAACCTGAAGCCCTCTAGATATTGTTGCACTGCAATTTCCCTGGCCACCAGTCATGTGGGCTGAGGCTGATGGAAGTGGAGACCAATAATATCTAGAGAGTCACAGGTTCCCTATCCCTGCTTTAGAACAATGTGCTATGATTGCTACAGTGTTTAATACAAAACAATAATGTGCAGATACATACCAGAATGGTTAACCAAGGCTCGTGTTTGTCCATCTGCAGTGGGAGTGATCAGATCCCAGATAAAACTTTTAATGTTTTCATCCCCTTTGTAATGATTGAGACAATACACAAGGATAGTCCGGCAGATGGTTTCCACATCTTGTTCTGTTAGCTGACGTTTATAGCGTCCATGTGAGAGGATATCAGTCCATCGCCCCCAACTACAAGAAAAATAGAAAGCATACATATCCAGAACTGGATTTCACATTTTGACATTAACTCCCAAGTGCCAGGTGGGCTGGGGCTTCCTGCATTAGCATTAAACACATTTTGAATTTGCAGATCACATCAGGGAATCCAGCTGTACCACCAAAGAGTTAAGAATATTTAGTTTACTAAGCAGGCAGCAAGTTTACTGCACGTAAAAGCAACAATTAAACTGTACTGGAAATAATAAAATACACACGTTTAATGCCAATGGTGTCACTAGAAGCTAAAATGATGAAACTGAGGTTATCATACTTTGGACACATAATGAGAAGACATGATTCACTAGAAAAGACAATAATGCTGGGAGTAGAAAAAGAGGAAGGCCAAACAAGAGATGGATTGATTCTATCAAGGAAGCCACAGACCTGACCTTACAAGATCTGAACAGGGTGGTTCATGACAGATGCTCTTGGAAGTCGCTGATTCATAGGGTCGCCTTAAGTCGGAGTTGACTTGAAGGCACATAACAACAACAACAATGCCAATGGTCCTCATAGGCTCTGAACAGGAAATTCTATCCTAGAGCAATTTCTGCAGTCTTGAGATTTGGGGATCAATTTGAGCTTGATCCTGTAAATCCTCTTTTTGTAATAACTGTACACAAGTTTATAGGACCAAAGTTTAGTCAGAGGCTTTTAATCTCACCTTAATGGTAGTTCATTAAGGCAATCTGGCTAAATTCACAGTGATAAGTCATTTGAGGCTCATTATACTTACCCATAAACCAACAGATTCTTTTCCACCCTAAAGCATTCACTTCGTGCATATCCCTGGGATTTGTCCTGGGGTCTACGTGGTTTTATACTGGGTTTTTCTTCAGAATCACTTTCCAGATCAGAAAACTCCATCAGTTCATCTTCTTTGACTGCGCTGTACAGTCTAGTTTGCTTTCTTACCCTTGGTGTATCAATAACTAGGTTGTTCTGTAACAAGCAAAGATTTTTGTTTGTGTATGTATTTTTAAACGATAGCTATTATTATCTTATTTTAATGATCAAAAAGAATTTGATAGTGAATTCTCTCACCCTTCCATTTAAGGCATCAATGTCAAGCTCAGCTTTTTTTGCCCACTTCTGCCAGAAGTTAGGATCATCCAAAGAAATGTCTGTTCTGTTACCAGATGCAACAAAACTAGCCTAAAACACAACAGTATCTTAAATCAATATTGCAATATATATTAACAGTGAAAAATATTTTGTCTCCATTTATTCACCTTGATTTCTGCATATATAGCATGACAAAATAAGTAAGAGACCTATAAAAATAAATGCAGCCAAGCTGGTCCATAGGATAAAAACTCCAAAATCCATACTTGGGCAATATATTTATTAGGACAAACCAAAACATCACAAAACAGTGAGCAAGCTTTTGAGTTCTCTAGAATACACAAAACAGGAGGTGGGCAAGGAAAAAGCAACAACAGCAAAATAAATAGACAGACAGACAGACAGTTTGGATGTTCCAGTCATGAGGTCTGCATTTGGAGTAAAGAGCAAATGATGGATCAAATAAGTCTCTGGTAGGTGCTGCAGGTATCACATTATACCTAAGATACTGGGAAAATGAAGCAATGGCTGCTCTCAATTTCTGAAACAAAGCCTGGCTATTGCCCAGGTAACGTACCTGCAGCACCTAAAAAAATGTAAATGTACTGTCTTCAAGTCAATTCCGAGTTATGGCGACCCTATGAATAGGTTTTCATGAGGCGGCAGTGACTGGCCCAAGGTCACCCAGTAAGCTTCATGGCTATGTGTGGATTCAAACCCTGGTCTCCCAGGTCGTAGTCCAATACCTTAACCAATACACCACACTGGCACCTAAAAGAGACTAATTTAATCAGTCTGCAGGCTCCATCTTGAGACTGGAAGTAGCTAAGTGCCTGAATCTTGGGTAGTTGTACATAGTTTCTCTTACAATGCAAAACTGTTGTGAGAGTGCACAAAGAGGTGTCACACACAGACCAGCAAGGAATGGAAGAGAGGGGAGTGGATAATTGCATTCATATATTTAACATGTGTGTGTACATGCACACAAACTTTACTCTGTATATTCCCAAAATTGCCGTAGCCTTTTCTAAAAACCACTGATAGCAAACACATTTTAGACCACTATGAATTAACTACTACTGCCTTGAACTGTATACAGCTCAATAAGGGTCTACAAGCTCTAGGCATATTTCCACTCTGTGGATGCAGCATTCTAGTTAAAGTTGCAACAGACTGTACTCTCTGCACTCCTGTCTGCAACTGGCATGAATGTTCACTACTGATATGTTATGAAGAATGGGGTTAAAGGTGCTCCAAAAACCAACATACCCATTTTTTTCTATGCAATGGATGGCCATTTGTGTCTGCCTAAGATCTGAAATAGACTATCAGTCCTCTTCTGGATCTGTTTCTTCTGAAATTCTACAACTGTCTTCTATAGGGTTCACAATTATGCAAGGAGCATGACTTTTAGACTTCATTTGTGCCAACTCACACTTGTATAGGATTTTGGCACAGTGACTCCTAGGATTCTGCTTGAATATTGGGATAAAAGGGTCATACCTATAAACAGGCACATACATGACAAATATAGTTCAATACACACTTCCATTTATAGCAGAAAATCATGAACTTTAATGCTCACCTTTGCAAATGTAGAGCCCTTGCCCTCAGACTCAATTGTGATCGTGTGTGTTCGCCTCAAAAGAATCTGATCTATATCCTCCTCACAGAATTTGGAACCTTCATCCTCTTCATCCATTAGAGCACCATAAGCTCCTTTCCTCAAAAGATCTTCTATTTCTTTTTTAGAAAGCTGCTGTACCTGTAATTTGTGTGGAAAAGAAATTCCCTTGTTAAAACTGTGTTTTTTTTTAAAAAAACTGCTAGATCAGGTCCCTCGACAAGCTGATTTAAGCAATGTTTTTGACATTCAAAGAAAGCATTCTTTTTGGGGGGACGGGGGAGACTTTCTTAGTGAACACTTTCCTGTATCAAAAGGCCAAAGGAGACCACAGCTTGGGAGGGATGGCTGAAGCACTGTCTGCCACAATCCCAATAATAATAAGCCCTCCCAGCTGATGTTTTTTGCATTTAAAAATGGGCACATTAAATGCATTAATACATTTATCATCATGTCTAGTTTGGCTCAAAGTGTGTGCACAATTACAGAATCAAACTCTCTTAGATGAAATAAGAATATATGGAAAGCACACTGGAAATTTAAGCATCTTTTGAATGAATGAATGCATTTCTACTCTTACCCCATTTGTTGCATTCTCTCTTCCACTCATGGACTGAAGCACAGCTTTATCAAGACCAAGTTTCAAACTTGCTTTGTCAAACATTTCCCTTTCATAAGAATTCCTGGTTATCAACCTGTAGATTTTCACTGACTTGCTCTGTCCTATCCTGTGACATCGAGCCTGAGCCTGGGAAATAATGACATTTTTACTGCATTGTAGTTTGTTGAGACGCAATACATACTAATATTAAAACAATTTTTACATCAAATAAAAACTGAGAAGAATGTATGTGTGTATATTCCAAACTCAGCATATTTCTTTCTGCAGAGCACTAAGGGAAAGGTTTATATCAATTGCCTCTTACAATATTACCTGAAGATCATTTTGAGGGTTCCAATCTGAATCAAAGATGATGCAGGTATCAGCAGCAGTAAGATTAATTCCCAAACCACCTGCTCTTGTACACAGCAGAAAAACAAATCTGTCAGAATCAGGTCTGGAAAATCTGTCAATAGCTGCTTGACGAAGGTTACCTCTTACTCTGCCATCAATTCGTTCATATGGATACCTGGGAAAACAGAGTATTATTACAAGTGGAACCTAAAAACAAGGAGAGTATGTCAAGAATTCGGGGGGGGGGATATCAAAATTCTGTACTTAGGAAATGCACTTTTATAGCTGTGCTCCCCACCCAATTAATTTTTTAGCCTTTTTCTTTACCATCTTCTGGAATTTTGTAGCCAGGGCTTGAATAGTAGAGTGCAAAACGACACAAGTATAAAAGGGAGACAGGACTCACCCCCATTTTCTGCCTTTAGCAAACATTTTCCTTGTTTTCAAACTTGATTCAAAATCACATCAACAATAATCTTGCATTTCCCTGATATTCTTAGGAATGCAAGTAGCATGCCAAATTTTAGATTATGAATACACAAAATATGCTGGAATGGTTATGGAAAAAATCCCAAACTACTGATTTGTAGCTTTGTTTTGATATTTCACCTAGTTTTAAGAGGCAACAGAATAATAAAGACATAGACTATTATTGAAAAAGTTTGGTATATTATCTTGTCTGAGCAATGTTCACTGCAGAATATGTCTTCATTCTAGTAGAAAAAAGTCTTAATCCTATTCATAATGTGTACTAGTCATTCTAAAACTGTTGTCATGTCTAACCGTGAATAAAATAGTGGTCTGTTGATTGTGAGAAAAGGTTACAATTAACAGAGCAATTATTGCTATACTTATCCCCAATTCATAACATTAAGCACCTGTGTTTCATTGTTTCCTCTTTTTGCAATACAGGTTAAATACTTGATAGCATGTTGAATAACTGCTATTTCCTAGAATTGGATTATATTTTCTCACCGTCTTTGAATGAGGTAGTCTTCCAGTATGTCCAAGCAGCGCACCATCTGGGAAAAGATAAGCACCCTGTGGCCACCAGCCTTCAGTTTTGGCAGCAACTTGTCAATCAATACTAGCTTGCCAGCAGCCTGGATCATTGCCTGGAGCTGAAAATCTGGAGAGTCAGGATTGTGTGCTTCTTTAAACTCTTCCAAAATTTTCTCTTCAGCACCTGCAGAGATTGGACAGCAATATGTGAATACTCTGAAGATTTTATTAATAAAACTATGAGCTTGGTTTCAGTTCCCTATACAATATCTATGAATTTTATAAGTGAAAAAATATTTACATAGCTGCATTTGCTTAGCTAAAAATAACATGGAAAACATAGAAGCATAAATGAACAATAAAACCATAGCTTCCAGCAAACAAGTTTCACAACAACACAGAGGTGCTAAGCCAGAAGTCACAACAAATTAGGCAGCAAGGAGTGATGGGATAATTAATTAGTAAATTAAGGATATAAAGACAATATCTTAACAGCTAGGTTGAAAGATGCAATGGCAAAGCCAATCTTTTTTCAAAAAGGGTCTTAGAAATATATCACTATTAACAGTCAAAGTACAATAATAATAGATCATTATAGTAGTTGCATTCTGATACACATTCTAATTTGAATGTCCTTGTACTACAAGGCAAAGATTGGTGAGAGACAAAATGAATACGTGTTAGCTAACAATGACATTGGGGACATTCTCATGAGAAAAACCCTATAGCCACAATGTAGGAAAATATGGGTGCCGGAGACACTACCACTGCTTCACAAATTTTGAGTTAGAACCTCACTGAAAAACAGCCAGAACCTGTGAGGTCTGTCCACTAAGGAGAGTACATAGAACTATGTGATTAAAATAGGATGACGTTTATGATGCAGTGGCAATTAGGCAATATTGCGCTTGTAAGGGGAAAGAACTAGCCTCTATAAGCCTGTAAGTAATGCAATGTTGAATGCTTTGCCAAGAAGTCTTGTTGACTTCAGCAGAGAGAAGGTAAATCAAGAAAGTTATTTTCATGTACTCCTACTTGACACTTCAGAGACTCTTTCAGTAAAACACAGAAAATTATTTATGTCCCAAACTATACTACCAGTGTCAATATTTACACATCCCCTTTTCTCAAATGAGTTTAAAGTGGCAAGAATATTGTGAGATAGATAAGGTGAGATATAATGACCTGCCCAGGGAACTTTAGGGTTGAGCAAGGATTTGAACCTGGGTTTCCCAACATACAATCCCAACATTTTAGCCAGCCACCACACTGGCTTAGGGGAAGCAAAGGTGTTACACACATTTCAGAATGGCTACTATGAGATATCCAGTGCTTTAGCTTGTCTGACTGATTTAAAGCATGCACAAACTATACTAACTTCCTTAGAGGCTAAGCTGAAATAAGCTGAACCAGACAGATGTTTTCAGCTATAATAGTTATAGCATATAAAATAATTCAAAATGCACAGCAAAACTCTTTCAAACATTTGCATTTCATATGACTAGGAAGTATTGCCTATAAAAAATCAACCTGATGTTGAGCACATCACACTTGTGACTCAGTATTAAATTCTGACAATTTTCCAGCCATTAGTTTAAAAAAATTAATCTTTTAGTTTAAAAAATTCCTAGGTAGGTAGTTAACTGGGATTAGACACACAAAAAAGCACTTCCTCTTATCTAAATTAGTCCCCCCTCCCTGTTCCCATCAAGGGCCATTTAAGCTGCCAAGAGAGTAATCCCGCTTGGGGGTTATGTGCCTGATGAAGAAGCACAGAGCTAAACCCCTCCAAATCCTCTTTTTGAAGTTTAGGGGTGGCTGTCTGACCCTATCCCTGAGCTATGGAATGCATGGGGATTTCCCTTTATT
The DNA here is from genome assembly GCF_030035675.1 of Rhineura floridana. Taxonomy (NCBI): domain Eukaryota; kingdom Metazoa; phylum Chordata; class Lepidosauria; order Squamata; family Rhineuridae; genus Rhineura; species Rhineura floridana. The sequence goes on along the minus strand of NC_084480.1, from coordinate 263,206,556 downwards.
TATTCTACCACCACACTGTGATTCCTTGCAGGCCTACAACTTATTTTACATTGCAAAACTGCCTTGTAAAGGGAGTGGGGCAGCAAAGGGAAAATGGAGTTCTAACACAGCTGCACCCAGATGTAGAATGCACTCACCAGACAGGGTCTCTGCAACCCCCCCACCTCAAGAGTAATGTCAGCATTTTCCACTCTCCTGATCAAAGCAGTATGCCCGATTTCCCTATCTATTCTAGTATGAACCCATCCTGCTGTCATCCTGACCCAGATCTCAATGTAGAATGCAGGTCACTTCCCTAGTAGACGAGACTATAAAGCAGAGAAGCAGCCTCATGAACTGAGGCCTTGAAGAGAGAGCTCAGCAATGCAAATGTTAAGTGTAGCACTTGCCCTGAATGGGATTTTGACATCAGCGACCACAATAACAATAGGACCAAGATGGGAGTCATCAACAGAGATTACTAGCTTTGGTGGTGAAGGATTATTTTTTTCCCAGCACCAGGAGGGAAGGGTGGGTCCCTAAACTGCCATGCCTGAAAAGACAGAGTTGTCTTTTCCCCCTATCATTGCAAACATCATGTCCTGAAGAAGCTACACCACCTTCTCTAGGGTACAGTTGAGTCCTGACTCAATGTGGTCATTGTTTCAAATGCACAAAGACCTGCAAGTATGTTTCAGCAGCAATAAACAATCTCAAATAGCTAGAAATTCTTGTTGCTGCTTAAGAGTTCTAAGAATTATTAACATACTGCTTTGTAGAGTGAGAAGAGCGTACATCCTGATGCTCCAGTCAAATCTGCCAAGGAAAGTTTAGCAAAATATATTTAGTTTGTGCTCAACTGAAAAACAATTTCTAGCTTTTATTCATAAACACCAAACTTCCCTTATTGCTTTCTTTTTTAAAAAGAAAGGTCAGTCCTACCATTGATAAGGTATGGATGATTGCAGCATTTTCTTAATTCCATCATAGTGTTTAAGAGATTAGGTACATTGGCCTGACCACCACCTTTTGACAAAAAAGTGAAATTCTTTTCAAGAATGGCTCTATAGTATTTCTTCTGAATATTTGTCAATTCAACTTCAATTATGGTTTCTTCCTTGGGTGCAAGGTTCTTTTCAACATCTTCTTTGAGTCGTCTCAACATCATTGGTTTTAGAATAGCTTGGAGTTTTTGCACCTAGTTTAAAAAATGGTTATATTTTGAATAAAGGCAAAATAGCACAATTAACATAAAAACTAAAACACAGTATCAACTTTAAAACATAAAACTAGGACTCTCACACAGGATAACAAATTAACAAACACTAGAGCTGTAGTTTGGTTAAATAGATCTTAACTGTTCGAGCTTTAATCATGCCTAAATTTGCACATAAATAAACACAATCATTCTGTAACATTTTTTTAGATGATGCAATGTGTACATCACACCAGGTGTCATTTTAGAAGAGACTTTTCCTGCCATGCAAAAAAAGGAGAATGCATCTTCTAACCACAAATGCCTCTTCTAAGATGGTGCCTACTATCTGCAGGTTTATAAGTACATGTACTATTTTCAAGACCAGTGCCTGATTAATCAGGGGCATCTTTCACAATGAAAACATTTTAAGGGATCAATTCTAATCTTAGGGCAGGTGAGGGGACACTGGATGATGTTGACCACCCTCTTTGCTGGAGATGAGAGAGGTCTAAAGGCAGAGTCCACTGACAGAGGCTTCCTTACTGCAGTGATGGAAACCCACCACCACTGCTGTTATGTTGGAGGTGCAAGGCATAACTGCCTTTTAAAATAGGTTCACAGTTTTTAAAGTTGCTGTTATTTTGTTTTAAATTTGGTAACTGTAGGCTGATCTTGGTATTCCAAGAGAAAAGCCAAAGAGGAAAAACGTTCAGTAAATTGTTCACATTTATAAATATTGACTTGACATTTTTGAAAGTTGTATTTCCTTTTTTCACAAGTTAATTTGTTTTTATAATTAGTATAAGTATCACACCTATTGATACTTTTTTGTTGTTTTAACAACAATAGCACACAGGTGAGGTTGTCAGTGTGCTGAACCAGTGGCTGGCTGCGACAATGGACTGGATGAGGGCTAATAAACGGAGGCTCAATCCACACAAGACTGAGATGCTGCTAGTGGGTGGTTCTTCTGACCGGATGGTGGATGTCCAACCTGTCCTGGATGGGGTTGCACTCCCCCTGAAGGAGGAGGTTCATAGCTTGGGGGTTCTCCTACAACCATCTCTGTCACTTGAGGCTCAGGTAGCCTCGGTGGCATGGAGTGCTTTCTACCAACTTCGCTTGGTGGCCCAACTACGTCCCTATCTGGACAGGGATAACCTGGCTTCAGTTGTCCATGCTCTGGTAACCTCCAAGTTAGATTACTGCAATGCGCTCTACGTGGGGCTGCCTTTGAAGTTGGTTTGGAAGCTGCAGCTTGTGCAAAATGCAGTGGCCAGATTGGTAACAGGGACCAGACGGTTTGAACATATAAAACCAATTCTGGCCCGCTTGCATTGGCTGCCTGTATATTTCCGAGCTCGATTCAAGGTGCTGGTTTTAACCTATAAAGCCTTACATGGCTTAGGACCACAATACCTGATGGAATGCCTCTCCCGACACGAACCCACCCATACACTACGCTCAACATCCAAGGCTCCGGGTGCCTCCTCAGAGGGAAGCTGGGAGTCTGGCAACAAAGGAGAGGGCCTTCTCAGTGGTGCCCCCCAAATTATGGAATGACTTGTTTGATGAGGTGCGCCTGGCGCCAACACTGTTATCTTTTCAATGCCAGGTCAAGACTTTCCTCTTCTCCCAGGCATTTTAGCATGCGTTTTTAAATTGTTTATTTTTTTAAAAAATTGTGTTTTTAAATGGGTTTTTTGTGTTTTAAAATTTGTATATTTGTTTTTAATGTTTTTAATTGCTGTAAACCGCCCAGAGAGCTTCGGCTATGGGGTGGTATACAAATGTAATAAAATAAATAAATAAATAAATAAAATGTTGCTTTAATCAAGTCAGTGTTTTTTATGTAAACTGCTCATTTACGATCAAGCGGTATGTTAAGCTTAATAAATAAATAAATAAAAATTTTAAAATACTTGGCTACTGTTTTTCAGTATTCCACCAATATTTGACCAGTCAAATGACAATCTGTAACAGGCAGAACAATCCTATGCATGTCTACTTAGAAATTATATTAAGTTCAATGGGTCTTATTCATGCAAATATAGTCAAAACCATACCACCCCATGGCAGTATTAGCAGACTTGATGTGACCCTGAGTTTGCAGGGATACATTGTAGAAAAATACAGTGGAGAGGTTGAAATGACCCCCACCTCCTAAGGTGAATACACAGAGCAGTAAAAGGCAGCCTGTAGGCATTAGCCCTTGACCAACTGCTGCAATTTTTTTAAAAAAAAATAAGGAAAACTGTGTGGTCCCTCTCAACATACAGTAAATCCTCCAGTGACTGGGAAAGGGCACAGGTTACCTAAACATGTTGAGCCAGCCTTAGCCTATAAACTGAACATCAGATTACTTAGGCATCTGAGCAAATGTACCCTATGGCATGCTTTCACTCCGCCACCATCTCTAGCCCAATGACTGTTTCATGGTGGCAGCGGGGAACTAAGTTCCTCGCTGTCTAAGTGACCACATGGGGAGTGGAGAAACTGGCTCAGAGGAGGCTTAACGCCATAAAGGTTTGCAGCAATCAACAATATTTCCAAACACTGAGGTAATTCAGTGCCAAATAATTTACCTGCTCCTCAGTTTTCAAATCACCAAACTCTTGCATGAAAGTAGTTTCTGAAGGAAAACGACTTGGTTCCAAGAAATGGAGCAAGCTGAAGAGCTCTTCCACAGTGTTTTGTAATGGAGTACCTGTAAGAAGCACTTTGTGTTCCTGTAAGAAACAAAGAATGAGGAATAGTCCACAATCATGAACTCTGAAGTTACAAATCATACCAAGTCTATTTTTCTGCTTCTCTCAATTTATATTTTAGAAGGCACCCAACTAGCTTCTCAAGAGTTCTCTACAGATATTTCACTGTTTCATGTTAAAACAGAATTTTTAGTAACCCACCATTCTCATGTCATCTCTTTAACAGACATCACCACAACAATATCTTTCTCTCTTTAGACATACAGCTTACGTTTTACCACAATTCTCCATTTGCTACTTGTAATAAGAACACATTGTCCGGATAACTAGAAGAGGACTGTAAAAAGAAATTGTAAGTTTATTATTATTATTATTATTGACTATATACAGTGCTTTACATCAGTCATAGGGAACCTGTGACACTCCAAGTGTTGTTGGACTCCTGACTCCTAACTCCCATCAACCTCAGCCAATGTGTTAAATGCTCAGGGATGATGGGAGCTGTAGTTCAGGGACATCTGAAGGTCTACAGGTCTCCCATTCCCTGTTTTACAGAGTAGCATAAGCAACAAATAGGCACCTGCCGCAAGGATCTCACTACAGCAGGGCCCCGCTTTTCAGCGTTCCGCTAATACGGCGCCAGTGGGACGATCAGTTGGAGGGGGGGCTGGAGCTCCCTGCACTCCAGCTAATCGTGCCGGAAGAGGGGAAGATCAACTGTAGCGTGCTACAGCTGATCTTCTCCTCTTCTGGTGTGATCAGACTCCCACTTGAGCTGATCTTCTCCTCCTCTGGTACAATCAGCGGGTTAGGTTCCAGATCCTCGCGCTACAGCTGATCCACTTTCCGACGGTTTTCCCTTTCCGGCGGGGGTTTGGAACCTAACCTGCCATATGAGTGGGGCCCTACTGTATCTAAACTGTAAGGGTGGGGGGAGAAGCAGAAGATCATTCCTATGACAATTCATTTTAACATGTTGAACAATAGAGATGTGATATTTTTCTCATGTCTCTTCAGACAATCAAGAACAATAGTAAGGGTCTCTATGGATCAATTAGTCATAGTATCAGGATATGGGAAAGGAACTGAACCCAAACTGGATTTTTAAATTTATGTACTAATAGTAGCAAGAATTTTAATAGTAAAGAACTGGAAATCAAAAGAACTACTTTAATCCAACACATAATTAACAAATCCTGAATAATAATACTTAATCTTCTAAAATAAACTCACTGATATATCTATATCTATATCTATATATCAACGGACTTGGCAGTACAGGAGAGGTAAGTCTGAGGATGGTCCATTCCAAACTTTCTACAACTGTTTGATGAATGACTTTGTGAAGGTGACAAGTGGTGTTTTTCTTCCATAAACTTTGCTGGGGTGGTTCTGGGAAAAGGATTTCTCTGTTTGTACTGTGTCTTTTTTTGGATACTCTGTTCATAGGGTTTTCTTGGTAAGAGGTATTCAGAGGTGGTTTACCAATGCCTTCCTCTGAGTTTGGATGCATCTTAGTCTGATGTCTCAGCTTTCCCAAGTCTACACTTTTTCCAATTCTACACTCCAAAGGCAAACACAGAAGAGGAATTGGAGAGATCTGATGCAAAAATACAGGAAAAAATTGATCACACAGCAAAACAAGATGTTCTCATAATCATGGGGGACTGGAATGCAAAAGCAGGGAACAGAGAAGAATTAGGAATTGTGGGGAAATGGGGTTTAGGAGACAGAAATGAAGCAGAAGAGACTTATTGAATTCTTTGAAGCCAACAATTTGTTTTTTGCAAACACATTTTTTGAGCAACCGAAAAGATGACTGTACACATGGACATCATCAAATGGTCAATTGATTATATAATTGGTAGCAGAAGATGGAGTAGTTCCATACTTTCTGTGAAAACAAGACCAGGAGCAGACTGCGGTACAGATCATAATACTGAAAATCAGAGTAAAGCTAAAGAAGAACAACAAAGCAATAATATGCCAAAATACAATGTAAATAACATCCCAGAAGAATATAAAGATCAAATAAGGAACAGATTTGAGGCTTTAAACTTAGTTGATAGAGAATCAGAAGAACTATGGATTGAAGTTAGAGACATTATCAGGAAAGAATGCAAAAAGACAATACCTCTAGTTAAAAAGAGTAACAGACCTCAATGGATGACTGACAAAACTCTTAAAATGACTAAAGACAGAAGGAAAGCAAAAGCAAAAGGAGATAGAAACATGGTCAGAAACCTAAATGCAATAATACAGTGACTAGAACATAGGGACAAAGATAATTATTACAGTAGTTATTGTATAGAAATAGAAGAGGACAACAAAAAGGGAAGAACAAGAGCCCTATTCCAAAAGATTAGAGAAATTAAAGGGAAATTTAACCCAAGAGTAGGGATGTTGAATAATCAACAGGAGAACACACTGACTGACCGAGATGAAATAAAAGGAAGATGGAAGCAATACACTGAAGAACTCTATAAAAGAGATGCAAGGATGACAGATTCATTCACGGAGGAACCGTATGATGAACAACCAGAAATTTTAGAATGTGAGGTGAAAGCTGAACTGAAAATACTTGGAAGAAACAAATCACTAGGAACAGATGGTATATCAATAGAGTTGCTACAAGCTACTAAGACTGAATCTGTCCAAATTTTGACACACATTTGTCAACAAATATGGAAAACTAAACAATGGCCCACAGACTGGAAGCGTTCAATATATATCCCAATTCCAAAGAATGAAGATCCCAGGGAATGCAGTAATTATGGAACTATTGCCTTAATATTCCATGCAAGTAAAGTAATGCTCAAGATTGCACAACAAAGACTCTTACCATATTTGGAGCGAGAAATGCCAGACATCCAAGCTGGATTTAGAAAAGGAAGAGGTACCGGAGATCATATCGCAAACATATGTTGGATAATGGAACGGACCAAGGAATTTCAGAAGAAAATCACCCTGTGCTTTATAGATTACAGCAAAGCCTTTGATTGTGTAGATCATGAAAAACTATGGAATGCTTTAAAAGAAATGGGGGTGCCACAGCATCTGATTGTCCTGATGCACAACCTATACTCTGGATAAGAGGCTCCTGTAAGGACAGAATATGGAGAAACCGATTGGTTCCCAATTGGAAAGAGTGTGACACAGGGTGTATTTTATCACCCTGTCTGTTTAATCTATATGCTGAACATATCATATAGAAAGTGGGATTGGACCAAGATGGAGGTGTGAAAATTGGAGGGAGAAATATCAATAATTTAGGATATGTCGACGATACCATACTACCAACAGAAACCAGTAATGATTTGAAACGAATGCTGATGAAAGTTAAAGAGGAAAGCACAAAAGCAGGACTACAGCTGAATGTCACAAAGACTAAAGTAATGACAACAGAAGATTTATGTAACTTTACAGTTGACAATGAGGACATTGAACTTGTCAAGGATTATCAATACCTCTCCACAGTCATTAACCAAAATGGAGACAATAGTCAAGAAATCAGACTAGGACTGGGGAGGGTAGCTATGAGAGAACTAGAAAAGATCCTCAAATGCAAAGCTGTATCACTGAACACTAAAATCAGGATCATTCAGACCATTGTATTTCCGATCTCTATGTATGGATGTGAAAGTTGGACAGTGAAAAAAGTAGATAGAAAAATAAACTTATTTGAAATGTGGTGTTGGAGGAGAGCTTTGTAGATACCATGGACTGTAAAAAAGACAAATATTTGGGTGTTTGAACAAATTAAACCAGAACTATCATTAGAAGCTAAAATGATGAAACTTGAGGTTATCACACTTTGGACACATCATGAGAAGACATGATTTACTAGAAAAGACAATAATGCTGGGAAAACCAGTAGAAAAAGAAGAAGATCAAACAAGAGATGGATTGATTCCATAAAGGAAGCCACAGACCTGAACTCACAAGATCTGAACAGGGTGGTTTATGCTATTGGAGGTAGCTGATTCATAGGGTCACCATAAGTTGTAATCAACTTGCAGGCACATAACAACAACAACTGTGCCTTTTGGTAAATGGTTTGTTAGGTCAAGCACAATGTCTAGCATGTGGCATTACACGTGAGTTGTGTAACATGTTTGTAGTTTTTATTTAAAAGACTTTTGTAGCCAATATTAATCAGTGGGAAATCACAAGGATGTCTCTTCCATGTGCTCAGTATGAACCTATTCTGAGAGAATGTTAAGTAGAGGGGGAATGGGGTGAGCTGTAGCCTTTTGGTTGGACCCAATACCAGCTTAAGGAACTCGCTGTATGATTAGTAAAGTGGGCTGAGAGTCACCAAAGCTCAGGAAAGGGGCAGGGAAGGGGGGAAAAGGTGTTGAAGGACATTAAAAAGAGAGATTGGTGTTTTGTTGTGAAATGAATGTATTATACAGGCGGGCCCCGCTTTACAGTGCTTCGCCTTTTGGAGTTTGGCTGATGAGGCGGCTTTCAATTAGGGAAAGTCCCCGCTTTAAGGTGCTTGTTCTGCTTTTATGGCATTTCTTGCTTGTCGCGCGTCATTTTCGCACAACGCGCACCATTATTTTCAATGGGTTCTGCTTTTCGGCGGCAGTCCGGAACAGAACCTGCCATATAAGCGGGGACCGCCTGTAGAAGGGATGAGAGAAAGTGGCTGTTTGAGGGATAAGTTATAAGTGTGAAAGGAGAAAGGGGTGAGAAATTTAGGATATAAATAAAAACAGTTTGAGAGGCGTGGGATGGAAGGGAAAATATAAGATAAGAAGCCCTCTCTACTGAGAGCCTCAGGATCAGCAAATTCTTCATAAAATGGGGAGTTAATCAAAATACCTCCACAGTTAATGCCTGTATTTAAAAGGAAGCCTGTAATTGTCCAGATGATGCTTTCTGAAATACTTGGTATTAAATAGTTAAGAGTTAAGTACTGTGTTCCCTCACCACAGCAATGCGTTGTGACTGTCTACATAGAATTCTTCATGGGTAGCTTCTCCAAACTCTTGCTACAAATACACCTGATGGCCTGGACACATACCCTCTCCCCCATTCCCCCTCAAGATGTAAGTCATATGGGGTTAGGGCAGAGTACCTATAATACAGGGGGATTTACTAAGTCATTGGCCATTGTGGAGAAATGCTATGTTCATGTCTGTCTGTGTTTAAAGAAATGTTATATGATCTCTGTGACTGCCATGTTATATTGTGACAAACCTGCTTGGCAGTGGTTGGTTAGTGACAGGTTCTGAGAGGTGAAAGACATGATCGTGTTAAGTTTCTATTAGTTGGGCTAGAAAAGGTAAATTCTTTCTGAATGACTGGAGGTTCCAGGCAGGAGGGAGTTAACTGTGAGTCAGGATTAGCAGTTAGGGAGAGCAGTGGGAGTTGGCGATAGAGCGAGGAGTTGGTTGGTGAGAATAACTGAGGGGAGAACTGAGGCCTATATGTTATTACCCAGGGTGTCACAACAGTGGTCTGGTGAAGATCAGAAGGGAGCCAGTGACTGAGATGGTCTGGGGAGTAGCCATGAAAAAAGGTCTCACCAGAGGGAAGTGACACACGTGGGGGAATAACACTGGCTAAACTGTCCAAGCAGCTGGGAGCACAACTGGGGGAGCTTTAGGGTATAGAGGCAGGTTGGCCCCAGTAGCTGGACTGGGTCATGGAAGTAACTGGCTAGGGTGGAGGGTTAGGGAAATTGGCCACTTAAAGGCTGGTGACAGCAATGGTGTCTCTGGAGTCTTTAGAAGCCCTCAGCAAGCACCTTTAAAGTCCCAAAATAAGTATCAGTATTCACCTTTTGTAAATAGTATTCCTTTAATAAACCTACAAACATAGTTTAAGATTTATCCTGTCTCTCAGTGTCCGTATCACACTTAAAGCCTTCTATACATGCTACGAAGAGGGTGTTAAAAGTATTCAGGCAGCGAAGAGTTGAAGAACCCTGCTTTTACATGGAGTGAGGGACCAGGGGAATCCCTGACAGCCACTTAGTAAAATGTCTTGCCTTTAATAAAGTAATTAGGTAAGGCAGTATACATAAAGGTCTCTGAATAACTGCACATACTTTATATGTCTTTCTACACTCTCATCATAATCCTGACTGGCATCACAATGTTGCCCTCGCTGAGAGAAGAAAAACAAACTTGAGGAAGGGGTTATAAAGCTTGCAGAGAAACAAATGCCATAACATGAAATGAAAGGGCAGTACATCAGAATTCATTTTCTATTTTTAAATGGCATGTCTGTTCTTTAAAAAAAATAACGTTGCAAGGAAGGCATATTGCTAATCTGAAAACTTACTTCACAGGGTTTTGTGGAGACTCATTTCCACTCTGTATCAAAGGCAATTTTTGTTCATGGTTTGCATTTTACAGATCTGGGCCCTATGCTGCTCTCAGTGTGGAATTCACAATAGTTTCCAACACTGTGCTACCTCCATGCATTACACTGTGCTAGCACTAGCACAACATTAATTTTCGTCCTGTCCGTTCTCTCACTAAATTTATCAAAAGGACAGATGCTTTTATAAAATGCTTTATCTGTGACAGGTTTTTGGACTAGATGACCTTCAAGACCACTTCCAGCTCTTATCATTATATGTGGATAGATTGCCGGTTAGATGCTTGAAACACGGAATGGTAGCTTCAGTTGCTCAGAAACTCCACGTTTCTGTTCTATAACAGACAAATATATGACTTAGGTTCACCCCTACCACTGACATACATCCACTTCCATGGCCGTGTTGAAGCTGGAACTAGCCACAACATAGGATACCATACCATATCAATATTGCTTAAATAATGTGTCTGTGGCCCTTATCAGCTGTAATTTCACAGCATTTTGGAGTGAATATAGACAGCTCTTAATACAACATGTTAAAGCAAAAGGTTTTTTGTTAATTCAATACTCTATTTCTGCATTTTGAAAGGTCTATATTAGGGGGGGGGAGAGAGAACAAAAGTAAAGATGTTTATACATAAAGCCACTTTCCCATCAAATTAACAAAATGGTTTGTACAGACTTCTCTTGGAGAGTATCAGTACTCACCAGGTCCATCATCTTGAGCCCTTCCAACAGCTTACAATTTCTGTTCTTCAGCCTGTGAGCTTCATCAATTACTACACAGCGCCATGGAATGTTGCGGAGCTCAGGACAATCAGTCAAAATCATTTCAAATGTAGTGATGATGGCATGAAATTTGTATGACCCCTTAACTGCACGACCCTAACAGAAAAAATATTTGATCAGGATTAACACAATAGTGACGATGATTCCAAGTAACCCATATTATGTTCCAAAAGAATAGTCATGCTGTCCTTAACTGATGCAACAACATATTACTGCATGCATAGAATAACCTGAGTGTCAGACTTCATTCACAACAGGACAGTGTAGTGTAACAGACCTATGTAAAACTAGCTGAGAAGTCACACCAGGGGACTCTAAGAGGAAACAATAAGAACACGGAATAGACAGAATAGGGATAGAACCAGAGGTGAGACAGAGATATGAGCTACAAGCTCAAGAAAGAAAAAGCACAAGCATTCCGATGTCATCAAGCTAGGAGATGTTGCTTTCTACAGACATTATTCATATTGACTGTGGAGTTAATCCCAACTCTTAAGCTTGCAGCATCTCCTAAGAGTCATATCCCTAAGATTGCGGATGTGAGATGCCCGCTGTTATTATACGCTGATGATGCGGTGCTCCTCTCACTATCAAAGGTAGGCCTTAAACGTATGCTAAAGGCGTTTATGTCTTACTGTGTAGAGAACCGTTTAACTATCAACTTTGAAAAAACGAAAATCTTAGTGTTCTCAAAATGGTCCAAACGCATAGATACTCCAGTTTGGACAATTAATGGACATTTAATTGATCAAGTAGCCCACTACAAATACCTAGGTATTATTTTCCATTCTTCTTTGAATTGGTCTACACATATAAGAATGGCAATAAGGAGATCTAAGGATTCCCTGAAGAGCTTGCTCAGATACTTCTATTATAAAGGAGGTCATTTTATCCCCGCGATTATCCAGATTTTTAAAAATAAAATCATTCCCCAAATTCTATATGGTGTTCCAATTTGGATTCACTCTCTGGATTCCTCAGTGGAAGCTGTTCTTTCTCTCTTCTTAAGCCGTTTGGTAGGTGCTCCTCGTTGTGTGCCCTCGGCGGCACTCAGATTGGAATGTGGATTTATTTCAATGGAATGTCAGGCCTGGCTGATGACTGCAAACTTCTGGGTTAAAATATCTTCCAATAGTATGAATGGATTTTTACCCCTATTCTGGGAAGATAACTGGTCCTCTCTTTGGAATAAAAAATTGGAATTGAAGCTGTTGCAAATGGGTCTTTCTAGGGATTTTTTAGCATCACATTCACCAAACGATGCCTTATCCTTAATTCGCTTGCGACTTAAAGATATTGATTATCAGACCTGAGTTACCTTGGCCAACAAAACATGCTCTCCATTACATTCGAAATTAGGCTTTCAACCTGGGAAGCCAAATTGTTATCTAGAGCTGCTTACAATCCCTAAGCTACGACTAGCGTTTTCTAAAGCCAGGTTTAATTCCTTACAGTCAGCGGTTCTGGAAGGGAGATTCAGGGGGGTCCCCTATGAACAGCATGTTTGCCCCTGTGGTGCTGGCATCATTGAAACACTCCAACATAGCCTCCTTTGTTGCTCCCTCTATGCTCAGATTCGTTACAAGTTCCTCAATAACATATTATCAGAAGTCTCCCATAAATCGTCTGAAGAAATTATTGCTCATTTGCTTTCCGGGACTGACAAAGAAATTACCACTCAAGTAGCCAAATTTGTGTATGCGGCTCAGCAGAAACGTACTTCTATTACTTGTTTTAATTAGTCTATTCTATGTTGTTTTCTGTAATTCGATGTAATGAATATTACATGTACAGTTTTTTAACTTTGGGTCTTTGACCGTAAATAAATTTGACTGACTGAGTCTGCACTGGAGTTGGTGAAGGAGAACACATGTGGTTTCCTTATTAATAGTATCAATTACATTAAAGCATTCTGATAACACGTAATAAATATGTGCCTAAAAGCCACACTTAGTTTTGCCTAAGCGCCATTGTAAAGTTGCCCATTCATGATTCACACTATCATTTTGGAAGTTTCAGTAACACAGAGCAATAGAGAAAAAATACATGGAAAACATTCCCTGAAATCCCCTTTCTGATCATGGCTTGATTCCTCTGAACTAGGAGGAACTTTTTCTCGTAGGGCCAGAGCCCAAACTGGGGAGAACCACTCCTCTTCTCTCTCAGGGTGGTGATTGTGAGAGAGGAAAAGAGGATGACAGTGGTGGCATGATCCTCAGAAAGAGAGGGGGTATGAATAATGTTGGACTATAATCCTCAAAATGTTTTTTCCAGAATAGTAATATTTGGCATATTACTCTTATTTTCATAATTTACATTTGCAGAAATATATTTTATTTATTCATTCAGAGTGGGTTAAAGCTATTCATGCACTGGCCATTGGCTTTACTGCAAACATCCAACACAACTGGCTTGTAAGAACCCTGTACAATGAAATATAATTTAATAATGGACTTTTAATTAGCAGCTGGCTGTTATAAAACATCCTAATTTAAACCCCTCCCCTCACTGTATCTTCTTGTGGCTTCTTCAACCCAAATTCATGTATGTTTATTTGGAAACAATTCACAGTGAGTTCAATATGGCTTGCTTCCAAGTACATGTGCATAGGATTGCAACCCTGTTTTTCTGCCACCATGCTTGCTAGGAAAAATAAGTAGCCTATGTCATGGCAAAAGGGTCTATCTTCCCACCATACCCAACATCAACTGGAGGCGTCTTAGAGATGCCTTCCTGCACCTTTTCCCCTTTCATGAATACAGCAAGAAGTGTGGGACAGTGTACAGTCCAATGGAACGAAAATATGTAGAGGGAGAAAAGATGTGACCTTGCTCTAACCACTTCCCCACTTGTGCCTCCCTTTCTCTAGGCTCCCTGCCCTGCTCCTGAGCAAGATGGCCTCCTGGTTCACTGTGTCATGTCTGCCTTCTCTGCCAAGTGGAAAATGAAGCAATTTTTCCTGTTATATGCAGCACCCAGAGTTCTGTTCTGGAGAAGCTATGGGAAGTGGACAGAGACAGGGATACACATCAGCTTGGAGGCCTGACTCAGTGGTTAGAGCATCTTTCTGAAGGATGATACACTGCTCTTACTTCCATGCTCCATGGCTGAACCTCCGAGCTTGCACATACATTGACTGCCAGTCTCTTTTCCCTGATGACATTGTGGGGCAGATGTAAGGGAAGGGATGGAGACTGGGGGAGGGGGCATACTGGAGGCCTCATACAATGTGGCAAAGGGCTGCATATGCCTCCCAGGTCACCCACCTCTACCTTAAATAATAGAGGACAATGATCCAAAATAAAGTATCCAAGTGAAATATTGTTACAGTAGGATTTACCTGTGGGTCTTTGAAATACATTTCATATGACTGAATGATCCTTCGACTGGCTTGACTCCCATGATATACAACAACATTCAACTCTGTCCAGGTACGGAATTCCCTTTCCCAGTTGGGGATTGTGGACAACGGGGCAATAACCAAAAAAGGACCATGGATTCCTTTTAAATATATCTCATAGAGAAATGTAATGGATTGGATAGTTTTCCCCAATCCCATTTCGTCTGCTAAAATGCAGTTTCGCCTGCAATGAATAAATAATAACGTTCAATACTCACAATGGGATTCACATAACACATTTGCTTAGCTTATTTGAATGTGGAAAGAATACTATTACCCCAAAATAAGGGAGCAAAATGAATTTTTGAGCATAATGAATTGAAATACTGTAAATATATATATATTTAAAATAGTCTCTACATTTCATATGAGCGTTCAAACACATACACATAGATTCCATCATAAAATCCGCTATTTTATATAGCTGAAACATAAAAAACCCCTCCACATTTTAAAATAATGACAAATGTTAAACTTCAACTATTAAGCTATGCATTCTCTCCTTTAACAATGAAGCTATTTTACGTACATGTTGTACCAATTGAAAAGAAGCCAGTTTACTCCTTCCAACTGGTATTCCCTGAGTTTGTTGTTGTTTGTATATTCCCTGGAACTCTCTGACTTCTTCCACTCATCAGCAGGAGGTCGCTCCTGTTTCAAATACAGCAAATCACATTAATGGTTTACAAAACCCACACTACTGTATTATTTTTAAGTAATATCTTCTATTCAGAGTCAAATCTTACCACACGTTCTGTTTCTGGCTCCCTGGCCATCAGTTTCTCAAATTCTTCTATCTTAGCTTGGTCTATGTCTTGCTTTAATTCCCATGTGCTGTCTTCATATGGAAGTGAACACCATTTCACCAAATAATGAGTCACAGGCTTTGTTTTTAATTAGAAAACAGAAATCAGATTAAATGAAAACCAATGCATAACAGTATCATCATGTATAATGGAACTCAGCAGACTAAACAAAATATATATTCACTAATAGGCAAAAAATCTTGCGGTTTAAGAACATACCTATAGTGCACATGTATTTTTTATCAAACTTTAAAAAGCAGGGAAATTGGGCAGCTATAGTGAATGCACCAGGGGAGCAGGAGACTTGACCTCCTCTCTGAGATATTGTACTGACCTACACATTTGTCAAAATACAAACACCATTTGGGTTGGTGTTTCACAGTCCAATCCAATTCCTGTGTAGCTTGGAAGAATTTGGTAATGTGTCTCTGAGCATATGGGGAGTGGTGGCAACACCTGCCATCTCCAAACATGGAGAATTATATTTTTGTATGTTTGTTGGTATTCTTCTTACTTTGCTTCTTTCCTGTGTTACTAATGTTTCTACAGAGAATCGAATCTAGAAAATTTTATTTCCCCCATTATTCATCCTAGAAATCTGTGTCAAACTTATTTTTATTAATTTCAAAGCTTTTTTATTGGTCAATGACATATGATGGTGAAGACAGCCTTTTGTGTTTCAAATTGGAGGTTATGTTCTATTTCTATTTTGGGTGCATTAACAGTTGAATCTGAAACTGCAGTTTGATGTAAAATCAGATACATTACAATATGTTGCTACTTAAGCAATGACTCTAGCTGCTGGAAAAAAGAGGATGCATGTTTTCAGCCTGCTATGTTGAAACCACTTCATTTAAGGCAAGGTGGGCATGGTCAATTAAAAACATAGAGCACACCTAGAAGTTTGCTAGGCTATATTTCACCTCCCACTGTTTTATCTTGTGCAAACTGAGACACTCCTGAGGTCCACTGGAGACTATTCTGCAGAATAGTCAGTGCCATTATTCCACAATTATTTTTAGAGTTTTTTTAGTGTAAATTTTGCAAAGTGTTGCTGTACTTCATATATTCACAGAAACAGAAACAAAAGAAGATGATTTCCTATAGGAAACTTCACTAAAATTGCAAAGTAAATCACATATTTAAAGTGACCATCTGAACTATATCAACTGTCGTAATAACGTTGCCTCCTCCCTGCTAAAACAAGATCAGCACAGCACATGTCTTCTTTCTATTATTAGGGCTGATTGGAGGTGTTGCCACTACTCCCCATATGCTCAGAGGCACGTTACCAAATTCTTCCAAGTTACACAGGAAGCGGATTGGACTGTGAAAGACCAACCCAAATGGTGTTTGTATTTTGACAAATTTGTAGGGCAGTACAATATCTCAGAGAGGAGGACAGGTCTCCTGCTCCACTGGTGCATTTGCTGTAACTGCCCAATTTCCCTGCTTTTTAAAGTTGGATAGAAATATCTGTGAGCTATAGGTACATTCTTAAACTGCAAGGCTTTTTGCCTATTAGTGAATTTCTCTGCTTTTTAATCTGGGAGGTAAGAAATGGGATCCTGTGCAAGTTTGCTGAGAATGGATAGATCATTTGCATAATTACTGAGGTCAGTGGGGTTAGCAATCATGCTTAAGATAGGTGAAACTGACCGGGGAGAAGAAGGGAGGGCTGAAATGGGCAGGGAAGGAGGAAGAAGGAACAGGAGGAGAAAGGGAGTGGAGAAAGGCAGGTATGACCACTTGCATGCTTATTGAGTTCAATGGGATTTACTCCTATGCAATCATGGTTAGGATGGGGAAGAGGGGAAGGAGCAGATTGGAGGGGGCAAAGGGAGGGGGAGGGCAGGTTTGATCACTTTCATGCTTATAGAGTTCAATGCTATTACTCCTGTGCAATCGTGCTTAAGACAGGCAAAACTGATCATGGGGAGGAGGAAGGGGAGGGGGAGGAGGGGATTGGAAGGGGAGGAGGGGATTGGAAGGGGATGGGGAGGGAGGGGCAAAGGAAGCAGGAGGGAAGGGGCAAAAGGGAGGGGATAGGAGGGAGGAGAAGGGAGTGTGAGTTTGACCATTTGCATACTTTTTGAGTTCAATGGGATTTATTTCTGTGCAATCATGTTTGAAAATGGAATGGACTGCCTTCAAGTCAATCCCGACTTATGGCAACCCTATGAATAGGTTTTTCATGGTAAACGGTATTCAGAGGTGGCTTTACCATTGCCTTCCTCTGAGGCTGAGAGACAGTGACTTGCCCAAGGTCACCCAGTGAGCTTCATGGCTGTGTGGGGATTTGAACCCTGATCTCCCAGGTCCTAGTCCAACACTGACCCGAGGGAGGGGCAGGGAGGGGAGGAGGAGGGGTGGAGATTGGGT
The DNA here is from genome assembly GCF_030035675.1 of Rhineura floridana. NCBI lineage: Eukaryota > Metazoa > Chordata > Lepidosauria > Squamata > Rhineuridae > Rhineura > Rhineura floridana. The sequence continues at coordinate 263,188,958 of NC_084480.1, read as the reverse complement.
AGGTGGGCACTGGGCAGAGGGGAAGCCCCTTTCCTTTCCAAAAGGAAAACATTGTAAACAGTATCATTGCTCTTCAGGCTTTCCCCCACCTTTTTATTCTACAGCAGGCACATGTAGACTCCCATCCAAACTGAAACCAAAGCTGTCCCTGGCCACATCTACACCAGGCCTTTATTTCACTTTGGACAGTCATGGCTTCTCTCAAAGAATCCTGGGAAGTGTAGTTAGTGAAGGGTGCTGAGAATTGCTAGGAGACGCCCTGTTCCCCTCACGGACCTTCAATCAGAGTGGCTGACTGTTAAACCACTCTGGCCACTGGAGCTCTGTCAGTGGAATAGGAGTCTCCTTTCAGTACCCTTCACAAACTACACTTTCCAGGATTCTTTGGGGGAAGCGATGAGTGTCTCAAGTGAAATCAAAGTCTGGTGTGCGTATGGCCCCCTGATTAGGCAAGCTCAGCAGCTGCAAATCTGACTTTTAGAAAACTGACAGTTGGTTCTTACTGAGCATGCCCAATACTATCATTCATTTAGTCCCTTTAGTACCAATCCCTATATATATGAATGTGTGTGTGTGTGTGTGTGTGTATATCTATCTATTGTATTTTAATTTATTTTAATGTTTTTGTGATTTTACCGTTTACATTTTTATTATGTACATGTTCGATTTTACTTTTGTAGGCCGCCCTGACTGCCCTATTATAGGGTAGAAGGGCGGGATCGAAATATTTTAAATAAATAAATAAATAAATTTAGTTCAATGCAAAATTTCTTAAATTAATTAAAAATCAGCCAGGCAGTTTTCTAAGTTTTAAACTCCAGACGATGAAGGTCAGAGTATGGGGCAAGGTCAGTAATAGCATTACAGGTACTCTGTGATCACAGCTGATTTTAAATTAATTTCAACAGATTATGAAAACTCTGACAGAAAAAAGTCCAAAAGGCATCTGGGGTTTTCTCTCTCTCTTTTTACACTTTGAATTCTCGATTCTGACTGTTTTGTGTATCACCACGAAAATTTAGAGGGTTGTTAAGCAAGCATTTCTGAGTTCAGGACTATACGTTTGGGGAAGTTTTGTTTTGAAATGAGCTTATGGGAGGCATCAGAATGGCATGGGGGGATATTTTCAATTTAACATTGCGGAACATAAAAAATCCACGCTGGCTATATCATACAGCTACTCTTGTGGTTGTATAGATAAGACTTATTTCAATGCATTTATTATCATTTTACCAGTGACAGAAACAGCTGAACATCCAATTGGCTGATACGTTGACACAGTATTATTCCTAACTATATATATATGTTTCTAAGTGTATGCTCGCCGTGAACGCTTCAGCGCATGCATTCATGGCAAGCAGAGTGGCTGGTGAGGCAGGTAGCTGAAGCGAGCAAACTGCAGCGTGAACACTTGAGCTGCCTGCCTCGGCGGCAGCAGCATCACACAGGAAAGAGAGGAGACAAGGGTAGCGTGCAAGGCCTGGCCTCCTGCAGGACAACTTCCCTGCAGGACAACTTCCCTGCAGGTGAACACTTCTTGGCAGCCACAACAGGCAATGGGGTGGGAAGAGAGGGAACAAGCAAGGTGGGAGAGGTGGCTCGGGTGAGCAACAGTCAGGACAGCCCAGGATAGCTCCTCATCAACCGTTCTGCTCTGCTGTTGCTGCCTCCCCCAACAGCCTCAGTGGCAGAATGCTGCAGAAGAAAGGGACAGTTGCTGAGGCACTGCCTGACCACTTCCCACTGGTCCTGTGTCACTTGCCTCAGCTGGCAGCCTCCCTTCTCCTTGCAGGAGAAGGTGTGAAGAGGTGGAGAGAAGAAAGCATGGCAACACGTTGGGGTGGGGAGAAGAGGAGAGGCCATGGTGGAAAAGGAGTCCAAACACAGTATCAGCCACACCACTGAGTCACAGGAGCTGGGTGCACGACCTGGACCAGCTTCCCCATCTGCAGTTGCTCAGCTTAGTGGAAGAAGGCAGGTGTGATCAGCTTGCCAGGGAGGAAGAAAGGTAGTTTCCTTGCCCAAGGCAGAGCAAATGGCTCTAGCTTCTCCCCCCTCCCCATTGGAGTCCTCAAACACACCCCAATTCTTACCACAGGAGTTTTCTTGGGTATAGGAGTGGTCTGTTGCATGGAAGAGTTGAGAAAAGGAGGTAGGATGTGGGAGGGGAAAAGGCAAAAATGGGTTTGTATGCAAAGAGGGAATGGTGAGCAGAACGAGCTGGGGAGTTGGCGAGCAGAGTTCCCCTAGTCATCATCAAAATGCCATATTACTTTTCATAATACTGTATTCCAAATAGTGCATTTCAGAATAAAAAATATTTTTTGAAGATAGAAATCCATACAAATAAGTCAAATATTTCCCCTATAATGCCCTGGCAGCCTACAACCATGAAAACAACAGCTGTCAATTTATGACATCTTAAAATAAACAGTAATAAAGAAAGGTTAACAGTTGCTTTATAAAACTATTTGTTCTTGTAATAGTCTACTAGAGTTTCTCTGAAGCAATGCAGCTCAAGGAAGAGGTCATAAAAGAAGAAATGAATGAAATTTAGTTCATTGTCCAAAGCCTATTAAGATCCTTACCTAGTATCTAGACACTGTGATGAAGTCAACATTTATTTTAACGATTATTTGGCTACTATATAATATATAAATGCAGGACCCTAAGAAATGCTTGCACTGACTAATAAACAAGTATGAATATATCACTGAAAAGGAAAACAGTACTGTTTCTAAATTTGAGAACATCTTGTATTTTAATTGTAGCATCTTGCCACAAGTATGGTTTCTTTGCAAAATGAGTGCTACCTTGTCAACCTTAATTTTTATAAGTTTCCATAAAGAGCAAAAATATTCAAATAAGAGATGCAATATTATTACTACATAAATCTTAATTATGAGTTCCTGTAACTGAATATGTCAGTGCCTGTGTGATGGCGGGAAAAACAGTGTTGAAATCTTGCATCCAAAGTAGTTTTTGAATCTTTCTCTATTTCTTCTCCCCATAAAAATATACATTCTACATTCTCTCTTATCACTACTATTAAAGGTAATAGAAACAAGCAGGTAAGGCAATGTTTTGTTGACTGGCAACATCTATCAATAGCAAGCTGAAACAAAACACATCATAATGTTAATATTATTGCTACAGAGCAACGTCATAAATACCTATATCTGTCAGGTTCCCTTACCTCTCCATTATCATCCTTGCTATATGAAATATCCATTATTCGATCAACTTCAACATAATCAGGATTAAAAAGTTCATCATCTATCTGTTTAAGGACAAAAAGCATAAATACAAGATCAGAAATCTCTTTAAGTCAGTCTTTTCAGTAAATCAAAAAACTGGGAGCCACAGTAATATGTAATGTATATTTGGCAAACGTCAACATGTTAACTGAAATGCAACAATTCAGTAAGATTGTTCCCCGTGAGGGAATCAGACTTCTCAGACTTTGTTAACTGGCCCTTTTAATTACTGTGTAAAACCTTTTACTGTGTGAGAATATTTAAGAATATTTTAAATGAAGTGTGAAATTACAATTCATTAATGAGCAATTGAAAAGGCTTATAGCATGCAATGCATTTAGAATTCTTGAAGACTAGATGCTTGCAATAGAGAAATCGAAGCAATGTATGCTAAGTGATGTAAAAAATATAAGTACAGAAGTTGCCTAATTTCTGTATAAAATAGATTCACATATTATTTCAGAACAAGTAAATAACATACTGCAAAATCTGCACTTTTGTTTACTTCTTTATCTTAACAATAACTTTCTTATTTATGATGTGTACTCAATTATTATGTGAGAGCTGGTGTGCTGAAGCGTTTAAAAGTGTTAGCCACAAAGTCCTTGGTTCAATTCTCACTGCACCTCAAAATACACTATTTAGCTTGAGCCCTCGCATCTGCAATATGGGAATATAATATTGACCCAAGTTACATAGCTAAGGATTAGTGAAATAAATGCAAAACTCCTCAGTGTGAGTTTGAGACTCCATGGCAATATTGGTATTGCACAAATAATATTTGCCCTACTCAAATGGCAGGATACACACAGTGTATCAGACATTTTTGAACTCACCTGAAATCAGTAGTTTTTGTTATTGGTAGTACTGATATGACACTATCATCACTGTGGGTATCACTGTCTTTTGCATGCAAAGACTCTACCCATTCTTTGCCCATCAGAGCAGTGAACTAGTTAGGAGGCGTTGCCCCCAGATGAACAGAACCAATTAGTCTTTAGAAATCTTTTAATCTTTTAACCATTTACCCATTAGCTTTGGACAACTACCCTGTCAATAGCCTGGTTCAACTGTGATTCTGGCTGTAAACACATCCTCTCCCTCCACTTCTTCACTATGCTGCTTTACATGGGACTCAAGGTAGATGAAACAGAGAGGACTAGAATACAGATGCTCATGATTCATGCCAAAGCTGACCAATTATGGCATAAATCCTTTAAGGATTATTATCACTGCAGTTGAGAATAAATCATTTTTTTCAGCTGCCAGTGACTCTGCAATGTTCTATCCAACTGAGCTATTTTGAATGGTGAATGGCCTTTTAAATCTGGAGTGTCTCCACCAAAAATTTAATCAATGTACTGTTGTGAACTTGCTAACTACTTGTACAGAAAATTGCATAATTTCAGCATGACTGAACTAAATACAAAATCAGGCACTACCCAGATCTGTTTGGATACTCTGTTCACAGGATTTTCATGGTAAGAGGTATTCAGAGGTGGTTTACTGCGGTACAGATCATGAACTGGTAACATTGAAAATTAGAGTAAAGCTAAAGAACAACAACAAAGCAATCATAACGTCAAAATACAATCTAAATAACATCCCAGAAGAATTTAAAGGTCAAATAAGGAACAGATTTGAGGCTTTAAACTTAGCTGATAGAGAACCAAAAGAACAAGAAGAATGTAATGTTATATTTATAGCACTGAAAAGGTTTTTGTGTTTGCTGTGACATTTGTTATTGTTTTATTACTGCTGTTGTATTATTTTATTATGAAATTGTTTTTGTAATTGTTGTTTGCTTTTGCTGTAAGCCGCTTTGAGCACAATTTTTTTTGTAAGTCGCTCTGAGTTCCATTTTGGAAAAAAGTGACTAATAAATATCAATAATAATAATAATAATTAATAACAACAACAATGGAATGAAGTCACATAAGTTTCAGAGAAGAATGAAAAAGACAATACTTCTAGTTAAAAAGAAAGACCTCAGCGGATGACTGACGAAACTCTTAAAATGGTTAAGGAGAGAAGGAAAGCAAAAGCAAAAGGAGAGAGAAATACGGTCAGAACCCTAAATGCAACAATACAGCAACTAGAACACAGGGACAAAGATAATTATTACAATCGTTATTGTATAGAAATAGAAGAGGACAACAGAAAGGGTAGAACAAGAGCCTTCTTCCAAAAGATTAGAGAAATTAAAGGGAAATTTAAACCAAGAGTAGGGACGTTGAATAATCAGCAGGGGAACACACTGACTGACCAAGATGAAATAAAAGGAAGATGGAAGCAATACACTGAAGAACTCTATAAAAGAGATGCAAGGATGACAGATTCATTCACGGAGGAACTGTATGATGAAGAACCAGAAATTTTAGAATGTGAGGCGAAAACTGAACTGAAAATACTTGGAAGAAACAAATCACCAGGAATAGATGGCATTTATTTTATTTTGTTTATTTATTGTTTGATTTATATCCCACCCTTCCTCCCAGTAGGAGCCCAGGGTGGCATACCAATAGAGTTGCTACAAGTGACTGAGACTGAGTCTGTCCAAATTTTGACACACATTTGTCAACAAATATGGAAAACTAAACAATGGCCCACAGACTGGAAGCATTCAATATATATCCCAATTCCAAAGAAAGGGGATCCCAGGGAATGCAGTAATTACTGAACTATTGCCTTAATATCCCATGCAAGTAAAGTAATGCTCAAGATTCAACAACCAAGGCTCTTACCATATATGGAGTGAGAAATGCCAGATGTCCAAACTGGATTTAGAAAGGGGAGAGTACCAGAGATCATATTGCAAACATACAATGACCCAATGGTCCAATGACCAAGGAATTTCAGAAGAAAATCACCCTGTGCTTTATAGATTACAGCAAAGCCTTTGATTGTATAGATCATGAAAAACGATGGAATGCTTTAAAAGAAACGGGGTGCCACAACATCTGATTATCCTAATGCGCAACTTATACTCTGGACAAGAGGCTATTGTAAGGACAGAATATGGATAAACCAAGGTGTTGGACTACGACCTGGGAGACCAGAGTTTGAATCCCCACACAGGCATGAAGCTCACTGGGTGACCTTGGGCCAGTCACTGCCTCTTAGCCTCAGAGGAAGGCAATGGTAAACCCTCTCTGAATACCGCTTACCATGAAAACCCTAAGGGTCACCATAAGTTGGAATCAACTTGGAGGCAGTCCATTTCCATTTCCCAATCAGAAAGAGTGTGAGAGAGGCAGTGTATTTTATCACTCTATCTGTTTAATCTATATGCAGAACATATCATACGGAAAGTGGGATTGGACAACTTTATAGATTACAGCAAAGCCTTTGATTGTGTACATCATGAAAAACTATGGAATGCTCTAAAAAATGGGGGTGCCACAGCATCTGATCGTTCTGATGTGCAACCTATACTGTGGACAAGAGGCTCCTGTAAGAACAGAATATGGAGAAATCGACTGGTTCCCAGTTGGAAAGAGAGTGGACACAGGGTGTATTTTATCACCCTGTCTGTTTAATCTATATGCTGAACATATCATACAGAAAGTGGGATTGGACCAAGATGGAGGTGTGAAAATTGGAGGGAGAAATATCAATAATGTACGATATGTCGACGATACCATACTACCAGCAGAAACCAGTAATTATTTGAAACGAATGCTGTTGAAAGTTAAAGAGGAAAGCACAAAAGCAGGACTACAGCTGAACGTCAAGAAGACTAAAGTAATGACAACAGAAGAGTTATGTAACTTAAAGTTGACAATGAGGACATTGAACTTGTCAAGGATTATCAATACCTTTGCACAGTCATTAACCAAAATGGAGACAATAGTCAAGAAATCAGAAGAAGACTAGGACTAGGGAGGGCAGCTATGAGAGAACTAGAAAAGGTCCTCAAATGCAAAGATGTATCACTGAACACTAAAGTCAGGATCATTCAGACCATGGTACTCCCGATCTCTATGTATGGATGTGAAAGTTGGACAGTGAAAGAGGAAAATAATTTGAAATGTGGTGTTGGAGGAGAGCTTTGTGGATACCATGGATAGCAAAAAAGACAAATAATTAGGTGTTAGAAGAAATTAATCCAGAACTATCATTAGAAGCTAAAATGATGAAACTGAGGTTATCATACTTTGGACACATCATGAGAAGACATTTTACTAGAAAAGACAATAATGCTGGGAAAAACAGTAGAAAAGAGGAAGACCAAACAAGGGATGGATTGATTTCATAAAAGAAGCCACAGACCTGAACTTACAAGATCTGAACAGGATGGTTTATAACAGATGCTATTGGAGGTCACTGATTCATAGGGTTGCCATAAGTTGTAATCCACATGAAGGCACATAACAACAAACCCAGATCTATTTATTTGGATCAGTTTCAGGTTCTCCTGTTCAATCATGCAAAGGGTGCGCTTATCAGAGGTATCACAAGTAGGACCTAGGTCCATTTTGGTGTGTCAAAGCCACTCAGGAGAATCTGAGTCCTTTAGCAGATGAAATCATTGCACCTTTCAGGGAGAGAAAAGTGCTAAACAGATGAAACATTTGTAGTTTTATTTATTTATAAAAAACATTTTTAAGAACATAAGAAGAGCCTGCTGGATCAGGCCAGTGGCCCATCTAGTCAAGCATCCTGTTCTCACAGTGGCCAACCAGGTGCCTGGGGGAAGCCTTTTTACCACCTTTTGGCCCTAACAAAGCCCACCACCAAGGTTTACAATAACAGTATCACAGTATCCGTAAAAAAGAAGAAAAAGGAAGAGAGAGTGAGCTTTTCTGGAGGTTACTGACTCCCACTGCAGAGAAGAGACCTCTGGAGCATTCACAGACCCACTGCGACCACCTGGTTACACACTTTGAGGATAACGTCACTCAACTTTATTTATTTATTTATAATTAAATTTATATTCTGCCCTTCTTCCCAGGAGGAGGCCTGGGCAGCAGACAAAAACAGTAAAAGCACTTTAAAACATCATTAAAACAAGCTTTAAAATATATTAAAACCAAACATCTTAAAAAATGTATTAAAACATCTTAAAAACATCTTTAAAAAAAACTTACAGGGCTTTGTATACGAAAACCAGCACCTTGAACTTAGCTGGGCAGCCAGTCCAATTCTTTCAGCAGTGGGGTGACATGTTGGCGATGCCCTATCCCAGTGCAGTCCCACTGCTGCATTTTGCACCAGCTGCAACTTTCAGACCAACCTCAAGGGCAGTCCCACATAGAATGCATTACAGTAACTCAGTCTGGAGGTTGCTAGTGCATGGACAACAGTGGTCAGGCTATCTCAGTCCAAAAATGGCCATAGCTGCCTTGCCACCCAAAGCTGGTAAAAGGCACTCCTAGCTACTGAGGTCACCTGGGACTCTAGTGACAAAGCTGGATCCAGGAGCACTCCCAGATTATGAACCTGCTCTTTCAGAGGCAGTACAACTTTCAGAGTGGCCTTGACTCTGCAGTTGTTGCAGCCTGAGATGAGGTACTTAATGCCAGAGTTGGTGATGTGTTGTGGGATCCGTTTCAGCTTATTCAGTTAGCTGATGTGGACAAGGTGCTGACGGTTGCATGTGTGAACATATGCCCTCTTGACCCCTGTCCCTCTTGGCTTATTAAAAGTCTAGCAGAGGGGGTCTTGTTGGTTAGGTCCAGAGTGTGGTGAACACCTCACTGCATGAGAGTTTCGTCCCTGCTGCCTTGAAAGAGGAGGTGGTACAACCACTCTTAAAGAAGCCAGCCCCGGACCCCTTGGATTGGAATAACTATCAACCAGTCACAAATACCCCTTCTTGGGGAAGGTGGTGAAGAGGACAGTGGAAGATGGTGGAGAGGGTAGTGGACCTGGGCTTGGACAAGAAAGATTATTTAAATCTCTTCCAAACTGAGTTCAGGCCTGGCCATGGGAATGAGTTGCCCTTGGTCGCCATGATGGATGACCTTTACAGAAAGTGAGTACCACCAAGCTCCTGCTTCTTGGTCTCTTTGCAGCTTTCAATACCATTGACCATACTATCCCCCGAGTCCAGCTCCATGGAATGGGAACTGGAGGCACTATGTTACAGTGGTTCCGGCTACCTACAGGACCCGGGTCCAGAGAGTAGAGTTGGGAGAGTGTTTTTTTGGCCCTCTGGCAGTTATGCTATAGAGTAATGCAGGACACTATTTTATCCCTAATGCTATTTAATACCTATATGAAGCCGCTGGGAGAGATCCTCAGGAATTTTGAGGCATGGTGCCATCAGTATGTTATGACACTCAGCTCTGTTTCTCCATAACATCTGAATCAGGAGATGCTGTGTGGACCCTGGACCGGTGCCTGGATGTAGCAGTGGGTTGAATGACAGAAACTAAGCTGAGCTAGAATTCTGGCAAGACGGAGGCACTGTGGGTGAATGGTTCTTGTGCCTGAGAAATTGGTCAATTGCCTGTAGATGGGGCTGTACTCCCCCTGAAGGAGCAGGTACAAAGTCTCGGGGTGATTCTGGACCAAGTTTTGTCATTACAGGCTCAGGTGGCTTCAGTGGCCAGAAGCAGGGCTGTGGAGTCGGTAGAAATGTACCGACTCAGACTTCAAAATAAATTTTGATTTGACAATTTTTTTAAAATATAAATTCAAAATGTCAAAGAAGCTTCCCATGAAGTCAGCTGTAGTTGAGCATTTCACCATAACTCAAGATGGAAAACATTTTGTGTGTCAGTGTATGACACAGGACCCAGATGAAGACAAATGCTGTGATGCCAAGATCAGCGCATATTCAGACAGCGATAAAAATGCTCCTGTGAGAGCTTCCAATTTAAATAGACATTTACAGCCCTTTCCAGGGCTGTGGAGTTGGAAGAAATTTTGGGTAGAGTCAGAGTCGGACAGTAGAAAAATAGAGGAGTCAGAGTCGAAGGTTTGGCGTACCGACTCCACAGCCCTGGCCAGAAGTGTCTTTTATCAGCTGCGCTTGGTACAAAGGTTATGACCGTTCCTGGACTGGGAGAGCTTAAACACAATAGTTCAGGCATTGGGTACCAAAAAACTGGATTACTACAATGCACTCTATGTGGGGCTTCCCTTGCGCTTGACCCGGAAACTGCAATTCATACAAAATGCTGCAACAAAGCTGCTGACAGGAGTGGAGACCCTGTCAACATCTAACACCTCTTCTTAGAAATCTGCACTGGTTGCTGAATTGTTACTGTGCCAAGTTCAAAGTATTGCTGTATAAAGCTCTTATCAGCTTGGGACCGGTGTACTTGGGGACCGCCTTACCCAATATTTGCCTTCTCAACTCAATCACTTTGAGGAACTGGTCCTGTTACAGGTACCACATAATACTCATTCTACATTTGTAATAAATCATTCTTTTAGCTTTGGAACTCCCTGCCTATTGACATCAGGGAGGTACCTTTGCTGTATTCTTTTCGGCATCTGATTAAACCTTTTCTGTTTAGGCAAGCCTATTCAGACACATAGAAGCTGGTGTGTTTTAATCTCTTTTTTCTCTACCACTGATTTTAATCATTCTTTACAATGTTTTTAATGACTTGTTTTTAACTTTTATTTATTTTAATTTTTTTGGGTAAAATGCATAGGTTTTTCACAATCAAGAGGTATATAAAATTTTGTTAAGTAACTAAAACCAAATAAATAAAAACTAAAGTAAAACAGTCAAAACAAAAATCATAGCTAGCAAGAATAAAACACAATAAAATCAGTTTGGAAACTTCAGCTCATGCAAAATGCAGCCGCCTGGCTGTTGGTTGGTGCCAGTTGACTGGAACATATTGAACCTGTACTGAACTAGTTGCACTGGTTGCCGGTATGTTTCAAGGCCCAATTTAAAGTGATGGTGATGACCTTCAAATATTTTAAAATGGGCTCTGAATACCCGCCTTCTTATTGTGGTCTTCACTGTTGTTGTTATTACTGTTATTATTAACAACAACAACCTGCCCTTCACCCAGAAGTCCCAGGGCAGGTTACAACAATTTTAAAACACATATTTAAAACAGTTAAAAACAACCTAAACAACATCACAAAAAATAGAATGGATCCTAAAAATATACATCTCAAATGTCGAAGGCCAGGTTAAAGAGGTGCATCTTCAGCATTCACCGAAAACTGTACAATGAACTTACCAGATGCACCTCGGTGGAGTGGGAGTTCCACAGCTTAGGGGCTGCCACAGATAATGCCCTCTCCCAGGCCACCACCTCCAAGCTTCCGAGGGTGGTGGAACTACCAAAAGGGCTCCCTCTGCATATCTCAACACCTGAGAAGGACAGTAGGGAAGGAGGCAGTCTTTCAGATATTTGGAACCTAAATTGTTTAGGGCTTTAAACACCAACATGAGTACCTTGAACTGGCAACGAACTGGTAACCAATGCAGCTGTTTTAAAACAGGGATTACAGAGGTTCTAAAAGGAACTCCTGCCAATAATCTGGCTGCTGCATTTTGGATCAGTTGACGTTTCCGAGTCGTCTTCAAGGCAGCCTCACGTAGAGCGCATTGCAGTAATCCAGTTTGGAAGTTGCCAGAGCATGGAGCACTGTGGCCAAGTCTTCTCTGTCCAAAAGGGGCTGAAGCTGATACACCAGCCGTAGCAGGAAAAAGGCACTCCTAGCCACTGAGGCCACCTGAGCCTTGTATTGTAGAAATTGTGTTGTAGTCTGGTTCAGTATGTTTTAGGTTATGCCAAGTTATTACTAGGTTGTCTCTGGCTTTTAAGAAATGGAATGAATGTTTTAAATCATTAGGATGAGGAATCTGCGACCCTCCAGATGCTGATAGACGACAACTCCCATCAGCTTCAACCAGTATAGTGAACTTTACTGATTATGTTTTGGTGTGTATGACAGCCAGTCTGGTGTAGTGGTTAAAGTGTTGGACTACAACCTGGGAGACCAGGGTTCGAATCCCACACAGCCATGAAGCTCACTGGGTGACCTTGAGCCAGTCACGGCCTCTCAGCCTCAGAGGAAGGCAGTGGTAAACCACCCCTGAATACCGCTTACCATGAAAACCCTATTCATAGGGTCGCCATAAGTCAGAATCAACTTGAAGGCAGTCCATTTCAATTTTTCCATACACCACTTTATAAAGAATTTCTTTTTTGAAAAGTTAGAAATTTGTTAAAAAACATCCTGATTGAATAAAAAGTTAGAAATTTGTTAAAAAAACATCCTGATTGAATAAAAATATCTTAACTACCCACCTATAAGACAATAGAGAAGGGGCCAGTCCACACTCCCTTGGGAGGGAGTTGCACAATTGAGGCATTGCAATTAGAAATACCTGTGTTACATCCTCAATTGCATGTCTCTTGGTCCAGATTACAGAGCAGGGCCTCCAAAGGTGACCACAACTCATGGGCAGTTAAGAGCTTTGTAAGTAATTACTAGCACCTTGAATTGGGCCAGAAACAAATTGGAAGGCAGTGGAACTTAAACAGGACTAGTGTAATATGGTCATAAAAGTAGGCCACAGAAATTATTCTGGATGCTGCATTCTGCACCAATTGCAGTTTCCAAACACTTTTCAAGGGCAGCCTCATATAGAATGTGTTGCAGAATTCTAATCTGGATTTTACCAAGGCATGCAAAACTGTAGCCAGATGTACTTTCTTCTGGAAGGGGCGCAGCTGGTGCACCAGCTGAAACTGGACAAACATGTTCCTAGCCACAATAGCCACCTGCCCACCAAAGTCCAAAAGCACATCCAAACTGCAAACTTGGTCCTTCAGTACAAGTGCAACCTCATCAAGAATAAATTGTATTTGCTATCCCAGGCTAGCATTTCTACTGACCAGTAGTACTTCTGTCTTGTCTGGATTAAACCTCAGTTTGTTGGCTCACAAACAGTCCATCATTTCACTGTCATTAGTTAAGAATCTCCACAGCCTTCTGCAAACAGTGGCCAGACTACACTGTGTGTGGAATTCGGTTAGCAATGGTCCTACTCCAATTTCTCTTTCTGGAGAAGGTCACTAAGCAAGAAGTGGACATCTAGTCTTTGGCATATTTGCATAGCAACAGCTTTCTTGATTCCCACCAGTCTGGTTTTCACACTGAGTTTAGCATTCAAACCACACCTATGGCCCTGGGTGGCGATCTTCAACAAGAGATTGACATTGAAAAGTGTATTCCTAATTTTTCTTGTTCTTTCTGCAGCCTTTAATACAGTTGATTGTGAAATGCAGATGACAAGATTGTATGAACTGGTGGTTATTCAGGGATTTGCTCCTGAATAAATAGTTCTGCTTATTCTCAGTGGGAAGGTTCTACTAGGACATTTCCTTTGGGGTTTCACAAGTGCCATTCTGTTTCTTCTCCAGTCCACTGTATAAATGAGAGCACTATAAGAAGATTGGCATTAATTGCAACCAGTATGCTGAGGATACTTAGTTCTCTTCTCTTTCTATCTCACCTGGGTGTGGCAGTCTCAGTGTCAATACAGTGTCCAACCATAGTTGAGGACTGGCTGTGAACAGACTGACAAGACTCAATGATGATTAGTATGCCTTGCAGCTTGGAGAGTTTCAGGACTTGCACCACTAACAGAGATGTGCAAACCAACACCTACTCGACTCATCTAGAAAACCATTAAGACTACATCAAGGATTTGTTTTTGAGCATTTGAAAGGAAGATTCTAGAAACACAAATGGTTTTTGACCAGCCTCCCTGCTAAGTCAGTCTGACTCGAAGCTGAAAAAGTATGCATATTTAGGAGCATCATTACCTGCCTATCTTTTTTTCTGTAAAGAATGCTACAAAGAGAAACTATAAACTCCATAATCCCAGAAGGAAATGATATTCTAAAACATGCCTAGGTGTATCGCTTCTCCAGTCCACTGTATAAATGAGAGCACTATAAGAAGATTGGCATTAATTGCAACCAGTATGCTGAGGATACTTAGTTCTCTTCTCTTTCTATCTCACCTGGGTGTGGCAGTCTCAGTGTCAATACAGTGTCCAACCATAGTTGAGGACTGGCTGTGAACAGACTGACAAGACTCAATGATGATTAGTATGCCTTGCAGCTTGGAGAGTTTCAGGACTTGCACCACTAACAGAGATGTGCAAACCAACACCTACTCGACTCATCTAGAAAACCATTAAGACTACATCAAGGATTTGTTTTTGAGCATTTGAAAGGAAGATTCTAGAAACACAAATGGTTTTTGACCAGCCTCCCTGCTAAGTCAGTCTGACTCGAAGCTGAAAAAGTATGCATATTTAGGAGCATCATTACCTGCCTATCTTTTTTTCTGTAAAGAATGCTACAAAGAGAAACTATAAACTCCATAATCCCAGAAGGAAATGATATTCTAAAACATGCCTAGGTGTATCGCTTTTAGGTTTGAGTAGGAAAGGTGCTTGATTAGGAACCCTTCCCAATGCCAGTTATCTCCTCCCCCTTCATAAAGGTATGTAAAGTTTTGTTTTGTTTATGAAAGAAGAGGAAATAGTAAGGGAGAGTTAGTGGTAGCTAGCAGTGGTCATATGTTAATCCACTCCAATTTAATTAGCGTTTGGGATTGACTTGAAATATGACATGCTTTTCTAAGTGCAGACTATTTGTATTTTGAGTCCCACCAAACTTCTTCAGCACCACTGACTGATGGTGTGGGTGTGTCACTGGCCCACAATTTATTTTGGAGTGGACATTCCAAGTTCCTTATTAATTTCTAGATACATTGGCAAATAATGACATAGAGTCTACATGCTTGAGAGTTACTTGTGCCAAAATGAAGCACTGGGCTGAACAGAATGCTAAGGCATTTCAAAGGTGACAGTCTCCTAGTTTCGTAGATGTGTGAATCTGGGATGGTCCAAACTCTGTTTTGTGGTGCACACTGTCTGTTCCTTATTCATTTATATGGATAAGAATTTCTGCCAGACAGTGTCCTATTTATTTATATATATATTTACCTCCATTGCAGTAGACTAGACTGGAAACGTATATGAACCATTATATAAAGCCCTATGGGTACGATGCAAACTTTGCCTCTTGCAAACAGAAAGGCTTCTTCCATCCACAGAAGGATTCTGGTTTAGAGGATGAATTTTGCTGGCAGAATGGGGAACAGAACAATTTTGGTGGATTCTGCGTCCCTCTGCAGTGCCCTATGACCCTCAAAAATCAGGTGTGGAAGGTTGTGGGACCCTCCATAACTGAGTGGGAGGTGGCACTGGGGGATGCAAGGAGAAGGGGAAGCATTTGCATATGGGACCATCCTGAGTGGAGCTCTGGATTCAACCCTATATAAATGCCATGTAGTAATAGTAGTATTGGTAGTAATAATTTGTTTCTTTATGGTTTATATAAAGATTTTGATTTAACTGTGCTTGGCAATGAAATTTATTACTATTTTACACCTGTTAAAAACATGAAATGTAGATGTCAGATTTCCAAATTCCACACAGATATGCTATACCAGAATACTACCCACAATTTAAGAGGCATAAAGCAAGAAAGAAAAGTTTAAGAAATATTTTGTTTAAATGGGTAAATTACAGGATGGCCAATCTGGTATCCACCAAAGCTTCCCTGGCACCACCGGTAGGACTTGGCTTATCCTCCCCCTCTTCCACTGCAATTATGTTTGAAAACTGCTATCTTGAACAGCTAGTAGAAGGCTTTTTTCCCCAAGGTTAACTGTGGTGTGGGGGTGGTCACAGCTGGGGAAGGAAAGTTTAACTCTGCTAATTGCAATGCGGGGGGGGGGGTAATTTTGAGAGATGTCACCAGGGGAGGGAAGGGTTAACTTTCCTGAACTGTGACTGCCTCCCCTGTCAAAAATACCCCTGCACTGCAATTAAGCTTGAAATAAGTCTTCTATTGGTTACAGTAGAAAGCTTCTTTCAAGCCTAATTGCAACAGGGGAAGAGCTTGTTTACCGCTGAATTGCGGGGGTGGGGGTGATCTTCCTGGAAAGTGCAGCTAGGGAGGAACGACTCAACTTCCCCTCACTAGTTGCATACCCACACCCACAATTAGGCTTGAAAATAGCCTTCCTCCGCAACTGCACTCTCCAGGAAGAGCAAGTCCCCACAAACTAGGCTTGAAGAAAGCTCAAACACTTTATTCAAACCTAATTGGTGTTGTGTGTGTGTGCGCGTGCACTCAGTGAGAGTTGAGTGGTGTCTACAAAAGTTTATCAGGTTTCCAAATGTGCCCACAAGGTTGGCAATCTCTGGGGTAAATCAGTCCATGGCCTCGTGGAAGTGTAACCATAGGTAACAGATTAAGAGCTGATTATAGTCCCTCAGCCCCTTTCCCCTAGCTACAGTTAAGAGTAACCAATCTTCTCATTTTAATGAGGGTTTGAAGCTAGGGATGCAAACCCTCATAAAATACTGCATTAACCATGCTTAGTTAATGCAGATGTAACTGACCGTAGATCAAGCCATCACAGGGACAGGTGGAATTAATACACAAGAGAGGAAGGCCAGAAGATAGCCCAGACAAAGCTAGTTTACACAATGCAAAATGGAAAACTAACAAAAGCTGTAAATACTATCACATAAGTTACTGTTATCTGTATGAGACTGATAACATTCCAATATTTCCACCTCTTCTTACATTCAGACAATTCTCTTAATTCGTACACAGTTTAACTAAAAGCAAATATAAACTCTGGGCCAGAACACTGTTACAAGTAGTTCAATACTAAAATCAGGATAGCGCAAACATAACTGTGTAATTTGTTATGGGTGAGAGGAAGCAAAACAAAAAAGTAAACATACAGTGCTTCAATCTCTGAAACAAGAATATTTAATAAAGGGGGAAAGGAACATATTGATTGTACACTATTAATTCAGAGTTATAGCTTGCTCCATTCTAAAGGCCCAGAGCAGATAACAAAAGCAACTCCAATTCCGCCTCACCAGCAAAACAGTAAAGTTTCATTGTTATCAAAATATCACAGAACATCCCCAATACTTTGCATACAGACTTACTGTGAGCAACCCGATTGCCAGGCTAAATAGGAAATTTTTGCAAAGTTTTCAAAAAGTGTACCAGTGTGGACTCTAGAGCCTGCGCTGAGCACAGTTCCACAACTGAAAGTCAGCCATCAAGAATGACAGTGCTCTGAACTCAATGTATACATGGTATTAGTAAACTTATAATGGGATGCATGGGAAATCACCATCTTTAAGGTACATTTGACCTAAACTGTTTAGGGCTCTAGGTTAAATCCAGCTCCTTGTCCCCCACCCCTCCCCAGCAAAAAATGAACTGAGAGGCAAGCAGACATCTGAGAACTGGTATAATGTGTTTCTAGTGGCTGCTCCCAATGTCTGGTGGGCCATTACATTCTGCACCAGCTAAAGCTTTAGAGCAGCTAAACATTCAATACATAGCACTGAGGTGACAGAGACGTGATGAACAACTGTCATCAGGTTTGAAGAATTATGCAAACTTTAAAGTACATCACTCTAACTAAAACAGCCTTGTATTTAAGCAGTCACCTAATAACCACAGGTGACAAGCAAGGCAAGTGGGCTGGTGAAGAAAGAAGAGTGCTGTGCTCCATCCCTCCTCTGTGCCTAGCACACAAACCAAGCAGGCTACCCAAGGAGGGAAGCTGTCTCCTCTGCACCCTCCATAGAAATGCAGTGGTCTGCTAGAGGAAGGCCAGAGCTCCTTGTCCTTCCATGGCCAGCTATCACCCGGCTAGTAATTTTTCTCCTTGGCTGGAAACTTTTGTGCGCTTATTTATAAGGCTGAATTTTTCAGAAAAATACGTACCTCTGAAAGGAATTTATTCTGGCCCTGCTTTGCCTTAAATCTCTTAATCTTTTGCTGAATTCTCCTGTCTTTGTCCAACACTTCCACAGATGCCCACTGACAGTGAAGGTAAGAGCTAAAAGATGAAATCAAGAAAAAAAGAAATCCAAACATGTAATATCCCAGTTTTGTGAAATTTAATCAGAGTTTGATATTTATGTAAAATAATTATGTAAAAATTAGCACACAATCCCTCTTCATTTTAAAACATCTGAAATTTCATTTGGGGAAAGAATACAACACACACATTAAGTATAGCTGAACTAGATCAAACAGTCTTCCTCTTGTAGAACAACAACAACAACAACACAGCTCACACAATACATATTTTGTTCATGAACAAATATTGATCTTCCCAGGGCATGAGTCTGGGCAGAGAAAATCCTGGACAACCACTGATATTGCTGATAACAATTCCTGTGTTCATCGTGACAAAAAGTACCAACCAACAAAATTTGGTAATGTCCCAGTGCGAGACATACAGTGCTTGCAAAAGTAATCAGACCCCTGACCAACGCTTATTACTGATTTACAAATGGTATATTGTTCTGTATTATATTTTATTTTGAAACACTGAAACTCAAAATCAATTATTGTAAGGTGACATTGCTTTTATGTTGGGAAATGTTCGTAAGAAACATAAAAAACTGAAACAAATTGCTTGCTTAAGTATTCAACCTCCACACATTAATATTTGGTAGCGCCACCTTTTGCTGCAATAACAGCTTTAAGTCTTTTGGGGTAGGTATGTATCAGCTTTCAACACAGTGTCAGAGGGATTTTGGCCCGTTCTTCTTAGCAGATTCAGGTTAGTTGGACGTCACTTGTGGACTGCAATTTTCAAAGAGCACCACAGATTCTCCATGGGATTGAGATCAGGACTTTGACTAGGCCACTGTAGGACATTCATCTTTTTGGTCTTGAGCCACTCCAATGTTGCTTTGGCCTTGTGCATGGGATCATTGGCCTCCTGAAAAGTGAATTTCCTCCCAAGCTTCAGTGTTTTAGTGGACTGAAGCAGGGTCTTTTGCAGTATTTCCCTGTATTTTGCTCCATCCATTCTTCCTTCAATTTTAACAAGATGCTCAGTCCCTGCTGGTGAGAAGCAGTCCCACAGCATGATGCTGCCATCACCATACTTCACTGTAGGGATGGTGTGTCTTGAGGCACGGGCAGTGTTAGGTTTGCACTGCACACAGCAGTTTGAGTTTTGGCAAAAAAGCTCTATTTTGATCTCATCTAACCACAAAACCTTTTCCCACATCGCAGCTGGGGCACTCTCATGCTTTCTGGCAAACTCCGGTCGTGCTTTCAGATGGTACTTTTTGAGTAATGGCTTCTTTCTTGCCACTCTCCCATACAGGCCAGTGTTATGCAGAGCTCTTGATATGGTTGACGGGTGCACCATTACTCCACTCCCAGCCACTGAATGCTGTAGCTCCTTCAAAGTGATTGTTGGCCTCTCTGTTGGCTTCTCTCACAAGTCTCCTTCTTGTTTGAGCGCTGAGTTTTGAGGGACGGCCTATTCTTGGCAGTGTGTATGTGGTGTGATGCAGTTTCCACTTCCTGATTATTGCTTTAACTATGCTCACTGGGATATCCAAACACTTGGATATTATTTTGTACCCTTTTCTTAATCTATGCATTTCTATTACATTATCTCTCATTTCTGTACAACGTTCTTTGGTCTTCATTTTCCTTCAGATCTACAGCCTGACCAATGATCCTTCAACAGTGGGGTTTTTATCCTAACAATGTGACAGCAACTTTAATGGTTTGCATGTGGAGGCCAATGGCAAGGTAATTGTGTTCTCAATAGTCAGTTTCTTTCATCTGTGTAAACTGGGAACTTCCACAGCACAAGGGTTGAATACTTACGCAAGCAACATGTTTCAGTTTTTTATGTTTCTTAAAAACATTTCCCAAAATAAAACCAATGTCACCTTATAATAATTGATTTTGAGTTTCAGCGTTTCAAAATGAAATATCATACAGAATGAAATTACGATGTACCATTTGTAATTCAGTAATATGAGAGCATTGGTCAGGGGTCTGATTACTTTTGCAAGGCACTGTAAATATTTCAACAGAACTGAAGAGCTTAGTTAAGTGCATAAGCAAATAAATTTTAATCTGATTTTCAAAACTAACTTTTGCTGTAGTGCATCAAGCAGGTGTTGTGTGGCTGTGTTGTGTCGCTGAGCTATGGACTGAAAGTCCTATTTGGGTGCACTGTAAATTCAATAGCCTAAGTCTGAAATCATGGTGCTCCACTATAACTTTAAATGGCAAGTTGCTTTAAATAAATTCAAATGATAAAAGACCAGTATGCAACAGCCCATGTTTTAATGGCATTTAACAACCTTTTAATCTTATAATCAGCATTCTGATTTACAATC
This sequence comes from Rhineura floridana, assembly GCF_030035675.1. NCBI lineage: Eukaryota > Metazoa > Chordata > Lepidosauria > Squamata > Rhineuridae > Rhineura > Rhineura floridana. The sequence continues at coordinate 263,168,489 of NC_084480.1, read as the reverse complement.
TGTTTTTTTCCTTGCAGTCTATCTGCTGCTCTTATTTGTATAGGTTTGTATTGATATTTTCTATACATCTAATAAAAATGTAAGCATCACGCTGTCATGCTGTGTAGTTTGCAGCATCACAGACAAACAGCACTGCAAAATGCACAGCATGACCGAGTCATGCTGGCAAACGGGAGAGCACATGGCAGCGGTGGCGTGGGAGACCCATGGACTTGATTCATGGGAGGCCTCTGCATCACTACTGTGAGGCCTCTCTTTACTCCAGGCCGTGGGGGTGGGAGGAAAGCCAGGAAGTGACCTAAGTGGGGCATTAGTGGCGGCGTCAGCCTAGGTGGCCAGGTGAGCAGGAGACTCATAAGCAGCCTACATGGGGTGGCGGCATGGGGCAGTGATGGAGACCTCAGTGATTTAGGAACAGGCAGAGCAAGTGGGCAAGGGGTATGAGCAGGCCCATGGTGACTGAGTCACGGGAACACCTGTGGACACTGGGGGGGGGTATTGCAAGGGAAGGTTGGTGAGTAGAGTGAGCTGCCGGGGGTGGTGGTTTGAAAGTGCTTGGGTGGGGGTCGGGAATGGTTTGGGAGTGCCTAGGGGAGGGCTGATGTGCAAAGCGTAAAGGTATTATTATTACATTTTAATTAAATTTGTTTGTAAGCTGTCTTGCCTTGTGTAGAAGGGTAGGGCATAAAAATCTTAAAATGAGTAAATACAACTAGTGCCATGTAGCATTTTTGTGATGTTTGATTTCTTTAGTTGAAAAGTAGGATTTTTAAAGTTGCAAAAGGCTGCTCAACTTTAGTGGTCAATAATAACAACAACAACAATAAATTTCTAGCCCACCCTTCCTCCCAGAAGGAGCCCATGGTGGCAAACAAGGGACAAAATACTAAAAAATCTTAAAAGATCTCAAAAACAAACACCTTAAAAATAAAACACCTTAATAACATCTTTAAAAATAAATATATTTAAAAACATCTAAAAAAGCAATTTTATAATAGACAGAGACTGGGATAAGGTCTCTACTTAAAAGGTCTTCAGTAGGTGCCAAAAAGATAACAGAAGTGACACATGTCTAATATTTAAAGAGAGGGAATTCCAAAGGGTATGTGCCACAACACTTCCTATGTTGTGCGCAATGGACCTCCTGATAGGACCTCATCTGCAGAGAGCAGTGATCGACTGGGTATATACGGAATAAGACAATCTTTCAGATATCCTGGTCCCAAGCTGCACAGGGCTTTACACACCAAACCTAGCACCTTGAATTTTGCCTAGCAGCTAAAGGGCAGCCAATCAAGATTAGGTAATGAACATTATGACATCAAGGCACCACACAGTCAATCACCTTTGGCTACATGTCATCATCACTAAAGGCAAACAAAGTCTTCTAATGACTCGTACTCTGAATGGAAGGGGGAAAGGGGGGCAACCAGACAACGATCCGTGTATTGTCACATTAAACTGGTGAGATCACTGCCCTCTGGTGCGGTACAGCAAGTTCTCTCACTCAGTCCAGCTCCAGTTGCATACAGTTACATGACTAGCTGGTAGTGCTGCAGCCCTCAAAAGTTCGAGGGTGGTGGTGGCTGGGAAAGGGCATTCTCTGTGGCAGCCCCTAAATTGTGGAATTCCCTCCCACAGAGGTGCACTTTCCTTATATAGCTTCTATCGTATGCCGATGATGACTTCACTCTGGCCTTTGACAACTGAGATATGTATTTATAGGACCTCTCTAGCTGTGAATATAATTTTTTTAAAACTATTTTTAATGTATTTTATATAGCTGTGATCTGCTCTGGGACCTTCTGGTAAAGGGCAGGTTATATAACAACAACAACAACAATAATAATAATGGCAGAACTAGGTTGGAGGTATATCCCGATTATATTCAGCCACAACTAGTCAACTACACAACCTGTTTAGCAGAAGTACTAGTGGCTGATTTCCTCAGCAGTGGAAATATACTCCCTCTTGATGCCGACACCTTTGTGAGCATTTTGTAAGGGGATCAAAAGGACCATAAATCTCACACCCTACCCCAATTCTGGCCCTGCAATACCCATAACAGAAGCACCGTCCTTAAAAGCCAGAAATAAAAAAAATTCCTAATTAAAAATGCTAGGGAGAAAAATGATGTCAATAAGAAATTACAATCAACATTTCTAAACTGAATAAGTGAAAAATTGTCCGTTTACTCTTTCATGAATAAGGTTTACACAGTAATAACAGTTAAAATATACATCAAATATTTTGGGACTGAAGATTGAAGTTATTGCTTACTTACAAGTTTTTGTATTTTACATAGAATTCTTCAGTTTCTACTTCCTCTCCATTCTCCATCTGTAAAGAGATACTCATCATGTTAATGATGAATTTTGGTATTAAATATCACCTCCAGCTTACATACAACACAGATTGCTACTCAAAGGCAGCACAGATTGGAATTTAACAAGAGGAAGATTTATTGTATGGTATTTTTTTAGAAAAGGGGAAGAACAATATAGGTAAAGTATTTTTACATCTGCTTGCCCATGAACATTTTGCATTACTTATTATAACTTCCCAGACATGAATCATTTTAACTCCTCCCTAACCACATGCATTCACAACAACCTGACCCCAACTCTGGCTTTCAGCCAAACCAACAGTGTTAAGGAGAAGCCAAGTGTACCATTTTCTCAGGCAGCAGCCAATTAGCAACTGCACTCCTGAATGCCATGTGTATTATTTTTGGCTGGCTCGTGGCAACTTTCTATTGTGGTTTTTCCAACATGTTCAAGTAGTGTTTTAATATGCTTTATACTTCCATATCATTAGCACTGATAGTAAGAAACCATATGAAACCAACCCTTTTACTTCTAGTTGTAGTTTTAATGTGTTATTGTTTATGATGTTTAATTCTACTCAAAGGTGCAATTAAATTCATCCCAACAAGTGACCTTACATGCACAGCAGCCAAATTAAAGTAACACCAAAAATACTGCATTTAAATAAAGCTAAAGCTATGACAGAGAATTTCAAACCAATGCTAAGCATCAATAAAATGAATTTAAGCAGGATGCATGGCGTGTAATGCAACCTCAAAGTCTTATTTCTGAATAGAAATGAAACTTCAAAATTTTGATACAGCCTTAAGCTACAATATCAGCTTGAAGAATATGGCCTAGTTTCTATGTAACGCTAAGTTATGGTTTGTTTAGCTTAACCATGGTTGTTTGGTTTGTCCAAATATAGCCCAGTAGGTTAACCACAGCCAGTTTGCTTCCAACAAACCACAATGGTAAGCTATGGTTTATTGTTAGCTTGTTATATGCAAACTTGGCATGATTTAACCATGGTTTGTTTTCCTATCCTGTCTCAGATGCTCACCAGAACTGTGTGGCAAAAGAGGCGCAAAAACAAAACTACACCTAAGGCTAGGCTGCCCCCACTGGTGCTTTGCCTGAAGAACTCACTCCTAATTCTGCCTGGCAACAGGCTCCTTCCTGTGCCTCTATAGTACACCAATTTACTTTATTAGTTTGTAGCAACCATTTATATGCGATTTAAAAAAATATATATAGGGATACACAGCAGTTGTTGAAAAAAATGCTAAGTCTTGGAGGAAAAAAATCAGTGAGCTTTTGATCAACACCCAATGCTGCCCACAGGAAAGGAGTGTTGCCTACAACTTGCAACTCATGGCATCAGAGTAAATATCACCTTCTATGCAACCATCTCATTTACAATCCACATGATGCCTTGAAGTCTCTCGGCAAACCCAGAAACAATAATCCCGGACCTTGGTGATCAAATGTTTCTATATGCATTCTGTATGTTCTCTGAGAGGTGGACTTGCCAGATCCATAGCACAGGTTGTGAGATCTTGCTTCACAAGCTCTCCATTTTCTAGTGCAACTCACAAGCTAAACAATGTGCTGGTCAGCAGTGGAGACCCTCCAGTATGGGCTACATCCCGTGAGGCCATCAGATGAGGAGGTCACTGTGGTCATAGTTCTCACCACATATATAAGAGGGACTTGAGCATCAATTTATGAAAGATGCCATTTTCACCTGGCTCTTTTGAGATGTGCCACTGGCATTACCACTGCAATGCCACCCAGTGCAGGGGAAAGACCCAGACCAGTCACAGAGGCTATGTTCTGGAAAACACATTACCAGATGGGAACATTAGCTAAACATTATTGCTTAGCTTTTTTATTTCTTTATTAAATTTATATCCCGCCCTTCCTCCCAGTAGGAGTCCATAGTGGCAACTAAAAATACTAAAAACACTTTAAAACATCATTAAAACAAGCTTTAAAATATATTAAAACAAAACATCTTAAAAAAAAGTTAAAACAAAACATCCTTAAAAAAGGTTTAAAAATATCTTAAAAAGCATTTCCAACACAAACACAGACTGGCATAAGGTCTCTCCTTAAAGGGCTTTTTGAAACAGGAAGGTCTTCAGTAAGCGTTGAAAAGATAACAGAGATGGTGCCTGTCTAACATTTAAGGGGAGGAAATTCTAAAGGGTAGGTGTCACCACACAAGGTCTGCTTCTTATGTTGTGCGGAACGGACAACCTGATAAAATGGTATCTGCAGGAGACCCTTACCTGCAGAGCATAGTGATAGACTGGATATCTAATGAGTAAGACAATATTTCAGATATTCTGGTCCCAAGCTGTATAGGGCTTTGAACACCAAAACCAGCACCTTGAACTTAGTTAATGGGCAGCCAGTGCAATTCTTTCAGCAGTGGGGTGACATGTTGACAATACCCTGCCCCAGTGAGTGGTCATACCACCACATTTTGCAACAGCTACAGCTTCTGGACCAACCTCAAGGGCAGCCACACATACAGCGCAATACAGTAATTCAGCCTGGAGGCTACTAGTGCATGGACAATAGTGGTCAGGCTATCCTGCTCCAGAAACAGTCACAGCTGTCTTACCAGCCAAAGCTGGTAAAAGGCACTCCTAGCCGCTTAGGTCACCTGGGCCTCTAGCAACAAAGACGGTTCCAGGAGCACTCCCAGACTACGAACCTACTCTTTCAGAGGGAGTACAATTCCATCCAAAGCAGGCAACTGACCAATTATCCAAACTCGGGAACCACCAACCCACAGTGCCTCCATCTTGCCAGGATCCAGACTCAAGTTTATTGGCCCTCATCCAGCCCACCACCAGGTCCAGACACCAGTACAGGGCTTGCACAGCTGCTCCTAATTCACATGTTACAGAGAAATAGATCTGGGTATCATCAGCATACTGCTGACACCTCCTGATGACAGCTCCCAAGGGCTTCATACAGATGTTAAACAGCATCGGTGAGAAGATGGTACCCCGTGGCACCCCACAGCAAAACTGCCAGGGGGCAAAAGACAATCGCCCAATGCTATTCTCTGAAAACAACCCTGGAGATAGGATCAGAACCACTGTAAAACAGTGCGTCCAGTACCCATCTCACCAAGTCGGCCCAGAAGGATACCATGGTCAATGGTATCAAAAGCAGCTGAGAGATCAAACAGGAATAACAGGGTCACACTCCCCCCATCCTTCTCCGGATAAAGTCATTAATCAAGGCAACCAAAGCCAATTCAGTTCCATATCCAGGCCTGAACCCAGATTGGAATAGGTCAAGATTTATCTGTTTCATCCAAGAATACTTGCAATTACTGCATCACTGTCCTGCCCAGAGTGCAAATCATGAAATGGAGGCGAGACTGGAATTAATTCCTGTTTTATTAGAGTAACATCAAAGGCAATACGTTTCATAGGCACACTACGCTAGCTCACTGCAATCCCTAACTAAGCTACCTAGGCGTACTCTGCAGCTTGTGAAAAAAGTTGATTCAGCAACTGGGTCGGGGGGGGGGCGCTGCCTTAAGTAAGGAAGGTCTTTGCCCGCAATCTCTGACTCCTTCAAAGTCCCACCTTCTCACGACGTCTTCTGCGGGGCAAAAGGGGGCGAGCCTCTGCCGACTCATCTGACAGTACAGGCTCGATAGATGCCTCAGGAGGCAGGAAAGCGTTTGAAGTGCCAGACAGGGAATCCTGGGGGGTGGAGCTGGCGTGCCCATCATTCCCCAATGGCTCTGTTGGGGCGTCTGTAGGTGGCGCGAAGTCTGTTTCATCGGGAGAACTGGCAGGCTATCAACTACTCCCCCTCCGTCATTGTCCTTGAAAGTCTCATCTACCTCTGATTCTTCCCCCTGCTCTATCTGAGGAGGCTGGGGCTCGGCCAGCTCCCCACCCTGATCCCCCTGGGAGAGCTGGGGCTCAACAATCACGCGTTGACCACAGCCTGGATCCACTTGGTCAAGCCCCCTCAGCAAAGTTTAATAAGCCAAGAAGGGCAAGGGTCGTGAGGACACGTTGCTGGCTGCATTGTTAAAAGCACCTAGTCCATGTTATCAGGCCGCATTAATTGAAACTGATCCCAAGAAATTGCAGCAGGTGCTGCACTGGAAACCTCACTGGAAACTACAGTAGCTCTGGATGAGCCATCAAGATTGCTTCGGAGCAACTTTACCCTCAAAGTGCCTTGCAAACAATTCACAGTGCGCCTCCAAAAGATTTAAAACTCCATTTCCTGGAATTGATGTCAACAGACCCGACAATATGGAAAAGTTCAGTAGGCATGGTTATAATGCTTTCCTTGTGCCTGATCAGCCTCACAGCACATCTTTTGCCATTCTGCTCTAGCCATCATCCAGCCTGTTTCATTGTCCTTAGTGCACTGGTGTACCAAAGTCCAAACCGGGCTCCACAATGCCGGAGAGGGTGCTCAGGGAATACTGTGTGAAGAGACAGATGAACTTCGTTGTTCCACAGCATAACAAGAGCTTCAACAGGGTCACCTGCTCTATCTAATGGGAACTCTCCCAGGGCATTGAGGAATCCAGTGGATTCCATTAGGCTCTGGGAGCAGACCATCTTAATCTGTCCACCACCCCTGCAGGGGAGGATCGGAGCCATAAGTCTAAACTTCACCAGGAAGTGATCTGATCATGCCAATGGGGTGACATCCACCCACCCATCTCCAGGCCACCCCTTCCTCCATCTAGAGCAAAAACCAAGTCAAGGGTGTGCCCTGCCCTATGTGTTGGGCCACTTGCAACTTGAGACAGCCCCATGGTCATCATGGAGGCCATGAAGTCCCGAGTAGGAACACTAGAGGCAGCCTCAGCATGGACATTGAAATCACCCAGGACTAGCGTTCTGGGCTCTTCCAATACTATAGCCAAGATGGCCCATGCCAGCTCGGTTAGAGAAGCTGCTGGGTAGCAAGTGGACAGTACACCAGCAGCAACCCTAGTTTACTGTCTCCTTAGCTCACAGCCAGCTCGAAGACAGACTGGTTTCCTGGTGACAGAGATGGAAATTATGTAGACCACAGCAACCCTTCCCCACTTCCCTGCAGCCTGTGCTGCTGCTTCACCGAGTATCCAGGTAGGCAAAGCTAGATCAGATCAACTCCTCCCAGCTCACCCACCCAGGTCTTGGTAATACACACCAAATCAGCACCCTCATCCATGATCAAAACATGAATGAGTGTGGTTTTATTGTGTACAAATCTAGCTTAACCTTAGTACGTGTGAACTAAGTCCAGTAGTGTCAGCCATGGTTGGTTTGTTCACAATAGCGCCAGGCTGCCACCACTGTCAAGGCCACTACTTTCAAGCACACCTCTTCTTTGCGAGGATCCCACTTGCCAGATGCCACAACATCTCCAGGAACAGTCTGTACTCACCCAGACCAGTGGTGGATCCTTGAATCCTTATTGTGAGACCACTGCATGTCCTGACTGATCTACAACAGTGCCAAGTCAGTAGAAATGATTTGGAGTGACTGCATGCATGCATTAACATGTAGAGCAGTCAGGGATCATCACAAAAGCCATCACAGACTCAGATACCAACAAGAGAAGATGAGCCCACAGACATCTCCAGCCTCCACATGTACTAAAGGCCACCAGCACTCACTGAGGCAATAGTGGTCCTCCAAAATGACGGATTCACTGCTCCTCTCTTTTCTGACCAAGAGCAAGATCAAGCTGAGTAGGCAGCACTAGAACAACATTTTCTGTTAGACCTAGACCACTGGATTTCAAACTTTTCCTCCCATGGAGTGCTTGAAAATTGCTAAGGGTCAGCAGACTACTTAATGATTTTTCTGTCTGTTGAAGCAACTGTAATGTGCTATACAAGATGTTGTATGATTTCTTTGTGGTTCATGTGCCTCCCCCGCCATCACTTCAGGTACCTCCCGCTCACTTTCATCACAACATATTGACTCTCTTTCTTGCCAGGTCCTCTTTCTTCCTCTTGCTCTGTCTTTTGCACTCCTAATCCTCTCCACTCCTTTCAAGTGCTCCCGCCGGCACTTCCAGGCAGACTGCCAAATTCTCAGAAAGGTGGAGGAGTCGCTGTGCCCACTGTTCACCACCAGAGCTCCCCCTATTCTTCACAGACATGCTGCCAAACACATGAGTGAAGCTCATCCGTGGACTACAGCTTAGGAATCCCTGATTTAGACAATAATACTATCAAAGAGATACTGCAAGAAAGAGACTACTCAGTCAAATACCTGCCCTACAATGAGATGGATTGTGGGTCATTAGAAGAGGAACAGTGAAGAAGAGGTAGTCAGTACAGCTAACCTGCTGTCCAGTATTCCTTTGATGATCTTACTGGCTCCACTTTTCATGGCTCTAAGGAAAGTGCCATGCCAGTCCTGGAATATACTTGGTGGGGAACTCTCAAGCTAAGTGTGCTCCTAACATCCAAAGCACAGGTAAGTTTTGACCCTATTCTAGGAGAATTCTGAACGTGCTCATAAAAAAATAGTCCTAATAGTTCCTTTCTTACTCTTTTACACTTTAAGGTAGCAAACATGAACTACAAGCTGAGGAAGTGGAAAGCTGAGCTCCCCCTCAGCAGCAATTGCAAGAAGAGGTGCCTCTCACCAATGCACAGAGGGCACTAAGGCTAAGGAACAGTAAAAAGGCTGATCATGTACAGCTCACAAAGGACTGAGAAAAGCCACTAAGAACAAAGGGGAAAGAGTGGCTGAGACTCTTTATGAGCTGGATAAGTGTGAAGCTGAATGTAGATTTTGAGACAGACAAGTTTCAGCCTAGTACATGAAACATGTCAACACAAGCTTTAAGAAAGGCAGCTAATGCATGGCCACCGCTATGAAGGAGTCAGATTCTGTGTTTTAGTAGTGCATGGCTGGGAGAGCTACCTTGATTAAGAGGCTGACAAATTTTTTAGAGCACCTTGATAATGCAATGAACACTTAGCAATTGATTCAGAAGAGGCAAGAGAAAGTACTTCTTGATTCAACACAGAATTTGCTGCCATAAGATCTCATGATGGCCAGTGGCTTAAAAGAAAGCCAGTGTAGTATAGTTGTCAAGAGTGTTGCACTATATGTTATAGGCTTAGTAAACGAACCCCGCAGAATGCCAGTCACTTCCTTACTCCAGGCTTTGCCTGTTCAGGACTCAGATAATCAACAGACTTCTTGGGTTGTTAGGTTTCTTTACAGTACACAAAGTTTACTTGCTTACCACCGAGCAGGTGCAGAATTAATCCAGTTTCTCTGCAATCTCCTTTTCCTCCTTTAGCCTAAATTTAATTCCCATGTTGTCCAAATATTCTAATATCAATAATAAGAATTTGGTCCCCGGCAACAGATTGATAGTGCCCCAAAAGACCTTAACTCTTAAATGGAAATAAAAGTAATGATTGACATCAAAATGACTCTAGTTTAACAGAACATAATTAGATTTTATTGGTATCGTATTCCAAAAGCAGTGTCTAACACAAACAATAGGGGTACACTGGACTCCTCAATGTTAACTTATACTCTTCATTGGGCTATCAGAAAGCCCTGGAGCAGAAAACAGAAGAGAAATCAAAACAGAAACTTAAAATGCACTGGGGAAATATTGGGCTCATAGTAAATAATGGAAGTGGCCCATTATTCCTCAAAAGCATAACAGGATTTCCACCCCCAAAGAACATTACAAATAAGTAATTCACTGGTCAACACTAATTTTATTGCCAATGATGTTTGATCGATTTTAGGGTAACTTTGTGTCACTGATTCCGAATATGGCATCGGTTTTGCTAGATTGGCTCTACATTTTGAGATAATGGATGCCCCCATTGAAAATCATAACAAATTCAAAAAATTTAATGGTCAGGCATAGCCTACCCACAAATGACATGGAAACTGTCTCAAATCATACAAAAGTAAACACATGAAATACCTAATGGTGTTGTATTCAGTACAATAACATTAAAACAAAGTAAGCTGATTCAGATAATCACAATTAATGCATAGAAAAACGCTGTGTACGATTTTCTTTTATGTGGGGCATCAGGACAATCACGTTGGAGGCTCCAGCAGTAGTCTACCATCATGTGTCTGTCCCATCTCCCTTGATACCTTTCCTCCATCACCTTTATATCCTGATGGAACCTCTCCCCTTGTTCCTTACTAAAATCACCAAGAGTATCCGGAAATCTGTCTAAGTGGCTATGGAGATAGTGTACCTTTATGCTCATATTAGTACCCAAATGTTTTAAAGTTAGCGAGCATGTTTTGCACCAATTCTTCATAATTGTCTGCTTTGTGGTTACCCAAGAAGTTCTTGACAACTGAGACATAACTGCACCAGGCAGAAGCTTCAACATCATTCATAAATTTAGTGAAATTAAAATCATTGATGAGTTTACGAATTTTAGGACCATCAAAGATTCCTGCTTTTAGATTTTCCATAGTCAGTCCAAGGAACGATCTACAAATGTATTTGAAGCAATCATCATCTTTGTCCAAGGCTGTAACAAATTGCTTCATCAGTCCAAGCTTGATATGGAGTGGTGGGAGAATGATTTTTTCTCTGTCAACCAATGGCTTGTTAATGATGTTCGCTGCACCTACAGTCATGTGTTCCCTTGAAGGCCATGTCACTTTTTCCCAATGATCTCGCTTTGCCCTACTATCCCCCAAGCAGATGAAACAAGGGTACTTCGTGTATCCACTTTGCTGCCCAAGCAAGAAGTTCACCATCTTTAGATCAACACAAATAGACCACTGGTTCTCATGATAGCAGAGCTTCTGCAAGACCATTTTGATATTTTCATATTCTTCTTTAAGTTTTGTTGAGTGAGCAATTGGAAGAGATGCACAGCAGTTACCATTGTGCAATAAAACACATTTCAAGCTTCTGGTGGAGCTGTCTATAAAAAGCCGCCAATCTTCTGGTCGATATTCCGGTAGTCCCATTTGGAGAAGAAGTCCAGGAATGTTATTGCAGTATACAAGTTCTTCATCTTGGCTGAAGTATGGAAGAAGTCCCTCCTCTCTTGTCCGATAAGCTGTTATGTTAGCTTCCGGCTGTAGACAGTTCTTTTCCATTAGCCTGGATGCTAAAAGTTCAGATGCTTGCTTTGACAGACTGAGGTCTCGTATCAGATCATGGAGTTCTTTTTGGGAGAACTGCTCAGGTGTTGAAAAGCTTTCTTCATATCCACTTCCAGGGCTACCACCTGTGCTACACTCCACGTCCAGCATTTCTTCAACATCTGACAATGGAAGGTCAGGCAGTGAGGTAAACACTGGTATGGGAACGTCTTCGCTGTGTGGCACAGGTCGCCTTGCTGAGTCCAAATCAGGATACTCCCACTTATGTTTCTTGTAGCGATTGAAGCCTTTCACATTCACAACACAAAAATAACAATCATCATGATGGTTTTGCGGCTCTCTCCACACCATAGGCACACCCAGAGCTTGGAAGTAACTAGTTACAAGTAACTAATTGCTCGTAATTCATTACTTTTTTGAGTAACGAGTGGGTAATTCCTTTACATTTTGATTGTAACAGAACTAGGAGTAATTTTACTACTTTTGTGGAGTAATTGTAATGTTTCCAGAATTACTTTTGGGCATTACTTGGGGGGGGAGCAGGGGAAGTCTTCTGCTCCTCTGATTTGTGGATGAAAATCATGTGCCTCAAACTGGGCTTCTGTGCAGTGTTGCTCTTTCCTCATGCTCTGTGGATGGGCAGGAGGCGATGAGGGAGGAGGCAGAGAGTGAGACGGGATGGAGTGGAGAAAACAATTATTTAAAAAAACAGATAATGGTAGTGAAGAATGGAGTGGAGGGAAAAAGGATCCGGAGGTCAAGAACATGGATAAAGGAGGAGAAGGAGGCAGCAGCAGAATGGAGATAAAGAATTGTGGAGGTGAAAGATGACAACGTCTGTGTGTGTGAATACTGTGTTTGCACTTGGCACACAAAGTGGCCTCCACCACCCTCTCTGGCTACTGTGCTGCATTTGCAGTTTTTTAACTCTTTTGCATCTCAGGGGAAAATGTTTGCTTGAGTGAGTGCTGTGACGTCCTTCCCCGGTTCTCCCTGTCAGGTTCCCACCTGCTTGTGGCTACTGCCTTTCACTAGGCACCACCAGGGATACCACCAGTCCGGACCGTCCTGTATATGGTTTCTCACTCCGCTCTAGCACAGATCTCACTAGATCCCCCAGCTAGGCAGCACCACCAGTCACGTCCTATAACCAATACTCCCAGAGACTTTGCCTGAGTCTCTCTCTAGCTGGTTACTTTTGTGACTGCGTGCTTATGCTGTTCCCAACCCCCTTGTATCTTTATAGATAACGCATACAACTCTGGGTTGCTCTGGATACTTGAATTGTTATTATTCCTCCCTTCACCGCTGCCACCATTAGATACTGTTTCTGTTCAGCCTTGGTAATTACCTTGCCCTCCCTTCTGGTATGTATATCCCCCAGCCAAGGATCAGGCCTTTGGTAAACCAAATAAGTATTTATTAAATATCAGAAATAACAAGATTAGTTTTAGAAGTTTCACAAGCGTATGGTTTCATCTATTCCTGTTTTGTACTTGACTTATTATTAATCAGAACTCCAACTCCCTCTTTCTCCACACTCCTGACCTCCACCCTCAAACACCTCTTTCTCCACACTCCCAACATCCACACCCAGATTCAACTGTCATTCTTCCATTTATACTCCCAGACATTCAAATGCTCTGCCAATCATCCAGCATTCCACTGCTCATGTACTCCCCCCTCCTCTTTAACTCCACTTACCATATGTCTTCTATATAAACAGCACTTACCATATTTACACTATAAGCAGGAACATCACAAGTGCCCCTTAGTTGGTGGCAGGGCAGGGTCTGGGAGGTGATTAAGTGAGAGAGATTATGCTGGCTGGTTGAGTGGGGGGTGCACTTGGTTTGACGTGCAAAGATCTGAACAGTGGCCTCAGCCTCCCTCCCCACCACCCTTACCAGCGGGGAGACCACCACTGCTATCTTATGAATAAAAATAATTATTCTACCACCTCTGTATGTGTTTGTTTATTTTTAATGTTGTTTTAGGCTACTTAGATGTGCAGCAGCCAAGGCCAGCACCTTGTAGGCCTTTTTTTAAAGAAAAGTAACTGAAATGTAATTGTACTGATTACTTCAGAAGAAAAGTAAAGTAATCAGTTACTTTCAGAGCAATTGTAATGGTAATTACCACTTTTTTGGGCCATGTAACTGTAATTTATTACTTTTTAAAAGTAATCTTCCAAGCTCTGGGCACACCAAAGTTTAAACGTTTCCTTTCTCCATTTTTCCACTGTCGTAGGCACTCTACACAGGTTTTGCAAACCTTATGGGGAGCCCAAGACTTAACTTGATCTCCAAGCTTCACTCCAAAATAAGCAAAATATGCTTGTTTTACAAAGTCAGTGATGTTTTTTCTTTGTTTTTGCAGTGTATTCGCCACAAATGTAGCAGAATGCATTAGGATTGTTTAAGCAGTCTCTTCGTAACGAACTCATATTCCTCTTCAAAAAAAAAAAAAAAGTATCAATATGATATTATGTGTAATGGAAAAAGACAGACCAAACCCTGCTGCATATGTCAGCAGCTACAGGTCGTACTGGGGTACAATCGTCATTTGAAGGGCTTCCATTATCTCAAAAACTAGAGCCAATTTGGCAAAACTAATGTCATTTTTGGATTTAGCACCCCCAAAATACCCTAAAGTCATTCAAACATCCTTGGCAACTAAAAAAAAAATTTTTTTTTGTTGGGCTGTCAGTGTTGCAAGTTCGCACTATGAGAGTGTTAACTCCTGTGTCAAGAAAAAACCAGCTTGGAGTAGAATGAACCCACAAGGTAAAAATTACACCTACGATCCAATTCATCTGTTTTTTATTTCAGTATGGGTAAATTAGGCCTCTGACAGCTTAGTGGGTTAAATATAAAGTTTTAAAACATTGAAAATATGGGGACAGAGAAATCAAGTACCACAGAACAATTGATCCACAACTGTTGAGTACTTATACTACAAAAGGGTAAACCCACCCCCCAGAAAGGGGACTTTACAATATCTCAAACAGCTGCTGGAGTCCACAGCTTGGGAAAGCTAAACAGCAAATAAATAATCCCACTTCAATTTACTGCTTAAAAGTCAATTTGACTATCTGATATACTGAAAATTGTTTTGTTTTTATAAACTGCAATTCATCTATTTACAACAGATATACTTTAAAATAGTCTTATTAAAATTTGACACACACCCCTTTTAGATAAAGTTTCAAGTACAATTTTCCTTAATAATTATCTTGACTCATTCCAATCTGGGTTCATACCTGGTTATGGGACTGTATTGGCCTTGGTCACCCCGATGGATTACCTTTATCAGGAGAAGGACAGGGGAGTGCGACCCTGTTATTCTTACTTGATGTCTTGGCAGCTTTTGCCTATGGTATCCTTCTGAACAGTCTTGATGAGATGGGTATTGGAGGCAATGTTTTACAGTGGTTCCAATCCTATCTCCAGAATTGCTTTCAAAGAACAGCATTGGGTAATTGTCTTTCGGGCCCCTGGCAGTTGTGCTGTGGGGTGCCATAGGGTACCATCATGTTCCCCAATGCTGTTTAACATCCATATGAAGCCCTTGGGAGCAGTCATCAGGAGATTTGGGGAAGGTGTCAGCAGTATCCTGATGATACCCACATCTATTTCTCTGTAACATCTGAATCAGGAGATGCCGTGCAAGCTGTGGACCTGTGCCTGACTCTGTGAGAGACAATAAACTGTATCTGAATCCTAGCAAGACAGAGGTGCTGTGGGTTGGTGGTTCCCGAGTTCAGATAATTGGTCAGTTGCCTGCTTTGGATGGGGTCGTGCTCTCTGAAAGAGCAGGTTCGTAGTCCGGGGGTGCTTCTGGATCCATCTTTGCTGCTACAGGCCCAGGTGACCTCAGTGGCTAGGAGTGCCTTTTACCAGCTTTGGCGGTTTCTGGACCGGGATAGCCTTACTGCTGTTGTCCATGCACTGGTAACCTCCAGGATGGATTACTATAAAGTGTCTGGAAGCTGCAGCTGGTGCAAACTGTGATGCCATACCTGCTCATGGGGGTGGGACATTGCCAACACGTTACCCCGCTGCTAAAAGAATTGCACTAGCTATAGCTACCAGACTAAGTTCAAGGTTCTGTTTTTGGTGTCCAAAGCCCTATACAGCTTGGGACCAGGATACCTGAAAGATTGTCTGACCCTTATAAACCCAGTTGATCACTGCATCTTGCGGTCCTCCTGGGGAAGAGACTTTATTCCAGTTTACATCTGTTTTGGAATTGCTTTTAAATATGATTTTAAAGCTGTTTTTTTTAAAAAAACATGTTTTTAATGATTTTTTAAAAATGTTTTGAAGTATCTTTTTTTAAGATGCTTTAGAGTGCTTTAGTGTTTTTGTTTGCTGCCCTGGGCTCCTTCTGGAAGGAAGGAAGGGAGGGATATATATTTAATAAACAAACAAATTCCATTCTACCTCTTGTTCTCATTTTATGTGTACAGAGAAAATATTGTCACCTGAGGAATACTTTAAAAACTTACCAAATTGGGCACCTTGCACTGAATAACATTGGATGTCTTTGTATAGTATGTATTTAATATTTATATAACATTTGTTTATCTACAGATATATGAATTTAGGCTTTAGATTTTTGTATTTAATATGTTAAAAATGTTGAATGTATTTATTTTTATATGACCTTTATCTATAGATGAGAGCCAGTGTGGTGTAGTGGTTAAAGTGTCAGACTGTGACCTGGGAGACCAGGGTTCGAATCCCCACACAGCCATGAAGCTCACTGGGTGACCTTGGGCCAGTCACTGCCTCTCAGCCTCAGAGGAAGGCAACGGTAAACCCCCTCTGAATACCCCTTACCATGAAAACCCTATTCATAGGGTCGCCATAAGTCAGAATCGACTTGAAGGCAGTCCATTTCCTTTTCCATATCTATAGATAGCATTTAAGAATTTTGTATATAATAATTATACTAAGAAAAACGTAATTTTTTTAAAAAAAAATCTAGCCCATTACTGCCTTCAGGCACCAGTCCAGCACCTGCACTGCCTCATCTGATTCGGATGAAATGGAGAGAGAGCTGGGTGTTATCAGCATATTGATGAAACCATGCCCTAAATTCCCAGATGACCTCAACCAGCAGCTTCATATAGATATTAAAGAGCATGGAGAACAGAATGGAACCCTTTGGTACCCTGCAGCAGCATCACAGGGGCAAGCAGAAGTCTCCCTACTTTCTGGAAGCAGTTCCATAGATATGAGTGAAACCACCATTAACACCGCCCTCAGGTCCTACCTAACAGAGCCACAAAAGGAGGATACTAGAGATGACAACTAAAGCTGCCAAGCAATCCTGGAGAACAAACAAGGTTACACACTGTTTGTCTCTCTGTATAAGTAATCAACCAGTGTGACCAAGGCAATTTTGTTGTGAAAACCAGGCCTGAAGCTGGATTGAAATCAGGGTACTTCCAGATTTGGGTTTAATATCAAAAACGGGTTGTTTAGATCTGGGTTTTCTGCATATGTGATTGCCATGTGAGTGTCCACACATTTTTATAGGCATTCAGCCGTTTCCTGTCCACACAGGTGGATGGTGCTTGACGGAATATTCTGTGCTCTTTTTGGTCCCTTTCTCAATCAGTATCCACTGCCCTCAACTTTTTCCATTCTAGGCACCAGCACAGGTATTTTTGTACTTGTGTGCACACTCACCTTTTAAAAATCCCATTTAAAAGAGCAAATATTACCAGCCCTCAGTCAGCACATTTCACTATATGCAAAATAGAGGCTTCTGCTTTTTCTTTTTTTTGCTGTGTGTGAAGGGAAGACAACATCTATTTCCCACTAATGATACTGCGGTCTTGCATGAAACCTCCATGGTTTTGCACAATTTTTAATACAAATGCCATGCGCATGAGAAGTCTTCTGTATGTCCTCTGCATTAAAGGTTTTTTTTTTTAAAAAAAGTCCTGATGTGTATGCTGTGATTACAGTCTCTGAAGTAATTCCCCACATGTATTGTGTAGAGTTATTGAGATAATAGCTCCTCTGGAGAGGATTGCTGAAATTTGGACGTGCATGTTCATATCGTTGGGCTGCCAGATAAAAATGGCTAGGTTATGAGCTGAGGAACAACCAGAAGGGGTGATAGAAATCAGCAACGGAAACATCACCACACGACAGACCACCCACCACCAAAATGTGTTAAAAAGCTTCCCACCAGTAGTGACTGCAGATGTTTAATGGATTATTTATACTTATTGAGTTCTTGTTATTGCATTAAGGAGAAATCTGGATTAAACAGGAAAAAATATGGGCTAGCATTTTGATTCCATTGACATTGTATGGATGCTGTGAAAAACTTGAATGCATAAGCAGCACTGATTCCTGAACATAGAATTCCATAGAATTCAAATTGTAATTCAATAAAATACAATAAAAGAAATAAAAGCAGCAACAAAAATACAATTAAAAATCAGAGCTTGGAAAAGTTACTTTTTTGAACTACAACTCCCATCAGCCCAATCCAGTGGCCATGCTGGCTGGGGCTGATGGGAGTTGTAGTTTTAAAAAAAGTAACTTTTCCAAGCTCTGTTAAAAAAATCATACAGCATCTAGCTGCACATCACATTATAATTACTACAACAGGCAAAATCATTAAGTGCTCTGACAAGTCCTTCAGCAACTTTCAAGTTATCTGTGGGAGAAAATGTTTGAGAACCACTGCCCCAGAGCATTCAAGAATCCATAAGTCTCTGAGGCTAGGCTAACTTAATGAGTTCCCCAGCCTTGCAAGGGAGAACTGTCACTGCTAATCCAAACCTGACCAGGGAATGATCTGTCCATAACAACCCCTCCTATACTGGACAACTCCCAATCTGCTCTGTAGTGAAAACATGTTCAAAGATATGACCAGTGACATCTGTTGGGCCCACAATGTATTGAGACAGTCCCATAGTAGTTATGTCAGGCAGGAAATTCAGTTAAAGCCCTGACAAGGTAGTCTCAGAATGAATATTGAAATTCCCTAGAACCAGCATCTGAAAGCATTTTAACACTATGCTCAAACCCACTTCTGCTAGGGAGGTTGTTGGGCAGTAGGGTGGGAGGTATACCAACAAAAATCTTGTTCTGTCTCTCTGACTGAACAAACGATTGAGAATGAATCCCAAACAGATTGGTTTCTTGGTCAAGGAGATGGAATTTCTCTGGATAGCAGTGACCCCCCATCCCACTCCACCTGATGTGCTACACTGAGTACTAGGGTGGACAAAGCTGGGTGAGTTGAGCACCACCTCCCCAGCTTGTCCACCTAGGTCTTCGGTAATACATACCAGGAGAGCCACCTCATCTACTGTCAAACTGTGGATGAGGAACATCTTATTAAGGGCTGACCTGCCATTCAGTAGCAACACAATCAGGGAGGAGGATTGGCCAACATAGCAACCCAAGGCCTATGGATGTGGGAAGGCCTAAACGGCACAAAGCCTTCAACTGTCTAATGAGCCTGCTGTTTACCAAGCCTGACAACCCCTTGTACTCTAGCTTCCTCTGCCAGTCATGGTACCAAAAGTGGTACCCAAACACCACCACTCCACCTCTCCTCAAAAAGTTACTTCTCTAGTCTCCCCACTTTTACTAATTCCCAACCAGTTTTATCCCAAATCATGGACCCCTAAATACACAAAATACCTTATATTTTGTGTCAAAAATTCCTAATATAAAGCACAATATTTTGCATATTTTGAAGTAATTTCCAAGCAGTATCAATTTCTAATCAGCCAGTGAAGTCAGCACTCTTACCAATTAGTCCTGCAAATATAAGAATATTTCCCCTTCACCTTTTTTGATATACTACACATTTTAACATGATTCCTTCTAACTTTAATTTCTAAATGCTCAGTTAACTGGATCAGTAAGTTGGGAGAGGGGTATTGGATCTGGCCAGTGGCCTGGATACTGACCTTCTCCATCCCCCGAGAGCTATTTTGATAGATGGATGGGGCTGCCCACCTGTCATGACATCAGTTGACATTTTCAAAGAAGCAAGCTATCAGAGCTAATCAACTGCTTGGTGCTGACAGTGAACCCCGCTTTGTCAATTTGCAGGCACAGTTTGGTTTGAAACAGTGCCTGCAAAGAGACATTTTTCCTCTGCAGATCGACAAAGCTGTCTGCAGAGAAAAAACGTCTGTTTGCAGGTATGGTGTGAATTCAAACCATACCTGCAAACTGACAACTTCAGGGGACTCGGTGACAGCACTGATTGGCTGATTAGTACTCTCAGGGAACCCTGCTTGGTAAGGAACAATCAGGAGTGCACCTTTAAGCAATGCTTGTTCCACTACAGCTGTATCTTTACCTGCCCGATACCTGACATCAATTATGCTGTCAGATGTGGGGCAGAGGGATGTGTCTTTGGGGAAAATGGTGGGCCGGAGGTTTCCCACCACTGCAATAAGGTAGTTCTTTCCTTCCCAGAATCTTAATTCTTTCACAGTAAATATAGATTTTGCTGTATTTTAATCTCCTTTTGAACAGACTCACATGTCTCCTTTTGTTGTCTGCAACCTCTTTCAAATTCTCAGTTTCAGTTTCATATTATATCTTATCACTGACATTTATTCATTCACGCTTTTCTTGATCTGTTCTAATTTCCTACAAAAATCATCTTTAAACTGATAAAATTTGGTCACAATTATTTAATATCATCAAGATGACAGATCTTTAGGATTTCTTTCTTAGCAGCAACATTAACCTTTATCTTACCAGACAGTAATTCCTAATAGTATTACTGTGCTCATTCTTATCACATGTAACAATTACAAGGGTAACACATTTTTATAAAGAGAACTACATAATAATAATAATAATTAATTACATTTGTTAGTCACTTTGTGCAAAGAAGTCTCAAAGCAAATTAACAAAACAAAATACAAACAGTAAATTTAAAAGCCAGAAAAATGAAAAACAATGTACAGTACAAAATTCCTAAAATGCTCGTCCAACAACACAACAGGTCCTACCTAGCCCACTAAAAGATGAACACCACAGTAGAAGCTAGCTTAACTACCAAATGCCTGGGTAAACAGAAACATCTTAGCCTAGTGCCTAAAACTGACAATGATGGTCCCAGGCACATTTCCCTGGAGAGGGCATTCATATAAGGAGGCTACCACTGAAAAGGCCCATTTTAATTTATGGCAAGTGACAATTTTAACAGTCAAAGCTGGAAGAATTAACAAAAACTTTTAAAGCAAAGTATGCCAAGTCCTTCAGACTTCATTTTTCAAAGTAAAACGTATAGTGCTAGGGTAGCCAAGATATAGGTTTATTAATATTAGAAAACATCAGAGATTAGATTTCTTTTTAGAAAAAGCAGAGAAGATTCATAATAAAAGGTACTTCAGAAGTTAACCCATTCCAGACTGTAAAAACAGGAGATTATTGGACAGAGGGAATATACCCTCAAGATTTCAAATATAATCCACCAAAACAATAACAATAACATAATCAAGAAGATTTCCAACTATATTTGCAACCAGAAACATGTAAATTCGAGCAAAACACACACTAGTTAGTGTTAACCAGTTTGTCACTCCAGATCAGAAGTGAAAACTTCTGAATGTCTCCTGCCAGCTACATGGGAGGACAAGGAAGGGGAAAATGTGCAAGCCTGAGGATTTCTGCATCTCATGCCTGCTTGTGCATGTGCAAATGCAGTCATAGTATTGCACACTGCAGGTTTAACATCAAGTTCAGGCTAAAAATTAGTGAAATATTGTGTTGTTATCACAGGAGCAAGCAGAACATGTTGCCTCTCAAACATTCACACAACATACTGTTAGGTCTTGCAAAAATACAAATCTAATACCACCTCCATAAGCTTTTACACAAATATACAACTATAACAATAACTCGGTGTCCCAATCAGCATTGTTTTTTTGCAATCTCTTGTTGATGTTTATCTAAGGAAGAAGCAGATGCTGTATTCTGGTGTTTCCTGATCTTTTACTGTGTGTTACCCATTTCATTGCAAAATTTCTGGCACATTTTTATTACGTGGTGATTTAAATAACTGATTGAAAAATCACTTTAATTTAAATCTTGGGATAGCAAGATTAAATAAACATTTTGAGTTGCATGAACAGGTGAAAAAACACCATCACTTGTGAACTCCATGTTTTGATTGTCCTGAGATATGACGTTTTTTTTTTTTTTTTAAAAGTTACCTGTCTCTTGACTGTACGGCTACTCATGATTTTCTCTACTACAGGGCCTTCAGCATCAGCAGATTCCTGCAATGAAACATTTCACCATAGTTACACAGGTGAACAAAAGTACAAAGAAGCAACCAAACTGATTAGAGATACTGCTGAAGTCTGCAAATTCCAGACTCAGAATAAGAACTCAGAAGGCTCATAATGCTTGCCTTCAATATGAAGGTGAACATTATGGATTTGAGTTCAATGGCTCACATTTTAAGAAAAGAACTTGTCACTCCTTTCCTGGTGTTGTGAAACAGGGAGTTCATGGTGTTTCTCTTCACATTTTCTCTGCCTCCTGCCTGCATGTGAAAAACTGCTAGGAAGCAAAAAAACTAATTTTTCAAGAGCATCTCAGTCCTACTCAGAGTATACCCATTAAAATTAATAAGCTTAAATTAATCATGTCCATTAACTTCAATGGGTTTATTCTGAGCAGGTTCAGCGTTGAATTATCACCCCATATTTCCAAGGACTCCCTGTGCACACAGTTCTAGCAGTGTTTCACACAATGAAGAGGAACAGAAACTGAAAGGGAAGGACTGAGCAGTGGAGAAGGAAAAAAAGGAGGAAGATACATTATGCTTCTAGAGCTACCAACATTAAGAAGATCCATACTGGAGCAGAACAAACGCCTTATCTAGTCCAGTATGATGTTCCCACCGTGGCCAACCAGATGCCTATTAGAAGCCCACCAGCAGGACATGAGTGAATAGTGCTCTCTTGTGATCCGCTGCAACTGATATTCAGAGGCATATATACTGTATATTACCATCATGATTAGTAAGAGCCAATGTGGTGTAGTGGTTGGTGTGTGATTATGACTGTGGAGACCATTTTCAAATCCCCAATTGGCCATGAGGCTCACCTGGTGACCTTGGATCAGTCACCAATTTGCAGCCTAAACTACCTCATACATAGGGTTTATCAATAAAATTGATAAAACTGAATTGGGGGGGGGAGGAGAAGAGGACCAGTTACCTTGCCTTATGCTCTTTGGAGGAAAGGCAGGATATAAATGAAATGAAAATAAATAAAAAATAAATAGGCACTGATAACTTTATCTAGAATTAATTTGCCTAATCACCTTTAAAAGCTTTTCAAATTGGTGACCATTGTCTGACCTGAATCTCCCAATATTCAGTTTCTCCACATGGTTCCAAGTTCTAGTATTATGAGGGAGAAAAACTTTTATCTATCCACTTTCTTCACACCATGCATAATTTTATACACCTCTATCATGTCCCCTCTTACTTGCCTTTTTTCTAAACTAAAAAGCTTCAAATGTTGTAACCTTTCTTCATAGGGGAGTTGTTCCAGCTCCTTGATCGTTTTGAGTGCCCTTTTCTGCACCTTTCCAGCACTACAATATCCTTTTTGAGGTGTTTGGATGTTCGAGATTTTCAGGTGTTTTGAAGGTTTGGGGCTCCTGAGGTAGCAGGAGGACTGTGGGGCTGCAATAAGAAGCTAAATATAGAATCTTGGGAAAAAGCTAACTGTAGAATATTGGGAAAAGAACATTTTTCTGAGCACTCTTCACTTTTTCTTGTAATTTCTGGGACTAATCCAAATTGAGCTTCAGGAGGTTATCACCTCTAAAGAGATTAAAGGGGCTAGGGCACTTACCCAAAGAGGGAAGACCAACATATCTGGCCTTTTCAGATTAGGAAAAAAAATTAGGGCACATGATAAAAGTTTCTGAACTACCCACAGCATGGACACAGTTTGAGAGAGAAGTTTTTCTGCTTCATTCATAATGCTAAATTCATGGTCACCATTTTACAAATAGGAGCAGTTATGAAAGAGGAAATAAGCACATCCCAATTAACATGCTGCTTTCTGCAATTTGATTGGCAATTGATTCAAGATGTACTTGTTCGCAAAACTTATAGAATTTGTTAGAACAAGATGTGGTGACAGCCACTCAGATAACTTTAAATGGAAATCAGGTAGACCCATCAGGTTAGAACTATAATGGTTATTAGCCACATAGCTATATGGTACCTTCATATTCAAAAACATTATGCCTCCAGTTTCACATCCAGCTTTCATGCCTGGAAGCATTTTGCTGGTTACTGATAGAAACAAAATACTGGATTAGGTGGATCCATGTTCTGAACCAGAAGATATATTTTAAATATACAGCCACAAGGGTGGCTTCATAATAAAGTCAGCATGGATTTTTCACATTCTGAAATGTTAAATTGAAAATACCCCCATGTCATTCTGATGCTTCTCATAAGCTCATTTCAAAACAAAACTTTAGAAAACTTATAATCCTGAACTCAGAAACGCTTGCTTAATAACCCTCTAAATTTTCATGGTGATGCACGAAACAGTCAGAGAGAATCAAGAATTCAAAGTGTAAAAAGAGAGAGAGAGAAAACAGACCCCTTTTGGACTTTTTTCTGTCAGAGTTCTCATAATTTGTTGAAATTAATTAAAAATCAGCCATGTCCACAGAGCACCTGTGATCCTATTACTGAACTTGCATCATAGTCTGACCTTCATCTTCTGCAGTTTAAAAGTTAAAAAAATGCCTGGCTGATTTTTAATTAATTTAAGAAATGTTGCATTGAACTCAATAATGTCGGCCATACTCAGAAAGAACCAACTGTCAGTGTTCTAAAGTCAGACTCTCAGCGAATGGGCTTGCCTAATCAGGTGGCCACACCCACACCAGACCTTTATTTCACTTTAGACAGTCATGGCCTCCCCAAAGAATCCTAGGAAGTGTAGTTTGTGAAGGGGTCTGAGAGGAGACTCCTATTTCCCTGACAGCTCCAGAGGCACATGTTAACAAATTCTTCCAAGCTGCACAGGAAGTGGATTGGACTGTGAAAGACCAACCCAAATGGTGTTTACATTTTGACCAATTTGTAGGGCAGTCCAATATCTCAGAGAGGAGGTCAGGTCTCCTGCTCCCCTGGTGCATTCGCTATAGCTGCCCAATTTCCCTGCTTTTTAAAGTTTGATAGAAATAGCTGTGGGCTATAGGTATATTCTTAAACCGCAAGGCTTTTTGCCTATTAGTGAATTATCATATCATTTTGTTGTTAAATAGTTTTGCAGTGAGTGATACCCTCAGTTTTGCAGAAAATAGTGAAGTATTATTCTGAAGCTGATCAAGAACCTTAACTTAAGCAATATTGATGCCCCTACCCACTTATCTCTTCCTCAAGACACCAGAAAGGACATTTAAGAAAGCTTAAAATATGAATTCAATGAATACATAACTGTAAACACACTTTCACCAATGGTTTCCTAAGTTAGTTAAGTGAAGTAGTGATATTAAAAGACCACTTCAAAAAAATTGTTAAAGGAGTCATTTCACATTATAACCCTTCATTTTATTTGACTTATTTTATTCATCATTTACATTGCATAGAAAATAAAACATATCCTGCTGGTTACTATAAGACAGTAATTTCATAAAGGGGTTCTTATAATGCCTGACAGCAGGATACAAGCTTGAGTGGTTTATTAAGTCATAGAAGCAGACCACTGATTCGCAGAGGTAAATTCAGTCTTCTTGGAGCCTAGTTTTAGGCTTTAGAACAGAAACCATTAATTTCACTAAATTGCATTGAATTACATATTGTAGGCTTATAAAGAAAACCTGAATGAACACAGCCTTTAAGAACCTAAACAACTAATTTCCTTTGGCATGTTGAGCCAAGCTGAAGAAAGTCAACACTTAAATGTTTTACAGCCTAAATGGTTAAGAGAATTTTCAGTCTACCTTGTTTGAAAAGCATAAATTTGAACAGACCTGTTGCTCAGACTGAGAAGTATTTGAAGGGGAGTTTCTTCCAGCACCATCTGCATCATCAACTTCTTCATCAGAAATCTTGAATTCTAAGTCTTCTGTGTAACGCTTTCTCTTAACCTGCCTGCTAGAGCGCCTCTTCTGAAAAAGAAAATCTTCCATTGTAAGATTCCATCTTGTTGATTAGCAGGGGTATAGTCTTCAAGATGAAAAGGAATGCAATGGCCTTATCACAAAAGCAGGTACCACACCAATTCTCCAGATTAGGAGATGGTTCATTAGGAAATACAATTAAAACTTGGCAGTAAATCATGTAACAACCGAAGAATTATATGCTAGATGCTACATATGAAAGAAAAACAAAACAGGGAGGAGTCTGAAGTACTCTACCTAGAGAAATTTCACTTTAGAGGGTCCCATTTACAGACTACATCCTACCTATTAACATGAAATGTATCAATTAAGTATTCTTTGCTCAATGGCAGGAACATCAGAGTGGAATTAGTAAAATCAGAAATCCACTGGCAGGGACCACCAGAATGATAAACATCATCTTCAAAAACAAACCTAGTTCACATAAACACAGCATAGCTGAATCCCATGACTGAGTCCCACATCACACCAGTAACATCATTTTGGAGGAACTACATAGATAGGGCAATATACATGGTTCCATCCAAAGTGAACACTGGCTTGACCTGAGGGAAGCAGATATTGAGGTAAATGGAATTGCATCATTTATCATGCCCACATGATTCCTCCACAGAGATATTGCAAAGCTGCAAGGAACCATTTCACAAGCTTTTTATACTTATAGCATCCTCTGTCAAAGGTCTTTCTTAGAAGGACAACAGTAGGTACCGGACATTACTAAAGTAATCCACTACATAGCTCCTTTTGAGAGAAAATGTGGTTTATTCTGCTTTTGCTAGTCATTAAAATGTTAAAAGATAAGCAGGGCACTGGAAGTTACAACTTGGTTCTCTAGCTTGGCTAGCAATTATGGCTTTGCTACAGGCCCCTCGAGTCTGAAGGCCTGCTACTAAATGTCATGTGATCTAGGTTAAGAGGAGTGTGCCATCCTATTGTGTATAAATGGAGACCAGGTGTGGCTCAGGATTTCTTGGCCACATGTCTCAAGTTATATCTGTCCCACAACATATGATAAGACATAGTGGACCTCATCCTCTAGATTCGTAATCAGTGCATGAGGGAAACAGTGATGCCTCTGTTTTCATGGACAGATCTGATCAGTTTTGCACTGTATGCTACATCTAACTTCTGCAATTCTGATGGTCTGCCCAAGGAGAATGACAGACCCAGAAGATTTCCAGGTGTCACTGGGGAATTTTCCTGAAGGTTTGGCTAATGGTGCTGTTGAAGTCCCAGTTGATTCCTGGAATCAGGAGATGACTAGAGCCATCAATGATTGCTCCCAAATGTTCTCAGCCATGCTGTAGAGTCAATTCAGCTCCTTGGTATTTGAGGAGCAGAGAGTTATGAAATGACAAAGTCAACCAATGGAGCACAAGTGGCAGAAAATTCATGAGTATGACTGAACACAAATTGGAGCCTATCTCAGACACTACTCTATGACACTGATGAGGGCAAGGAAAGATTACTTCTCTGCCACCATTGCATCCTCACAATGTAGGACAAAAGAGCTCTTTTGATTGGAGAAAGGTCTAATTAGCACAGTAATCAGTAAATCAATCTACAGAACCCTCAAATGCCCATTGTGTCTACTTCACAAATAAGATTATTAGTATGGTCAGAGCCCTAGATGGATGCACCAGAACAGTATCTGATCCTGTTATTCTAAATTATTTTCAGCTTGTGCAGCCTGAGGACACTGACAAGCTACTTGGAGAATTGGATTAATTGAATTCTTGCCCATCTTGGCTAATAAAATCTGCCAGGACTGGGCTGTCTATGCAGATACTAAGGAACTATGTATTTATTATTTATTATTTAAAATAGTTCTAACCTGCCCTACTAGTTCATATCTGGAATACAAACATTAAACAATTATTGTACACCTAAATCCATATAAACATTCATAATATTCATATTCAGCATAAAACATTAAATACTCAACGCCAATTAATAACACAAGCAGGTCAAATGCTGAACTACTCTCAATATGACCTAAATGCGCGAGTCAAAAGCCTCGTTTTAACTTGGTGCTGAAATATAATCAATGACGGTGCCAGCTGGGCCTCTTAGCTGAGAGAATTTGACGACCAAGGCACCACAGCAGAAAGAGCTCTCTCTGCACAGCTCCCATAAATAAAACATGAGAAGAGCCCTCCCACTGGTAATCTTAATTCTTAGGCAGGAATATATGGGGAGAGGTGCTCCCCCAAGCATTGAAGTCCGAAGCTGTTTAGGCTAAATGTCATCACTAATACCCTGAAAGCAGACTGGAAGCATATTGGCAGCAACTGCACTTTCTTTAGGGTTGGTGTTACATGGGTCCTATGATACACCTGGAAGCAATCTTAATGCTGCAATTGCAGTAACTGCGGCTTTCACGTCATCTTCAAGGGCATGTAGAGCACATTGCAATAATCTTATGGGGAGGTTGTCAGAATATGTACTACTGTGATCAGGCTGTTTTTGTCCAAGAACAACTCTAGTTGGTGGGTTAGCCAAAACTGGACAAGAATGCTCTGAGCAAGCAAGCTACTTAAACTTTGAATTATGAGGTTGCATCTAGGAGAACTTCCAGCTTACGTACTTGCTTCTTTAAGAGGAATGCAACTGTATCTAATTCCAACCACCTTGAAGGTGGCAGTGGTAAAAATCACTGTAATGAAACCAAATTTAGATCCATTGGTTCTGGAAAATTAGTTGCCCAAGCTCAAATTTACAATTTTTAAGCAAGTTCCTAGAACGTGATGTCTTGCTAGCATGCAGATGGTCTTGGAGGGCACTGATTATTTAGTTTCTAATCCGATTTTCATTTTGGGGACAGAAACTGCTTTGGTCTTCCTACTTGCTGACTTACAGTGGGGAGTGTTACCCTAATGGTTCTGTTGGACCTCTGAGCAGCTTTCTATACCACTGACTATGGTATCCTTCTGGACCACCTCTTTAGGATAGGTCTCAGAGGCAGTGTTATGGTCCCTTCCGGGGAGTATATGGTAGCGCTGGGAAAATTTCTGTTCCATTCCTAAGCTACAGACGTCTGTGGTGCCTCAACATCTTACCTTGTTCCCAAAAATTTGTCAACATCTGCATCAGAGCTGGGGAACCTTGTTGTTGGACTACAGCTTCCATTATCCATGATCATTGGCCAAACTGGCCTGGACTAATGCGAGTTACAGTCCAAAAACGCCTGGAGGCTCACTGGCTCCTCATCACTTCTCTTTATGAGATTGCTAGAAGTCATCTGGAAGCTTGTTAAGGTGTCACCCATATCCATATGACAGGCAACTCTACTGCTTGTTTCCATCATCCAATCCCAGGAAGGCAGTGGAAATTCTGACTGGATGTCTGGAGACAGTTTTGGGATGGAGAAGGGCAAACCAGCTTAGGCGAAATTGCAACAAGAGGGACGTGTGCAGCCTAACTTGGATGGGGCTGCGCTCCCTATGAAGATGCAGGCCATGCAATCTGAGGGTCCTCCTGGATTCACCACTTTCTGTGGAGGCACAAATGTGGCCAGGACTGCTGTTTACCAATCTGCATTCTATTAACAGTTATGCTTTGGATTTACTGGTAATTTTAAGGGATGTATCAGTTTTAAAATTGCTTTTATAAGTTATTATGTTTGGTTTTAGAATTGTAAACTGTCTTGTGGCTTCTGCAATTTCTCCAAGTATTGCCCAGTTTCAAATATATCTTCACAGTGTCAAAGGCTGCATTTTTAAAATAAAAATGGAGAATGCTGGCTTCTGCATGAAACATTAATTTCTGAATGATACCGATAGGCAATCTTTAAGCCACCTAACTTAGAAGCCTATTTTCCCCTGAAACTTGGTGACTGGAGATGGAGAGTCCTTCAGTAATAAGTGTTTCACTTCAGAGCTGGTGCTGCTTGTCTTTAGGGAAGTGGAGAAAAAACAAGCCAAGTTACACTCCTGGAATCTAAAAAAAGCAAACAATTTCAAGACTGAAGTCTCAAGTTTAACTTGCATCTTCATAGATGATGCAGAGCTACTGAAAAGACTCCAGAGTTGAGGACAGTTCATAGAATAAGACTTGCTAAGACAGAACTAGCATGGTTTCTGACTCACTAAACTTTAGGATTATTTTATAGCGTCAACAGAAATGTATATGGAGTACCTCAGTAAACATTATATATGTGGACTCTGAAAATGCTTTTGACAAAGCCACTTATCAAAGTTACATAAGATAATTTAGTTAGAAAGTAAGAGAATAGGACTGCTTATTGATCAGAAATTAGTTAAAAATATGATAAAGAGGGTAGGAGTAAAATAAGGGGGGGAAGACACAGGGCTTCCCCTCTAGAATACTGGGAGTGGCAGAGTAGAAAGGGGAGCACACAGAATGGTTCCAGCCATGCTGAAAGAGGTGGTGATCCGGCTGCTCCTGAAAACACTCACCCTGGACCCGGTGGTTTGTGACAACTACCACCCAGTCGCAAATACACCTTTTAGGGAAGGTGACAGAGAGGGTTGTGATGCAGCAATTGCAAGTACTCTCGGATGAAACAGATAATCTTGACCCATTCCAATTTGGGTTCAGGCCTGGTTATGGGGCTGAATTGGCCCTGATAGATGAACTATCAGGAGAAGGACAGGGGGAGTGTGACCCTATTATTATTATCTGACCTCTCAGTGGCTTTTGACATCATTGACCATGGTACCCTTCTGAGCTGACTTGGTGAGATAGGTATCAGAGACAATGTTTTACAGTGGTTCTGATCCTATCTCCTGGGTTGTTTTCAGAGAATAGCATTGGAAGATTGTCTTTTGGCCCTCTGAGAGTTGTGCTGTGGGGTGCCACAGGGAACCACTATGTCCCCAATGCTTTTTAACATCTATATGAAGCCCTTGGGAGCAGTTATCAGGAGATTTAGAATAAGGTGACAGCAGTATGCTGATGACACCCAGCTCTATTTCTTTGTAACATCTGAATCGGGAGAGGCCATGCAAGTCCTGGACCAGTGCCTGGACTTGGTGGTGGGCTGGATGAGGGCCAATAAACAGACTGAATCCTAGCAACATGGAGGCACTGTGGGTTGGTGGTTCCTGAGTTTGGATAGTTGTTCAGTTGCCTGCTTTGGATGTGGGAGTATTCCCTCTGAAAGAGCAGGTCTGTAGTTTGGGGGTGCTCCTGGATCCATCTTTGTTGCTAGAAGCCCAGTAGACCTCCGTGGCTAGGAGTGCCTTTTACCAGCTTCGGCTGGTAAGACAGCTGTGGCCATGTCTGGACCAGGATAGCCTGATCACTATTGTCCATGCACTGGTAACCTCCAAGATGGATTACCATAATGTGCACTATGTGGTACTGCCCTTGAGGTTGGTCCGGAAGCTGCATCTGGTGCAAAATGCGATGGCATGACTGCTCACTGTGGCAGGGTATTGCCAACATGTCACTCGGCTTTTGAAACAATTGCACTAGCTGCCCATTAGCTACCAGGCCAAGTTCAAGGTGCTAGTTTTGGTGTACAAAGCCCTATACAGCTTGGGACCAGGATACCTGAAATATCGTCTTAATCCTTATATACCTAGTTGATCACTGCCCTCTGCAGGTGAGGGCCTCCTACATCTCATCAAAAAGTCTGTTCTGCACAACATAGGAAGCAGACCTTTAGGGTTGTGTCACTGACACTTTGGAATTCCCTCCCATTAAAGATTAGACAGGCATCATATGTTATCTTTTTGGCATCTACTGAAGACCTTCCTCTTTCAACAAGCCTTTTAAGTAGAGGCTTTATCCCAGTCTGTGCTGGAATTGCTTTTTAAGATTTTTTTTAAGTTGCTTTTAAATTATGTGTTTAATATGTTTTGTTTTAATATGTTTTTAAAGATACTTTGTTCTGCTTTTAGTGTTTTTGTTTGTCCCCTTGGGCTCCTTCTGGGAGTATTATGACTTCTGGCGACCCTATGAATCAGTGACGTCCAATAGCATCTGTTATAAACTACCCTGTTCAGTTATGCCTGAAAAAATTATCAATGGTAATACCTGAACTCCTGCATCATCTTCCTCTTCAGGATGTGGTGATCCTGGTGGTGTTTTTTCTAAATCTGAGTTTTCAGAACCTTCTTTCCCCTTGTTGACCTTTTTCTTCACAGCACTGGATTCCAATTCTGGTTTCTTGTTACTAAAAAATAAGAGTTTGAATAAGTAGAGTTTTACACCATATGGAATGGAATGCATGTGCAGTCATTTCATTGTTGCTATATCAATAACACCAACCTAATCAATTTTTAAATGCACATTATTAATACTACTAGTTGCATCTCTGCACTGTCCTTTTCTACTTGCCTCATATAGTAGTACAAATCTTTCTTCTTTTTAAATAATGCTAGCTCAATAGACAGTGCCTATTAGACACAAGATCTTAAGAATATGTGTGGCAGTATTCAAAGGATCAATCTTTGATATATTGTTGATTAAATTACATATAACCAGACTATGTTGTTCTTTCTTTAATTCTTCATCTTTCTAAAAGTGGATGTCCTGCCATTGCACATATTAGACATTAAAAAAGGGGGGGGACAAGAGAATTGGACAACACAGAGGAAAAGCCTACTCTACTAAAGAAAGTCTTGGCCTGCCAGAATTGCATTAGGTGCTTCTCTTTCAACATATAGAATTCAATGCTAGAATTCAAAGTTAGAATTCCAGCATTTATCTTCCACTTGGGTTTCTGAATACCATATACACAATGCACAAAACAAAACATGAATAATTCTGAGTTAGCTCAGTTTGAATGTTAGGAGTATATTCTCTATGCACACAACTTTTCCTATCAAAATAATGATGAATGCTCAGGTGTCATTCCTCTAATATATTTTGCAAACCAATTCTCTCTCACACTCTCTCTCTCTGGTAACATAAAAGCCAAACCGCACCAGGATGATTAAAATAACAAACATATCCAGTATTCAGTTCTGTCACCTTTCCTGACACAGTTGTGATTGTAAGTTCCTAAAAAGCCTATATACATTACTTCTGCCAAATGTATTAGTAGAATTTAACCTAAATATTTAAAATTAATGTCAGAAGAAAAATGAGGCAGGAGACACTGATCACTTACGAACTGGAAACACTTTGTTTTATATAAAGCTCTGTAACATTAGGTGGCCTAATAAGTACTCAATTCCCTTTTTAATACAGGACTCAAATTATTAGAAGCACAATATATACATCCACACACTTAAAAAAATCTATAAAAAGCTGACAATACTTGTTTGATATCTTTAGAAATGATACAAGACAAATAATTTTTTATAAAAAAAAATGAATCTGTACAACAGTTCCCTTTCTGACTGCTTTAGCATGTACACTACACATGGACAGAAGTCTCTCCTACTATGAGGCTCCATTTCCAGCATTTATTTCCGCTCTAACTGCCACAAATTATACAATACTACAGCTGAAGACTGGGCCCCTTTCCTTTCATCTGCACGCCAAGAGCAATCAGATTACCCTGGTAACCAGTGGTCACATGACCAGCACCTGCTCTTTTGGCTGGATGCCACTGACTAAAGCCATCTGCTTCCCTCAATCAGCTTTCAAACATTCTCAACACCTGCGCTGCAGTATTTTGTGGTTTCTTTTATCAAATCAGTGCAAAACTGCTTCCCAAACTTTACATATTTCTCAAATTTGTTTAAATCAAAAGGTAAGCCTGTCGTAGTTGAGCTGTTGCCAGGTAAAGTAAGTTGAGAAACTAGCGCTTTTTACTGGTGTCCTCTATAAATCAGAGGTAAGCATACAACTTAATTTAATAATGGTTAGTGTATCTTGGGTGCACTATGGAATATAAGTAACTGGCTCAACATACTGAAGAACAGCATAGGGCGGGTTTGATAAAATGTCAGTTTGCTGAAAGGCTAGAAAGTGCTAATGATTCTCTGCCTTTTTTATTGTTCAAGACATAAAGAATCTCAGAGTGCTTACAACACAGGTTTCATACAAGCCGTACAATGAAGTGGGTTGCATGTATCTGCACCCAGATATTTTATAGTTCATAATAAGTACGAATATGAACTAAAAACATGTTCATCACTGAGGGCCTACTTCAGGGGTTGGTAGACTTTATGGGATCTATTTTGTGTTTTATTAAAACCTCAAAGTCTACCATCCATAGCCAAGTGCAAAATAATGGCTCAGGGGGGTAGGCATATAGCACTTCTATAGCACTTCTGAGCACGTGCTCAGTCCAGGAATTTGCTTTCAGACACAGAACTGTGAATCCTTTCACACAAAAATCCAGTCTTGAGTCCCGGGCCCCAGCTTTCTTCATTTCAGCAGTCTAATTTTGTGTATGTTTTTATTATTGATATTGATTTCTAAATCAGAAATCCTTATCGGTCTGCTGCAAGTCATCCAGTAGATGCTGGTCTACCTTCTGCCCATGCTTGACCTGTATAATTCAACTTGATACAAGATTTCTCTCACTAAAAGATATTCAGTAATCTGTAAATGGATTTCCAATAGTTGCTCTATTCCTACTAAACAACATACACTATTTATACAAGAGGCAAGACAACACACCTAGAATGCCATTTATTTCAACTCTAAATTTCAGACAAACAGCAAAGCCCAGGAGACCGCTGCGTTTAATAAAATATACAACTACTTAAAGGAAACAATTTAATACAGATTAACTACATTCTTTTAGCAGACAGTTTAGAAGGAAAAGCTCTGTCTCAGCTTCAGGAGGATTTACTTCACTGCTCTTCAGTTTGGTGATACACAAAATAGATTTCGTCTGCTCATTCAATCTGTGGGGGTCAACAATTATATATAGTTCCAATTTCAACGGCATCCTAAAGGTTTTCATAGCCACATTTTTCTGTGCACATACAAAATTCATAACCTTTATCTGCATGCACACAAGAGAATGCGTACACCTGGTCATCATATTCATAATTAGTATATTTGGGACAACTGGAGACTGCTTTCCTCTTACACTTACTTTTAAAAAAATTACAGAGGGCAAGCTACAGGTATTTTGAGAGTGGTTGTTCTTCAATGGCAGGAAATATGAAAGCAACCACTGTCCAAAATGCAGCTGACAGATGAGCAACCAACAGGACCAAATCAACCAATGCTGAAGCATGAAAATGAGCATTTGAGGTCATTGGAGATTTATTTACATGTCTATACTACAAGTTTTCCAAAACCAGAGGACAAGCTACATCATCATTATCATCTAAACATAAAACAAAGAATTCACTCTAACAGATTTGTAACTACTAAATCAAACGAACAGGTGCTAAAACATACACTCTTTACTGTTCTAGCCCTGACTGCAAAAGACTAGCAAAACAAGCCTCTAGTTTGAGAGTCTGTAGGGGAGTGAATTCCGCAATCTTCGGGCAGTCTCTAAGAATGGCTTTCTATGAAACCTTGTTAAACTGAACAAATAATAATTTTATCTGTTGCCTAATACAAAATGTCTTTAGGCATGTATATACACAAAACACTAAGCGATCAGTAAGGCTTGGAGAACTGGTCATAATCTCACATACACTGGACTCAAGATATACCAGCATAAAAGCCAGTATTTTTAATTTTGCTGAGAAAGTGTTTAGCAGTCAGACGAGACCAATAATAGTGTAATAATTCCAGCAAGCAATCTGTGCCAGGAGATGGTATAAGAATCAGACCTTGACTTAAGCCAGGGGTTCCCAAACTATGGTCCATGGACCACCAGAGTTCCACAAGCTGCCTTTGGGTGGTTCACAGCATAGCCACATTAAATATGAAATTTGATTTTAAATTGTATTTTAATTCATTCTTTTATTTCTTACATTGTATGTTCTATGGATTGTAAATTGTAATTGTTAATGACAGGAGAAAGTTGCCAGATGCCTTCAGAGTGAGAGTCTGTAACTGGCAGAAGGCTGGCCCTCCCTGGGTGTGAGACAGGAGGGGGAGTAGATGGGTCCTGTGTGAAAAAGTTTGAATGGGTGTGACTGTTCCCAATACTCGCAGAGGCCTACTGGGATAATTCACTCTAGCAGGCTTTGTTGGTGGGCTCATGTTGGGCCCATATTAGGTATTTAGGAGGAGTCTTAGCACGGAGGAACATGGATGATGCCACCCCAATTTCAGTAATTATGGGCAGAGAGAAATATAGCCATGGGGAGGTGGTGAATTATACCATAGAAGGCGAAGGCAAGGCTATCTGCGCCTTGTTCCTTGCTGCCACTCCTCTCATGGATGGGTTCTTCATTGCTCATCTGCTGTGCCCACTGGTCTGTGTGTGTTGTTGTTTAACGCCAGATCGGTACATAATAAGGCCACTTTCATCCATGACTTGATTGTGGATGAAGATGCCGATTTGGTGTGCATTACCGAGACCTGAGTGGGTGAGCTTGGAGGAGTTGATCTGACCCAACTTTGCCCACCTGGATACTCAGTGCAGCACCAGCACAGGCTGCAGGGATGGGGGAGAGGAGTTGCTGTGGTTTACAGAACTTCCATCTCTGTCACCAGGAAACCACGCTGTCTTGGAGCTGGCTGTGAGGGCCTGCACCTGGTGTTGGGCCAAGGAGACAGTAAACTAGGGTTGCTGCTGGTGTACTGTCCGCCCTGCTGCCTGGCAGCTTCTCTGACCGATCTGGTGGAGGTCATCTCAGCTGCGGCATTGGAGGAGCCCAGAACGATAGTGCTGGGTGATTTCAATGTCCATGCTGAGGCTGCCTCTAGTGTTTCGGCTTGGGACTTCATGGCCTCCATGATGACCATGGGGCTGTCTCAAGTTGTTATTGGCCCAACACATAGGGCAGGGCACACCCTCGACTTGGTTTTTGCTCCAGATGGAGGAAGGGGTGGTCTGGAGATGGGGGTGGTGGTGGATGTCACTCCATTGTCATGGTCAGATCACTTCCTGGTGAAGTTTAGACTTATGGCTCTGATCCTTCCCTGCAGGGGTGGTGGACAGATTAAGATGGTCCGCCCACAGAGCCTAATGGAATCCACTGGATTCCTGAATGCCCTGGGGGAGTTCCCAGTAGATCGAGCAGGTGACCCTGTTGAAGCCCTTGTCCCACTGTGGAACAGTGAGGCGCGTCAGGCTCTCGACACGGTTGCCCCCGAGCGCCCTCTCCGACATTGTGGAGCCCGGCTTGCACCTTGGTACACAAGTGAGCTAAGAGCAATGAAACAGGCTGGACGACGGCTAGAGCGCAAGTGGCGAAAGATGTGCTGTGAGGCTGATCGGGCATGAATAAAACATCATAACTGTGCCTACTATGTGGCAGTGAGGGCAGCGAAGAAGGCCCACTTCTCTGCCTCCATCGCATCCTCAAGTAGCTGTCCAGTGGAGCGTTTCCATATTGTCAGGGGTCTGTTGACATCAACTCCAGGAAATGGAGTTTTAGACCCTTCTGAGGCCCACTGTGAATTGTTTGCAACTTTGAGGGTAAAGTTGCTCGCCTCTGTAGCAGTCTTGATGCTGCATCCACATCTACTGTAGTCCACAATGAAGTGTCCAATGCAACGTCTGCTGCAACTTCTTGGGAACGGTTTCAGTTGATGCGGTCTGATGACGTGGACAAGGTGCTTGTGATGATGCGGCCAGCAACGTGTCCTCTTGACCCTTGCCCTTCTTGGCTTATTAAAGCTTGCCGAGGGGGTCTGACCGAGTGGATCCAGGGTGTGGTCAACGCATCATTGTGAGAGGGAGTGGTTCCAGCCACCTTGAAAGGCGGCGATTTGACCACTCCTGAAGAAGCCCACCCTGGACCCATTGGTTTGTGACAACTACCAACCGGTTGCAAATACCCCCTTCTTAGGGAAGGTGATTGAGAGGATTGTGACACAACAACTGCAAGTACTCTTGGATGAAACAGATTATCTTGACCCATCCCAGTCTGGGTTCAGGCCTGGTTATGGAACTGAATTGGCCTTGGTCGCCCTGATGGATGACCTTTATTGGGAGAAGGACAGGGGGAGTGTGACCCTGTTATTCTTACTTATCTCTCAGCGGCTTTTGATACCATTGACCATGGTATCCTTCTGGGCTGACTTGGTGAGCTGGGTATTGGAGGCACTGTTTTACAGTGGTTCCGATCCTATTTCCAGGGTCGCTTTCAGAGAATAGCATTGGGTGACTGTCTTTCGGCCCCCTGGCAGCTGTGCTGTGGGGTGCCGCAGGGTACCATCTTGTCCCCCATGCTGTTTAACATGTATATGAAGCCCTTGGGAGCAGTCATCAAGAGCTTTGGGGCGAGGTGTCAGCAGTATGCTGATGATACCCAGCTCTATTTCTCTGTCAACTCCCGTCGGCAAGCTTTAATAAGCCAAGAATGGCAAGGGTGAAGAGGATATGATGCTAGCCGCATCGTCGCAAGCATCTTGTCCACGTCATCAGGCCACATCAACTGAAACTGATCCCAACAGATGAGCAACAAGGAACCCATCCATGAGAGGAGTGGGAGAGAGGAACAAGGCACAGGTAGCCTTGCCCTCGTCTTCTATGGTAGTTCACCACCTCCCCATGGCCATACCTCCCTCTACCCACGATCACTGAAATTGGTGTGCCATCAGAAGAACATATGGTAACAGTCAAATAAAATTGTCAACACACTGGGAATTATCATGAAATATACTGAAATATCTATACCAGCTTTGGAAAAAAAGAAAACAAAAAGCAGTCCCAGGAATTTTGGCCATTTCTGCTAGAAGCAGTTCATGAGGCCTTAGGCTTTGGAACTTGTAGTTCAAATTAATATATTTTGATAACCCCTACTTGGCTGCTATGCACAAATTATTTCTTATAGAAGTGAGATTTCCTTCATTTCCTTTTCTTATTGCTATTAAAGCTAGGGTTAGCAACCACAAAAACTTGGACACTACTAAGCTAATCTGCAAAAAGTGATTTCTATAACTTACATTAAGAGTTTTAACTGTATAAGTGATCCACCAGATAGTTGTAGTTTAATCAGAAAGGCTAACATTTCTTCAAATTCAGAAAGTTTTGATTATTATTTATTTATTTATTTATTTATTTTATTACATTTCTAGACCGCCCTATAGCAATAAGCTCCCAGGGCGGTGAACAGCATAATACAACAGATTAAAATACAAGCGGATGTAAATACAATACAGTACACAATAAAACATAATTAAAATTCCAAATTTAAATTCAATTTTAAATTTTTTAAAATGCCTGGGCAAAGAGGTAGGTCTTTACCTGGCGCCGAAAAGATAACAGAGAAGGCGCCAGGCGTATCTCGTCAGGGAGGGCGTTCCATAGTTCGGGGGCCACCACCGAGAAGGCCCTAGCTCTAGTTGTCGTTCTCCGTGCCTCCTTATGCGTTGGGACACGGAGAAGGGCCTTCGACGTCGAGCGCAGTGACCGGGTAGGTACATAGCGGGAGAGGCGTTCCGCCAGGTATTGCGGTCCGATGCCGTTAAGGGCTTTATAGGTAAGAACCAACACTTTGAATCTGGCCCGGAAACATATTGGTAGCCAGTGCAGCTGGGCCAGAACAGGTGTTATATGATCAATTTTTTTAGTCCCAGTAAGGACTCTGGCCGCAGCATTCTGCACCAGCTGAAGTTTCCGAACCGTCTTCAGAGGTAACCCTACGTAGAGTGCATTACAGTAGTCCAATCTAGAGGTTACCAGAGCATGGATAACTGTGGCAAGGTTCTCCCTCTCCAGATAGGGTCGTAGTTGGGCTACCAGCCGAAGCTGGTAGAACGCATTCCGTGCCACCGAGGCTACTTGAGCCTCCAGTGACAGGAGCGGATCTAATAAGACCCCCAAACTACGGACCTGCTCCTTTAGGGGGAGTGTAACCCCATCTAGGGCAGGTCGGACATCATCCATCTGGGCAGAGAGCCCCCCCACCAACAGCATCTCAGTCTTGTCAGGATTGAGTCTCAGTTTGTTAGCTCTCATGCAGTCCATTATCGCGGCCAGGCAGCGGTTTAGTACATTAACAGCCTCACCTGAGGAAGATGAAAAGGAGAAGTAGAGCTGCGTATCATCAGCATATTGCTGGAAACGCACTCCAAATCTCCTAATGACCTCACCCAGCGGCTTCATATAGATATTAAAGAGCATGGGGGACAGAACTGAACCCTGTGGGACCCCATATTGGAGTATCCAGGGGTTCGAGTAATGCTCCCCAAGCATCAACTTCTGGAGACGATTCTCGAGGTAGGAGCACAGCCACTGCCAAGCAGTGCCTCCAACTCCTAAGTCCGCAAGACGTCCCAGAAGGATACCATGGTCGATGGTATCAAAAGCCGCTGAGAGATCAAGGAGAACCAACAGAGTTACACTCCCTCTGTCTTTCTCCCGACAGAGGTCATCATACAGGGCGACCAAGGCTGTTTCTGTACCAAACCCCGGCCGAAAGCCCGATTGACATGGATCCAGATAATCAGTTTCATCCAAGAGAGCCTGGAGCTGGTGAGCGACCACACGCTCCAAGACCTTGCCCAAGAACGGAACATTTGCTACCGGTCTATAGTTGTCAAAATTTTCAGGGTCCAAGGAGGGTTTCTTTAGGAGCAGTCTCACCACTGCCTGTTTCAGGCAGGGTGGTACCGCTCCCTCTCGTAGGGAGGCATTGATCACCTCCTTGGCCCATCCGGCTGTTCCGTTCCTGCTAGCTTTTATTAGCCACGAGGGGCAAGGATCCAGAGCAGAAGCGGTCGCCCGCACCTGTCCAAGCACCTTGTCCACATCCTCGAGCTGTACCAACTGAAACTCATCCAATAAAACAGGACAAGACTGTGCTCCGGACACCTCATTAGGCTCAACTGCTACAATATTGGAGTCAAGGTCCCGGCGGATGTTCGTGATCTTATCTTGGAAGTGTCTCGCAAACTCATTACAGCGGGCTATTGATGGTATTATTGCGTTCTGAGGCCCAGAGTGTAAAAGTCCCCGAACAACTTTATAAAGTTCCGCTGGGCGGTTAGAAGATGACTGAATGGAGGCAGCAAAGTACTGCTTCTTCGCTGCCCTCACCGCCTTCACATAGAGCTTGGTAGAGACCTTCACAAGTGCAAGACCACAGCCGTCGGGAGTTCGTCTCCATTTGCACTCAAGCCTTCTCCTTTCTTGCTTCATCACTCTTAGCTCCGGGGTGAACCACGGAGCCACTTGAGCTCTGCAGAGGAGAGGGCGCACCGGGGCGATCGTGTCAACTGCCCGGGTCATAATAGTAATACTACTAATAATCCCCTATTAATTTACATAGCACATCTGAGTGTTCATAGTGCTTCACATACATTATTTTGATGTAATATAAGCAACCTTGCTAGGTAGGTTAGCATTATTCTTTCCATACTGCAGATGGGAGATTGAGGCAGTGAGAAAGTGGCTTGCCTAAGGTGCACCTAGTGAGCTCACGATAAACCTAAGATTCAAAACTGGGACTTCTTGTATTGTTGCTCCATCAATATTCCTGCAATCCATGTTCCATTATCACCACAATGAGCAACTTGATTTAGAACTCACCTGGTTCCTCTCTAGCAGAACTGCCCTCTAGATGGCCAGATGCAGCCTCAACATTCAGACTCAGAGCACAGAAACAGAAGCCATAGCACATGATTGTATTCCACCAGCCAAGAAAACATAGGGCTGCTGAATTGTCCTTTTACTAAGGCAGAGCAGAAACACTTTGGCCAGTCACATCACACACAGCAGAGAAACATGGCACTGCACAATGGCTGCTACAAAAACCCACAGTACCTATCCTTGGGTTAATCTGGCCTGTGCTAGCTCCACCTCCCTCAGAAGTCTGGGTTTAGAGCCAGAAAATAGAGATGAGCATCTCTTAGCAAATCCACCTTGGTGTGCTGTGTAGTATAGCACTACTGACAGCTACCAATCAGATATCTTAACATAAGGCAGAAAGGAAGCCACTGGAGCATCACCTTACAATGTGTCATGTTTCAATGACACAGCACTAATGGCAGTGACCTGTCTTCGCTCTCCATCTTGGAAAACAGGAGAGCATTTTGTGTAGACAGTTACAATTAACGCAGTTGCTCTTGCAGCAAAATTAGACCCACAAGCGTAGCTGGAGGAACCTGTGGGACGGCAAGAATAGAAGAGGAAGCAGACTGCAGGATGGTGAATCTGATGAATTTTAATTTATATGGCTGTTTTCATATATACGGATTGAGTTTGAGCATTATGAAGATTGTGTAATGTTTAGACAGACAAAAACATGCAAAGGGCACAATGTTTATGGCATGCAAAGAAAATAGGAAACTGCTTTATACCGAGTCAAACCAATGGGTCATCTAGTTGTTTACATCAGCTATGGGGAATCTCCAACTCACAGGCCTAATTAGATCCAGCACGGGTCCCAATTTGGCCCACATGGCCATTTTCCTCAGCCATGCCCACCTGCTGTCATATGTAAAATATGGCTACCAAAGAACAATCGGAAGCCTTAAGTGCTGATCGGCATGACAGCAAACCTGCAGCGATCAACTGCTACATTCCCCATTGGAAGCTCTGTAACACAGCTGATCCCAGTGAGCTTCCTGTGAATGCTGAACAGCTGATTGGTGCTTACAGCAAGACAGCTGGGATCTGCACTCACAGCAATCCCCAAAGTGTGTGTGTGTATGTCTCCCTAAAGTGGGACTTGCTGTAAGCGCAAGTATCCCTTTGCACTGCTGGCTTGAAGTGAATACAGTGATTCAAAGGCTCTTTCTCTGTAGGAGTAGTTCAAGCTGCAGCCACAAAGGAATTGTTTTTGTTTTGGGTCACCAGATGTCATGGTAATGCCAGGTGACTGATAGTCAGGAGACCTTGCCCACCAGTCAAAATGGCTTGGGTGGGGATGTCCAGGAACATCATGTTCCCCACCCCTAGTCTACATGGACTGGCAGTGCATGCTCCCCCAGGATTAGAGACAGTAGTCTTTTCCAGTCCTACATGGAGATGCCAGAGCCTGAATC
Organism: Rhineura floridana; assembly: GCF_030035675.1. NCBI lineage: Eukaryota > Metazoa > Chordata > Lepidosauria > Squamata > Rhineuridae > Rhineura > Rhineura floridana. The sequence continues at coordinate 263,125,952 of NC_084480.1, read as the reverse complement.
CGGGTCCATTGCATGCAAGGCATGTGCTCTACTACTTAGCTGTGGCTCTTCTGTCTAAGATCTCTTTAGGTTGGCAAATGGTGTAATGTGTTGGGAGTGGACTTAAAAACATTTATGTTCAGTTAACTCTTCCATATAGTATTAGAAAAAGATCATAAGCATAAAGCAGAGATTGTATTTTTTTTCCATACAAACAATAATCATAATAAAGGGTTCCTCATTCAAAAACTGACATATTATACAGGTTTCCCTTCCACCATGCGGGACACAATGAGGCAGCTTCATATGCACAAAGGGGCCTTCAGAACTGTCCGCATATTACTGCTGGCATGCACATCAAGCTTCTACAGGCAGCATAAACGCTAAACCCCTTCCTACCCCCACTTCCATAGCCATGCTAGGAAAACGCCAGCAGTGCATCCAAAAACCCTGACAAGACCTTACATACAGGTTGCTCCTGTTGGGGGAGGGGGGCCGTTCTGAATTCAGGGCAGCCTCTATCAAGATATATGATGCAACCCTTACTTAGGTTGGGAGGATCAGTAATTCAACAGGATGTGTCCTAGGAGCCAAGAGGAAGCTGAATGAAGTCAACAGCCACCTTCCACGATGCATCCTTACAGACAAGCACAGGACGCTGCTTCACACTTGCACTTCATAAACCATGCAAAGAATTGGATATAATTATGCGATGGTGCTCAGAATTTACCTTAAGTTGAATACATTTCAGTATTCTTTTTATTTTTCTCTCATCTGCAGCATTGCAACACATCAAGAAAATGAATGATATCTCTGACCAGTTCAAGAACTGTTTCTTGACAGATTAATGGTTTAACCTATTGATTCACTTAAAATTTTTGTTTGTATATGAGTGTTACTGGACAGACTTCTTAGCCTTTGCCACTACCTGGCATATGAAAAAAGTTTTTCTCACAGATGTTACATTGCTTTAAACACTGTCTCCATCAATTCAGTAAGATAGCATAAGTTCACACTTAAAACATGCACTGATAAATATGGAGAAAAGTCATGATTAATAATACACTTTTAATACTACAACCTGTACAATGGTTGAGGGTAAGCTTCAACAGTCTAAGCTATCAGACAACACAGAGTTAACAACAGAGCACTTAATTACAGAACAAGTACAGCATTACAATCATGCAGTCAAGAGGTAGGTGCTGGAAGAGAAGAAACAGATATATAGTTTTTTCTACAGATGCATCCAAGAGGAAGTTCTTTAGTCCATGAAATGCAACGTCTACTCAGGTGGAAGAATAATTCAACAGGATGTGTCCTAGGAAGCTCATTTAAGTCAACTATCTTCTAGAACACATCCTTACAAATGCCACACAAGCAACCTCAGGATTACAAACTAACCTCATTTAGGATATCTCTTGTATTTAAATAGACAATCCTATAAAAAGTCATTTGATTGTTATATGATTTTATTATTTCTGTACAACACTTTGAATTTTTAAAATATAAAGTGGTATGTAAATGTTTTAAATAAATGAATGAATACAGTGCCTTGCAAAAGTAATCACCCCTGACAAATGCTCTCATATTACTGATTTACAAATGGTACATTGTAGTTTCTTTCTGTATGATGTTTTATTTTGAAACACTTGAAGTCAAAATCAATTACTGTAAGGTGACATTGGTATTAAGTTGGGAAATGTTTGTAAGAAACATAAAAAACTGAAATATTTTGCTTGCATAAGTATTCAACCCCCACACATTAATATTTGGTAGAGCCACCTTTCACTGCAATAACAGCTTTTGGGGTAAGTATGTACCAGCTTTGCACACAGTGGCTCAAGAACAAAAAGATGAATGTCCTACAGTGGCCCAGTCAAAGTCCTGATCTCAATGTCATGGAGAATCTGTGGTGCTCTTTTAAAATTGCAGTCCACAAGCAACGTCCAACCAACCTGACTGACCTGGAGCGAATCTGCCAAGAAGAATGGGCCAAAATCCCTCCGACACTGTGTTATGCACAGTGACTTTTTTGAGTAACGGCTTCTTTCTTGCCACCCTCCCATACAGGCCAGTGTTATGCAGAGCTCTTGATATGGTTGACGGGTGCACCATTACTCCACTCCCAGCCACTGAACGCTGTAGCTCCTTCCAAGTGATTGTTGGCCTCTCTGTGGCTTCTCTCACAAGTCTCCTTCTTGTTCGAGTGCTGAATTTTGAGGGACAGCCTTTTGTGGCAGTGCTTATGTGGTGTGATGCAGCTTCCACTTCCTGATTATTGTTCCAACTGTGCTCACTGGGATATCCAAACACTTGGATATTATTTTGTATCTTTTTTCTAATCTATGCATTTGTATTACATTATCGCTCACTTCTGTAGAATGCTCTTTGGTCTTCATTTTTCTTCAGATCTACAGCCTGACCAGTGATCCTTCAATAGTGGGAATTTTATCCTGACAATGTGACAGCAACTTTAATGGTTCACAGGTAGAGGCCAATGGCAAGGTAATTGTGTTCTCGATAGGGCAATTTCTTTCATCTGTGTAAACTGGGAACTTCCACAGCACCAGGATTGAATATGCAAGCAACATGTTTCAGATTTTTATGTTTCTTACAAACATTTCCCAACATAAAACCAATGTCACCTTACAATAATGGATTTTGAGTTTCATGTTTCAAAATAAAATATCATTCAGAACAAATTACAATGTACCTTTTGTAATTCAGTAATATGACAGCATTGGTCAGGGGTCTGATTACTTTTGCAAGGCACTGTATTACAGAGTATTATTCAGTGAAATGGGTAATCAGTTTTTTTGCAATACAAAGTTTTGCACACAAAAAAAGTTTTCCTCAGAGCGTCAGTGCAGGTACACAAGATCAAATATTTCTGCAGATCAAAATCTGTAACTGTCCCTGCCCCTCGCCCAATAATATAGGCTAATTTTATTTTCTCTTCAAGCAAATCAAGTCAAGTTTTCAAGGCTCAGATTTCTTCCTCCACATGTATTAAGCGATTGAGAAAACTGTAATCCTTCAATTTTAGTATCAATGTATTCACGCGGCACACACTGTTCGTTGCCAAATTAAATTAAAATGGTTTATTTTCCAAGACAAATGTGGAAGACACTATTTCATCAACTCCATTCCAATTCTCCAAGAGTTTACTTAACTTAATAGTTATACTCCTAATGTGTTTCTGAGGACAAGGAGTGGGGCAGATTATGTTAAGACTCCTCAATTTTCTTATGTATAAACAATGCACACCACAGGTAAGATCAAGTATGCCTCTATTCATAAAATCAATTAGAATCTAAATCCTGTCCCTAAACGAATCATAGTACCAGCTGGGATAAGCAATTCTTATGTTCTAACTAGGCTGAGAAAACAAGATGGGGTGGGGCTTGCTGAACATTGTGTCTCTTCACTTTAATTCATCAGAGATTTGCATTATTGATGAAAATCAAGACCTATGTTTCTCTGCCTATAGCTATGTCCCTAAAAGAGTATTTTATTTGGAATATTAGTATATTAAATACCTTACATACCTCGCCTTTTTGTTGGCCTTGGGTTTTGGTGTGGTATTTTTTGCTTTTTTCTCCTTTGGCTCTTTAGGGATCTTAGGGGTTTGGGGAGTCTTGGGTTCCTTAGGCTCCTTCTTCTCCTTGGGTTCTTTCGGATCCTTCGGCTCTTTTTTCACCTTGGGTTTTTTCTTTTTCTTTTCTTGGGAACAGTCTACAGATTTCCTGGTAGGATCCTGGTGATCAAGCCCACTAGGAAAGCCTTCCTTACCAAACCCTTTGCTGGGACCTTCTGTAACAATGTGATTGTTTTTCTTTTTCTTTTTCTTCTGCTGTGGCTGCTGCTCAATTGATGGAAGGTAATCATCACTTTTCAGTAGCTGGGCATTCGGTCCACTAACCTGAGTCACGTCTGGCACTGGTTTCTCAAGGAAGGGTTCTGATGGAGAATGCTGGGAAAAACAAATGAGGCATTAAATTAATACATTTTTAAAATTCAGCCTTTGGAAATCTTATTGACTGAAGAAAATACGGCTTTTTTCCCCCCAGGAGACTAGGCAGAGTTATTCGGAAAACAAAATTAACCCAATATTTAGAATATTTGTGTTAAATGATGACTATGCAGGGTATACACCTATAAAGGGAATTATTATATTCTAATTATTTAATGAGAAAAGTCACACTAGAAACTGCTAACAAAGCTATTACAACATGACAGTACAAATAGGGCAGATGGGGCTACTAAATAACCTGGTATGATCAGAACTAAATAAAGGGAGATAAGAGATGACAGGTGATCTATAATATAGCAAGAGAACACATGAACTTTTTTACCAACATTAGTGCAGAATGACCTATTTACTGCTTTATTCAAATTAAATGAATAGCTGGTAAGAACTTTGTGAACCCATTCGTTACCTGCATATTAGTGACTGAAAGAGACAGACAAGATTTTCTGAACCAAGACCGGGGGGGGGGACAGTAAAACATTATATAATTTTAAAATATGTGCTTCTGAATAAAAACAAACTCACTAAAGATCTCCACATAAGCTACTTCTCAAAATGGCTGCCCAAAGCAGTACCAAAAATCACAGGGCATTCAACAGCTTTCTGGATACCATCTCTCAAAATGCAACTGCTATAATTGTAGGTTTGCTCTACTTGGTCTACCAATTTGCTCTGCTATTTTAGGCTGCATTAACAGAAGTACAGTTTCCAAATCGCATGAAGTATTGGTTCCCCTCTATTCAGCACTGGTTAGGCCTCATCTTGAGTACTGCACCCAGTTGTGGTCACCACACTTCAGAAGGATGCAAACAAACTGATACAGGTTCAGAGAAGGGCAACAAGGATGATCAGGGGACTAGAAACAAAACAATGAGGAAAGACTGAAAGAACTGGGCATGTTTAGCCTGGAGAAGACTGAAAGGAGATACGGTAGCACTCTTCAAGTACTTGAAAAGTTGCCATATAGAGGAGGACCAGGATCTCTTCTTGATTGTCCCAGAGTGCAGGACATGGAATAATGGGCTCAAGTTGCAGGACGCCAGGTATCAACTGAACATAAGGAAAAACTTCCTAACTGTTAGAGTGGTACAACAATGGAACAAATTACCTAGGCAGGTGGTGGGCGCTCCAACACTGGAGGCACTCAAGAGGTAGCTGGCCAGGCACCTGTTCAGTATGCTTTAATTTGGATTCCTGCATTAAGCAGGGGTTGGACTCGATGGCTTTATAAGCCCCTTCCAATTCTATGATTCCATGAAATTACACAGCCCTCATTTGTTGACATGTTGCTCTTGTCTAGAGATGTAAAATTACCAGAAATTTTGAAGCCATAGAAAAAACAATTTCCCCATTTTTTCCCCAGAAAAAAATCAATATTAGCACTTTTTACAGATTGAAAATCACTTTGTTACTTCAGGAACGTAAAATGTAATTATGTACAAGTTGGTTTGGCATAAAATTATAACATTCGGTATATTAAAAGTACATTTTATTTAAACAATTATTACAAATTGAATTTACTTTTTAAAGTTTTTACTTTTTTTTGGTAACAAATGGATCTACAAGATCCTGAACTGTAAGGAACACCTGAACTGTAAGGAACCTCTTTTGTTTTGTCAGTTTATGAGAAGCAGGCAAAAAACAATTAAAAAAAACACACAGAAGAAACCATCAACATTAATAACAAATAAAATTATTTATGTCTCAGTTCGTCCTCCACAATGTCAAGCAGACATAAAGCATCATTAAATGAAACACTTTATTCATCATGCTAAAATAAAACATTCCATAATCCATTTTTTCTTCATTTTTTTGGAAATAATCCAAAACGGCTTTGGAAAAAAACGGGTTTTTTTCCTGAATTTTTCCAGTTTTTTCCCGGGCCTTCACATTTCTACTCTTGTCAGATGACATTCCTCTTATTCCTAGACAATGTGGTCTAGCTTTTAATTTTCATTTCAATGCCTTGCTGCTTTTTCTTGACTGATTCTCATACCTAGGGTTTTTATTAAGATTTATACCGTGGCTAATAAATCTGGAATTATTTATGAGGTCTTTTAGAAACGTTTTCATTTTATGTTCTCAAAAAAACTTGGTTAACTCCAGTCCAGTTTGGACAAATATTCAGATTTTTTATTAATTTATTGCACTTGCCAAAGCATAAAGACAGATTATAATTGAAAATACTAATACCAAAATGTTTTACAAAAGGCAAAACAGCAACATTATCTCTGGCTGCTGGAAGTCTGTTCAAAAGGTCATGGTCTTCCAAGATGGAAAAGGGGCAATCTTTGCTGAGTTTTCTTAGACTGGGGCATCTTTAGGAGTTGATGGCATGAGATCCCTGGCCTGGCAGGCCTACACACAGAGTGGAAGAGGAATCACTTGTCTGCTTTTGTGTATGAACATCATTTGCTTTGTTCCACCAATTAATAGAAACGTGCAATGTCCATAGCTGCATGCAGAAATGCAGCCTATCATCCCAAGCAACAGCATTTCCAACCAAAAATTAAGGGTTGTATCCAACTAAGCTTTACTCAAAGTATACCTATTGATATTAATGAGTTAGTCACAGCCATTATTTTCAATGGGGATACTCTGAGTAGGACAGACAGACCCCTTAAGGGTTTTTATTGTTCTCCTCCCCAGGTAGTTCTCTCTCAATGTGTTTGGTTATTGCTAATTTCAAAGTTACAGTTTCCAAAAAGACTGGCAGGTGAAAGGATATGGCAGAACCCTGCCTTCCAAGCTGGGGCATAATTCCTGCTATACAAACTCTCTTCCTGTGTGGGATGTACCTTTGTAGTTCACATCATCAAGGCTAATTCCAAGGCCAATCCTGTCCCTATATGGTCCTTTACCAGTTGACTGAGGTTTCATGTCAATACACTGATCTCTGCTGCTAACACTTAAGTATGTGCAGCCCTCAATTTTTCTGTGGATGGGGGTATTTTATTTAAAGGAGAGGAGCACAGCTTTTTCTACATATACAAAACTTGTGAGTGCCCATCAGTGTATCTCTTTTCCCACCCAGAAAATTTAGACTCTCAAAGCCACTTTACTGTAATGATATTCCAGGTATTAAAAAATCTTATTTCAACTTAATTTGCTATTGGTGCTTTAAGCAATCAATTCAGCATATTGGTGCAAAATTTAATCTTAAGACAGGAAAGAAATCAGTAAAAATTAAGCACAAGTAGTCAATAATCCTATTTGATAAGCAGTAAAATTATTTTTGGTATTATTTGATATGTGAAAGGTGTTCTGAAATATTTTAGTATTTATTAGACTTGTATAACCCAAAGTCATTTAGAGAAAAGCTGTTTTTGTAAACATGTAACAAAGAACAGATGGCCTCTTTTAATCATGTGAAAAAACCTGGGGCTCACATTAATACCCATATAGCAGACTACTGGACTGCATTACCTCTCTAACCGTACATTCTTCAGCAATGCTGTTTAATTTTACAGTGACCATTTTGTCATCAATTTCGAGTCTGACACTTAATCAGTACCATTAACATGTGTCATCAATGTGCAGAACTCTCCAAAAATCTCATTTAAAAGAAAATGTGTGGAAATTCCTATACCATGAAGGACTTATTTTAGCACATCTACTTATAGTATTAACTTGCAACTCTTTAATAGTTTTTATTCTGTCAAATAACTAAATCACAAAATGGTTTTCAAGGCTTGTATGACAATTTTCAGATATACTTCAGTAAGGTTACAAAGGAAAGCTGGGCTGTGGATTGTGTATATTTAGTTAAAGCAACGAATTGCCCAACTTATCATAATTCCTTGATGAAAGCTGAGCCTCTAAAATGGAAAATAAAAATGGAATTAAGTTTATTTCTGGGTTACAATGCAAGTCTCTACTGGACAGAAGTTAAAATGAAAAACTTTTGTTTTCACAAATTAGGTTCCAAAAGACAGAGTTAAGGTAAAATAATCAATTTTGAGTTTACAAACATGAAAATACATTATATATTAATTTTAAAATATTCCACAAGATAAAATATATACCACAGACAAATATTAAGAATGCACTCCTTTACAGGCCTAATCTTTACAGAATGCACTCTCTTCACAGGCCTAATGCCAATTAAAAGTGAGTGTCTCCCTTAGATGAATCAACCAGTTGCATTTCAACATAAAGTCCTTGTCAGTAATCTGTAATCTAACACAAAACATACACAAATAAAAATGGTTACTACCCCAGATTTGGGAAGTGGGGGAGATCTTAGAAAAGGTATCTGGATGACATTTTTATGATTTGGGAAGTGACTTGAAACTCTTGGAATTCAAAGCCTACATCAATGGGCAGCACAATACCATCACACTTTTCTTCAGTTGGAACATCAGTCTATGCAAATACCTTTAGGAAACCCACAGATGCCAATTCTTTACAAAAAATCAAGAAAAAAATTACCTTATTTCCAAATTATCAGACTTAGAAGGAAGTGCAGTACTTCATTTGATTTTGATAAACAAGAAAAATATTAACTGAACAACTTCAGACTTGTTGGTATCTTAAAAGGATTTTGAAACAAGACATGTACAAAGAAGAATCAACCACGAAAAAATGTTCAAAGATAAAGAGCAAAAACAGCGGGAATTCAGGATGTTGGTTCCACTGAATTCTGAAGGGTATAATGATCCAATACAAAAGGCCAAACTTGGGATCTATTGGCAAGATATACCTGGATATCATCTGGACTTCTCGAGGGTGGCGTTTTTCGTGGGAAGAAGAGAGATTTTAGAGCCGGCGTCTACGTGCACAGAGTGCGGGACTATGTTTGGCGTGTTGGTCTGAATTGGATGAGTGGGTGTGTATATGAGTGTGTGTTGTGAGTGAGTATATATGTTTGTGTATATAAGTTGTTTGCACATATAAGTACCTGTATATATAAGTTTTATTATGTGCCTGGGAAAGAGGTTTTTCCATCAAGCGGGGGGACTTGAGGGGGCCCCAATTGCCGTAGTGACGGGCAGAGGGAGGTATGGCATTGTGAGAAGGACGCACCAGGTAAGGGGAACGCGGCCCAGACATGTAGTGGCTGTGCCTTGTTCCGGTCCTTCTCACACCCGCAGGGTTGTTGGTTGTCCTCTCAGCCAACTCTCAGATCTCCAGTTGCTGCTCTTAAATGCCAGATCGGTACATAATAAAGCCTCCCTCGTCCACGATTTGATTGTGGACGAGGCAGCCGATCTGACCAAGACCTGGGTGGGTGAGCAGGGAGGAGTTAGTCTCTCCCAGCTCTGCCCACCGGGGTACCTGGTCCAGCATCATGGTAGATCTGAGGGTCAGGGAGGTGGGGTTGCTGTGGTCTATAAGAGTTCCATCTCACTCACCAAGCACCATGTCCATGCAGTTACCGGCCTGGAGTGTTTGCACCTTGTGCTGGGCCAGAGGGACAGGCTGGGAATCCTTTTGGTGTACCGCCCACCTTGCTGCCCAATGGCTTCCCTAACTGAGCTGACGGAAGTGGTCTCGGAGGTATTGCTGAGATCCCCCAGACTATTAGTACTGGGGGATGTCAACATCCATGTCGAGGCTACTTTGTCCAGGGCAGCTCAGGACTTCATGGACGCCATGACAACCATGGGGCTGTCTCAATATGTTAGTGGTCCAACACATATGTCGGGGCATACTCTAGACCTTATCTTTGCTACTGGACATGGGGATAGTGATCTGGATGTGGGGAGTCTTACATCTCTCCCTTTGTCATGGACAGATCACTGCTTGTTGAAGTTTAGACTTTCAGTAGCCTTTCCCCTCTGCAAGGGTGGGGGACCTATTAAATTGGTCCGCCCCTGGAGACTAATGAATCCTGAAGGTTTTCAAAGGGCTCTGGGGGATTTTCCGGCTGATAGGACTGGTGCTCCTGTTGAAGCCCTGGCTGATCTGTGGAATGCGGAGATGACCCGGGCTGTTGACACGATCGCTCCTGCGCGCCCTCTCAGAGCTCATACAGCTCCTTGGTATACTCCAGAGCTGAGAGCGATGAAACAAGATAGGAGGCGGCTTGAGCGGAGATGGAGACGAACTCCCGATGGATGCAATTATGCGCTGGTTTGTGCTTCTACCAAGCTGTATGTAGGAGCGGTGAGGGCGGCGAAAAAACAACATTTTGCTGCCACTATTAAGTCATCTCTTTGCCGCCCAGCGGAGCTTTTTAGAGTTGTCCGAGGACTACTCCATCCAGGCCTACAGGACACGGTAGAATCATCGGTGGCCCGCTGTAATGAGTTTGCTGAGCACTTCCAGCATAAGATCTCATGCATCCACCGGGACTTAGACTCCCACTTTATAGCAGTTGATCCTAATGAGGTGTCCGGAGCACAGTCTTGTCATGTTTTATTGGATGAGTTTCAGTTGGTTCAGCTCGAGAACGTGGACAAGGTGCTTGGACAGGTACGTGCAACCACTTCGGTACTGGATCCTTGCCCCTCCTGGTTAATAAAAACTAGCAGGGATGGAACAGTTGGCTGGGCCAAGGAAGTGATAAATGCCTCTTTACGAGAGGGAGTGGTCCCTGGCTGTCTGAAAGAGGCGGTGGTGAGACCACTTCTGAAAAAACCTTCCTTGGACCCAGAAAATGTCAGCAGCTACAGACCAGTAGCGAATGTTCCATTCCTGGGCAAGATCTTGGAACGAGTGGTTGCTGGCCAGCTCCAGGCACTATTGGATGAAACCGATTATCTAGATCCATTTCAATCGGGTTTTAGGCCTGGTTTTGGCACTGAAACGGCCTTGGTCGCCCTGTGTGATGACCTATGTCGGGAGAGAGACAGAGGGAGTGTAACTCTGTTGATTCTCCTTGATCTCTCAGCGGCTTTTGATACCATCGACCATGGTATACTTCTGGAGAGGCTCGCGGAGTTGGGAGTTGGAGGTACTGCTTGGCAGTGGTTCCGCTCCTACTTGGCGGGCCGTCTCCAGAAGGTAGTGCTTGGGGAACATTGCTCGACACTGTGGGCTCTCCAATGTGGGGTCCTGCAGGGGTCGGTTTTGTCTCCCATGCTTTTTAACATCTACATGAAGCCGTTGGGTGCGGTCATCAGGAGTTTTGGAGTGCGTTGTCATCAGTATGCTGATGACATGCAGCTCTACTTCTCCTTTTCATCCTCTTCAGGTGAGGCTGTTGATGTGCTGAACCGTTGCCTGGCCGCGACAACGGACTGGATGAGAGCTAACAAACTGAGGCTCAATCCTGACAATCCTGCTGTTGGTGGATGGTTTCTCTGGTCGGATGGTGGATATATACCCTGTCCTGGATGGGGTTACACTCCCCCTAAAGGAGCAGGTTCGTAGTCTGGGAGTCTTCTTAGACTCTTCCCTTTCACTTGAGGCTCAAGTAGCCTCGGTGGCACGGAATGCATTCTACCAACTTCGGTTGGTAGCCCAGCTACGTCCCTATTTGAGTAAGGAGGACCTCACATCAGTTGTACATGCTCTGGTAACCTCGCGTTTGGACTACTGCAATGCGCTCTACGTAGGGCTACCTTTGAAGACAGTTCGGAAGCTACAGCTAGTGCAAAATGCGGCGGCCAGATTGTTAACAAGGACCAAGCGGTCCGAGCACATAACACCTGTTCTGGCTCGCCTGCACTGGCTACCAATATGCTTCCGGGCCAGATTCAAAGTGTTGGTATTAACCTATAAAGCCTTATACGGCGCGCAGGACCACGATACCTGTCGGAACGCCTCTCCTGATACGAACCGGCCCGTACACTACGGTCTACTACGAAGGCCCTCCTCCGGGTTCCGACTCATAGGGAGGCCCGGAGGGTGGTGACAAGATCTAGGGCCTTCTCAGTGGTGGCCCCCGAACTGTGGAATAGTCTCCCCGAGGAGGTGTGCTTGGCGCCGACATTGTTATTCTTTCGGCGCCAAGTTAAAACCTTCCTCTTTTCCGAGGCATTTTAATTTAAGTTAACTTAATTTTAAATGTGTTGTAACTGATTTTAGATTGTTTTATTTTTATATGTTCTGTTGTATTATATTGTGTGATTTTATTGTATTTCTTGTGTTCACCGCCCAGAGAGCTATTGCTAGTCGGGCGGTATAAAAGTCTAATAAATAAATAAATATCCCAGTCTGTGTCTGAATTGCTTTTAATATGTCTTTTAATATCTTTAGCCCTTTTTTAAAAGATGTTTTTAAAGTTTTTTTTAATGTTTTTAACGTTGTTTTGTTTTAATGCATTTTAAGGTCTTTTTATGGTGTTTTTAGTGTTTCTGTTTGCCGTCCTGGGCTCATGCTGGAAGGAAGGGCGGGGTATAAATAAAATAATAACTAAATAAATAAAAATGTAAAGCAAAACCTCTATTTGTATATAAATGAGCTAGAAACCTGAAAGATTTATTATATAAGGAATTTGTCAGTTGGACAGATAAAAGACAGTATGTTCTGCAACATTTTAACACCAAAGGAGTCATATATGTGGCTCAGTGTCCATGCAATCTCATGTATATGTGGGTATGACCACCAGAAAACTAAGAATAAGCATATGTAAAAAAAAGCTGCATGAGGAATCACAGAATGTACGCCCTATGGTGAAGCACTTTACTTCTTACATTTATGTCCCACCTTTCCTCCAAAGAGCTCAAGGAGGTTCTCCCCTCCCCACTTTATCCTCATAACAACCCTGTGAGATATGGACATACTAATAAGTTTTGGACCTTAGTAAGAATAACAGGACCAGGAAAACAACTGGAGAACAAATTAAGGAGGAGGAAACTGTTTTGAATTTTCACCCTAAAGACCTTGATGCCAGGTAGATTGAATGAAAAGTGGAACTGCTCTCCTATATAAATTTATAGTGAATTTGTTTGGTTTGCGTATTGTGATGAGTTGTCAGTTATTTTAATAATTGGCCATCATGGATATGGTGTTGTAAGTATTTGTTACTCTGTCCAGTCGGCAAATACCTCCAAATGGGTTAATCTTTACCTACATTTAGGCTTTTAAAAACCTCCTACTGAAGCCAAAAGGAAGCTTTTTTCCAAGCCTGAAGATGGGGGGAGAGCTGTTGGGAGGAGCTTTGTAGCTATGAGGTTAGCCCTTGCCAGCCCAGCTGTGACTGCTCTGCATTCTGCTTTGGAGAAAACCTCTTTGATTCCAACACAGGGATGGTTTATACAAAACATTTTAACCAACTCTTCACTACAATGTGATACAAGGACACAGTCCAGTAGTATAAATCAGAAATCACTTAATACAACTATAAACAAAAAATTTAAAAGCAATAGATGGAACCACAACACTAGCAGCAGTAACCAGAATAATCAAAATCTGGCCAGGTGATCCTATTCCAAGAAAGGTCTCTTGGAATAGATTATTTTCGATTGGCTGAAGCAGGAGAGGGTGTGTGTGTTAAGCCCCCTGCATTTAAAAACACCCTGCTATTGATTTTAAAGCTTAATTGTGGACGTGTGTGTGTGGGGGGAGATGTGAGATTGCATTGCCTGTATAAAGGATGGTGCATGCATGCATGACTGTGTGTACTAAGAGTATGTGATTGTGTCCAGTCCTGCCCACTTTTGGAACAAGTCCCTAAAAGATTTCAACTGGGGTAATGTAATGCACCCTTGCACTAAAGAAAGGTTCCCCCTCCAATCATTAAAGTAATTCTTAAATGTATGTATTTCTACTTCATAATTCTGTATTGTAAACTATTGCACGTGTATGTATGCATTCACAAAAAAAGCATCAGTTTAACACAATATAAACCTCAGCCCACAACCTTTAGTTAAAAGCAGCTTGAAACAGAAAGGTTTCAAGATCTATAAATATAAAAAAAAGGATGAGGCTATACCTACATCCCTTGGGAAGGAGTTCTAAAGATATGGGGCCAATACGGAAATGGCATTTTGTCTAACGCCCATAATTTGATCAATCTTGATGGTGGACTTGTAAACAGGGCTCTTGAACCTGGACCTGGCAGGTTCATATGGCTGCAGGTAGTCTTTTAAATAATCTGGTCCCAAACTGTTTGGCATTTAGATGATGTGTGTTCCAAACACCTGGCCAAACAAGCATCCAAGAATCTATGTTTTGTACTAATTGAACTTTCCTAGCCAGTTTTAAAGACAGTCCCATATTGCATGGATTACAACAATCTAATCAGACCACCAGGCAACTGTTCAGGCTTTCCACAGCCTCCCTGGGATGTGTAGGTGCCAAACACGAGGTAGAGTAGTGCATATTCAAAAAGGGCAAAAAGGAAGAACCTGGCCCAATCAGCCTGAAATCAATCCCTGGGAAAATTCTGGAGCAGATTATAAAGTGGTCAGTCTGTAAGGACCTTGAAAATAATGCAGTCATTACTAGATGCCAACATGGATTTGTCAAGAACAAATCTTGCCAGACAAATCTTATCTCATTTTTTGATCGGGAAACCTTCCCTGGTAGACTGTGGAAATGCTGTGGACATAATATGTCTTGACTTCAGCAAAGCTTTTAACAAAGTGATTAGCAAGCTAGCTAAATGTGGGCTGGGTGGAACAACTATCAGGTGGATCCACAGTCGACCACAAAATCCTACACAAACAGTATGTATCAATGGTTCCTTCTCAAATGGGGGAAGTAATGTGTGGGGAATTGCAGGGCTCAGTCCTGGGCCCAGTGCTCTTCAACATTTTTATTAATGACTTGGATGAGGTGGTGCAAGGAATGCTTATCAAATTTGCAGATGATACAAAATTGGGAGGGATAGCTACTACTCTGGAGGACAGAAACAAAATTCCAAGTGATCTTTAGGCTAGGAACATTGGGTTGAAAACAACAAAATGAAATTTATCAGTGATAAGTGCAAAGCTCTACATGTAGGAAAAGAAACCAAATGCACAGTTATAAGATGGGGGATACATGGCTCAGTAATACTACATGCAATACAGATCTTGAAATTGCTATTGATCACAAGCTGAATATGAGCCGACAGTGCGATGAGGCCACAAAAAAGGCAAATGCTATATTAGGCTGCATTAACAGAAATCATAGTTTCCAAATTGTGTGAAGTACTAGTTGCCCTCTATTCGGCACTGGTTCGGCCTCATCTTGAGTATAACATCCAGTTCTGGACACCGCACTTTAAGAAGGATGCTGACAAACTCGGATAGTTTCAGAGAAGAGCAACAAGGATGATCACAGGGACTGGAAACAATGCCCTATGAGGATAGATTGAAAGAACTGGGCATGTTTAGCCTTGAGAAGAGAAGACTGATGGGAGATATGATAGCACTATTTAAGTACTTGAAAAGCTGTCACACAGAGGAGAACCAGGATCTTTTCTTGATCATGTCAGAGTGAAGGACATGGAATAATGGGCTCAAGTTACAGGAAGCCAGGCATTCAAGAGGCAGCTGGACAGTTACCTGCCAGTTGAACCCGATGGCCTTGTGGGCCCCTTCCAACTATACTATTCTATGATTCTATCATCCACATACTGAAAATTCTTAGTCCAAACCTTTGGATGACTTCTCAAAGCTGTTTCATGTAGATGTTGTCAAAGATAAGGAACAGAATGGAACCCTGCGGCACCTTCAAAGCAAACAGCTATGAGCTTGGCATCTTCAGAAATCCCACAGCATCACCTTCCAGAAAGGATAGGAACCACTGTAATACTGTTCCCCAAGTCCCATCCTAGCAAGATGACTCAGAAGAATACTATGGTTAGGAAGTATTATCATGTTTCAGTATGACTTGCAAAATTGATTGAAAACAAATAAAAATGTATTTAACATTTCTTTGCCATCAAGTTGTAATTCGTAGGCAGAACATTGCTTCCTCTCTTTTGCTGCTCTTAATTCTCACTTTATGAGCATTAGGTTATCATATGCAGAATCATCCACAATATTCTTATCACAAACATGCTTATAATTTTCTCATGGATATAGCTTTAATTCTTACTCTCATCTTCAATTTATTCATAAAGTCCCAAAATACATGAGATGTATACAAGGTCTCGCCTACAATGGCAGAAATATATCCATAACCACCTTCCTTGGCACACCTGAAATCTAGAGCAAGCAAGTTCATGTATAGGATATTAGTTAAGTGTGGCAAATACATAGTTAACCAAACTGCAGCAGCTGTGTGTTCTGGGACTTTCATTCTGTTTCCTGACTCCTAACTGAGCAGAGCAGAGGGAGCTGTCTCAGTTGGTCCACAGGTGAGGACCTATAAGCAAGCCAGCTTTCAGAGAGCGAGCGAATAGGGAGAGCAAACAGGAGTTTGACAAAGGAGCTCGGCAGGGGAGGTCCCTAAAAAACAACAACTAATTCTCCTTGTACAACGCACTGCATACCAGTGGAACTCTTGCGTTTACCCTGAAGCAGGACAGGACAAAGCACAGGCCACTGCAAAACAAGTAGTCAGAAACAAAAGGTGGAAGAGAGTATGAACGGGAATGATACTCCAGTGGTTGTGACCTGCAAGGTGTGTGCCATGTTTGTTTTCTTGCCTGAGAACAACATGGTGTACACGTGCAACAAGTGCAAGCAAGCTTGTGGCACTGCTGGAAGCAAAAGTGAGAGGCCTAGAACGGCAGGTGGCCACACTGAGGACTATAAGAGAAGAGTTCTTAGACAGAATGCTGGAACAACAGCAGCAAAGAGAAGTGGAGGTGGAAGAGCAACAGCATGTGGTAGCAGAAGAGGAGACTGCTTTGGAGAGGAACAACGATGTGGAGGAAACTCCATGGGAAAAGGTGACAGGAGCAGAAGAACCTCGAAGACACCCTTCACCAGTGGAACTATGGAACTGCTTTCAACCACTCGAGAATGAGACTGGAAGACAGCCTGAGGTGGAAGAATTACAGGAGACCCCGCGCGATAATGAGCAAGAGGCTGAAGCTCAGTCAAGCAGGGGCAATGAAACCACGCCCCACAACAAGAAGAGTACTAATAGTGTGAGACTCCCTACTGTGTGGGATTGAAACCCAAGTATGCCGAGAAGATCCATGGACTCGCCAGGTATGCTGTCTACCAGGACGGATTAGAGATGTGACAGAAGGATTGCCATCACTCATCAAGCCCACTGACAGATATCCCTTTCTCCTCATCCATGTGGGAACAAATGATACTGCCAAACGGAGCTATGAAGAAATCACATCAGACTTTGAAGCTCTGGAAAGGAAACTCAAGAACTTTGGGGCCCAGATAGTTTTTTCATCCATCCTTCCAGTACTTAGAAGAGGAGTAGAAAGGGAAAGAAAAATACTCAGTGTGAATGAATGGCTACAAAGGTGGTGCCGATGTGAGAGATTTGGATTCTGGGACCACGGGCTATGTTTCCTGGAAGATGGATTGCTGGCAAGTGATGGGTTGCATCTCACAAGGACTGGGAAGAATGTGTTTGGCCATAACATGGAGAAGTTCGTCAGGAGGGCTTTAAACTAAATCCTAAGGGGGAGGGAGATGTAAACTTGGTGGTAACGACTGATGAAGGTTTGTGCACAGTAACGGGAACAGAGAGATCGGCTGTAATAGGGACCAGTGACAGTCCTCAGAAAAATGTAGTAAGGAAGCCAAGCCATAAATCACATGGTCTTCGATGTCTGTATACTAATGCGCAGAGCATGGGAAACAAGCAGGATGAACTTAAACTCTTAATACAGGAGGGCAATTATGACTTGATAGGTATAACTGAAACTTGGTGGGATGATTTTCATGACTGGAATACAGCAATTGAAGGATATATCTTGTTCAAAAAGAACAGAAGGAATAAAAAGGGAGGTGGAGTCATGCTATGTGTTAAATATATATATCCCTGCACAGAAATACAGGAAGATGAGCTTGGTAGTTCCACTGAGAGTATCTGGATTAAAATTAATGGGGCAAGTAATAAAAGGAATGTGGTGCTTGGAGTCTATTACTGACCATCCAATCAAGGAGAAGACGAGAATGTAACTTTTGAAAAGCAAATTGCCAATGTTTCTAGGAGGCATGATGTAGTAGTAATGGGGGATTTCAATTATCCCGATATCTGTTGGGAGACAAATTCTGCCAAACACGGCCCCTCCAAGAAATTTCTGAATTGTGTTGGAGATACCTTTCTCCTACAGAAAGTGGAGGAAGCAACCAGAGGATCAGCTATCCTGGACTTGATCCTAACCAATAGAGATGATTTGGTGGATGAACTGGCATTTACGGGAACTCTGGGGGAAAGTGACCACACCATACTTGAATTCTTGATTTTAACAGAAGCAAAAGCTGAGAGTAGCCATACACACACCCTGGACTTCAGGGAAGCTGATTTTAATAAACTCAGAACAATTGTAAGTATGGTTCCATGGCAAGCCACCCTAATGAGAAAAAGAGTCCAAGATGGATGGGAGTTTCTAAAAAATGAAATTCTAAAAGCGCAATGGCAAGCAATTCCAACAACAACAAAAAGGGGGGAAACAACAGAAGAAGCCAATGTGGCTTCACAAAAAGCTTAGAGAGGACCTGAAAACAAAAAAGGACACATACAGGAAGTGGAAAGAAGGCCAGGCCACAAAGGAAGAGTACAGGCAGGTATCACGGAATTGCAGGGATGGTGTTAGGAAGGCTAAACCTGAGAATGAGCTGAGGTTAGCGAGGGATGCTAAAAGCAACAAAAAAGCTTTCTTCAGCTATGTCCATAGTAAAAGACAGAGAAAAGAAATGGTGCCACAGCTACTGAATGAGGACGGAAAAATGATAACAGGTAACAAAGAAAAGGCAGAAGTGCTCAATTCCTACTTTGGCTCAGTCTTCTCCCAAAAAAGGATCTGTGACCCTCCCGGGAAACGTGAAGTAGAAGTCCAAGTTTTGGACACTCTAGGCGACTTACAGCAGCAACAAATACAATATACAATTCAATAAATACATTACACACTACAATAAATAACCATATTCATCAATTTAAAACTAGCATCAAAACATCAGTTAAAACATTACAACTAATCTAGCTCGAATTCCTGTAGGCCTGTCTGAAGAGCCAAGTCTTTAACGCTTGTTGAAAGCTCATCAGGGAGGAGGCATGTCGAAGATCGTACGGGAGGGAATTCCAGAGGGTGGGAGCCACTACAGAGAACGCCCTCTCTCTGGTCCGCACCAGCCGAGCTGTTTTGGCCGGTGGGACCGAGAGGAGATCCTGCGTGGCTGATCTTGTAAGGCGGCTCAATTGGTGATACTGGAGGCGGTCCTTTAGACAAACCGGGCAGAAACCGTATAGGGTTTTAAAGGTCAATACCAACACCTTGAATTGGGCCCGGTAAACCACTGGTAGCCAGTGAAGATCTATCAACACCGGGGTGATGTGTTCCCGGCGACGGCTATGTGTAATCAAATGGTCAATGAATACCTAATCACTTTGAACGAGTTCAAATCGGCAGGGCACGATAAACTGCATCCTAGAGTATTGAAGAAACTGGCTGATGAACTATCTATTATCTTTGCGAAATCGTGAAGGACTGCTGAAGTGCCGGATGACTGGGGGAGAGCTAATATTGTCCCTATTTTCAAAAAGGGCAAAAAGGAGGAACCGGGGAACTACAGACCAGTCAGCCTAACATCAATCCCTGGAAAAACGCTGGAGCAGATTATAAAGCAATCAGTCTGTAAGCACCTTGAAAACAATGCAGTGATTACTAGGAGCCAACAAGGATTTATGAAGAACAAATCCTTGTAGACTGTGAGAATGCTGTGGGCATAATATACCTTGACTTCAGCAAAGCTTTTGACAAAGTGCCCCATGATATTCTGATTAACAAGCTAGCTAAATGTGGGCTGGATGGAACAACTATCAGGTGGATCCACAGTTGGCTCCAGAATCGTACTCAAAGAGTGCTTATCAATGGTTCCTTCTCAAACTGGGCAGAAGAATGAGTGGGGTATCACAGGGCTCAGTCCTGGGCCCAGTGCTCTTCAACATTTTTATTAATGACTCGGATAAGGAGGTACAAAGCATGCTTATCAAATTTGCAGATGATACAAAATTGGGGGGCATAGCTAATACCGTGGAAGACAGAAACAAAATTCAAAGGGACCTTAATAGGCTGGAGCATTGGGCTGAAAACAACAGAATGAAATTCAACAGGGATAAATGCAAAGTTCTACACTTAGGAAAAAGAAACCAAATGCAGTTATAAGATGGGGAATACTTGGCTCAGCAATACGACATGTGAGAAGGATCTTGGAATTGTTGTTGATCACAAGCTGAATATGAGCCAACAGTGTGATGTGGCTGCAAAAAAGCCAAATGCTATATTAGGCTGCATTAATAGAAGTATAGTTTCCAAATCGTGTGAAGTATTAGTTCCCCTCTATTCAGCACTGGTTAGGCCTCATCTGGAGTACTGCGTCCAGTTCTGGTCTCCACACTTCAAGAAGCATGCAGACAAACTGGAACAGGTACAGAGGAGGGCAACAAGGATGATCAGGGGACTGGAAACAAAGTCGTATGAAGAGAGACTGAAAGAACTGGGCATGTTTAGCCTGGAGAAAACTGAGGGGAGATATGTACTCTTCAAGTATATGAAAGGTTGTCACATAGAGGAGGGCCGGGATCTTTTCTCGATCATCCCAAATTGCAGGACACGGAATAATGGGCTCAAGTTGCAGGAAGCCAGATTTCGACTCGACATCAGGAAAAATTTCCTAACTGTTAAGAGCCATATGGCAATGGAACCAATTACCTAGAGAGGTAGTGGGCTCTCTGACACTGGAGGCATTCAAGAGGCGGCTGGACAGCCATCTGTCGGGAATGCTTTGATTTGGATTCCTGCATTGAACAGGGGGTTGGACTCGATGGCCTTATAGGCCCCTTCCAACTCTACTATTCTATGATTCTATGAGATATGCATCAGCATGCTGATAGTACTTGACCCCAAGTTCTGATGGCTTCGATTAAGACTATATTCTCTGCACATATAGGGTAGATTAAAATTTAATATAAAATATCATACATTAATCACTTAAAACTGAATCATGACAATCTATCAAACAGATTTGAGTCCCGAGCTGCTTTCCTATGTACAAAATAGCCATGAAATATATCTGATTTGTGAAGTTAAGCATTATTAAATGGCACACTATGCGCTGTATTACACTGTGGACTTTCTGCTGGACCCAGGGACTAGAAAATCCTGGCAAGAAGAACACACTTGAAGGGAAGGATAAGTATAGGCTTCCACTTTCTAAATCTCTAAAAGTTTGAGATATTGCTCTGGCTAGATGCAGACCTCATATTTATGACTGCAGAAAAATCATGAACATCACCAGGATCATCTAATGAGCCGATCTGTGTGATCTTGTACTCTGATTTTATGTTTTCCAGCTATTTTGAGTTTTGCAATTGTTTCAGTTCCCGGGTCATTAATGTCATTACTCAATAAACGAAGACAGAATGGACACTTACTTTCCGTATCACCAAGAACTGAGACACTTCCAACCTTGGTTATATAAAGTTCTGGACACTTATAGTTCAATCTTAAGCCTATTTATTCAAAAGTAGCCTCTATTTTGTTCCATAGGACTTACTTTCAAATATGTGTGCAAAGAATTGAAGCATTAGTTTTCAAACATAAGTAATTTTGCTTAATATCTAAAATTGCATTTTACCTTTTATTTTATTGTTCCTATTGATAGTCATTTTGTCTGGATTTTTGCTATGTATGATATTTTAATATTTTATTATTGTAACCTGCTCTAGAATTTCTTTTCAGTAATAAAAAGCATATTAGAAATGGTAAAATAAAGTAAAATAAATGTGTAGACAGAGTGCCAAACAGAGAGATGCGTCTCTAAGGCTTAAGTAGAATTTTTGTACAATCTAGGATCATAACCCCAGACTTTTGGTTATATAACCCATTCTCCTTTAGTACCACAGAATGTTTGCTTAGACTTTAGGCAAATTAATGCTGCAGTGCTAAAGCAGAATAGGATGTATGACCAAATATTCGGGGTTATGATTCTAGATCCAAGGGAGTCAAAGGTATGCTAAAGCAGGATAAGGAGATTGCAGAGAAGCTAAATACATTATTTGCATCTCTTTCACAGTGGAGGATATAGGGCAGATCACTATGCCTGAACTAAGTTTTTCAGGAAGGGAGTCTGAGGAACTGAGGCAAATAGCAGTGACAAAAGATGAAGATCTAGGCTTAATAGACAAAATAAAAACTAACTAATTGCAAGGTCTGGATGGCATCACCCAAGAGTTCTCAAAGATTTCAAATGCGAAACTGCCGGTCTTCTAACAAAATATGTTACTTGTCTCTCAGATCCGCCTTCATACCTGAGGACTAGAAAGTAATCAATATAACACCACTCTTTAAAAAAGGATCCAGGGGGATCCCGGAAATAACAGGCCAATTAGCTTAGCACTTGCCCTGGGAAAACTGGTAGAAAATATTGTTAAAGATAAAATAACCAAGCATACAGAAGAGCAAGCCTTGCTGAAACAGAATCATAATAGCTTCTAGAAGGGTAAGTCTTGTCTCACTGACCTAATGGAATTCTTTGAGAGTGTCAACAAGCATATTGATAGAAGTGATCCAGTGGACATAGTATACTTGGACTTTCAAAAAACTTTTGACGAGGTACCTCACCAAAGACTCCCAAGGAAGCTTAGCAGCCATGGAATAAGAGAAGAGGTCCCCTTGTGGATCAGGAATTGGTTAAGTAGCAGGAAGCAGAGAGTAGGAATAAATGGACAGTTCTTGCAATGGAGGGATGTAGAAAGTGGAGTCCCCCAAGTATCAGTATTGGGATCAGAACTTGTTCATAAATGATCTAGAGTTAGGGGTGATCAGTGAGGAGAACAGCTTTGCTGATGATACTAAATTGTTCAGTGTTGTTAAAACTAAAAGATTGTTAGGGATGGAATTTGTAAGGAAAGTTACTGAAAATAAAACTGCTGATATCATAAAGCTGTTATACAAATCTATGGTGCAGCCACATTTGGAATACTGTGTACAGTTCTGGTTACCTCACCTCAAAAAGGATGTTGTAGAGCTGGCAAAGGTTCAGAAAAAAGGCAATCAACACGTTCAGGGGGATGGAGCAATTTCCCTACGAGGAAAAGTTGCAGCATTTGGGGCTTTTTAGTTTAGAGAAAAGGCAAATAAGAGATGACATGATAGAAGTGTATAAAATTATGCATGGCATGGAGAAAGTGGATAGAGAAAAGTTTTTCTCCCTCTCACATAACACTAGAACTTGTGGACATCCAATGAAGTTGAATGTTGGAAGATTCAGGACAGACAAAAGGAAGTTCCTCTTCAAGCAAGTCATAGTAAAACTATGAAATTTGGTCCTAAAAGAGGCAATGATTGACACCAACTTGGATGGATTTTAAAAAGGATTAGACAAATTCATGGAGGATAAGGCTATCCAATGGCTACTAACAATGATGGCTATGTTCTGCCTGCATATTGGAGGCAGTATGTTCCCAAGCACCAGTTGCTGGAAACTGCAGGAGCACAATGATCTGCACTCAGGTCCTGCTTATGGGCTTCCCAAGGGCAACTGGTTGGCCAGTTGTTAGCAGCCAGTTAGGAAACATGTTTCCTCCAGAAATACATGAATTTTAAAACAGGAAACTTGATTAAAATAATGATTTCATGAAATGAATGATTTAAACTGCCTTGATATAAAGCAATCACCCTGCTTCTTCCATCATGAATGTGCAAGGGAAGGGAGGAGAAGAGACATGACGACCAGATCAAAAGGCACATACACAACGCCTATCAGAAAAGGCTAGAAACTCAGTGATGCTGCCCACACATACATATAATATTAATTCTCTTTATATTCTTCATTTTGTGGAAGGCCATGCCTTTGACCCTGAGCTTCCCTACACCTATCTTTGAGTCAACCTCTACATTTTTGGGGGTGTCATGCCACCATGGCTTCAATCTATTCCTTATAAACAGAAGGGATATAAAATATTGGGCTGAATTCAATGTAGCACAAAGGCAGAGTTTACATAAATTATGGGAACATTTTAGCTATGTGCAGTAGGTAATTGCTGTCAAATTACTTAATTTGCAGTATGTTAAGTGTGCAGTGTATACTTCCATGAAGTATTTCATTCTAATAATAAAACTACAAATATACTTATACATTGTATACACTATCTTTTGTAGTGATATCACAGGTATGTTGGGGACATGGGGCACAGCTGAAAAAGCAGGCTTCCAGGAATCTACTTTGAAGTTTTGTAGAAAGGCCACTTCCTGTGTACTGCAGTCATTTTGCATAGCACAATGAATGGCTTTGCAGGAGAACCAGTTTATTCCTCCCCAGCAAGGGTCAGTCAGTTTGAGTTCTTCAAGAGAAAATTATGTCTTTGGAAGAAATATTCGGAACAACCAGGTCAAAGGACTACTCTGCTCCTGACTCAGTCTTCCGACCAACTTCACTTCCAGATCAAAGGCTGCTAGAGGAAAGCTGTGAACAAGTCTCAGGAAGGGACACCTATATTGCTATATAGTGCCTTGATCTATTTTTATAATAGGACTCATGCACATGTGCATCCTACATAAGAACATAAGAAGAGCCTGCTGGATCAGGCCAGTGGCCCATCTAGTCCAGCATCCTGTTCTCACAGTGGCCAACCAGGTGCCTGGGGGAAGCCCGCAAGCAGGACCCAAGTGCAAGAACACTCTCCCCTCCTGAGGCTTCCGGCAACTGGTTTTCAGAAGCATGCTGCCTCTGACTAGGGTGGCAGAGCACAGCCATCATGGCTAGTAACCATTGATAGCTCTGTCCTCCATGAATTTGTCTAATCTTCTTTTAAAGCCATCCAAGCTGGTGGCCATTACTGCGTATTGTGGGAGCAAATTCCATAGTTTAACTATGCACTGAGTAAAGAAGTACTTCCTTTTGTCTGTCCTAAATCTTCCAACATTCAGCTTCTTTGAATGTCCATGAGTTCTAGTATTATGAGAGAGGGAGAAAAACTTTTCTCTATCCACTTTCTCAATGCCATGCATAATTTTATACGCTTCTGTCATGTCTCCTCTGACCCGCCTTCTAAACTAAAAAGCCCCAAATGCTGCAACCTTTCCTCGTAAGGGAGTCGCTCCATCCCCTTGATCATTCTGGTTGCCCTCTTCTGAACCTTTTCCAACTCTATAATATCCTTTTTGAGATGAGGCGACCAGAACTGTACACAGTATTCCAAATGTGGCCACACCATAGATTTATACAACGGCATTATGATATCGGCTGTTTTATTTTCAGTACCTTTCCTAATTATCCCTAGCATGGAATTTGCCTTTTTCACAGCTGCCGCACACTGGGTCGACATTTTCATCGTGCTGTCCACTACAACCCCGAGGTCTCTCTCCTGGTTGGTCACCGCCAGTTCAGACCCCATGAGCGTATATGTGAAATTAAGATTTTTTGCTCCAATATGGATAATTTTACACGTTTATATTGAATTGCATTTGCCATTTTTCCGCCCATTCACTCAGTTTGGAGAGGTCTTTTTGGAGCTCTTCGCAATCCCTTTTTGTTTTAACAACCCTGAACAATTTAGTATCGTCAGCAAACTTGGCCTATCCTATCAAGGAATAATTATTTCCTAATAAAAGTAAAAATGTAAACGCCTTTACACTATCATTTTCAGAAAGCATTTAAAGCCGTAACATGCAGAAAATGTCACTAAAAATACTGAAGTGTTTACTCGAGAATATTTTAGCTCCACTTTTTTCAGGAGATACTTATTTTTCCTAGCAGAGAAGAAAAACTCTCAAAACCAAAGGAGTTGTCACAAGTAGGTATCAATTTTTCTCTAGATTTTTACAGCTGGAACTAATGTTTGGAAGTAATTTAAATGTATGTTGACAAGAGGAAGAAAGGGGAAAATACACAACACTCACAGACCCTTTTCACAGGGTATTAACTTCCAATATAGCATGGAATACTGAAACCAACACATAAAAAAGGGACTTCTAGTTAGGCCTCCAAAACGTATAGCAGATCAGGGTGCAGGCAGCAAAAGAAAGTAGGAAGGGTCATGCTGACCTACAGTAAGAAATTAATCATATATGCAGGAGTACTGTCTCCGGTTAAGGATGCTTATTTTAAGGCAGAAAACATACATAATATTTTAAAAAACACCAACTGAATTCATAATGGTGAAAGGACTAGGCCACTGTAAAGGAGCCTTCCTTAACCTGATCCCTTCCAGATGCTTTTAACTACAACTCCTATCAGCTCCAGCCAACATTACCAACGGCCATGGATAATCAGAGTTGTAGTTCTGTAGACATGTCAAGGGCACCAGGTCAGGGAAGGCTGTTCTAGACAGCAGATTAAAAGAACACAAAGCTCCATATTTAGAATTGCTGCTTTCAAAATTATCAACAGTTCTATTTTGCCAATTATATTTATTTTATTTATTGAATTTATATCCTATCCTTCCTCCCAAAGGAGCCCAAAGCAGCAAATACAACAAAACATTTTTTTAAAAGCATTCTAAAACAGTTAAAACATTTCAAAAACAATTACAGTTAAAAAAAAATTCATCCAGTGATCTCCAGGTTGCTAGGATTAGTCTCCTTCAGCCATCAAATGCCTGGGTAAACAGGAATGTTTTCAAATTCCTCTTATTGAGAGCCAGTATGATGTAGTGGTTAGAGTGTCAGACTGGGACCCGGAAAAGCACGGTTCGAATCCCCACTCAACCATGAACCTCACTAAGTGGCCTCACTAGGGAACGCAGCAAAGGAACAATCAGGAGCTCACTTTACACTCCCCAACTGTTCCTTTGAAGCCTTAGCAGTACCTGTTCCACACCTGGGTGGGATATAAATCCAACAACAACAACAACAATAATAATAAAATGGTAGAGGTGAAGTTGGTGGGCGTGATTTGGGCAAAATGGCCTCATGGGCCAAATTGGGACCTCTGGTGGGTCGGAGGTTCCTCACCCCTGCTGTATAGGTAAAAAAGGAAAGGATGCAAAATATATACAGCACAACACAGAGATAAAACGCCTGACTGTAAGAATGAAAACAATAGTGAAAGTAAGAATGGAAAAAAACAATGAAAGCAATATTCTATTTAGTTGTAGGTTCCAATGATTCAGTGGTCAGATTTGCACCTGTATTTATGAAGCATATGTAGAATCAATGGGAAATGATTTATTATTTATTTATTATTTGATTTATATCAAAATTATATTATTTGATTTTAAATAATAATTTATTAGTAGTATTGGAGGGAGATTTATCAATAATTTAAGATTTGCAGATGATACCATACTACTAGCAGAAACCAGTAATGACTTGAAACGAATGCTGTTGAAAGTTAAAGAGGAAAGCATAAAAGCAGGACTACAGCTGAACATCAAGAAGACTAAAGTAATGATGACAGAAGATTTATGTAACTTTAAAGTTGACAACAAGGACATTGAACTTGTCAAGGATTATCAATACCTTGGCACAATCATTAACCAAAATGGAGACAATAGTCAAGAAATCAGAAGAAGGCTAGGACTGGGGAGGGCAGCTATGATGTCCTCAAATGCAAAGATGCACCACTGAACACTAAAGTCAGGATCATTCAGACCATGGTATTCCCAATCTCTATGTATGGATGTGAAAAAAGCGGGTAAGAGACAAACCAACTCATTTGAAATGTGGTGTTGGAGGACAGCTTTGCGCATACCATGGACTGCAAAAAAGACAAATAATTGGGTGTTAGAACAAATTAAACCAGAACTATCATTAGAAGCTAAAATGATGAAACTGAGGTTATCATACTTAGGACATCATGAGAAGACATGATTCACTAGAAAAGACAATAATACTGGGAAAAAAAGAAGGGAGTAGAAAAAGGGGGAGGCCAAACAAGAGATGGATTGATTCCATAAAGGAAGCCACAGACCTGAACTTACAAGGTCTGAACAGGGTGGTTCACAACAGATGCTATTGGAGATTGCTGATTCATAGGGTCACTATAAGTCGTAGTCGAATTGAAGGCACATAACAACAACAACAACAACAACAACAACAAATATCCTACCCCACCTTTCCTCCCAAAGGAGCCCAGGGAAGCAACTGAAGTGATAAAACAATAAAAGCATCTTAAAAACAATTCCAATACAGAGGTAGATTGGAAAAGAACCCTATTTAAAAGGCTTGTTAGAAGAGGCAGGTCTTCAGTAAGTGCTTGAAAGGCTGTAGAGACAGCACTTTTTAAAAAATGTCTTTTTTCTTGCTATTTAAATCATAGTTTAAATCAGAAAGGAATGGAAGAATTATAGGCTGATTGATTGATTGATTAAGAGAGAGAGAGAGAGTCTAAAGAAAAAGTGGGGACAAAGATAGTGTTGTAGAGATGTTTGGGTAATAAATGGATCTGAAAGGAAGCACATTAAGGTACAAGGAAGAGTAAAGGGGGAGAGCTAAGAAATAGGAGTACAGATAGACATGCAGGAAGAGAAACAGAAAAACTAGGGTAAACAGATGGAGACACAGAGTTGTGATGAGGGGGTTCACACATGCTATGGAGCTGAGAAAGAAAAAAGATGGTTTCGAGCAGAGGTGCCCAACTTTTTCAGACCAGAAGGCATATTTCAAATTTTAAGAGTGCTGGGGACACCAGTCACAAAATGGCTGCCATGGGGACGTGGCATAACATAAAATAAGAAAGTAGCCATGGTGAAGTTTTCCCCATAATTATATTTCCCTACTACAAAAGGTTTGACCAGTTGAATTTCTGCCTGCTATACTGATGTTAAAGGCTCCAGAACCCTGTTTTCCCCAATGCCAACCCTAAACCAAAGCCTAGGTTGCTATCCTGTACCCACTTACTTGGAAGTAAACCTCAATAAACAGAGTCTTACTCTGAATAGATATGTATACCATTGTACTGTAAGTTAACTATACAGTGAATTCTTAATGTCCCTGGTCTTTAGCACTTGGAAAGCAGAAAATTGCCTAAGCCGCTTTGCACATTTGCCGTGTCTCGGTGGGGGGAGGAGGGGATTCGTTTACATGCACCCACACTTACTGTGTAGTAGTATTTGCAGAAAAGAATTTCTAGGCACTGCCTGATCTCAGGTGAACCCAGCACAGGAAAGATGCATCCTGGGTGCTAGAGAAAAATGAAGGGCAAACCATGAAGATTCCAAGGCCTAGGGAAAAAGTTAGAAGTAGGAAAAGTGCACTAAAAGGGAGGGCAAAACAGCAGCTCTTTAGGACCCCAAGGATTCCTATTGCCTGGTGTCTGAACCACTCACTTATAACGTGAGTTACTGTGCCCTTCCTCATAGCTGATTTCACTGACTGGCTTATAATACTGACAGGTGGGAGCAGCCAGGCTGGCCCATCTCACAGAAATCCCTTAGAAGGGTACCTGCACACTTTAACTTTAACCTGCTCCATAACTTTCTTTTTACAAGGGCTAGAGACTTACTTTTTTTAAAAAAAGTGAAAGCTCAGATGGTCTACCTACTAGGGGCACCATGGAAGGCCTTCACAGGTACCATGGTGCCTGTGGACAATGGGCTGGCAACCCCTGGTTTAGAGAATAGGTTACAAACCAATTAAACAGCACCTAAAATTATGTTCTCTCCATAAAAACAGTGATGTGACCCTCTTGAGGTTGTACTAGTAAAAATGTAAAAGTCGCCAGAGTGGCAGGAAAATAAGGAAAGGCTATACAAATGAAGCTTAGGATAAAGGAGTTGAAATCTTTGGAAAAACAATCTTAGTCATTAAAAACATTCAGGCAAGAAGCTTGCAGAAGGGAAATTGCCTTGGCACCACAGAATTAAGCAAGACTTTCAGAAATATATGTACAGAGTTCCAATAATAAATGTACAAGGACCTTCAGTTGAAGTTGCAGTCTTGAATATTTTATTCCATGCAAGAGTAACACCCGTGTCATTCATTTGGAGTAATGCAGAACTTACAACATTCCTAAGGGTCATATTAACTTACCAAAAACCTAAAATTAGTCCTTTCATTAACCTTGTAACATTTTTACTCTACAGTCAATGGGAAACAGAAGGCTACTATCTCTATACTGTATGGGCTAGCAAGAATTTCCTTGTTGAAGTACTACTGCAACAAAAAACTCAGCAGCAAAAAAAGATACAGGGTTTCTAAAGCAAGTCAATGGAGATAATATGGAAGCTACTGAGCATGTTTACCATTAAGTACATTGGAGGCGTGAGAAATCATTAAATACCTGAAAGCATATTAAGAGGAACAGATATTTTATCTCAAGTGAAAGATAGACGTTTCAGCAGAATTCAAAAACTGTAAAAGCTTAATTTTGAAATGCACAGCCCAAGTTGGACTGTAAACTTAGATACTAGTGCTGAAGTGACTGCAGCAAATGGGCCGGCACAGTCTTGTGCATGTTTACTCACAAACAGTAGTTTGATGTCCAATTGTGACTGATCAGTTTGCAGTCTGATTGTGACTGATCAGTTTGCAGTCTGATTGTGACTGATCAGTTTGCAGTCTGATTGTGTTGTATGTCTTACTCCCTGTGTTTAATGTGTCTTACTCCCAGGTAAGTGTACATAAGATTGTAGTTCTACACTTTAAAAATAACATATATTTTGAAATAATGGTGATTCTAGAATTCATTGTCTAATTGTTCTCACATTTACCTTTTCTATTCATACATCTAGCAGGCATTGAGATGGTGGCTCCACAGTCTAATACACCATTTTGCCTGATGCCTGTAGCTGCTGACACCACAAAAGGAAGAGCGCAAGCTAAGACTGCCAAAATGCCGTGTGTGTTGTTTGTGTGAGGGTATCTTCCAGTCCAGAATATAGAGGCAAGCAATTCAACACAGCTGGCTTTCTACAGAAGCAGTGCTCAATAAAAGTATGAGCAGACTGCAGCAATGTTATCAAGTTAAATGAATCAAAAACGATGATAAGCAACTTCTGTGTATAAAGTTCCCCATTATACAATCAGAATGCATAATATATGTGAAGGGCAGCTAAGAGTTCTTTAGATGCTCTCAATTCCATGACTATTCTACAGACACCTTACCTTGTTTTTTCACTGCAACATGATTAATTAATGTGAAGCTGTAGTGTATTGGAAAGAGGGAGAAGAACAAAGCTGCTTTCAACATCTGAAATTTAACCTTCACTTTGTATTTCCTCACTTGCATCCCCCCCCTTCCAGCAATAGTTGCAATGTCCATTTCTATCTCAAGCAATGAATACAGAAACGAGATTAGTTATCAATTGATTATTTTTTCTAAGGTAAGTATTACTATAGGAGAAATAACCTGAGGTTCCTGAAACTTTAATAACATTGATAGTTATATTAAGATGAGCACACTCTGAAATACATGATAATCTCTCAGAGTGTGGTCAAACATAATGTTCAAGCCCATTCTTCCACCTCCTACCAATTAAAAGCTGCAGAATGAAAATTTAACTCATGAAGTTATTTCAATATAAGATTCTGTTGCATTTAAATAGATGTGATATTCAATCAAGGATACCAATTTCAAGAAAACAGGCATAGGAATCTAATGTATGGTAACAAAGGCAAAGGTACACTATCTTAACATGAATGAATTTGGCATCAATACTAGCAAAGCTTTAATGTCAGCAATTTAAAAAGCCTCATGTTTTGAGAATCTCAATGACTTAAATCATAGACCTTTTATATAAAAAAGGGGTTCTGTTATAGCCCTAAACTCAAAAGGGGTTAAGATGATCAAAAGAATAAGTAGTATTTCAAATATGGCTGGAAACCAGGCTCTCTCTTTATATGATCAAGGTAATGTCATTGACTAGCATAGCAAGTAAATTGCAACTAAAGCAATACCTATTCAGAAACATGTTAAAAGCTGCATGTTTGGTAAATGCAGTATTATTTTAAAGAAGACTTTAAGAACAAGGAGCTACGCAGATAGCATACATTTATGAGTCATTCTGATACAGCACAGGTACTTTTTAACTTAAAGCATTGTTGAAATATAACCTTTATCACCATCCTCAAATTTGGGTGTTCAACTAGGATTATCTAAACTGCAATCCTGTGCTCAGTCACACCTATATTATTAATGGTTCCTTCTAGGAGCTTTGAGAAGTCACTTGTTATGGAGCCATACTTGCTTAACTTCAGCATTAAGAGCTGCATCATGTACTTTTATAGCATTCTTTGTTAACTCTGCTTAAATTAGTTGGATATGAAATTATAAGCACGATGCAGCCCAAGCATCTTACTTGATGGCAAGGTTTGTTTATTACAATACACTAAAAATTGAGAACTTTCTCTAGAGATGTTTTAGTCAATTTACTTTATCATAAGGCAATCAATAGATTAACACTCATAACAGGATAAAGGATTTTAGCAAAAATGGTTGACTCTCACAAGTCCTGTTTCTGCTGACTTTTTAGCACATTACGTAGGCACAATTTCAAGGCAATTTAGAAGATTCTTTAATTTAAAAACAGAATGGCACTATGCAGGAACCCTAGGAATATTATTTAAGAACAGTTTTAAAGTGTCAGTATTTTAATCCCAAGAAAGTGATTTCTAATGGCTTTCAACAGTGTCAACTGAAACCTATCTTTTAAAAATCAGGAAACCAAACTTCCCCTAACACAAGGAGTGTAGTCGTACTTCTAATATTTTTTTTAAAATGCTCATATAATACACAGTTATTCTGAAACCTAATCCGGATGGCATCTTTGAAAACCTGAACAACAGACGACAAAAATGAAGATCAAAGCCAAAGTACCACTATAACTAATGAGAGCAGTTAGTGAACTTGCATCAAAGAATAGAATTATAAAGTTCAAGGAATCAGTGTATAGGAATAAAAAATCAGGCTAGGTTGGGAAGGCTAAAAATATTGACTGTAGCAAAAAAGTTATTGCATTCATGTTATAAGCAAAAAGATAAATGACCACTGAAATACAATGATTGTGGACACTGGCTGATGAGAAACCTAAAGTGCCTACACCTCACAAAATTTTAGAAAGAAATCAAGACACTAGGCTAATTAGTTACCTAATAAGACTCAGAACACATCAAGAACAATTTTTGAAAGGATAACATGTAACAATGAGCTACAAAAGTCAACCAGGGGTTCTTCAGATCTTTCACTTCTGCTGAGTTTGTGGAATGGGAACTCCAGTTGCGTTGTATACATTTTCCTTTATCAAGAAAATTTGGACGCAAATTGGAGTATGTGTTGAGGGGTTATTGGAGAGGAAGAGTGGAATTAAAGACAACCCGCTAAAATCATAAGCAAAAAGTGAAATAAAGATGGAGCTGGGATGAGTTCTATGAGCCTGTCACCTCCTCTCTCAGTATCCAACCATGCTTCGGACTGACTGCTTCTGCAGACTGACTCAGCTCACACTAAACAAATATTTTCCTTGATATTGTAACTTCAGAGGAATATCTTCTTAGAAACTTTGCTTAAGGCAGGGATGGACAATTTGTGGCCCACAACCTAATTACATGCTAGGATGATTGGATATTCACAGAAGAAGAAAACGGGGGGGGGGACAGAGAGAAAGTCAAAAGGGATGGAGCTATGGGAGGTGGAGGGAGGAAAGCCCAATGCAAGTGAGCAGTTTAAATCTCTGACAATACAAACTGTCCCTCCCTTAGTAGTCTGGTGGGGGGGGGAGAGAAGAAAGGTTACATAAAGAAAGTGATAAAAGGAGTGGCCTTGCCCAATTTTGGCTCTGGCACCGCCCACCTCTGGCTCCAGCCTCATCCACCACCAGCATACAGTCCCCGTCTGAGTGGCTCTGAGAGAATGTGGCTGTTGACAGGCAAGTGTTTCCTACACCTCTCAACTTAGTTCCTCCTGGTGTGAGGCTAAGGATGGTGGTGGAATTTGGCAAACTCAGCTTTCTAAGAAGACCCACCTGATCTGGATCACTTGGACCAATATGCACATCAGACATGGGCCCACTTTGGAATCCACATTCCTGCCAGATTCTATGACAAGTTGGCCCAACTGATTCCTTTTAAAAAAAGAGGGGGATAACACCAGCCAGCACACAGTGTTCCTGATGCCACAGGATCTGGTAATGTGATGTTAATTTCAGGGGAAATTATATTTAAAAACAGCTACCACCATCTGTTCAATTTTGTATTTTTCCCCCACAGAAGATCCCAAAGAGCAATAGCATATTGTTAGGTCCAACAACAATATTTTCAATATGTGCGGCAGGGCCCTTGCAGCCCTTAGAGCAAGTGATTACTTTTGTTGTTGTTATGTGCCTTCAAGTCGATTATGACTTATGGCAACCCTATGAATCAGTGACCTACCTCCAAGACCATTTGTCATGAACCATCCTGTTCAGATTTTGTAAGTTCAGGTCTGTGGCTTCCTTGACGGAATCAATCCATCTTTTGTTTGGCCTTCCTCTTTTTCTACTCCCTTCTGTTTTCCCCAGCATTATTATCTTTTCTAGCGAATCATGTCTTCTCATGATGTGTCCAAAGTATGATAACCTCAGTTTCATCATTTTAGCTTCTAGTAACACCCAATTATTTGTCTTTTTTGCAGTCCATGGTATGCACAACGCTCTCCTCCAACACCACATTTCAAATAAGTAGATTTTTCTCTAATCTGCTTTTTTTCACTGTCCAACTTTCACATCCATACATAGAGATTGGGAATGCCATGGTCTGAATGATCCTGACTTTAGTGTTCAGTGATACATCTTTGCATTTGAGGATCGTTTCAAGTTCTCTCATAGCTGCCCTCCCCAGTCCTAGCCACCTTCTGATTTCTTGACTATTGCCTCCATTTTGGTTAATGACTGTGCCAAGGTATTGATAAACCTTGACAAGTTCCATGTCCTCATTGTCAACTTTAAATTACATAAATCTTCTTTTGTCATTACTTTAGTCTTTTTGACATTCAGCTATAGTCCTACTTTCATGCTTTCCTCTTTAACTTTCATCAACATTCGTTTGAAATCATTACTGGTTTCTGCTAGTAGTATGGTATCGTTTGCATATCTTAAATTATTGATATTTCTCCCTCCAATTTTCACACCTCCTTCATCTTGGTCCAATCCCACTTTCCATATATGTTCTGTGTATAGATTAAATGAATAGGGTGATAAAATACACCCATCTCACACCCTTTCCAATGGGGAACCAATCGGTTTCTCCATATTCTGTCCTTACAGTAGCCTCTTGTCCAGAGTATAGGTTGCGCATCAGGACAATCAGATGTTGTGGCACCCCCATTTCAGCATTCCATAGTTTTTCATGATCTAAACAGTCAAACGCTATGTTGTAATCTATAAAGCACAGGGTGATTTCCTTCTGAAATTCCTTAGTCTGTTCCATTATCCAACGTATGTTTGCAGTATGATCTCTGGTGCCTCTTCCCTTTCTAAATCCAGCTTGGACGGCTGGCATTTCTCGCTCCTATATATGGTAAAAGCCTTTGTTGTAGAATCTTGAGCATTACTTTACTTGCATGGGATATTAAGGCAATAGTTCAATAATTACTGCATTCCCTGGGATCCCCTTTCTTTGGAATTGGGATATATATTGAACGCTTCCAGTCTGTGGGCCATTGTTTAGTTTTCCATATTTCTTGACAAATGTTTGTCAAAATTTGAACAGATTCAGTCTTAGTAGCTTGTAGCAACTCTATTGGTATGTCATCTGTTCCTGCTGATTTTTTTCTTCCAACTATTTTAAGAGCAGCTTTCACCTCACATTCTAAAATTTCTGGTTCTTCATTATATGGTTCCTCCGTGAATGAATCTGTCATCCTGGCATCTCTTTTATAGAGTTCTTCAGTGTATTGCTTCCATCTTCCTTTTATTTCATCTTGGTCAGTCAGTGTGTTCTCCTGTTGATTATTCAACATCCCTACTCTTGGTTTAAATTTCCCTTTCATTTCTCTAATCTTTTGGAATAGGGCTCTTGTTCTTCCCATTTTGTTGTCTTCTTCATTTTCTATACAATAACTATTGTAATAGTTCTTTGTCCCTATGTTCTAGTCGCTGCATTGTTGCATTTAGGGTTCTGACCGTGTTTCTATCTCCTTTTGCTTTTGCTTTCCTTCTCTCTTTAACCATTTTAAGAGTTTCTTCAGTCATTCATTGAGGTCTTTCTCTCTTTTTAACTAGAGGTATTATCTTTCTGCATTCTTTCCTGATAATGTCTCTAACTTCAGTCCATAGTTTTTCTGGTTCAACTAAGTTTAAAGCCTCAAATCTGTTCCTTATTTGATCTTTATATTCTTCTGGGATGTTATTTAAATTGTATTTTGGCATTATGATTGCTTTGTTGGTCTTCTTTATCTTTTGTCTGAATTTTGATATGACCAGTTCATGATCTGTACCTGCTCCTGTCTGCTCCTGGTCTTGTTTTCACAGAAAGTATGGAACTTCTCCATCTTTTGCTACCAATTATATAATCAATTTGATTCCTATATTGACCATTTGGTGATGTCCACGTGTACAGTCGTCTTTTCAGTTGCTCAAAAAATGTGTTCACAAGAAACAAATAATTGGCTTTTAGTGATTACTTTTAAAGCTTCTTTTTTTGGTCAAATTACTTAATCTGTAGAGTTTTTGGGTCTTTTCACTTTTTTTGTTTTTAAAAAATCCACCCAGAAATAAGTTGGGACAAGCTCAAATTGGGGCACATGCAGAAACAGGATGTAAAAGACTTAAGCCTGATCTCTCCATCCCTGGATGACGCAGACAGTTCTTTTATCCCTCCCCTGCCAGCATTCCTCTTGCTCTGCAGCTCCCCATCCTCAGAACCCTCAGTTAGCTGGATTTCTAAATATTTGAAAATTAATTTGAAACTATAAAGTTTCAGCTCTCCTGTGGTACTCCCATGTGAGCTAGACTTTCAGTACCATAGAGATTTCAAAATAAATTTAAATCAACTTCAAAATAATCATTTCATTTTTGTAATACCTAGAACAATTTCATCTACATAAATTTCTTCCCTTGTAGTTGCACAAAGAAGTTGAGCAGTTTAGCTGAAGTCTCACAGCAAGTCATTGGCTAGTGTAGAGCATAGTAAGAGTAAAAGCTGCAAACAGAAAGTCTCTAGTTGAAATCATTCCACAGCCATTAATTTACTAGATGGTCTTAGGCAAGCCAGTGTTCTCTCAATCTCAGTCTCCTATTCACACCGTAGGAATGCTACTCCTGACAATGCTTATGAAGTTGTTTTAAGAATTAGTGAAATATTATACACGCTCTATATATCCCAAATGCTTTATGAGTGCTATGTATTATAACTCCCAACTCCAAGCTGACATCCCAAATTATGCACTTAATGACTCCTCTATAAAATGCATCTGATTTTGACTGTCAAAGTCATGTATAAGAAATTGGTTTTCATTTATAACATTAAAAAAAGTATTTTACGCTCCTACACAACTGAGAGCTCAGAGCAAAGAAGAGGCATTTCATTTACTATAAAGAAAAATAACTTAAAAGGTAAAATATGAATTTTTTTAAAAAAATGCTTTTTTCTAGTTACTTGATTTTTACATTCTCATATGACCCAAAGCTATGAACAATAGTTGTTGAGAATACACAGATGACAGTGTGCACAAATAAAAACGATGCCAGCATTAACCGGTAAACCTTTTTATATCCAGAACCATAAGGTCTATTTAGAAACAGAACACAGTGTTTAGCAACAATTGGCTAGTACATATGAAATATTTCTTCAAAAATTAAACAAACCACTTCAGATCAAATCAGATCTTCCATGCAAGGAGAACTACGGCATTATCACTATTTAACAGGGCCAAAAAATATGGGGTACCAGAACTTCAAGCGGATGCAAGGCCATCTGGAAGAGGAAAAAGATGGGAATGGAAGGGATAAACAGAACGTTGGAAACTGTTCATGGGTAATTGAAACATCTAAAGTTCAAGTGATACACTGATCTAAAAAACAAGCCAGAAGCAATGAAAAAATGCATTGAAAAGCATGTTTGGTGTCTTATCTGAATGTTCTTTTTAGTTTTCTTTTATGTAACCAACACACACACACACACACACACAACACACACACACACACAGGAGAGAGAGAGAGAGAGAGAGAGAGAGAGAGAGAGAGAGAGATTTTGTTCCTGAGTTAACAACGCAATTTTCCCCAGAACACTTAGGGCACAATCCTTACAGGTATTCATGCTGAGCTTAGGGGAGTTAGATTATGGTGAATCTCCATCTGAGCTGGCAAAGTTCTGCCTCGCCGGCATGAAGTCCCTCATCCCGGCTCAGCTTCAGCCCAGCCAGAAAACTCTGCCTCTCCCAGCTCAGTTGAGACTGTTAAGCCAGCATAAGCCCTCAAAAGGGGCATTCTGGGGGTGTGGCATGGGGTGAGAGAGAGGGGAGGGGGATTTATGTCATATCCCACATCTGTTCTGCTCGGTCATGTGACCTCCAGTCCTCACGTAACTTAAACCAGGAAAAAGGGTGGCCTAAGTAAAAACACACAATTAGAAGTTAATGGGGAGGGCCTAATCCTCTTGGATCAGGCCCAGGCTCACCTGCAGTCCCCATCCTCACGTCTCTGAAAGAGCTTGCCAAATCTGGTGTAACTCCTGGCCAATCATGTAACAGCAAGAGGCAATAAACTGAGCATGCTCCAGCCTCATCTCCCTTCACTTCCTGACATCCACAAAATGCTGCTGGTTAAGCTCCTCATGTTGGGACTTTGTGTTCAGGAGAAGTACTCAGGATACTTGGGGGAAACGCAGTTTGCACTCAGGGAACACACTCCATAAATACTGGGAGCTTTGAGCACTTTCCCAACAAAGTCCACTCCTCAGAAAAGGGGAACAAACAATGCCTTCACACTAAGACCTCTCTTTCAAGCTTCCCTCCTGAAAAGGTATGTTGTTGTTGTAGTAGTAGTAATAGTAGTAGTAGTACCACCACCACCACCACCACCACCACCACCACCACCACTCTGGAGAGCCAGCAACAGCAACAACCATCCACAAGGGAAAATAGCAAAGGAGCCCAGAAACAAGATCAAATTGAGAAGGGGTAACCCCCGCGAGAAACCAACTCCCCATCCCCAACAAAGAGGGCTGGATGAAACCTCAAATGCCCCACTCCCCTGCAAAGGCTGCCCTAGCCCTCCAAACAGCCCTGCAGCTCCCAGCAGCAGCACCCCCAGGTTCAAGGGGGAGGAGAATGTCCAGGTTCCCAAGTGCACCCCCAGCTCCCAACACTTCATATAATGGAACCACCTCACAGTGGATCTGGCATTATGGCCACAGAGGTAAGGCAGTCAGGGGCACCAGCCATAGGGAAGCCCCTAAAATCACTAGACCACATTGCTATCCTACTGTCTGATTGCCTTACAAGCACACCGACACAGAGGAGGAGGCAGCAGGACCACCACCACCTGTAACATCAGAGGATGTGTTCCCGGTGGGAGAGTCATGCCCGCAGGGAAATAGGTGACAGCTCCAAATAACCGCCTCTCCTGTTCCACTCACTCCCTGTGGTGTTTGCTTTGCAGGAACTGCTCCCATCATCCCAGCTGAAAAGACCACAGGCACCAGGACCCCAACACCAGCAGTGCCCCTGGTAAGCCCCAGGTCACCCCAGGCATGCTTCCCACCCATATCTATGGGCTACCAGAACCCAGCACAACTCCCTCAAGCTCTCACCCCTGCTCCTTTCACAGTCACTGCCCCAAACCCCACTCTGCACTGTGGTGTTGTCGTTTCCCCTTCCTTCACAGGCTGCAAGGCGACCGGAGCTGCGCCAACCATGGAGGCTGCCAGACTTGTGGAACTACAACCCCCTCCTTGCCTGACAGGAAAGCAGCCTTGTTTCAGACTTCAATAAATACCACGTTTTGCAACTGACAACTGTTAAGTTATGGGTATCTACAGCTGGGGAGGGCACATTTCCACAACCAAGAGCAGATGCACAGCAGCACAAGACTCTACCGCCAGACTATAACTACCAGGAGCCCCTGCTGCAGAACCAGTAGAACCAGCAGGGGTCTCTGGGAGTTGTGGTCCACAGTCAGAACAAAAGAATGCCACACACCCATAAGGCAAACAGCCAGCTACCACCTGGGAAATGTAGCAGCAGGCTAGGGAGGGAGTAGAGGCCCAAGCAGAGGCCCAAGCAGTCCAAAGGAGAGAGGGCCCGGTAGGTGCTTGGGAATGGCCACCCCACATCTAAGAGGTGCACAGTGTGGCGGGGGATTGAGCCTTCCATGCCACCCATGCTGGCTCCAGGGAGCTGATGAGGGTGGTGTTCGCTGGCTCCAAGTAACTAGCAGGCATGACACCTTGCAGCCCAAAGAACTCCCTGACAATGCAATCGCGGGCAGCCACCCCTTGTTGGTCATGGCCATGGTGGAGAAGGAACCCCATCCAGCACCTCACTTTCATCTCCAGGGGTTTCTGCAAGCCCAATTCAACGTCCAGGGGCAGCCACCGTTTGTGTAACATGACACAAACCAGCACCATCTGTGACACCTTCATGGAGGAGTGCATCAACCCTCGATGCAAGCAGCAGAAACAGGACTTGAAAATTCAAAACACACATTCAATAACCTTGTGTGTTAAAGAGTGGTGCTCATAGTTGCAGTGTGCTATGCAGCCATGTATATCTACTGCTGTATCAGGAAGGGTTTCAGCAAGTAGACATGGTGAGCTATGGGAGGAACAAGACAGCTAACAGTGCTCTACGTTCCCTTCACACACACTCATCCCCATTCAGCAACTACTACCCGTTTATCCAGAAGCCAGCCTTGGTTATGGAGCCAGGCCTCTGGCATGTTCAGCAGTGGAGAGGTCTCCAGAACCTGGGCACCATACGCACTCCCAGGCATTGTGACACTCACATAGGTGAACATGCACTGGGCATCACAGACTACCATAATGTTGATGGAGTACTTGTGGTTGCAGGTTCTGGTAAATATGCAGGTGCTATGATTGGAGGAACCATCCATGGCCTCCAGGACAGCAGGAAAGCCCACCAGGGTGAAGAACTCCCTCCTCTGTTTGTGGGAAGGGGATCAACTCCTGCGCATCTACCAGGATGGCTTCCAGGAAGGCTGACAGGTACCTGCTGTTGGAGAACTGGGAGACAGGGTGCCAACCCCCAGTCAACGTTCTGCTGAAGTCCCACGTGGCCAGGGAGCACAGGCCAAGGAGCACTGGAGCATGGGGATGTTCCTGCAGGTAGGGCTTGCATGCATCAGACAAAGCTCCTCGATGGCCTCCCTATCCAGTCAGAAAAACTGGCAGGGCCTGGAGGCAGGCAGGGATGTTTCAATCCCTCTGCATCATGTGACATACCATTTCAATTGGGCTTCAGGCCTGGACATGGGACTGAAACGGCCTTGATCACCTTGGTGGATGATATGAGGAGGGCGTTGGACAG
This sequence comes from Rhineura floridana, assembly GCF_030035675.1. Classification (NCBI taxonomy): domain Eukaryota; kingdom Metazoa; phylum Chordata; class Lepidosauria; order Squamata; family Rhineuridae; genus Rhineura; species Rhineura floridana. The sequence continues at coordinate 263,084,585 of NC_084480.1, read as the reverse complement.
GGGCGAATGCACCTTCCTTGTCCTCCTGGATCTCTCAGCGGCTTTTGATACCATTGACCATGGTATCCTTCTGGACTGCCTGAAGAGGTTAGGCATAGGGGGCACTGTATTGCAGTGGTTCCTTTCCTTCCTCTCTGGTAGGTACCAGAGAGTGGCATTGGGGGATGAGGTTTTGGATCCTTGGCCTCTCACGTGTGGGGTGCCACAGGGCTCCATCCTCTCCCCGATGCTGTTCAACATCTATATAAAGCCACTGGGGGCTATCATCAGAAGATTTGGGCTGCAGTGTCACCAGTATGCTGATGACATGCAGCTCTATCTCTCATTCAAATCTTCACCGAGGTTGGCTGTAGAAACCCTATCCAAGTGCCTGGAGTCGGTGAGTGGCTGGATGGGAAGGAATAAGCTGAAGCTGAAACCTGACAAAACCGAGGTACTGTTTGTGGGAGACAAGGGAAGGTTGGGGGATGTTGACCTGGTGCTCAATGGGGTACAATTGCCCCTGAAAGACCAGGTCCGTAGCCTGGGGGTCATTCTTGACTCCCAGGTGTCCATGGAGGCTCAGGTCTCGGCTGTGAGCCGGGCGGCGCTGTATCAACTCCATCTGATATGGAGGCTGCGCCCCTACCTTCCCAATCATCTGCTCCCATCGGTGGTACATGCCCTGGCCTCCTCTCGGCTAGACTACTGTAATGCACTCTACGTGGGGTTTCCCCTGAAAACGGTCCGGAAGCTGCAACTGGTACAAAATGCGGCAGCTCGCCAGATTAAAGGCAGCCGCCAGCGAGATCACATCACTCCAGTGCTGAAGGAGTTGCACTGGTTACCGGTTGTTTTCCGGGCCAAATTCATGGTGTTGGTTCTGACCTTTGAAAACCCTATATGGTTTTCTGCACAGTCTATCTGAAGGAGCGCCTCCAACATCATCAGGGATGCTGCTCAACAAGATCAGCCTCAAAAGGCCGTCTCTCTATCCCACCAGTTAAAACAGCTAGACTGGTGAGGACTAGGGAGAGGGCTTTTTCAATTGTGGCCTCCACTTTGTGGAATTCCCTCCCAAATGATCTCCGCCATGCCCCCTCTATGATGAGCTTTCGCCGGGCCTTGAAGACCTGGCTCTTCAGGCAGACTTTTGGGGTGGGTTAGGTTTTATTATTATTGTTGAGATTTTTAATGTATTTGTATGTGTTTATTTTGTACGTCGCCCAGAGTGGCTGGACAGCCAGGCAGATGGGCGACTAATAAATTTAATAAATAAATAAATAAATAAATAACTATTGGTCAAGCAGGTAGGCCAGGAGGATGGGCCTTTGTTTCTGGTGACCTCTGCCTTCTGGTCCCACTGGAAGCCTGATGGCAGCCATGGCTGATGCTGGGGAATGTCATTCTAGCCGCAGCACTCCGTAGATGGCCATATGCTGGGGAATGTCCTAACTGCAGCACCACCATGGATGAGCACAAGCGACGTGAACAAAACTGGCATGCTGAGAAGTCCCTCCTGTACCAGCTAATCACTGTGAATGCAGCAAATGTGCTTTGCACCTGGGAGGGAGGGTTACTGAGGAGCGGCAGGGCAAATGGTTTTCCACCACCGCAGACCAGATCAGTGCCTTTTGTAGGGCTGCCTGCACAGCTGAGTCCTGCCATAAGTGCTGGAATGGCACCTGCTGGAACATGCACAGATGTGCCAGAGAACTCATGCGAGTCGACAGGCCCACCCAGGAGGACATGACATAAGCCCTCAGACCAATCCTGTCAACAGAAGCCATCTGCAGAACTGGCATGGATTTCTCAACTCATGAGTGCACCCGGGGTACATGTGTGTGACATGCGGATGGAAGGGGCATTGCGAGTGGCTGGTCAACATGGGAAGTCCTCCATTGCCCTAACTGGCCTTTTTTCTTTCTCTCCCCTCTTGCAGCTCCTCTCCAACCTGCCCCCAATGGGAGTGATGATGACAGCCAGCAACTCAGCAAGGAGCCAACACCTCCACCAAAGCACAAGGAAGCTCCCATAGATGCCCAGAGGGCCCTGCCAGGCAGGAAACATTTTGAGTAGCAGCAGCAGCCTGCCCCCTCCAGCCCAAGGGGCTGGACACAAAACTGGATGTACCGGAAAGAGCACAGCCACCAGTAGATGCTTAGCCTGTTAAGGACTGTCCCATTCTCCCTTTGGTGGCACTTCTGCAGTTCAGATGGGTGGCCACTGCCAGCAGCTGCCTGTAAGCTCCTCCTAGGGACCATTGGGCATGCTGGGCATGTCCTGGGTTACTGGTAGACAGTGTGGTGATGCTCACTTCCCCTCCTTGTAGGCTCCCTGGTGTTGAAAGGCCTCCCACAGTGGTGCTGTTGATGCTGTGTCTTAGGAACACATGTTGGGAGCTCCCAGCATCCCACCGACACCAGAGCCTGTTCCATTTGCTTGGCAGAACAGCTCATCCCTCCCATGCCTGCTGTCACCCCTCTGATTAGCCCCCCTCCTGTACTTCTTCTAGAAGCAGTTCAGCAGCCCCCTGTGCTGCCCTCGATCCTGCAGGAGTCTCCCCAAGACCCCTCCAGATTGGAATCAGCCAGGAGCGTTCGTGAAGGAGATCATCAACCTGGTTCTGTTCTCTGATGAGCCTTCCCCTCCAGCTGGCCTCAGGCCTCTTCATGCTGCCCCTGCTGGCCAGTCTCCCTTCCATGCATCACTCCTCCTTCCTTCACCTGCTCAGCTCACTCCTGCTTGGGCCCCTGGCGATTGCAGCGGAGGCCTCTCTGACAGAAGGGAGTGGACAGAGCAGCAGCAAGGCTGACAGCATCTGTGATGGTGGGAGCATCATCTTGACTAGTTCTTGCAGCAGCACAGAGCCTGGAGAACATGCCCCTCCTCACAAGACCTGGGATGTAGGAGGGAAGGATTTGATGGTTCCTATGTTCATCCCATTGCCTGTTGACTATTCAGAGTCCTTATATATCAGTTGTTGTGTTCGCCTAAGTTTACAGAGTCCCTTATAGCAGTAGTCTACATAGGCAGGCTAAGATTAGAGCTCCCATCCAAGACTTTTTGGGGCTTGGAAGACATCAGGAAAATAAATGGGAGTTCAACAGCAGATTGCCTTTATAATATGCCTTAAAATATTTATTCTTAATACATTCATCTCTTATTTAAACAAATTGAATGTGTCTCGCCTCAACCAGTACATCAGAACCATATAAGACAGGATCAAAGTCCTTATCTTATCACCCCAGTTTTTCAAAAAACCCCAGGGAAATCTGATGGATTTTATTTAGAATATTCACTCTCAGATCAAAACCCTCAGGTCACATATAGTGTGGCAAGTTTTTGTGCATCAGCTGTTATCTGTTAGAGAGCAATGATGGAAAAATAACAACCAACTTTTGGGGGGCTTTTCGCCCACTGGAGTATTCATTCAACACCATTAGTCATATTACCTCATGTTGCAGCTGTTTGTTTCTTTTTCGTATAATGTTGATATGTTTTTATAGTTTTTTAAATATTTTATAGTGCTGGTCTTTGTAATAAATGATTGATTGATTGACTGATAGATCAAAGTCCTCACTGGTTACAAGCACATAATAGCATACACAAGGAGATGGATATGAGGATGATGGTGACGAAAACAAGGAAGGTGAGATGGACGAGCCAGAGGCTCTCACCCTGAGCAGGTGCTCCCTCAGATGGTGGCTGAGCTGAGGAGGCTGGGTGCCATGAAGGTGTATACCTCTGGCAGGACACCAACGCCACCACCTCAGCCATTGTGGAGCATGCTGTCCACAACAGCACTGGGAAAGTGGCAGTGCAACTTCAGGTGATGGCGACATCCATGCACAGTGTTAAGTATGCAATGGAAGGGAGTCCGACCACCACCCACAGCCAGTTGGGAGGCACTCTATCGGATGCGCCCAGACATGGATGTGGAGATCCAGGAGCTATCCCCTCCTCCGCATCCTGATCCAATTGGTGGGGAATACTAGGGCTGGGAATGGCTGGGAATGTGTACTCAGGGTGCTTGCAGGGTGTGCAATGTGGGTGCGATGTGAGTCATGGGGTGCACTTGTGGGCTTCACTGTGTTTACTTGGTTGCACTGCCTGTGTGTGCAGCTGGCAGCGCATGTGGTGGGTGTGCTTGGGGTGCATGGCATGCATTGTGGGCTCCTTGGCTGGCTTTTGGTATGGACGACGTGTGGCCTCTGCTCAGTGTTTGTTTGCATTCTTGCGCTGGCACGTGAGAGCCACTTCTCATGGGCTATCTGTGGGCAGGCTCACTGTTTGTACACAGCTGAAAAGGGGGCTTGGAACTCAACAATAGGTAGCTGCAGGCTGAGCAGGTGCTCTGTTTTTTTACTGCTTTATTTTCTTTCTGCCCAGTTCTGCTGGCTCCCCTCCCAAGAGCTCCTGAATGGAGTTAGGATGTGGCATACTTTATGCCTGAGTAACTGACACCGGCTTCCTCTATGTAGTATGCTCTGCCCATATCATTAAAATCGTAATTTATTCCTCAATGAGAAGCGATATGGGAAGGATTATTACCCAAGTGGCTGTACATGCAGAAAGCGAGCAGGAGCAAATGTCCTCTTAACACTAGTTAAGGATCAACGAGATCACAGTGTGCCCTCCCCCTAAACCTCTTTCTGAACATCCTCCAAATAGGTTGGAACTCTTCATTCTGAATGAATGTATTGCACTTAGAACAATCAAAGGACTCGATCTATAAAGTCTCCTTTATTTGTGCCTGACACAAGAAAGTGTATCAGTTAGATTCTTGTTTATCTGCACATGTATCTCTCTGGAATTATGAAACTGGACAATTCTGTTGTGTGGATGGCAAGGGGGGGAAAGTAGCATGCCATCAGGAAAATATTTTGTATCAAGAAATTGAGGCAAATTATAGCATAGTTAAAAGATCAAGGAAATATAAGCCCAATTCTGTATTATTGTACAAATTAGAGTATACACACTGCCTACTTTTCTATGAATATACCTTAAGAATGGCTACTGCAGGAAATGTCCCTCATTACGGTTCTGATTTCTCAATAGAAAGGAACTATGCTTCTTTAAAGTCTCACAAAGTCTGGATGGCTCATTATTATCTATGAAAAAATGCTCCCCGATATACCTGAATTTAATCTAAGTATAAAACTGGAGATAGGGCACACTTTACTATTTCATACAGAGATCTCACATGCATGTTCAAAAAGCAATTTATAATAGTGAATCTGAGAGAATGATACTGCACTGTGACTTGCCTACGCCAGATGTGTTAGAGTGAGACAACCTTACAGATGTTTGTTGAATGGGCAGTTTTGAACTACTGGATAGCAGCATTCTTTTATATAAATATTTATATTCCATCTTTCTCCCTGGCATATTAATCTGTATGAGCATATCTATAAAAAATAGTGTTTCAATAAGAATGCAAAGCAACTAATTTATTTGGCATCCAAGAGGGAAAAATGATGGAAATGAAGACAGAATGTCATGGAGCCCATGGAGAACTCTTGGCAGACTGATCAGGAGGAGGAAGACTGGGATCCTGGGGGGAGGGCAGGACAGTGGGCTGCGGCATGAGGGGGCTCAAACAGAAGGCTTCAGTAGCACAGACAGTGATAGCTCTGTCCTCCTGGTACCAGCTATAATTGAAGAAGTGCTGACTGACAGTGAACAAGCTAATGTTCCACCTGTCAGCCCTGCCTTGTTGCCCAAGCCCAAGCCCCACTTCTGCCTACTCCAGGAGTGAAGGAGACTCAACCCAAGCAGTGTCAAGAGGAGGACTTGTCTCAACCCCTATCACCAAGGCAGATGTGCAGGTACAAGCAGACAGCACCAGCTTTCCAACCCGTTTGTAGGAATGCTCGCTTGCTAACAGTCCTGTTCAGAAAAACCTTCCCTATATAAATAGAAAGCCCACCCCAAGCCTATTTAAAGGGTTTCAAGGGGTGCGTCTGATTGCTGTGACAATGTCAGCTTGAGTAATCATGCTTAATAATGCTTGTGTAGAGACACATATGAGTCAGAGTCTGAATCCAACAGGGTGGGCCAGGACACAGAGGCATTGCACATGTACAGTACATATCTTCACCCAAGCTTTGGGACCATCTGATGTGGTTGAAGGTCAAATGTATTGCTGTAGTTTGCTGTTGTAAATTTAGGTTTTATTTTTTTGATTAATACTGACACGGTTTTATTGTATGTACTGTTTTAGTCGTTTTATGCCACCCTGGGATCCTATTGAAGAAGTGTGGCCAATAAACTAAATATATCAAGTGCTTATATCAAATGTGCAGGACCACATAGGGAGAGACCAACATTCTGTAAACATTACATAAAATTTGCCTTTACCATCCAGTTCAAAAGATAAATTATGACAAAGATTTGCTGGTATACTTTGCTATTGTTTTTAAAACTCTTTTCCTGTTTGAATTTGCAGTTAAGTCTGAATGCAAGATTCAACTTCTGTACTTTGATTCTTTAGGAATACATCTAACTAGCACAGGGATGGGAAATCTGTTGGCCAGGTTGGAATCCAGATGTTGCTGGATTCCAACTTCCATCATCCCTAACCACAGGCTGTGATAGCTGGGGTTGATGGAAGTTGGAGTCCCAACAACATCTGGAGGATCACGTTTCAGATCTAACAGAAGCAATATAAACTTTATAGATACATCACAGGTTGCCAGAGTACAGACAAAGCTCCTTGATAATATAAAAAGCAGGATGAGTACTAGTGTTGTTTGAACAACTACAGGCACTCCAAAATCTACAGTTGTGTATCTTCTAAAAGGCCATTCAAACTGCCCAATTATCTAATGTTTACAGTCATTTCAATACTACATCAGGCAATTTTATGTGTTCATATTTAAGTTCCTACATTATTACAACATACTGTGGACAGTATTCAACTAAGTGATCCCATCAGCACAAGAACTGTCACTAGAGCAAGACCCCTCTCATCACACGTGCATCTCTATGTCCTCCTCAAATCTGCTCTGGAGAGTTGGGGGAACCCATAGATTTAGGAAGCATGCAGGGGGAGGGGGTAAGTCCTGCTGGCTAGCAGTAATCCTTGTGCTGACAGGACTCTAACTTAAGAGCTACACTGAATACAACCCCTCCAAAACAATCAAGAGGTAGTACTATTTCCATCTTAGCCCAATCTGCATGTTGCTACCAAAGGTTTGGAAGTTCATGTTGATGAGTGCCAGAAGCTTGGGGCAGGAAAAGTTATGTTGAGCTTTCTTTCAAATATAAGTAATTGTACAGTCCTCCAAAGCCCCATATACATTACATCTGTGGAATTCTAATATCTTTACTGTAATCAAATGTACCCACCACCAAGTATTTTTAATCATAGTGATGTTGTCCTTATACAGATGGGAGGAGATCTCTGTAAATATGCACCTCCCTCTCAGGTGAAAGGAGAGAGAAGGAAGGATATAATAACACTAATATTTCCCAACACTGGTAAAGTGTATCAAATGCAGTTTTATTACAATTGCTCCTTAAATCAGTACTCTCCCTATACTACAGAAGGGGGAAGGGAAGTGGAGGCTGAGAGACTGGCTTCCCTAAGAGCAAAACACTAAGTTCATTGATGATGTAATAGTTTGTGCTCTAATCATTATGCCCCACCAGAATAAGCAAAAGATACAACTCCACTGCAGCTGACATTTCCTGGCAAAGTCTCCTGCTCTAGGAAAAAGGGTAGGTGAACCTGCAGGTCGTTTGTGGAGGATTGTAGCTAACATGTGGCATTTCTGTGTTAGTCAACAGAACAAGAGATGCACATCCATGACCCCAACTGAATTAATGCCAAGCATGCTAAAAGTCAAGTAATCAAAGCTAGTGTGCAACTCATTATGGTCATAAATACAGTATAACTTTAAGATTCTAAATATCTACATAAATTTGTAATATTCACAATTAAAAGAAGGCAGGGGAAATATTTTTCTGGAGTCATGTTTCTGGAATCTAACTGAAAATTATAACTATTCCAGTGCAAGAAATCCAGTACAGGTTTTCAGTCACATTCAAACCCAGAAACCTCCCAGATGTTGCTGCCGCCTACCAGATCAGCTTGCTGTTGCAGACTTATTTTTATGCTAATTGATCAAACTGGCTTCAGCCAGTCTTGTGAATAGATAATTCAAAAGCACAAGATACTTTTTTCCAATCTGTGACACCAGATGTGATAGAATGCTTCTAACCACTTTTACAAAAGTTAGTTGCTCAACACAACTTTTTTAACTGTTTGAATCCCAGTTTAAATGACCTCTCTAAAACTCCAGTCTCTTAAAAACAGCAATATTTGGTTCTTTGTAATAGAAATTGAGGAGAAGGGAAGGAAAAGGGTTGGTTATATTCACTTTAATCTAAGTGTTATAAAATACACAGATATAAATTTTTAAGTGTTTCAACAGAAAAATTCAACATGCATTCTATATACATTTTTGTAAAACAGAAATATAGTCTTAAATTCTTAGAAGAGAAGATGTAATAATCTTGTGCTGATACATAACTATTTCCATTAACAGAAGCACAGAATATATATATATATTATAAATCTTATATTCAAGTGCAAAGAAGGTTGAGAGAGGTAGTGCACAACAGAAATAAACTTGGTTGCACATTTAATACTCTGTTTAAACATGAAAGGGCAGAGTAATCTGCTGGCTGGAGAGGCAGGGTTAGGCCTGTGCAGAAGTGCCCCCCCACCAGTGGAGAAACATTCTGGCACCACAGGGGATTATCTCTATCGCGACAGCCCTACCTCATCTGCAGAATGTTTTATAGGCTTAAGCTCTGCTGCCAGCAGTGTTCCCACTGGCAGTAACTAGTGTTAGGCCCAAAACAGGCATGAAGGAGGTGAGACAGAAGCAGCCTTGGAAAAGCTGGATTGAAAGCCCCTCCATTCTCTGAAGAGGATCAAAGATCAGAGCCACATCACCCCTTTACAACAACAGACTGGAGCTGGGGTAAATGAAGTCCCCCCACCTAAAAAAAGCATGCAGACAGGGAAACCCAGGGTAAATTGCTACCCTGAAAACCTTCTGGCCAGACATAAGTCACCAGGGCTTGGGAAGTAGAACTGCCACTTCACACACCTCCAACCATTTAGGATTGCACAGGAAGTGCCACTAAATTAATTGTGCACATGGACTGTAACATTTGTACAGTTCATGCTCTTCCCAGAAGAGAAAAGCAGAAGTTACTTCTGTGCTGACCTCCCTCAGTAAATCTGCCCAATCCCCTGTGCTGGTGGCTATCTTTGCAGGGAAGCAATTTGTCATTCACTCTGGCAGCCGCCACCTTTACATCTTCTTTGCAAAGGTAGCTTAGCTATAATCACTGCAGTTGCAGGAGAATACAGAAGCATTTCCCTCTGGGCAGATAATAAGACAGGCAAAAGTAAAAAGGAAAGCTACAACCAAGCATACTTTATTAAGTTAGGATTGATTTGTAAACTTCTCTTTTGTGTGTGAAAGAAAAACATGTGAAAGACAGAATTTGCATTGGGGTAGTGGGAAGGGACAGATCTCCTTTTCTGTTAATAAGGTGGCAAGTGACATAGCATGTGCACAAACTGAAAGTTATACTCCAAAACAGATGAAGTGTCCTTATATTAGCAATCAAGTGTTGGTACTGTGTGTGTATGAGATGAAGTATAGGCAGCTGAATCAGTGCAATTGCAAACAGGGAAAAAACATTCACATAGTGTCCACACAGGAGAGGGGTTGGAAACCTCCAGTTAGTGGGTGAGCTGACAGCCTCAAATGCCATCCAGCCCTCTGATCCCCTCCCAGCTATCGGTTGTTCAGAGGGAAGCCGGTTTTGGAAAGTCATATTCCACAGAAGGTCAGTCTATACAGTGTAATCTCTATTAGGTGAAAGGGCTAATTACTATTTTTCTTGCTTCCATACTGACCTCTAAATGAATTGCTCTGAAGCCAGTGAGAGGAGCTTTCACCTTACCAACATTCAACTGTACAGGAATTCTGTGACACTTCAGGTGTTATGGCAATTTAAAACATCAAATCATAACCAGACAGTGGACTACAGCTTGGAAGATTACTTTAAAAAGTAACAAATTACAGTTACAATTACACAGCCCCAAAAAGTAGTAATTACTGTTACAATTACAATTGCTCTGAAAGTAACTGATTACTTTACTTTTTCTCAAAAGTAATCACTACAATTACATTTCAGTTACTTAAAAAAACACCTGCAAGGTGCTGGCCTTGGCTGCTGCACATCTAAGTAGCCGAAAACAACATTAAAAATAAACACACACATACAAAGGTAGTAGAATAATTCTTTTTATCCATAAGATAGCAGTGGTAGTCTCTCCACTGGTAAGGTAGGTGGGGAGGGAGGCAGAGGCCACTACTCAGACCTTTGCATGTCAAACCAAGTGCAACCCTCCCCCCCACTTAGCCAGCAAGCATAATCTCTCTACCCACCTCCCGAACCCTGCCCTGCCATCAACTAAGGGACACTCACCCAAGCAAACATTTTCCCGAGAGGCAAAAAAGTTAAAATACTGCAAATGTAACACAGTAGCCAGAGAGGGTGGTGGAGGCCACTTTGTGTGCCAAGTGCAAACACAGTATTCACACACACACAGTCATCTTTCACCTCCACAGTCCTCTATCTCCATTCTGCTGCTGCCTCCTTCTCCTCCTTTATCCATGTTCTTGCCCTCCGGCAACTTTTTCCCTCCACTTCATTCTTCACCACCACCACCATCCATTTTTTTAAACAATTGTTTTCTCCACTCCACCATGTCTCACTCTCCGTCGCCTCCTACCCACCCACAGAGCATAAACGGAAGAGCGATGCTGCACAGAAGCCCAGTTTGAGGCACATGATTTTCATCCACAAATCAGAAGAGCAGAAGACTTCCCCTGCTCCCCCCCCAAGTAACATCCAAAAGTAATGCTGGAAACATTACAACTACTCCACAAAAGTAATAAAATTACTCCTAGTTATATTACAATCAAAATGTGAAGGAATTACCCACTTGTTCCTCAAAAAAGTAATGAATTACAAGTAATTTGTTACTTGTAACTAATTACTTCCAAGCTCTGTAGTGGACACCAGTGTTACTAGTGATTCCCCTCTTTAAAAAAGGGAAAAGGAGGGGGGTCCAAATTAAAGGCACAGGACAATGCAAGGGATAAAACCAATGCCAGCCTAGTTTTTATATCACTAACGAACTACTTATTGTAGATTAAAATGATTTGAAAAAGAGAACTCGCTTAGATGGCTATGCTAAAAAGGGTGTATAGCAAAAACCAAAAAGCTAAAAAAAAAGATTATTATATTCCATTGGTCAAACACCAACCTCTAAATTATTAGCTATGCAGATTAGGCAACTTTTAATTCTACAAAATGCTGTGAAATTACAGCAATTGTTGAATGGTATGATTTATCTAGAAAAGAGATGTGATGTTGAGGGAACAAGTAATAGGTCTCTATATTTTACTGCCACTTAGTGCTATCAAAACAAGATTCCTAAAAAAATCCTTCGTCTTTTTAAAGTAGTGTTTAGACTTTAATGGTTGCACAGTAAATATGAAGTACCTCAATATCAGAGCAAGCAAGCATATTTTACTCTCTTTTTTAAAAAAATTGTTAGTAGGATGACACATCTTAAAAGACATGTTAAAATTAAATGTACCAATTATAGGAAAAAAGGCTGAAACTTCTAAATTAGTTAAGTAGTGCTGTAGTATAGTTTTGAAAGGCGCCAAAGAGGAATCACAGGAAAGACAAGACACCAATTATACACTAGTTTAAGGCAATGATGTTCAAGCTTTTTGCCTTTTCATAGCACCTTGTCTGAACCTTGTACAACAGAGTGATGCAGATGTTCCTGGGGTGTGCTGTATTCATTTCATGCACAGTGCTGACCTAACCTGTTTAGACTTGCCGTCACCCCACATGAACTGAGAGCATTTCCTAAAACACTCTTCATACTTCCGTATGCCTACATATTGCAGATGAAGATGTAATGAGAGGAAAGCAAAACTTCAAGCAAATGTATCCTGCATTACCTATCTTCTCATTGAAGAACCTAGAATCCCACAGTTTCCCAAAACACAGTTTGAACACAAAACACAATTCTATTATTCTATATAGATGGCATTGGTTGCCAGTTGGGTACTTGTAAGGTGAATGACAGCTTTAGTTGCACATATTCCATGTGTCTATTCCAGTGGACAAATCTGGGACTTAGGTTCACCACACTACCAGTGACAACCATCTAGCACCAAGATAATGCTGAAGCTGGAACTAACCACAGGATAGAATACCATATCAACATTGCCTAAATAACGTGTCTGGCATGGTCCTTAGTATCTGTAGTTTCTCAGCATTTTGAGGCTTGAATGAACATGGGAAGCCTTTAACAAAAGTTAAAATTCAAAGGTTGGTTGGTTGGTTATTTATTTATTTATATCCCGCCCTTCCTCCCAGAATGAGCCGAGGGCAGCAAACAACACATTAAAAATATTCCAAAACATCTTAAAAACAGACTTTAAAATATATTAAAACAAAACCTCTTTAAAAACATCTTAAAAAGCAATTCCAACACAAGACACAGATTGGGATAAGGTCTCTACTTAAAAGGCTTGTTGAAAGAGGTGCCGAAAAGATAACACACATGGTGCCTGTTTAATATTTAAGGGGAGGGAATTCCAAAGGGTCGGTGTACATTGTGCAGAACGGACCTCCTGGTAAGGTGGTATTTGCAGAAGGCCCTCACCTGCAGAGTGCAGTGACTGACTGGGTATACAAGAGGTAAGACTATCTTTCAGATATCCTGGTCCCAAGCTATATAGGACTTTGTACAACAAAACCAGAACACTGAACTTGGCCTGGTGGCTAATGGGCAACCAGTTGTTGTTAATTGAATTTTCACAAAGGCATTAGGATGCTGGCTGTTCTATTTGGGATGTTTTCACTAAACATTCTAAATAATGAGTTTGCCTTTTTCTCCACTACCACATTCCTTACGTACAAGTAAAATTTTTCAATGAGCTGTCTATTACAACCCTAAAGCCTTTCCTCAGTAGGAACAGCCAGTGCAATGAATATGTGGTAAAGATCTTTTTTGTCCAATGTGCATTTCTCTACATTTATTTACATTGAACCTTACTGCTCTGTAGGTGCAATTCACTCAGTTCAGAGAAATAATTTGACTTACTTTATTTAATCGATTTTTAACCTGCCTATTAGGGTTCAGCTCCTCGCACAGCTGTTCACAACCCTGAATAATTTCATGTCATCCACAGTTTGGCTAATTCACAGCTCACTCCTGATTTCAGGCCATTTATAAATGTTAAATATCACCAGTCCAATACAGATCTTTGAGGGAGGGGCCCTTTACTAATTCCCTGGAAACAAAAGATGTTTGTTTACTCCTATCTTCAACTTCAGCAACACTTGTTCTTCTATATGCTTAACAACTATCATTTTAGCAACGTGCTCTTCCAGTTTCTCCAAGACAGAAATAAGAATGACTGGTATGTAATTTCCCAGATCCCAGTCATATCTCCCCTCCTTTAAAAAAATACTGTTCACTGTTTATTTTCAAAATCTTGGGTAAGATGGATTTTAATTTGCATATTTTAGTTATATGGCTAGTCTGTGATCCTCCAGATATTGTTGGACTACGACTACAACATCCTTGATTAGCAAGGATTAACGATTAGCAATGCTAATAGGAGCTGTTGGGGGTCCAACAACTTCTGGAGGGCCTAAGGTTAGTTGCCCATGATATAACAAGACCTTACTTCCTTCAGTTCCCTCCTCAAAACCCACCTTTCCCATGAAGCTTTTGACACAATCTCCTAATCCCCATAGCCTATTCATGCAACTAAACTCTATCTTGGAAGAAGCTCAGACTTGCCTCTTCTAAAAAGAACCTACACCAAACTGTGACAGAAGGATGACAGACACTCAAGCACTTAAAAATGCCTTATATACCATACTGGAGTCCCATCATTGTAATGGAAGAGGATATGGAGATACACATGCGGTCCAGATGTGCATGGTGCAGTTCAGGCACAAATTCTGCAGAGATTGCTTTGGAGCAGCTGGCTCCATCCTCTACTCAGAAAGGGAACTTTTTGCCACCCAGGGTTTCTGATGACAATATTAAGTGGTTGTTGAAAAGGTTATGGTTGTGACTGCTACCATACTATGCTCTGCCTCCATAGTCAGAGACGGTATGCTTCTCAATACCAGTTGCTGGAAACTGCGGGGGGGGGGGGCTCTTGTGCTCAGGTCCTGCTTGCAGGCCTCCCAGGGGCATCTGGTTGATTGAGAACAGGATGCTGGACACAATGGGCTACTTGACTGATCCAGTAGGCTGTTCTTATGTTCTATTACATAGATGAGTGACTAGTTGAATGCTGAACTTGCCCAGTTATGCAGAAAAGGGGGACT